>NC_134580.1:56320328-56982828 GCF_037038515.1 Microtus pennsylvanicus | reverse complement strand
ATTTTCTGAGGTGGAGAAAAGGTGCCTAATTCATTCTTTCTCTACCCATAACTGCCTTAACCATGGACCTCACCAAGGTACAGCCCAAGAGGAGCCATACGATTTATTTCTAGAATACGTGCCGGAATTTGCAAATGTTGAGATAGGCATGAACTATGGACATCAAGGGTTGCTTCTGCACCCCCTACCGAGAACTGAAAAATTGGTTGTAGGGACCTAACAGCTGAAGCTGTCTACAGAGTTGTTCAAATCGGAATCTCAGAGGCAGTTCTGACATCCTCTGAACCCCTCTTTTGCCTCGCTCTTCTTCTCCTCTGACCAACAGCACTCTTCAGAGTGATGGAAGCCTCACCTCTGCCTCTCCTGATAACAGGACTTGAAGAGGACCACGCTTGTCCATCGCTCTTCCTCATCTTCATTTGTAGCCCGAGTCAGTCCAACAGTGGCCACTGAACTTGTTTGGCTTCCAGTTTCACCCCAGATTCTTTTCCAACCAATTAGTTATTGTCTTAACTCACGAAGCTTTATAGAAAACAAATTACTCATGATCTTCCTTGATTTTACTTCGTTTAAATTCTTTCCCTGTTTGGGTGTTTTTATTTTATTTATACATTTATTTGTTGAGGTAATGCTCGAGACTAACCCGAGGGCCTTGCATTTGCTAAGTAAGCACTCTGCCAAGAAAATCTCTGACCACTGAGTTAATCCTTGGCCTCTTTTATGCAAAGCTAAGTCAAATCACTCTTCCCCATTAAACTCATCAATGACTCCCTGTTTTCCAGCAGGTAGTATTCAGACCCCCGCCCCCAAGATGGCACCAAGGCCTTTCAAGCTCTAAGTGCTGTTTGCCTCTCCTCTACAGATGTCCCGACCCTGGCACATCCCCTCAGCCTGCTGCTGTCTCCATAACAAATGGTTGTTGTCCAAGTTGTAGTCTATCAGTTCTCTCGAGGTTTCATGCCCTTTCCCCTCTATCTAGACTTTTGCACACTGCTGGTCCGCCTGTTTACAGTTCTTACACTCTATCCACCCTTCCTCCTCCATTCTGAAAAAGAGTAAGTTGAATTTTAGACAGCTTCTTCCAGGAAACCTCTCCGATCCCTCCAGACCACCTGTGCTTCCCCTAGGAGTGCTGCTATGATCCTCTTTCAGAACTCCCCACTCACTGTCTTCTTCAGGGACTGTAGGCCGTGCCTGGCACAGTGTCTTCCACACAGTAGCATCAATGCACAATTGCCAAGTGAATGAATACCTAAATGAATGAGTTCCACAGCCCCACATAGGGCCCACTGGTGCAGGATGAAGAGCGCAGATACAACTTGTGTTTAGCAGATGACTCAGATAAAGCTGCCTCCAAAGTGTCTTTGTATTTAATGATGGGATGTGTGCCTAAAAAAATCCAACATGTGTTCAGTGAAAGCCTTGACTGCAGAAGTGCAGGCACCGAGAGGCTGTGCAGTAGCCTTGCTGTCACCATAGCAACCTTACCGAGGGAACGGCTGATGGTTTACTGCTCAGATATCTCTTAGCTCTGTACTTTTGGAAACCAAGCCCGTTTTCCCTGCTGTTCTAAAAGGCAAGTTTTACAAATAATCACATCTACGTTCCCTTTAATTTCATTTAAGTGTTTCTCATGTCATTAGGAGAAATTTAACATTTGGATTATAGCATCAAAGAGATATAATCTAATATCGTTTGAGATATTCATCTTTCTTCTGCCTATTATTATGCAGCAATTTCATTTTATACTTAAGTACTTATTGTCTTGTTTTGTAATATTGTGACAATTCCCTGAAGGGGGGGAAAACATGTCTTGGCTATTTAGAAAATATCAATTGTTTGATAGTTTCTAGAGGCTTGATCCCTTAGAGGTTTTAAATAATATGCCTGCCCAGACCTGGCAAGAGATCTAGGAGATCAGGTGGGAGGAAAGCAAAGTCTCTATACTTACTTCCCAGATGTAGGGGGTCTTTATGTGAGATTTGTGATTAAAAGGTCTATATTTTTAATGTGCAGAGAACTTTACGTTTTCAGAGCTCTTTCACATAATATAACCTGACACAAGTCTCAGAGCAAAAAATCCTTTGACCTGGAAACGGCCAACTGCTGAAGTCGGACGAGTGTTAAAGGGCAGGATTTTATTGACAGAGACCCCACCTCCCCCGCGACTGCAAACTTCATGGGGAAGACAATACAGATGCCCTGCCCACGAGCAACACTTGCACCAAACAGTGTCGATACCTCCCAGTCCTACTCATCCCCTTCCCCTCACATCTCACCTGCGTCTGCTGGGGCTGTCTGGGACTCAATCAGGGCTGACAAAGCACCGGCTCCTAATCCTATCAGCTGTGCGAGCAAGCGCTGCTGTCTCTCAGTGACCCGATGTTGGGTGATCTGCACAGCAACAAGGAACAGCTGACGTGTTCTACAACACGTCATGAAGAAAAGAAACTGCATTCTGGGGCATCCTGGGATTTTTTTTTTGTGGTGGGGTGGAGACCCATATTTTTCTTACCAGGGAGAGAGCTGCCCGTTTTCCTGTAAGAGCTTGTGTGAGTGATCCACCCTCCTCTTATTGTATGTGTGTTATTGTTAAGCTATGGTTAAGGTATTTAGATGCTGTAACCTGTAATGGCTAGGATTATGCAAGATCACTCCCTGAGGAGGGGGCCCAGAGAGTACTTGAGGCACAGAGGGGAGTGGGTAACCTGAGGCAGTGTGGCTGAACATTCATTGGGTTTGGAGTGTGCCAATTAGCTGGGCTCTGCAAATGAGTTTTCAGTTAGATAGAGATGCTTTTAAGTGACGAACAGAAATTAAATGGAAGTCCAGGTAGAGAGGACTGGCAGAGGCTTGGGCCTGGGGACTCGGAGGTATGGAGGATCTATTTTTCTGGCTGTCTAATGGGGAATCGGATGTAAGCTGATGTCTTAAACCATGCTATCCGGCATCTGTGTCCTTTTTGTCCATTTGTGAGAACAGGGTAAAAAAAAACTACCTAAAACATAGGAACGGTGACTATATTAAACAACGTGGGGACACAGGGTGGGTCAAGCAGATGTACACAGACTGGGAAAGTGGATTTAAATGGTTGAAAATCAGATACCTAGAATGGCTGTGTGGAAAGCTGGGCATCCAGGTGGGAGAGGCTGAGTCTGGACATTTCCCTAAGGAACTGCGTCCTCCAATGACTAGACAGACCGTGGACCTCAAGATTCACTGAAAGGTCACAGGAAGTCGTCTGTGAGGTAGGCACCGGAAGGCCTAAAGCCAGATGTTGAATTCTGGGCCTGAGGGAGAAGTATCTTTAGGTCCTAAGAGCCTGGAGGTATGAGAAAGACAGTGACGAGTCCCATGGTCCAGCAGCAAGCTTCCTAGAAAGGAGGTAAGGGGACGAGGCCAAGACAGTTCTGTCAGGCGCCTCATCTAGGCGCCCTGAGGACTGGTTCAGCACCCACATCAGTCTAGGCTAAGAACAGATATTTCTAATGTTGCCTCAGAGAGCCGATCTATAGCTACATCTGAGTCCCAGGAAGGATTGTTTTCCATAATATAATTTAGGCCTATGACTTTGTGTTTTTACCAACATCAACTTTCTAGTAAACACCCTTTTAAAAATAATTCTGCCTTTTTTTTCTGCTAAAAGATGAGGGGGGGTTGATTTTGAAATTTCTACTCAAAAGACAGCGTTGTTGCAAAACCGAAGAGAGCTCCCCTAGCGGCCAACTGCTCTGACAGCTGGGGCAGGAGCCTCCGGAGTTAGGGAGCTGTTTGCAGGGCCGAGGGACAAGGAAGGAGGTGGGAGCTTGGGGTTCGGGAAGGAACACAGAGCCAAGCACACCTCTGCAGTCTTGGAGCTGGGGGCAGTCTGATTGCTGCTTTACTCCCGAAACCGGCTATGCCTTTGTTATCAACCATTTTTTCTTCAGTCCTGGCATCATGTGACCTAGTGAGTAAACAGACCGCTTTGCTGTGTAACCTGTCTCCTCTCCAAGCCGGGGCAGAAACATTTGTAAAAAAATAAACCTAGAGGTTGGGAATCTGTCCTATGTTTGTTTCATCTCTCCTTGTGTCTCCTTTAGCCAATTCTAGGATGCTGTTTAGTCAAAGAAAAATTGCCTTTGAAAGCAGATAACTTTCATATCAGTTTTACAGGTACCGAGATGACATCATCCAAAACCTGGCAAATAAAAGACTAAAATTGTTTATTTCATCAGCCTGATAACTATGAGCCCCTGGCTTTTCTGTTAGCGTTCCTTTTTTTTTCTCTCCTGTCTTTTCAGGTTTATTTATTGTACATTGAAACAGAATCAAAATGAGAATAAAATTCAAAGTAACCTCTGGCATTTGGGGGGTCTGTTGATGCTATTTTACCTGACTGCTTTGATGGCTAGCGTGGGCAAGAATGCTCTTTGTTTTCCCAACAGGTTCCTCCCCTCCTCTTGTCCTCTGATTGGGCTGTGATGTGGGATGCGGTTCTCAGGCCTCCTTATCTTGGCAGACAAGCACTGGGGCTGCTGCTGGGGAGCTAGGATGCTCCACCGTGCCTTGCTATCCCGACCCTGGTGATAACTGTAGGAGATGCTATGTTAAGATGGGAGGCCTAGTACAGAATTGGTAAAACTCATTCTGGAGAAATGACCTTGAATTAGGGGCCGAGAGAGGAACAGCTGTGTCTAGTTTTCTGCTAAGAAGTCCAGCTTCTGCCTGGCCTCCCTGTGAGGGCTCATACAAGAGACAGCAGGAGACTGAAATGAGTTCCCTGGTTTGTATCATGGTTCGTGATGAGTAGAAAATGAGAGATACAAGGGCCCGAATCTCAAAGCCCTCCACACTACTCAATCGTTCGCCTTGTTCTGACTGTGAACCTCATCCGAATTGTTTAAGGAACCCCTAGGACTCAGCATGGTGTGAGTGCAGGTTAGTTGGGAAGGAAGACTTGGTTGCACCAGTTAATGTCTCTGAACAAATTAAGTTCTCTGAGCTTTATTTTCACACCTATAAAATAGGCTTAATAATAGTAATTAGCTTGGAATGCTGTTAGAAGGATTAGACAAGTCTGGTATTTAAACCTGGCATATGCTTACAGCTTCCTAGATACCCTCTCTCTCCTTCAGATCGGACCATTCTAACTACCATTGCTGCTTCCTGTTTGCTTGGTATCATCTGAAAAATCTGCATTTTTGCCAAAGGGGAAAACGCTTTCCCTACATTGATTGTTACACATAAAGAATGAAATGGATTTCACATCAGAAATGAGGTTGATAAGCCTGTCCAACCAAAGACTGATTGACAAGGGTTAAACAGAAAGGATGATGACAGGCCACACCCCAATCATCCATCCATCCTCTCATCCATCCATGGGTATTGATATTTCTACTCTGAGCTAGTGTCTCCTGTTCTTTAGGATCTAACAGAAGTGTGGGCATAACCCTGGCATACCTTTCAGAGTGTTGGCATTGTCTCAGAAAGAAGCTAAAGGGGTTTGTCAGAATTTAACTTAGTCTGGGATCTGAGGTAAGCAGATGTCAATTTAGAGATGAGCTTTGAAGAATAAACAGGTTCTACTATGATTCTGGATTCTTGAGCGTCCACTTCATTAGCTTGTTCTTCCTCCTCATTTTGTCTCCTTTTCTACTTTCTCTCCTCCTCCCTTTTCCCAAAGAGACTAATGCAGACAGCAGCGCTGGGTGCCCCTGGAGATCTGTCTTAGCGTTTTGACTTATTACAAAGAGCACCATGTATACAGGTAGCTTCTCCATCAGTTTTTGCTAATTAATAGTATTTAAAATTTTTAAGAGGGCCGTGATATGTTGCCACCTATTGGTCCATTGGTGAATTTTTTTCCTTTGTTATCTAGGTTTGCCATGAAATCTTGATAGCATCTTTAAACTTGCTCAGCATTATTTGAAATTTTTCTGAAACTTTAAAAACAGAAAGCTGTTTAATTGTATGTCAGTGAATGAAATCACCATGTAGTGGGTGTGGGAGAATTAAAGAGTGTTTTTTTCTCACTAGGCATTTTCCCCCCTGCTTTCTGCTGAGCTATACTAGAAAAGTTAACATTCCTAAATCTTTGCATCTTTACTTGTAAAATGCATATATGGTCTACTTCATAAAATTTTGTCAAATATTTAATTCTCTAACACCCACAGAAAACTTATACAGGTTGGGGATTCAACTGAGGGCTTATTTTTCTTCCTTTCTTTCCCCTTTCCCAATTAATAAAAACTCTGGGGAGAATAAACTATATGATTCAATTTTAGCTAATTAATGAGCTAAATCCTTCTAAAACAATAATGCCAAATGATCTTAAGATAGTCCATATTTTGCTTATTCTCATGGGTCTATTTGTATACAATTAATAGGCTTGATATTTTTAAAGTGATGTTTTTAAAGCTGTTTGACTTTCATTGAAAGATTAACCATCTAAACTCCCACTGAACTCCATCTTTTAATGTCAAATTTTGGATGCAGTTCAATCACTACTTGCTTGCCCAGTTAGATATAATCATACCCTACTTTAGAAGGTGAAAGTAAGAACAAGTTCAATGGATCTACCCCATCCCAATCTCCTTATCTCTTTGTTTGGTCTTTCGTGTCTCTAATGTGTCGTCATCACCAACTTGGAGAAACCTCTCAAATAGACTTGATATAGCCACTTCTGCAGTGACCCAAAGCTGCACAGAAGGAATCCTATGGCCCCACTAGTTAATAGCCCTGTTTGTTCTCACTCTGGTTGCCGGAGAGGCTCAGTGATATGTGGCAACCATTTTATGTTGGGTAGTCAGCGTTATTTCCTGTTCATTTCAGTGTCTGTTTACACCTTCCCCATACTTCAAAGCTACCTGCCTACTCCTGCTCCCTCATGCTGTGCAGATGCCCTTAGATCTTGATTGACCAACAAAATAGAAGGTACAAGAAAACCTTCCTTCTCCTACTTCCAAACCCATACATGTTTTGACCTCTACCACGCCATCCCTCCCATTTCCCTATCTTGTTAGGTTTTGTCTCCCCTGCCCCCCACCAAGGGAAATTTCTAAACCTGAAAATTCCTGTATGAGACATCCTTTCATGCCTTGTAAAGAACATTATTCAATCAGGAAGCCCTTCTAACTCTCCAGGATTTTATTTCCTTGTCTTTAAAGTAGAATAATTATATAATTATATATAGGCTTCTATGAGTCTTGGTTGGAACACATAAAGAGTGGAGGAGAGGTCCTGGAGTATTTTATCCATGCAAATGGATGTGAACTGTTATTAGCTGTCAGTCTCTTTAAGAATGACTTCAACATACATTTCCACTGGACATTCCCTACCAGGGTTTAAACATACAGAAGTATTCCTCAATGGCAGATGCCTCACTGAAGCTCTCCACCTTCCTGAGTTCCAGTACTACTGGCCTGCTCTGCTTCCCATATCAGCAAATTTCTGATGAAGGCTTAGCTGGGCATACTATCTGAGACCCTCCTTGCCTTGTGACACTCCGTTCCAGTACCAACAATTTTTAGCTGGCAGCTCTTGCTCTAAGTCATAGATTATCCTCTCTGTGGCTACTTTAATGGCTATTTTTCAATCACAACCTTGACTTGTGATCAGTCTTTGGAGTAAACACTACCCCAATTTTCAAATATGAAACGTTCCCTTCTGATTATCTCTTACTTTGCAACATGGTTTTAAGCCATCCTCTGAACCCCACCTGGTATTTCCCTTTTGTTTGTTCATCCTGTCTTTTCTCCCTGGGTAATGCTTTTCTTTTCAACTACTTCAATAACTATTTAAAGGTAGATCATATAAGTTCTACAAATCCATTTGTCTAATATAATACTTCTCATAATCCACTTGGCTATCCATCTTCCATGTCCCCAAAGGCCCACAAATGTCTCTATTCCTAATTGAATTTATGACACTCCTTCTGCATGTGACTCTTACCTCTGTATTCTCTAAGGTAATAAACGGTTTCACCATGCAAACCCAGGGACTTTCGAGACTCTGTTAAATCTTTTGTCTTCTACACTTCTACAAAGAAGTGTCCTATCTTTCTTACCTCTTAATTATCTTGAAATGTCTCCATTTCTCTACATCTCTTTCTTCCCCAACCATCACCTGACTTCCTAGACTAGTCCACTAGAGTATCTTCTTAAATAGTGGCCCGAAATGTTTCTTTAAGGGGCACATCTGATAATTCCCAACCTTACCGTGACTCCATCAGACCTAACTGAATCCTTTCATTGCTTTCCAGTGTCTTGGAGATAAAAATATATGCACACAGCCTTTTGATCCAGCCCTGGCATCACACCTTGGGTGTGTTCACAAAGGGTCTCTCTCCCCAGAGCTCTCTTCACAATCTCTGGTCTCCACCTGAAGTCCTCATTTAGTCTCTTTTGTCCTTCAGATATCCTCATTAGCCAATCACACTTGCTCAAGTCAGGTAGCTTATTCTTGTACTGAGAGTAATGTAGGAGAGAATGATTTCTAGGTTTAAAAATGGTCTCTACTTTTTTGCATGGTTGTATAGTACAATGGAAAACTAAAGCCACATGCCAGATACGATAATCAGGAGCTGGATTGGCTTTGGGGCTTGTCACATGAGCTGAACAGCAATTCAAAAGAATTTTTAAGTAAGCAAGTAAAAATAATGATTTCCAAATTGGTGTAACTTGAAAAGCTTCTGTCTCAGAAAATACATATATTTTATCTTATGTATTATAAAATATTAATCTTAGCTTCATTTTTAATGGGCTCAACTCTCTTGAGTGAGAATTCAAAGAATATGCTTTGAAAAACTATTCCCCTGATTCCTCGTTATGGTTTTCCCCTCTTTTCCTTTGTCGCTTATTAGATTTTTACTATTAAAATAGAAAACAGTTCTAAACAAGGTTTTCTTTCTTAAAAAACTCTAACATTTACAATTTTAAATATTCACATAATCTCATTGCTATATTTTGTCATACAGGCTAATGCAGTAGCTTCACACACCCACAAGCACACACACATGTACACACACACACACACACACGCACGCACATACGACTTAAGTAGTCCTATTTTGATGCTTGGAAAAATAAAAAAAATGTTACTAAGGCAGAGAGCATTAGAAAATTTCACACTATGAGTCAACTGTAAACATTCTTTGAGAGCAGCCCGTTTCCCAGTGCTTGGGATCCTAAGTATAGATGTGTGAATTTGCTGAAGTCAGCATGCTTGTGGTTCCCATCGTAAACACCTGGAAATTTTGCATCTAAATTACTAGTTTTGTTTCTGCCTACCCTCATGTCAGTAATCGTATCCACAAACCTCTAAGTTCAAAAATAATTCTATAGGAACAGATAATGAAATGAAGGAATAAACACAGGATTAGGGATCATTTAGGTTTTTGTTATTGAGGCTGTTTGATTTTTGCCTTATAATAATATTGCAAAATTGGATACTTGAAAAATATTGTCTTAAAACATAATAAAGATGAAGCTGATAATAATTATTAAGTATTGCTAAACCTTGAAATTGGCAAACAGTTATACTTTTAGTAAATACAAATCTTATACCTTGAATCCAAGACTTTTTGTAAATAAGTGACTTTTATTTATTCTAAAAATATAAATTGAGTCCTTTCTTATTATTTACAAAGAACTCCAATGAATGTTGGGAGAAACCGAATCAATTTGCGGTGATGACATAAATTAGTCTAATTTCTTAATTTTATTTGACTTCTTTACATGGGACTTTAGTAATGGGACTATGTAGTCATGGAAAATAGAGGGAACAGTTAATGTCATCCAAGTACTAAACCATGCTGCGGGTTAGGTCCTTTGTTTTGTGCTTTTTTTGTGATAATTTTAAATTAGATATTAAATTATAATCATTTTAAACATAGCAGGAACACATGGGTCATTTAATATTAGTATAGAGATCCATTTCAAGCTATAAACTCTATTTTAAGATAAACTAGGAATGAATTCACATAAAAATATGACAGAAGTCATACTTATTAACCTGAAATATGTTATACTTTTTCAAGTTAAAAATTGTGATCATATGAAAATTACATATTCTTTTTTTTAAAAAATATCCTTAATTGAATCTTTCAAATCCCTTTTCCACAGGGTATTGTTATTTCTATAAATATTAAAACAAGGAGGGTGTATGGGTCCCTAGAGTTAGGACACACAGCCCTTCCTTCTCTTCCCTTGCTCGTAGCTCTGGTATTATTCTTTGCTGCAGGACCACTCAGTTCTCTGTAATTAAAGAAATATGAGAGGGATAGTTCACACAGGAGGTTTAAACAGAAAATGCCACTTTTTATTTTTAAATCAGTAAGATTATGGTGATCCTTTAAAACCAAGGTTTTCTGGTTGTATTTTTGCCCAAAGGTAAACTATCCATTTTAATGAGCTTTAGTAAGAAGAGGCTGCCAGCAGATCTGTTGCCGTGGCCTTTGGTGGTGTATTCAGGATGGAAGCCCTTGCTCAAGCATTCTATTCCCGCACTCTGACGTCATCCTTTCCACTGTTATCGTTGAGACTGGGAATGGCTGCAGAATACAAATCATATGATAAATATTTGGGAATTGGTCTTTGTGGTTTTTCAGCACCACCGCCAAACTTCTTGCCTAGAGAGCTGTGTGAGGCTTTTCAATCTGAAACCTTTGAGCAATCCTGTTTCCTTGCCAGCTGGGAGGCATCCATATGATTGAATTGCAGCAGGCCTTCAAAGAGATTAATAAACATTTCCACTTCTTTGCATCTTTCCACGGCTTGCTTGCTTATTTGTTGATAACATTTTATGCTCAATAACTCTAAACACTGGAATGCATCTTCTTTATGTGGATTCCCAAATGGGATGCACAGAATTTTGAATAGTATTAGTGTAAATGAGGAGTCTTTCCCTATCTTTTTTGTATCACAATTTTATCCTCCATTTAGTCTGATACTACTGGAAGATGCTGCTGTCTTGTTCACTTTTCATTCACTGAGTGAATGAATGCAAGGTTCCTTTCTCAACTCTCTTTACAGTATTGTAGCACATTTCAAGACATGACAATAGCCCATCACACTGTCCTGCAGTGCTGTTTGGTGGACAGATGTAATACCTCAATGACAATGACCCAACACACTGTCCTGCAGTGTTGTCTGGAGGGTAGATCTAATACCTCAATGACAATGGCCCATCACACTGTCCTGCAGTGTTGTCTGGAGGGTAGATCTAATACCTCAATGACAATGGCCCATCACACTGTCCTGCAGTGTTGTCTGGAGGGTAGATCTAATACCTCAGTGACAATGGCCCAACACACTGTCCTGCAGTGTTGTCTGGAGGACAGATCTAATACCTCAGTGACAATGGCCCAACACACTGTCCTGCAGTGTTGTCTGGAGGGTAGATCTAATACCTCAATGACAATGGCCCATCACACTGTCCTGCAGTGTTGTCTGGAGGACAGATCTAATACCTCAGTGACAATGGCCCAACACACTGTCCTGCAGTGTTGTCTGGAGGGTAGATCTAATACCTCAATGACAATGGCCCATCACACTGTCCTGCAGTGTTGTCTGGAGGGTAGATCTAATACCTCAGTGACAATGGCCCATCACACTGTCCTGCAGTGATGTCTGGAGGACAGATCTAATACCTCAATGACAATGGCCTATCACACTGTCCTGCAGTGTTGTCTGGAGGGTAGATTTAATATCTCAATGACAATGGCCCATCACACTGTCCTGCAGTGTTGTCTGGAGGGTAGATCTAATACCTCAATGACAATGGCCCATCACACTGTCCTGCAGTGTTGTCTGGAAGGTAGATTTAATATCTCAATGACAATGACCCATCACACTGTCCTGCAGTGTTGTCTGGAGGGTAGATTTAATATCTCAATGACAATGGCCCATCACACTGTCCCGCAGTGTTGTCTGGAGGGTAGATCTAATACCTTAATGACAATGGCCCATCACACTGTCCTGCAGTGTTGTCTGGAGGGTAGATCTAATACCTTAATGACAATAGCCCATCACACTGTCCCGCAGTGTTGTCTGGAGGGTAGATCTAATACCTTAATGACAATAGCCCATCACACTGTCCTGCAGTGTTGTCTGGAGGGTAGATCTAATACCTCAATGACAATGGCCTATCACACTGTCCTGCAGTGTTGTCTGGAGGGTAGATCTAATACCTCAATGACAATGGCCCAACACACTGTCCTGCAGTGTTGTCTGGAGGGTAGATTTAATACCTCAATGACAATGGCCCATCACACTGTCCTGCAGTGTTGTCTGGAGGGTAGATTTAATACCTCAATGACAATGGCCCATCACACTGTCCTGCAGTGTTGTCTGGAGGGTAGATCTAATGTTTCAATGATGAGTGGAATGTGTGGGACAAAAAGGTTAGGTTGGTTACCATCCTCAAGCAGCTTTGCTCTTTCAGCCCAAAGTTTCAACCGCTTCTACCATCCTTCCCACAAACAATAGGGTCAGCCTTGTCACCAACTTAGCCTACTCTCAGTACCCAGCTTTGGGCTGGTTTGCTTTATATTGCTGTGATAAGCATCATGACCAAAAAACCCTAGGGAGAAAAGGGCTTATTTCATCTAACTTTTAAATTAAAGCACTAAACCAAGAAATACATGAGAAATGCCTTTGCTTGCCCTGTTTTCTTTTTCTTTTTTCTCTTTTATCCATCTGTTTCTTTGGGATTGTCAAGCCTGTTTCTAAGTACAAGGACTAAGACTTTCAATTCACAAGAACAAAGTGAGACAACTGTAAGTAACTGAAGTTAGTCTGGCAAAAACTCTCAACAGAACCAGTGCTCTAAATTTGCTCAGAATGTTGAGACTGTAAATAAGTGCTTGGCTCATATGTGCAAGGCTCTTCATTTGATTCCTGGGCACACCCAAAAACAAGGAAAGAAGAAAGGAAGGAAGGAAGGAGGGAAGGAAGGAAGGAAGGAAGGAAGGAAGGAAGGAAGGAAGGAAAAAGAAAAATCAAAGGTTTATGATGTGGGATTTCCCTTTGTAAGCTGTGAATACCATTGGTTAATAAAGAAGCTGTTTTGGATGTGTGATAGGGTAGACCAGAACTAGGCAGGGAAAACTAAACTGAATACTGGGAGAAGGGAGAAGGAGTTCGAGAAAAGCCATGTAGTCCAGCTGGATATAGACACCGGAACTTTACCCTGTAAGCCATAAGCCTTGTAACAATACACAGATTAATAGAAATGGGTAAAATTAAGATATAAGAGTTATTCAATAAGAAGCTAGATAGAGCTGATGGGACAAGCAGTGATTTAATTAATACAGTTTATTTGTGGTTATTTTGGGAGTTTTGGTAGCCAGGAACGAACAAGTAGCCTTTTTACAACAGGTTCACACAGAGGTGGTGGTAAATGCCTGCAATCCAAGCACTTGAAATATGAGCCAGGAGGATCAATAGCTGAAGGTCATCCTCTGCATAGATTTTTCAGGCCTACATGGTCTATATGAGGGTCCATTTCAGAAAAACAAACACATAGACAAACAACAAATAGAAACATGTATTCATAGGTGGCAAATCTTTAAATAAAGGAGGCAAATGACTGAAATTAAGATGATCTTTTCTTGCTCAAATGGATCAGAAACGTCTCTTTATTTGGAGATTAGAATCAATGCTGGGGCTGGAGTGATGGCTGCTCTTCCAGAGGAGCTGGGCTCAATTCCCAGCATCCACATGGCAGCTTACACCTATCTGTAACTGCAGCACTTGGGGACTCAACACTCTCACATAAACATACATGCAGACATAACTCCCATGCACATAAAATTTTTAAAAAGTAATAAAGAATCAATACGATCACACATTAAACCAGTGTACTTGTATCCACTCCAATCTTAGACAGTATTTTATGGGTTTTTGTTTTTTAGAGAAGGGAAATTTTATCATGTTGCCTGAGCTTGAAGTCTTGGTCTTCCTGTCTCACTCTATGTCACTGGGCTTATAGGCTTATATGACTGTATATGTAGGACTGAAGAAGGACGCTTAAAAGAAATCCCACACTAGCTCAGAATTGAGAAATAGATGGTTATTTATTTAGGGGTGGACTCACAAATCAGAATCCTCTGCTTGAATGGAGATCAGAAACTGAATCCCGCAGCAGGAAAAAGAGAGCCGACACATGCTCTACATAGGTTTATATAGTAAAAGAGGCCATGCCCAGTGGGCGGGTAACCACTGGCTGTAAGACTTCCTGCAGCATATAGGACATTGTCTTAAGAACTAAGGTGTTGGAGTTGGAGCTCTGTGGTAGAACACTTACCTGGCATATCTTAAGGCTCAAGGCGTTAGGTTCAATTTACAGCAAAAGCTTTCTTATTCACCCACTTGGTCTCTTTTCCACTTAATGGTTTAACATTTGGTAAAGCAACCTAACCAACATAGAGCATCATGGTGGCTTCAAGGTCACCAAAGCACTTTTGTTCTCATAGCCTTGTGTAGCCAATAAGGAAGGGGTAAGGAAACAAGCTCCCTCAATAGTGACCACTAGATCTGATTCTCTCAATGATGTGAACGAGGTCATATTTACTTCCCCAAAGGTAGTTTCCCTTAAGTTTACGGTCGGTTTCTAGTTGAACAATAGAAAAATGGTAGCCAGGGGACTTTCCTGTTAGCCATATAGGCAATGACAAACGACCTGACAATCTGCTGCCTCTCGTTTGCATTAGTGCCTGTGGAACTACCGTTGGCCATTACCCAGTTCAAGTTCTCCATGAGACCAAGGTAAGGATTTTTCAAAGCTTTTGTCACCTTTCACTGCCTGTGTTTATTTGCCTTGTTCTTTTTCAGTGATGAGTCCAAGATGCTATTGGCAAAAGCCATTTCATATTCACACTGATCCAGTTTGCAGTTTTCCTCTTACACATAGAGAACAAAGACAAATTTGTCCATCACAACCCAAGCACCGGAGCCACAGGAGCGCTTTAGTTCTGCTTGCTGCTTTAACTCTCTCCATTCTAGAAGCCATTCAGCTGTTCTTTCCTACTTCTGTTTTTCACTTAGGTATTTTTCTTTTCCAAATATTATTGTCTTTTTGCATTGTTAATGAAGAGCAATCTGGGGACTTATCTGTACCTGAAGGTTCAAAATAAACATTTACAGTTATTAATTGGAATTAAAATACAGGTAATTCTTTAAGATGATTTTTCAAATCTGTTTTCAAAATGTGTATTGCTAAAATCCCAACTGTATTTGTCATGTGGAAATATAGATATTGCAGGAAGGAGGACATAAAAGGGTTTTATAGAAATTCTAATGCTTTAAACCAAATAGCCAATTACCCAGATAGCACTGATAAAATGATTGCAATATATACCTAAATGTGAGACACCTTTGAGCTCTTGAATATATACCTAGTTATAAGACACATTACTACTTGAATTGGCTTATTTTAGTTAAAAAATGTGTAGTCATTTTTTCCACATTGATTCTAAGTTTATAATAAACATTTTTGTTTGCATGTTAGGAAGTAAGAAGGCTTTTTGGTTGGGGAGACAGTTACATTAGTTATATGTTTTCAGAGAGTGTCTCAAGTAGGCCAGGCTGGCTGTGAACTTGATATATAGTTGAGAATGGCCTTGAACTTTTGATTCTCCTGCCTTCCTTTACCAACTTCTAGTCATGGGTGAGCGTAACTGTACCTGGTTTATGCAGTATGGGTGATTGAACCCAGAGTTTACTACTTGCAGGAAAGCATCCTATCAAATGAACTACAGTAGACTTTCTTTAGACTTTCTGAAAAAAGAATGTTGCATCTGAAGCTTTAATAATGTAGCTATTAGCTCTATGGTAAGAGGTGGTAAGTTAGGGTAAAATCTGTTTAATTATTTATACCAGAACCATAAGTATGTAACATTTCTGAACTGTGTAGTTAGTGTAATATCGTATCTCAAGTAATGCAACTGAGATCCAGAGCTGTTATCTAATATCTTAATATGTACATCGGCTATTTTCAAGTCGATGTTTATTTTTTATGTCTCAAATGAGAATATATTTCCCTCATCTCACTGACCAATTAGGCTAGGCTAATTGGTGAGCTCTGGGACAATGAGAAATGCTGTATTAGGGATGGCAGACATCATTTCTGAGGATGGCACCTGAGGTCTTTTTCTGGACTCCATATGCATGCACACACGTGCAGAGACGTTTACACACACAATAACGAAAAAGTATTAGATAGTAGCAAGAACCAAATGGTTAACACATAGTTCAAACAGTGTCAATAGTATCATTAATGAGACTAAAAAAACTGTAATATGGTTCCCTAAGCTAATTTGATAGGCAATTAATTACTCATTTTGCACAGTGCTAATGATGCTGTTTTCTGGCCTCCATAAATCACATTTCTATCAACAATTAAGAAAAAGATTGAAAATTTAAGTAAATTACTGATTTGTATAATGGCTCTAATCCAAAGAAAAGGGATGCTTGCTGACTAATAGCACCTTACACTGCTTCCCAACTGTATTGCTTGGCATTCAGTCTTGTATCATATGTAAAAAGAGATACTCCAAAGTAAAAAAAATTAGTTGTAGTATGTATTTTAATTTAACTCAAAAATTTCATTTCAGTGCATAATCAATATAAACATCAATGAGAAATTTTGGTGAGCCAATACATCAGAACCGGATTCAGAACATGTTAAGTTCTCAGTGAGCATGTGGCTTCTTAGCATGCTGGAAATCCCTCTCTATGCATTAGCAGGGATCAGTTGGAGGAAGGAGGATCAGTTTCTAGAGTTTTCTAATCGACTTTACCATGACCAAAAGTTTTATTTTATTTATCTTTTTATTTTTTTGTTTTTTGGATTTTCGAGACAGGGTTCTCTGTGTTACAGCCCTGGCTGTTCTGGAACTTTCTAGATCACGCTGGCCTTGAACTCACAAAGATCTGCCTGCTTCTGCCTCCGAGTGTTGGGATTAAAGGGGTGCACCACCACCATTCAGCTTCACCAAAGGTTTTAAATGGGTAGAGGTCTTTGTTTTATGGGTTTGGAGGAATGTATGCTTCTTATTTTGAGTGGATTTAAAAGAGACAAATTAGTTTCAAGGTGACAAGCTCAATCCCCCTCTCCAAATCATCTAATTAATGCAAACAAATGAATGGAAAGTTCCCTGTTTGCCGCGCACCGTGGTCTGCACTCTGTGCGCTGGCACCCAGTTACTGAGCTTCCGGCAAGGGGCTGGGGGTTAAAATATACAGACACACACAGAGAGACAGCAAATCCTTGAATTCCTTAAGAATGCCCCCTTTATTGTGTTCAGGGGCAGATTATATACAGATAGCCACGCCCCAGCCAAACCCACCAGAAACCACGCTCCTGCCAGCAGGAACTCCTGAAGGTCTCGTGCTCAGAGCAGCTGTAGGCACTCAGTTCAGGGGATTACAAGAAATTCAGGATCTGGGGGGTCTCACTGCTCCCAACACCTGTTGACTTATGGAAGGAGGTAAGAAAAGTTGAGGCTTTGCAACAGTGAGTCAGAGTCTTCCCCGTGTCAGCTGACTTGTAACCATGCACATACTCTATGAAACTATTTTTTACTTTTTAAAAATTTTAACTGATTCCTCCCGCTGGTGCAGTTTCTTCACACTTCATCCCATTTCTAAATAAGTGATCAGTAGCGCTGAAGATTTCATGTGCTGAAGGCGCTGTGCCAATGCTTCCCAAATACATCTTTTTAAAATACACAGTAGTTTTATTCACACTTCCAATTTTGGATCCACTAAAGGCATTTGGAGTTGGAGGGAGAAAGTGCCTGCTGTTCAACTTTTCTTTTCCTCAAATTCTCTCTACTGAAAGTCCGCATATTTCTCGCTAAGTTCCCAAAGCACATTAAATTCCCACTAAAAACCAAGTCACCATGGCACACTCTGTAAACAGAAGGCGCGAGCAACTGTTTTAAGATAAAAGATGAATACCGATGCCACTGCCTTGCCCCTGAGTGGAGAGTGCTGCGCCAACAGGGACGGAGCAGGCTTTGGGAGTGGGAAATCCAGCAGCTCAGCACAACTCTTTCTTTGAAAGTCCATGGCTTCACTCCTGGGTTCTGAATCTCAGCTGGATAGACCCACTGAGCTGGATAAACCTGTTGTGAGGCAGTTCTCCACTCTGGAGGACGATTAGGACCGTTTCCAAATTGTACTCATTATCAACCACCTTCCCACGACTCAAATACCGACAAGTCAAAGATGCCTCCAAATCATCCAATGTCCCCCAGGAAACAAAATTCTTCTCAACTGAAGAGAAGCTTTATTCAGAGCCTAAAAATTAGACATTTAAAATAAAGCATTTACTTCAATATCAGGGTCAAGTTAACTAATTCGGTTATACATAGAGCATACTTCTAAGAGCTCAGAGACTTTGGGAAATACACTAGGTCCACAGAGCATTCTTTCTCTTCTGTCCACCTTCTCAATCTCAGTGCTCCCTTTTTACCTTGTCTTTTAATTTAATGGTAAATTAGATTTTATCTGGAATTGGTTTACATATGAGAATTTCAACTTTCACATCAAATAAAATATCAGATACAACAGAGATCGAGAAGATGTAGCTACTTAAATTTTCTTGGGTGTATTTCAAGGGTGTTTATTGAAAGTGATTTACAATGATCAGCACTCCCTAAATAAATACAATGATTATGTCTTTACTATTAACTTGGAAGCACTGTAAGAAATTTTGATAATCCATGTCTTAAATAATAGCGCAAACCTCGCTACCTCCATAAAATATGGCGAATGAACAAAATCTCAAAGGGAAACTTGCATTTCTTTCTTTCTTCCCTTAAAATAAGCCCAAATCAAAGCATTTTAGCACATCTATTTCCTGTCACATAAAAAATTGAGATAGTTAACAAAACAATAGTTAATACAGAAAAGAAGTATATCTATTCATTTTGCTTGTAATTTTTTGGATGACAGAATAAGTTGATAAATGCAGTAAAGGACAAGGAAATGACAATATAGTGGAGGCTAGACTGGATAGAATTTGGTATAACTATGAAGGTGTAAGCTTCAATATAAAACCAATTATTTCATAGCGCAGAAGCTGAGAATATGTAGCATGTTGCTTTAACTTTTTTAGATATATTTCAAGGGTGTACAATGTATACAAAGTAAACAAGCTTCCTCAACCCTGCTTGTTTGCTTTGACGAAAGCCATTAATAATCATTGTTCTAAATACTGATATTGACACTGTCATTTGTTGATGAAAATTATGCTAGGCTAAACAAGTCTTCACCCATCTAACACTGCAAGATTGCTTGAGGTAAGTATTGCAGCCTACATCTGATGAGGAAAAAGAAGCTCCAAGTGTTGGAATTGCTTGTAGAAAATGGGGACTCCAGCAAAAATAAAGTTCAACCTATACATCTTTAATGACAAAGTTTAAATTCATTCTGGAAGTTTTCCTGATTCCCAAGAGACTCTGAGTGAGCGCTGGCCTGATTCCACAGGCTTTTGAATTTAAGGAGGCTAATGGGATTTTTGGCAAAGCAGCAGAATTTTTTCAGAGAGAGAGAGAAAGAGAGAGAGAGAGAGAAGGAAAGAGGAGGAGGAAGATCAGAAGGAAGGAAAAGAGGATGAGGAGGAGGAGGAAGAAGAAGAGACATTAAATAGCTGTTCAAGTTGTAAGAAGATGGGGAGAGGGATGAAGAGACAGTGGAGATGGAAACAGACATAGATGTTTAATAGCAGAGACACTTTTCAGCTTGTGATGGTCATGAGTTATGTCCTTGGTTCTCCCACCTCACCGAACCCTATATTTCAAGCCTTTACAGAGCCAGTTTGAATATTATGGCTCTAGTTATAAGCCACCAATATTATCTTGTATTTAAAGAAAAATAATCTTTTCTAATTTCATAAGAAAACTGACTGTGGTGAACTTAATGGGCAATTTAAAGAATTTTATACTATCAATATTTTCTCTGTCCTAACATGCTTTCTCTAAAGTATAACCCCAGAATACAATGTAATTTGACTGATTTTGTCTGTATGCAAGCACACTAGAAGAATAGAAGACAAACTCTGATTTTGAGGTGAGTGTCACCCTGGAATTTCACAAGATAAGTAAAAGCAAAGCCCCTAATTTTCATGGTAAAATTTAAAAATAGCAAACTAGTATCCTTCTCTTTCAGGCTATTTCTGCCAAAGATGAATGTTTTAGAAGACTACAAGACAAAAATGATTCAGACTGAGGCGAGGCAACGCTGAATGGTAAATATTTCTCTCCAAACCTATAATCCAAGAGAAGATCAATAGTGGAAAAAGTCTGTGCCAGTAACTCAACCTCAGGAACTTATAATTTGAAAATTTTCTCAACTTTTATTATGGTACTTTATAAATACTAGTAAATATGTGTATTTAATTTGCTTATATTAAATATTAAGTTCAAATGGACTAAAAGTTATCCACATGTCAGGCACTTACTTGCCTATAAAAGGAGAGACACTGAAAACAGAAAAAAATGTTTCTAGACAGTGGGAATTCAGGCCTGCTTCTCTGGTGTATTTAGTTCTACAAAGCAAGCAATCTCTGAAATTGAAAACATTTATTGACTCTGACACAAATAACCATAAAATCTGATTGAATGGATTACATTTATATATAGTATCATGCAAAGTATATCAAAGCATTGAATTTCAACAGGACATTGTTTCTTCTGATTTAACATCACGTCAGTTTTACACAAATGCTGTATGTTTTAATGCCTGTAGTGTAAGTTGAAAAATGTAAGTCTACCTATTTCAAGATAAGCTACTTTTGGTTGATCCTTTCTTCTCTGTAGCTTCTGTTTGTTCAAAGAAAATGCTAGGCAGCCTGCCAATATCATTTAGAACATGGAAGCATACTTTAATTGACTTCAGAGTTTCTAATTGGACATTTATTTGTTAGCGTAACCATATCTCTGTTGTTTTATTAGAATTGTGTTTATGCAAGTAATGTTGGTTGGCCTTTAACCCTAGCTATGCCTTTGAACTGGGAGGTCCCTGTATGCGATGCAATAAGGTTCTTTAACCCTTAGTAACTGATGGGCACTCATCATCACCACCATGTTTTCAGTTCAAAGGTACAGACCAATGCTTAAGGAAGACAAAGAAAAGATTAGTAATTGTAATAAAACTGTGATCAAAACACAAATATACATCTTTTATGATGTAGAGACTAGCTTCCTCTTTTATTCTGTTACAAGATATCGCCATCATGTGTGTATACGAAAACAACAATCGCAGCATCAAAAGTGCATGCCAAACAGGCTACTTTCTAATTTAAGGAAAAAATTTAAAAATAAGACTTAACCATTTATCTTTTATAATCTCAGAAAAACACAGCATTAATAATATTAACTGAAATAGTTTCAAATTTTTATGCATCCTAGCACACCTCTTATGATGATGCTTTTCCCATAATATTTACTACCACAGAAGGCCATTGTAAAATGACTTGTTGATCCTGTGAACACTACTGAATGAAGCAGAAAGGCTGTTTCACCTCTATACACTTAAACTGTCATTTAAGTGTAGTGTGTTTAAATACAGGTTTGAAGTAAAGAACATTTGCTTTAAGTATCCCAGAATACGTTTTACCAAACTAGCCTTATTCCTTCCCTTGTGTGGCTTTCTTTCTCCATTCCTTGCATGTGTAGTGTATAATCTGAAAGGACAGGGAGGGAGAGAGAGAAGGAAAATGGGAAGGACAAGAGGTGGGAGGAAGATGGAACCTTAGCATAGAATTTCTCCTCTTTTGGTCTGAATGCTAAATTCTGCATATTCTTTACAAAAGATTAAAACAACATCTCCCAGACTATTTTCTAGTTGAAGCTATTTGCTCTTTCCCATTAATAATACAGCAAGAAGGTATGAAAACCTCACTTCAATGCATGATACTAGTTTTCTATCTTCAGAGTAATTCTTTTTGGCAGAGTGGACTAAATTTGTATGGAGAAAGCTCTACTTAGGAGTACACCATATTAAATCTGAGACCATTATTTTAGTAGCATTTTGTTTCCTCAATACTGGAGCAGTACAGTTTAAAAAGAGAGAAAGGGTATATCTGAGTGTATGTTTCATAAGTTTAATATTCATTATTCATGCATGCCATTGAAATAGAAGGAATACACATGGGCATTCCTTCAGATATGTGTTCTGAGCAGTATATGCAGCATCTACCTCAAAGGGTACATTTTCAGGGGGGTTGGAAGGGTGTTCAATGAAGATAGCAGAAGGTGAGTTCTTCCAGTAATGCTTCAGAGGGTTCCAAGATCCGCTAGAGTTTAAATTTCCCACTCTGTGAATTAGGCTGACAGCATTTCCTCCTAAAATAATTTGAGTGAAGTAACATTTGAGAAGTTTCAAACTAGTTTTACTCTATGTTTCGTGTAAATGTAAAAATATGAAATAAAACTGACACCTGGTCTATTATGGGAGGGGCCAGAGCACTTATGTTTTTTGAGTTAAGCAGGGTTTGTGATTCTTGTAAGGATGTGTGGCTAGCTGACTTAGGGCTATAACTTAGTGAAGGCACACAGGAGAGTCTGTGGTTACTTTATAACTATTCACTTACAAAAAATAAGGAGTGTGCACTCCTGCTAGGCAAATATTAAAAATAATTACTGCTGTAGCTCTTTTTGAGAATGCTTATAAAAAGTGTATAACATGGATGAAAAAATGCAGTATGTAATTTAAAAATAATTAAAATCTTCCTTATTTTTCCACTAAATTATTTTGCCCCAATCTGTAGAATTTTGATAATGAATAAGAAATTAGTAATAAAATTGATAAAGTGAAATTTGGAATTATTACTTGATAAAATGATAAATGGAATTCCTCTCTCCCACTTCTTCTACATGTATCTGTCATCTTAGGAAACTCTTTCAGGCATTATTGATTAGGTGCTCAGAAGGTAGACTGTCATCATTGGCAAGGTTGTAATAAATACAAACAATTTTGTCTGTTGTACATTTAATAAACTGCAGTTTAGCGACTTGGAATCTGGGGCCCCAGTATTATGCCTATCTGTGTAACTCTAGCTGCAAGATGCAGCAACAGGAACTTTTGTTTTTCTTTGTTATTTTTGTTATACAAATACAGACTAGAGGGAATTCGATGGGAAGAGATCAAGAGGCAGTAGAATTTTCTATGTTGAGAATCATAGCCCCACTGATATCTCAAAGTTGTATGATGACTAAAAGTGACTTAGCCATTTTCTTATTAAATTGAACAACGGTCATAGTACTTGAGAGGGAATGGATTTCTTATGAAATTAGGAGCACGTGAACCAGCCATTTAAGGGATAGCTTTGGAAGTGGCCAGTTGTTAAAAATATTTAAGCCCTATAGTATATGCTGGAGAAAAAAGAACTCTATATGTTCTGCATGATTAACTTAAAAATCCCACTGTTTTGAAAACAATTACAAAAACATACACATTATGTTCCAGTAAAGCTTTGAATTAATCTGCATTTAAAAAAACAGCAAATAGGGCTGGGCTGGGAAGATGGCCCAAGGGTAAAGGTTCTAGCTGCCAAGTCTGACGACCTGAGCTCTATCCCTGTGCCCACAATATTAGAAGAGAGCAGATGCCCATAGGTTCTATGAGTGCAGCACAAGCACCATGGCACTTGAAAACACGTGCGCGCACACACACACACACACACACACACACACACACACACACACACACAGACACACACACATATATATTTAAAAAAACAAAATTACAAACCATAAACATTTTTACATACCCATTGTTTAGGCCTAGCAGATGTTTTAATGCTAAGACTAATAAACTAGAGAGCAAATATTAAGACTATCTTGAAATATATAGCTATTGTGTGTCAGGGACCCTGTTAGAACTTCAAATAGGCACCATCTCTTGAATTCTTTTTCGCAACCCTGTTAATGAAGCCATAGTCCAATCTCATTTACTTTTCAGTGTGAGCAAACTGTCTTAGATGACTTCCATACTGTGGACTGAGATGGACCCCCGAAGCAGGAGGAGTATAATAAACATTGCTGAATAACTCAGACACTGTTTTTATATATTTGAATAGAGCTATATTTAGTAAAAAATTTAAGAGCCCTTAAACTTAAAAAAGAAATGAAAAGAAAAGGCATTGTGGCACGTGTCTTTAATCTCACTACTCGGGAGGCAGAGGGAGGTGGATCTCTGTGAGTTCAAGGCCAGACTGATCTACAGAGTGAGTTCTAGGATAGCTAGGCCCCTGTTTTGAAAATCAAAAAAAGAAAAGAAAAGAGAATTCTGCTTTTCAATACTGGACTCTAAATACATTAACACTTAGTACATATGACAAAAGACATCTGTGTCTCATTCTTGACGATAAATATATAGTGTGGTTGGTGGATTAGTCTTGGAAAGTCATTTACTGCTTTGTCTTAAAGATGAACCTATATTTTCTTTACCTGACTTAGATTCAGAAAAAAAATGAGGTTCCAAAGGAATTTTAAGATTATGGAGAAAGACAATTCTTTCTTAGGAAGTGGCTCTGCACCTTGGCTAAAGACTAAAATTACTTGGGGCCTACTATGTGATTTTAACTGATTCTCACGTACATCTCCGAGCTGTTTCTCACACAGGAAGCATGATTCTGCGATTGTTTGCTCATCTGACTCAAATAGCATAAGGATGAGGTACCAGGTGGATGGGGGGCATGAAGCACAGAGGAAATTGGATGACTCCATGTTATCAGAGATGTCATAATTGAGTCACAGTGATTCCATCGCTTCAGAATAGATTTCTGAGTGTCTGGGAAACCATAAGCCTTGTGAATCAGATGCCTGAGGTCACTGGTCAACAGCTTTTCCTCCTTGTGGAAGTTTAACTTTGGGTCTCCATAGTGCCACAAAGCACTGGAGCCTATAAGCATTTAAATCCAGTTTTGTCTACTAGAGTCTCCAACAAGTTCTAAAGTAGACCATTATAGTCACGTTAACTATTTTCAAGATGTAAATGTTAGATAATTAAGTAAAAAAAAAAAAAAACAGTATAGAAGTTCCAGTTAGGAACAGAAATAAATTCTAAACTATACTAATTCCAAGCTAGGAAAGCATTAAAATTCTCAAATGCTGTATAAATATTCAATTTGGACAATTTCAAAACAGCTAACTTATCACAATAAATTTTATTTGCAATAGCAATAAGACAACATAAAGGGATCAAGGGGATTCGTATCGGAAAAGAAGAAGTTAAGGTCTCGTTATTTGCAGATGATATGATAGTATACATAAGCGACCCCAAAAACTCTACCAAAGAACTCCTACAGCTGATAAACACCTTTAGTAATGTGGCAGGATACAAGATCAACTCCAAAAAATCAGTGGCCTTCCTATACACTAAGGATAAGGAAACAGAGAGGGAAATTAGAGAAGCATCACCTTTCACGATAGCCACAAATAGCATAAAATATCTTGGGGTAACTCTGACCAAGGATGTGAAAGATCTATTTGACAAGAACTTTAAGTCTTTGAAGAAAGAAATTGAAGAGGACACCAGAAAATGGAAAGATCTTCCTTGCTCCTGGATTGGGAGGATCAACATAGTAAAAATGGCAATTCTACCAAAAGCAATCTATAGATTCAATGCAATCCCCATCAAAATCCCATCAAAATTCTTCACAGATCTGGAGAAGATATTATAAACAATTTCTAACCAAGAATTAGTTCTCAGTTACTTTCTGAGCGAGAGCTTGGTTTATAAAGCCATAGAACCTGGAATAAGCTCAGAATAGACTCTAACTGAAGCTCAATGCCAGCGTCTTTCCATCTGCCTGGCGTGGGAATAATGGCATGCTACTGCGGTTGGAGCTTCTTTTCTGTCAATCAGCTGACAGCAATCACAGTGAAGATGACAGGAGGTAGTTCTGTGTGAAAGCAAAGCTGCTCTCCGCCCTAATAAAAAGTCGGAATAGACTGTAAGTTTCACAATTTATAATTCTTTTGGATGCAGTCAGGACGGATAAGTTCTTCACTGTTTAAATGCTTATTTGAAAATGGAAATTTTCTCCAGACTCCTTCTAACTTCAAAACTAGACTTTGAAAATTATTTTAAAAACCAATTCTTAGTTAAGCTCTTTTCTTTAAACTTCTTATTACGTTATAACAAACCTTTGTTTTTGTTTTTGCTTTTTTTTTCTTCCATGACAGGGTTTCTCTGTAGTTTTGAAGCCTGTCCTGGAACCAGCTCCTGTAGACCAGGGTGGTCTCAAACTCACAGAGATCCACCTTCCCCTAACCCCTGAGTGCTGGGATTAAAGGTGTGTGCCACCACCCATCTGATGACAAATCTTTGATAAGAAAATAGCCCCTATCAAAACAAATATTCCTCGCTCATGATCATAAGCAAACTCACCTATTAAAAAGAAGATGTTATTAAAAAAATTTTTTTCACCTGCCAGGTATAGTAGTGAATGCCTTTAATTTCAGTACTCGGGAGGGGCAAGTAGATCTCTGGGAGTTCAAGGCCAGCCTGGACTGCTTAGTGAAGTTCCAGACCAAGTGAGAGTACAGAGTGAGATCCTGTATCAAAAAACAAAGTTTTAATTCTGGGGCAAGGGATGGAGACTTATTTAAAAGAATTTAAGTCAAGGGGCTATGTCTACCCACTAATTGGAAAGCAGAGACACCTGTCCGATGTAGAGTGCCTTCTGGTACCTCTTTGTCCTTAGGTAGAATGCTAATTTTCCATTTGCATTTCTGCATGCTCAGAAAACACTGATATCCTCTGACAAAGCTTCCAGCTGAAGGACTCTGACTGAGCAAGTAAGGCCTAGGAGAAGAGTCCTCTTTTGTGTTCTAGCAAAACAAGGGACACAATAAATATAAATCCAGATAGCTAGAAAATTGTTATCACCTTGTGATTGGTCCCATTGATAAGAGACATACATGACAAATGTTGTATTTCTGTTTACTTTAAATGTGCATGAAGAAAGCCAAGACAGATCTTTGAATTTTCCCACCATTTTCTTCTTCCCATTGTGCAAAACTCGTCACTGACATGTGTAAAAGCAATCATCAAGCCAGTTTTGAAGGATAGTGAACTACAGATAAAAGCACAACATAATGGTATCAAAAATGCTGTGAAAAAGTTACCATCATGAAAAAGGAAAAAAAAAAAACAGCTAGCCCTATAATTATTTATGTGCTAACATAATACATTTTGAAATATGGAAAGAGCTTAATTTAAATGATATTTAATGCTATTATTACTCTAATCAATAAATCCAAAGCAAGTTGTTAATATTTGATCTGAAGTTTTTAGGAGGAGTTTGAAGCTCTTTCCTTAAATCCCCTTTCTCTGTGTCCATATGACTAATGTTCATTTTTCTCTCTTTACATGAGATAATTGTACAATGTCCAGGAAAAGCCTTTCAGAGGAGGTGATGGAGCTTTCGTCATACATGTATAAGTCTGGATATTTAATCACATACACAATCACATAAGTGCATGAATAACCTATCAGCCACTTCATCTAATACATAGCTCTATCATTATTTCACCAAATAAACCTGGATTGTCTTTTGCCTTTCACAATGTAATAAAGAGGGATTCCTAGTATATGGAACGTTTTTATCAGTATTTACTTTAGTTAGTTTTTCAATTTTGATTCCCTTCACTGGATGTCAGAGTTGCTAATTTATGAATGGTAAGAATTTTGCATATTTATTATAACTTCTCTACAGGTTTCTTTCTCCCAACACTCTTTCTGGGAATATTGTTATTTTTGAGTTGATTTAAGGTGACTGGTGAGGTTTCTGGATGCATGCTAGTGATGATTAGCAATGCAAAAGAGGTGCTGGATTTGCAAGTTCTGCTCTCAAAAGGACAACATAAAACAGCAATCATGCTGGGGAAATGTAAAAACAATTGGAGGCTTTATTAGTGATGTTTCTGTAATCATTTTAATGTGTAAGTCAGAATTGGTCAATATGTTCAAATGTTTGATATAGGCCTTGCTGGAAAGTAGAAGATATTTCCCTTTGCAGGGCATTTCCTTCAGTTTGTAATTACATATCATTTACTGTGGGGGAGAATACACTGCTGGAAATGATTCCTCTACTAGAGTGTCAGGAAACATTGCTGACTGAGAGCACCAGCTGTTATTAATTTTCCATGACATCATTCTCATTCTCTATTTCCCAGGTAACCCCAGCTACCTAGAAAAGGAAAAGTATTTATGCGTGAGAAATTTCTTGTAAACTGGTCAGGTGGGGCAGAGTTTTGAAAAGCTTTAACTTAGATGGTGATTTAAAAAATGATACAGCACGTCAGTGCTAAAGTTGGCTGAAATTTGGGGATAATAGTTGTTTAAAAGCCAAAACTTAGTCATTAAAAACTTTTAATTATTATTTATTTGCCGGATTATTTAAGCAAGTTGATTAACTTCCCACATTTGAAGAAAAAGTTAATAGCTGTATGAATATTAAAGACATACTATAGAGGAAACACACCAAGTATATAACATTTAATACACACTAATTAAAAACACACTTATTTTTGCTCTTAATATTTAAATACATTGGAGAAAACAGAATAATCAATTCTCTAATTTGGTAATTGGTGAATGCATCTCCTCTCTAAAGGCAATACGTCAGAGTTGGTATCATCTGACCAGTGCCACCAAATATTGTTCTTTTTGTATTTCTCCTATCATTCAGATTCTAATTGATGCAACTAATAAGAACTGAACACTTACTATATGTTAGGAATTTAGCTAGGGAATAGATATAATAAATTCACAAATATACCAAAATGGCTCAGTCCCTCACTGATGTTATGTTGTAGTGATGTGCCCTGCTTGTGGTATTATTTTCAATATATGTTCAACAACTATTAACTTTTATGGCTTCTTATCTTCAGAACTATATGTCTCAGTGAATTAATCTGAAAACTGATCATTAGTGTCCTGTGGGTATGTAAGAGGGAATGCAAATTATGGTTCATTATTAGAATGTGCACGACGTTGCCTTGCTTGAAATTGCATGAAGAATACTCAAAGTGTTCTCTCAAAA
The DNA here is from genome assembly GCF_037038515.1 of Microtus pennsylvanicus. Lineage (NCBI taxonomy): Eukaryota > Metazoa > Chordata > Mammalia > Rodentia > Cricetidae > Microtus > Microtus pennsylvanicus. The sequence continues at coordinate 56,953,785 of NC_134580.1, read as the reverse complement.
TATAAAATGAAAAGTTTCTGGTAAATGAACAGAAGTTAGTGATTAACAATATTATTGCCACACTACAGTTTTGTAAAGGAAGGAATTGTAAGAGTTAAAAGATGAAAAACCAAGGTAGAACACTTGCTATTTCCCTCCCAAATTCCTCAAATACACAAAGTGTTTTCACATTTTCTTCTATAATAATTACATAGTTGTATAATACACGAATTTCTCAATTTATATTTATGGGTTTTTTTTGGCTGTTTATTTTGTTTTGTGTTTTGAAACAGGGTTTCTCTGTGTAACCCTGGCTGTCCTGGAACTCACTCCGTAGATCAGGCTGATCTCAAATTCGGGTTTCAGCCTGCCTCTGCCTCCAGAGTTCTGGGATTAAAGGTGTGTACCACCACCATTTAGCCTTATATTCATGTTTTTAAAGTTGTTAGTTTGGATAAATACCAGTCTTTCTTTTTCATGTGTAAAGTGGAAGGTTGGGTCTCAGAGAAAGAGACTGATTCAGAACCATGGACAGAACTCCCGAGACCTTGCAGGAGCTACTAGAAAAACATTCGCTTAGGTTAGGGATAAGGAATAAACTCAGAAAACAAACACGCAAATGAAAACAAACAAACCATCATGAAAAGCAAACAATAAAGAAGAAAAAGCATAAGAATCACAGACACAAAAAGAAACATTCCCCTCCCACCACCCAATCACAAAAGATTTGTATAGTTGAGGAGGTAGGGACGATCTGGATAGGGAGAGGAAAGCATGATCAGAATGTATCATAAGATAAAAGTATTTTCAGTAATAAGAAAATAAATAGCCTTAGGTGTAAGAGCTGTTTTGAATATATATTCAGTTCAGACTAGATTCCACAATTCTACTTTTTGTTTGATTATGGTTTTCTGTAATAGTCTCCAATTTTTGCAAATAGAAGTTTCCTTGATGCGGGGTGAGGATTACACTTATCTCTGGGTGTAAGGACACATATTTAGGATGTAGAGGAGGATTATACTGGATTAGCAAATTGGTGGTTGGGGGTATTTCTCCAAGATCCAGGACTTCATTAACCTCGGTAGTTGGCTAGGCTTTTCAGTACTAGGCATGACTTACTTCTTGTTGCGTGAGTTCTAAGTTCAGTCAGAGAGCTGTCAGTTACTTCCAGGCGGTGTGTGTCACTACTGTACCCTTCCTTCAGTTTATCATGCCATGAGGGCGGTGGTTGTGGTGCATAAGCCTCATAAGCAGCTAGGAAGAACAGTTGGTTGCTTCCCTATTTTTGGAAGCTTACTTGATGATTTCTGGTACCATGGAAGTTAGTTCTCAGGTAGGAAGCGTCTAGGTCAGTTCTAGCTCAGAGGTCTCTGGTTCCTGTATCTCAAGAACATGGTGTCATCAACAACTTTTCTTCTCTTACTCCAGAGGGATACCAAGGGCAATAGCAATAGTCTTTTTTGTTTGTGGGAGTTTCTTGAACAATCCTGATCAACAAATCAAAAGAGGGCTTATCATGCCTAGTGCTGAGGTTTTTACTATGTGGTCTTTGGCTTTTGCAGGGAGCATTGTCAGCCCAGATGACAGAATTTCAGTAATCATTGAAGAAGAGAGGGTGGGAAGATTGTAAAAGCCAGGGAGTTTGTTGTGAGATTGTATCTCATAAGAATGGTAAAAACTACACACAAAGTCTCATCAACATCACTACCTAGGCATGAGCTGAACAAGGACCACAGCAACAAACACGCCAATCTTCAACCTTACACAAGGAAGATAAGCAAGTAAGGAATGTTGAAAGGAGGTGAAAACCTTCTCCAGGGAAGAGACAATAATTGATTATCCAGTAGTAAATGATCAGCCCTGAAATATATATACAAGTAAAATTGTACAGATTGAGATGTTTGTATTTATGTATTTAGGAATACATATGTACACACACACACACACACACACACCAAAAACTTGCAAAAAGGCCATGAATTTGAAAGAGAACAAGAAAGGGTGTACAGGAGGGTTTAGAGGGAGGGAAGGGAAGGCAGAAATGATATAATTATGTAATCTCAAAATATAAAAGATACAATTACAGAAAAGAAATAATCTGATTGTATCCACCTTTCTTTTTTGTACCTAAGAGACAAAGGATGTTCACCTAGATAGTATAAAGTTTACTCCTCTCTGTCTTATGGAAACACAATGGTCCTTTCAAAGGCACGCATCATTTTAATAAATGCGTCAAAGGTGTCATTAGGTTTAATAGCATCTACTCACTCAGACTATTACTCCATGGCTTTTAAAGTTAGTTTAATGTGTATTAATGGTGCGAAATTGATGAAATTACAGACTGAGTTTCCCTGGGCACAAGTTAAACCAAGAAAGTAGGGAGAAGGTTGGTTAATATTATCCTCTACCCCGTTCTCTGTTCATATTATAAGATAAGTCACTCTCCCCCAGGGGAAGAAGTGCACAGCTAGTGGATTTTTATGGTTTTAACTCAGGAAACTGTCTTAGGTTGGGTCGTCAAAGGTTCATCATTTTCTGTGGGGAATAAGAAAAATTGTTCTCTTTTGAGATTAAATTTCTATTTTATACATTTAGGGTTTTTTTTTTGAGAAATAGATAGCTTTTTATTATCTTTTCCTTCTCTATTCCACTTGCAGTTCAACTTAGAGGGCCAAATCCATCTTATTCTACCACCATTTATTGCAGTCAGTGATGAGGTTTAGCTAGTTAAATATTCAAGCAAAATGTGATAATATACATCATTACTGCTAATACAACTAATGTGAATAACTGAAAAATCCAAAGTTTTGATTTCAGACACACATGATACTGGAAGACTTCATTTCAGAGATTAGGAAGATTAGAAAGTTGTTTAACTGTGATTTGCGAATATATAAAGAAAGAAAAACCACATTCATTTGAATTATACTTGAAGGAAACAAAAATAATTGCCAAGGTGAAATCTGCAGAACCAGGCTTGTAAGTGGCTTAGAGTGGATAATAGCACTTAGCACATCTGACAGCTAGATGATCATGGCCAGGCTTTTGCGTGGCATCTTTTGTCAACAGAACAGAATCAACAGCATCATGGCAGCACTGCGAACATTTCTAAAGAACCCTGGAGAGGAGGAAAGAGCCCCACTGCACTCCTAAAAGCTCAAATGTCAAAAGAAAGCATCTAATTTTGCTGTTTCAGACACTAGAGAAGGAAGGGCCACTAGAACTGTTAAGAGTTACATTTTTAATTTTTAAATAATATGTAAATATTTTTATATATTTTATTTTAGTTAAATCTTTAAATTGTTATATTTAATATTAAATTGAATGAAATTTAAATTAATTCTAATTTTTATTTAGATATTTAAGTATTGCTATATCACGTTTAAATATTTTAAATATTTAAAAATTTTACCGACATGAAGTGTTTTCTGAGCAGTTAGTAAGGAAAAATTGGTGCTTAGAGATTGGCTTTTGTTCAAAGTAACGCCTTTGTTGATACCTAGCTCACTTTATTTTCATTTATTTATCTATAGATAGTGTGGGATTAGTAGATCTGGAAGGTGGTTTAGGTCATAAGTCACGAAGCTCAAGACAGTCGATACGTGAGCTCAGTGGTCAGTGTACCAGCAGTAGACTAGAAGTGGAAACCTCTGTAGAAAAGCCTGTGACCTCTCTGGGAAAAGCCCGTCAGCCCTTCTGAAACTAGAAATTTAGATTTCTAAAAGCAATTCTCTTTAATTTTTAAAAATTTTAATTTCAACCTTTTTTTTTTAAGCAAACATCTTCCTGATTTTTAAAACTAAGTAAATACATTTGTGGATTGAATCTGGCCCCTAGGCTGTCTGTCAGCTTGGGGCATGTGAGAAGGCATATGGACTTCAGAGAGGCATCTGGAAAGCGCGACACGAGAACTTACTGAGAATTTGCGGTGGGGTGCCAGGAGATATACTGTGATTATGGGAGTTCTGAGTTAATTTCAAAATAGGGATGCTTGACTCTAATACGTTCTCTGCTGTTCTGTGGAATAGGCTTCCCTCGTCACTCCCTAGAGCATGTTCACACCTTGCATTTTCTCCCCATGTGCCAAGTGTACAACTGAGGGTTCACATATGATTTTAGGTGATTCCCAGATAACTCTTTAAAAGTTATATATGCATTTTTCTACACAGTAGAAAAGTGATAACATATAAAACCTGGTATTTTGTGGGTTTCATTCCACAGATAAAGTCTAATGAAAAACAAAGTGTGGTTAAATAATATTAAGTAAATAAAGTAGCTCATATTTGGTGATGGTGGAAATTATTAAGGACACTAGTAAAACAGACAGTTTTGGAGTCCTGTATTGGAGTCCCGTATTCTCCATGGAGAAAGCACATATAGAGACTTGTCTAGCATTGTCAAGAACTTAGTCTCCAGGACTACCAGTGATTTAGCTTCCTGACTTCTTTAGGATTGCCTTTGAATATTATGGGGATTCTTCTGATTTTCAAAGTAGAAACTCCTTAAAAGGCTAGACCTTAAAAATCCAAATTTGATTAATACACCCAGATTTTTTTTTTTTTTTGATTTTTGAGACAGGGTTTCTCTATAGTTTTTGGTGCCTCTCCTGGAACTAGCTCTTGTAGACCAGGCTGGCCTTGAACTCACAGAGGTCCATCTTCCTCTGCCTTTTGAGTGCTGGGATTAAAGGCATGCGCCACCACCACCCAGCCCCAGATTTTTAAAGAGAGAATCATTTATGAACACAGTTCACCTCCAAACCCAAAAGGTAGGAGAAGGGAATCAACCCCTAAAAGTTGTCCCATGAACTCCGCACAGGATTCATGCACCTAAGTACACTCAGATGTGCACACACTCAAATAAGTAAATAAAAATACAAAATTGGGGCCCAAAATTTTCAGAGTGGCCTTACTTAATATATCTGATTGCTTAGTTTTAAGAAGATATTACCTTACGGACTTTAACTATAAAGTCCACGTCAAGCTAATGAAATATAAATTAAAGCCAATTAAACGCTCTGCTTTACATGATCTTTTATTTAAATAGTGCCATTGTCAAATAAAGTAACCAACATTTGCATTATAGTAATATTGCTGCTTTCAAAGTGACAAATGACACGCGGAGAAAGTTTGGCAGAGAAAGCCTGTTTAAGCCCTTTTGCCCTAAGGGTTTCCTTTGGGGTAAAAAAAGACACCCACCATCCCTTCGCCTACTACCCCTGAGTAAGCCATCGGTCTGGCAGGGCTGCAGGAGAATCTCAGATGCAAGATTCTGAACTGCAGGGGGTTCAAGTTTGGCTCTTTTCTAGAAAAGGGCTTTCACCGGTAGAGTCGCCCATGCATGCTCTGTGGCCACAAAGTGAGACCCCGCAGAGGACCCTGGCAATCAGTAGACAAGTCCCTCATTTGTCTCCACCTCAATGGGGAAGATAAAACACCAGGAGAAAAGCGTCCCCAAGTGGCTTCTTCAATTGAAGATTTAGAGGTCTCCTCACACATTCTACAACCCATCCCATTCCATACCAAAGCTGTTGACACCACCCATTTTGGCTTGTGCTACCATTTTCAGCAACATAGCAATGAAATCTAGATTCATCTTTTTCACTTCGGTGTATCTTTATGAAAAATCATCCAGCAAGCTCCAACATGAAGGCTGGGGACTTGGGAGCGATCCATCCCCCAGAGAATTCTTAGAGATACCATTTTACTGAAATTTTCCCTTTCAAAGGGCGCCATTTCCAAGCCTGGCTTCTGAGAAACATCAGGCAAGGGACATCCAAAACTGATGGCCAACTTGGGGTCTAGCCAGCCAACCTGGCTGTTGCAGATTCCAGTGGGACTGTTTGGATAACCAATCAGGCAGGACTATTTTTGCCTTAGTGTCCCTCTGTGGAAAGCATCCCTGTGTCCAATTTCCTATGACCTCCTTGAGTTTGTCCAGTGCGCCCCAGGTACCTCTTTCAATGAAAGGGGTGGTTCTGGGATCAGCCGTCCTCGTTGAACTCAAGGCATTGGTTGCCCTCCGGTGCCCACAGGCACTGACACCAAAGCGTGCATCTTACCGGTTCCTTTGCAGACCGTGTCCATTGCGCTGTCCAGAAGGTGTCCCCGCGCACCCTGGAGGCTGGGACCGGGCTGGGCCGCCGGCCTGCGACACGGCGCGTGACAGCGGGTTTGCGCTTGGGCTGGAGGAGCCGGACCTGGCCCGCTCCGCCTGCGCCAGCCCGGTTAGCACACGTGGTGCGGCGGCAGCCCGTGCGCTCCGGTCCCCGCGGCCTCTTGGCTTCTGGAGCCAGCGCGGCGGCACCTGGGGCTTCAGAACACGTGGGGACACGCGCCGGAGACCAGAGACTCGGCACGGGTAGGTGGGGACGCAAAGACGCTGGCTACCAGAGGATCGATGGCACCCAGGGTTCTTCTCTGGGGCTCTCAAACCGAAGAAGGTCTGGCCGCTGTCACCAGGGCCTGTGTAGATCACAAGCTCAGGCTTGAGATTCAGCTCCCCGTGGGGTGTCGCACTGCAGTGCCTCTAGTTCCCGCCAGTGGGGGGAGCCCCATCTAGGGCGGGAGATGAGAGTGTCTGTTTTGCAGTGCTACACTGAAGCCCCGGGGGGTGGCTGGGGCAGAAGTACTCTGTAAAACCTTGGAAACAGCAGCAGGAACCTAAGGTGGCCTTTAGGCTAGCCTGTCCTTGGAAGAATTCCCCTCTCGAGCAAAGGCTGCTTGGAATCACCTAAGGAGCCAATTGAGAACACTTGTGCAGCTGCAGACCCTTGCCAAGTTCAGTAATGACCTTGCCTACTTCCTCCACGCAAGGTGTTTGTCTAAGTGCTCAGATTTCTGACCTGGGGACGTACACAGTCTTTTACTTTCTGGTTCTTAGGAGATAATAGCACGGACAAAAACAATAATAACAAATTAACTTGTTTAATAGCTACTGAAACAGAGATAGAATTTGTGCTCTTTTTAGGAAAGGCTGGAAAGATTCCAGAGACTGGAGAGAAATCCCATTTTAACTTACCAGTCCAAATGCAAAACTAAGCAACAACTTCTCTATCTGCCGTTCTGGAAAGGTGAGATTCTGAAGAGACCAATAGGAAGATGTTTGCTCTCACCAGAGATATTACAGTTCCAAGTAGTCTGCCGTGAACTTCCAAGCTCTTAGAACTCTTCAGCACTAGCTGTTGGTGTTATGCCCAAATCCGCGCAACCCCGCAAGCCAACAAGGAAACGAAGTCCCGTATGTAATAGGAAAGAGCCTTTATTGTATGCAAGTTTGCAAACTCTGTCCCTCCGCATGTCCAACGTAGTGGAATAACCAGAGAGCCCAGAGCTCAGTTAGAATTGTTTTTTTTTTTCATAGTAGTAAAGGTGGGGGTGAGGGATCTCTGAGGTTCAGGACCCCTGATTGGCTGACGTTTGTCTAGGGGTGTCCTGGTGAGTGTGCACTGGCAGGTGTTTCTATCTATAGCACTTGAAATGCCAGGCATTTCCTTTGAATGGTCTGCTCTTGGGTAGGGGCTGAGTAATCTCAGCTTGTGGTTCTTTTCTGCTACCAGGTATTGCTTCAGGGGAAACTGAGACTCAGGCCTCTTATTAAATTTATCCAGGGCCGAGCTCTACTCTGGCAGGTGATAATGGTTGGAAGTAAAGAACTTCTTTGGGTGACCTGCCCCACACAGTTGGCTCCTCCTCTAATCAACTAAGGGTAAAGGGCATCCACCACAGCTGGCTAAAGAGTTCTGCATGCCTTGGGTGGTGGGAGAGTTTCTTGCTGTTTTTGTTTGTTTGTTGTTGTTGTTTTTTTGCTTACATTTTTTTGCTCTGCATTTGTATTCCTGCAGGAAGCATTCTGTAGGAAAGGTTGTTCCTGTCTTGTCTCATCCCCTTTCCTCTGGGTAGCACCATAATCCCTAAACTTCTACTCACAGATAGTTTTATAAATCCCTTTCTCCTTCCCTGACATCTCCAGCCCCCTCCCTCCATCTCTTTCTTTCCTTCTAAAACTTGACATTAATAGATTCATATCTATGCACTCTTCCCACCCCCTCAACTTCTGTTCAGGATCCCACCTTTGAATTTAATCTTCTATTGTCTTTTAATGGGTGGATGTAAGTCCTCCCCCCACACCTCATGGCTTTGGGTTAAAATTGCTGGTTGTCCTGCATTTCCCTCATCAGTTTGACTTAGGTTCTTTCAGGACTAGGCACTAGGGATTTGGTTTCCTCTGCCAACAGCCCAGCCAACAGATACTGTGCCCCTTGACCTGCCTTTGAATCCTTTAAAGATATTGTGGAGCTAAAAGAAAAAAAAATACAGTAGAAATTTGGGCGATTAGTTTTAAAGTGAAACAGCCCTATCCCTGCAATATAGATTCCACCTGCTTGAAGGAAACATCACAAAATTTTCATACAGAAGATTGAAATGTTAAAAACATAATGCGTGGTAGGTTGGGTGTGAGGGTTGGGACTGAAAGCTATCGTGCGAACAAGGGGGAAGGATTACATGTGCTTATTGACGGGCAGCTCCAGATCAGACCATCCAGACGAGGGTTAAGCAGACTAGAAACAGAAAGAGAAGGTAAATCTGTAGCATGAATTCTAATTGGTCTCAAAATAAAAACCTGGAGTCAGATTTTAGGGGGTGAAAGCTGAAAGATCAGAGAAGCAGAGCAATCAACCACTAGTTCTTACCTCTCTAAATCCTCAGACCAAAGGGGCAATCCTGTCCCTCTGAATCCTCAGACTGAATACTCTCTACAAAACCCCAGACTCCTCTGAGCTCCTATCTCTTCCCATCTTATATTCCCAGCCACATCACTCCTGTCTCCAACTCCCTAGTACTGGTATTAAAGGCCTGTGATCACAAGTGCTGGGTTCACCTTTGTGTGAGCTCTGTTTCTATTTTAGACAGATTCAATCTTGGGTAGCCCAGGGTGACCTTGAATTCACAGATGCCTGTCTGCTTCTGTCTCCTGCGTGCTGGGATGAAAGGTGTGTGCCTGGCCTCTATGGCTATCTAGTGTCTTAGCTCTGCACTCTGATCTTCAGGCAAGCTTTATTTGTTAGCTCACAAACAAAATATCACTATAGAAATCTTGGTGGAAATGCTTTTCATCTGAGTGGGCACAGTGCTGATTATACTGTGAAATCAAGGTGGAGGGCTTCATTGGTCATCATTCCTTGACAACATCCTGCATGGATATAAAAGGAACATTTGAAATTATGGATATAACAAATACATGTAGCCTCAATTGAAGCCAAATCTTTATTAATTTTCTTTAACTTTAATTTTTGAGAATTTCACACATTAGTACAGTAGCTATGTTGTTCCTGTCCTCCTTCTTCCTTCCAAATTCACAATCTCTTCTTTATGTACACAGGTATGCATAACATATATATGTATGTATCCACACATGGATATATACCCTTCTTAGTCAATTATTGTTGCTTATATGTATATATGTCCAGGAATGTCCATTTGAGATTGTACACCCTGTGTAGGAGGTCATCTGTAGAGGAAATTGGTTTTCTTCTCAGCAGCCATTGAACACCTGTAGCTTTTCATCTAGGGGTGGAACTACATGGCATTTCCCCTGCCCGTACTGGCATGCTAACTGGCAGGCAAACCTTTGACATTGTCTTAACTCCTACTCATTGCAGCAGCTCTCTGGAGGCAGTCATTCATTCAAAGTTCTCAAACCGGACTCTCTGAATGTGGCTGACAATGGGGGCTGACTGAGAAGCCAATGATAATGGCACTGGGTTTTGATCCTACTACATGTGCTGGCTTTTTGGGAGCCTAGTCTGTTTGGATACACACCTTCCTAGACCTGGATGGAGCGGGGAGGGCCTTGGACTTCCCACAGGGCAGGGTACCCTGACTTCTCTTAGGACTGGAGAGGGAGAGGAGAGGAAGAGAGATGGGAGGAGGGGAGGAGGTGGAAATTTTTAATAAATAAAAAAAATCCATCATGAAAATGCAAATGGAAAGGACTCAGTCAAAAAAAAAAGACACCTGAGTTGTTCATGACAAACAACAACAACAACAGCAAAGTCATACATAAGTGGGAGAAGTCAGTCCTCTTGTATTGAGAGGGGGAGAGTTTTGGTCTCACGGGTCTTTTCTTTCCTCATTGCTGTGACAAAATACCTAAGTGGGGGGTGGGAAGCTTACAGAAGAGAGGATGTATTTTAGCTCACATTCTAAGAGGGAACCTCTGCAACAGAGAACACAGATTGGTAGGACTGTGGAGTGGCTGTCACATTGTGTCTGCAGCAGCCGACAGAGAGACAGTATTTGCTCTTAGATTCCTTTTGTTTCTATTCCACCTTCATCCCAGCCCATGGAAAGGTACTGCATATGCAGGGTGAGTCTCCCTCCTTAGTTACAGGTCTCTGGAAACTCCCTCACAGAGTTGCCAGGAGGTCCACTGCCTTGATGATTCTAACCCTTTCAAATTGACCTAAAAACCAGCCATTGCAACACTCAAACAAACTGGTAAAAACTCTCTTAAAGGTGCATTGCATTAGAGTCCTCTATAAACCCTTATGAAGACTGGAACAAGGTGTTAGGATTCCTTAAGCCATGTATGTAGTGGTAAATATTAGTCTAAATATTATTTTAGAAAGTTCCTGGTGCACATCATGATTACAAAAATTTATAATATTGACTCTTATGCTTTATTCATAATAGATTGGTTAAATGAAATGTGATAGTTGGCAAATTTGAAGAAATCTCATAACCTCTCTGAGCCTAGAGGCGTCATCAGTGAGGTCAAACAGCACAATGTCCAGGGACTTTCAGGTGAATGTCAAATGAAGTGACAGAAATCAAAGTGCTCTGTGAAGTGGTGATACATATGAATTATCAGATATAAAAACAAAAGGAACCCAAGTGGAAATCATAGAGTGGATTGAGTAGAAAAGGAATATTCTATAATTCCAGTTAGCTTTGCACACACACACACACACACACACACACACACACACACTTGTAGAAATTTGCATGAATAGGGAATTTATAGATTGCTTAATTTGCCTATTTATTCATTTATTTATTTATCTATTTAATTAGTGTTTTGGCAACAGCATTACTCTATATAGTCTCAGCTGTTCTGGAACTAACTCATTCTGCAGACCAGTCTAGCCTCGAACTCTGGTTTGCCTTATTTTATATGTGAAGAAACAAATATTCATAAGTTTCTGCAATCTTACTAGCACACCTAAGAATACTGTTGAAAATTCTATAATAAAAAGGTGGTGCCACCAATGACAAAAAGAGGCCATGGATTTTAAAGGAGTGTGGGAAGAGATATTTGGAAGGGTTTGGAGGGAAGTCTATGTATTCTAATTGCATATATATAATGGTGGTTCCATGGAAAGATGCAGTAAGTTTATGGAGCACCTCCTGTATGCTGTTGCTGCTAGAAACACAGGGAAGCACAAAATGGTTACCATGCCTGCCTTCTCAAACCTAACCAAGAGAGCTCGCAGTCATGTTAGCCACTGTCTTAAAGGTCTTAGAAGTGGAGATGGAGCAATGAGTTCAGAGGCTGAAAGGTGACAAGAAGTAGAAGTACTTTAGACTGGTTAGATGTCAGGCTGAAAGGAATTACGGGCCATTTGCATAAGATGTCTATGGGGAGAAAGAGTCAAGAATGTTAGACTTTTTGCCTGAACAATTGATTAGCTATATGGTTTTCTTAGATGGAGCGGGATTGTGGTAATGGGTTTGGATGGGAATGGGAGAAATGATTATTTTTTCTTTACTTATATGATATCTTAAATGACAATCAAGCACCATAAGGGGATTTTTGAGTAGGAGTCTGGAGACCAAAGGAAACTCAATAAGGCTGGACATCAATTCTTAAGAACTGTGTTTGAACATGAAATTCCATTACTGAGAGTTGCTTCTGATCTGTAATTGTAACAGCTTTCTGTTGTTATGATGTTTGTTTGTACCATGCAATTTTGAGCAGAGGGTTGGATGCAGATAGTGCAGTAGATTTATGTAAAGGAGGAACAGACTCTTATCCAATGGGAATCAGTGTCTTCAATAATTTTATGTCAGACATGGCAAGCTAGCACTGCACTGAAGGTAACTCTTGACCAAGAAGCCAGCCCAGTAGCATGCCTCTAAGTTATGGAGTGATAAGGGCTGTGCCCACTATGGGGGTTCAGCATTATACGTTGGGGTCGGGACACTGTTTCACAGGTTAGCCATAGTTATGAGTTGTTCAGAAGGTCTTGCATGATGGTAGAGCTCCGGGGCTCTTGCTGCAGTGTGACTAATATAGAGACATAGATGGAGAGAGCAGTGTAGATGCAGTAGCTGGATGAAGCCCTGGAGAGGACAGCTGTGACTTCTAGAAAGTAAACTGTAATAAACAAGGCTCATCTAGTGACATGACTTCAAGATGTGTATATTTAGAAATTCAACACACTGCTCCTATGACTAAGCTGGATTCTCCATTGCTAGAGAGACTAAGAATTAAGGGACTTCAGAAAAGAATGTTTAGGAGTTCTTACCATTGGCATGCTTTGTATTATTTGTAATGTGCCTCTATTACCTTGCACAGTGTCTGGCACAGAAAGTAATGATTAAGTCGGTGTCACAGTGACTATTTCACACCTTAATGCAGCAAGTCTTTGCCTTGCATTATGTTATTGTAGCAACATTTAGTCAATCCTTATATGCTCTGTTATTATCTCTTGAATACAGTAGGTACGTAATGAACATTTGGTTCGTCAATGTGTTTTAAAATGTGATAGCACATTGTCTCAGAGCAGAGAGCTACCTGAAACACCTCAGAAGGTACCTTCCATCTCTGAAGGTAGCACAATGTTAATCTCTGCCAAAAATTATACATGCCAGTGGTTGAGTAGTTGAGACTCTAAGGGCTTTATGGAGGTCAGTGAGAGGAAGCCCAGGAGGCTATATGAATCACCAAAGCACTTGTGACTCTAAGTTGCAGTTCTTATCCTTTCCGTCAAGTGCATTTGTTTCAACAACTTTTTCATCTGCCTCGGTCTTTTTTATTATTGAAAACAGATGTTTTTTCCTACAATATATTTTGGTTAGAGTTTCCCCTCTTATGACCCTTCCCAGTTCCTTTCCGCCTTTCCTCTTATCTAGATCTATATCCTCTATGTCTCTCCTTAGAAAACAAACAGACATCTAAGGAGCAATAATAAAATAAAATACAGTAAGATAAAACAAAAACAAACACTTCAGAATTGGTCAAAACAGAAAAACCACAAGAAACACAGATAGTGAGAAAGATACAGATGCTCACACATACAGGAATCCCTTCAATACACAAAAACAGAAGCCACAGTATATACACAAAGGACCTATAATGTGGGGGAAAATACTCTGACAATGTTATGGGACAACAGACCCCAAAGATGCTGTTGAGTTCATTTTGTTTTGGCCATCTACTGCTGAGCACAGGACTTACCTTAAGAGTGTTTTTTCCTCCACTGAGACTCCCTTGGAGAAAGCTAATTTTTCATGTGCAAGGGTGTTTTTCAGTTCTCGTGGAAGCCAGTCACCATCCCTTTAGGTGGCAAGGGCATACTTAGCAAGTTTTTCAGTTTATGAAGTATCTAAGTGTGGGATAGCAAATACCTGAACTCCAGCCTCCTATCAAAGCAGACAGCTGCCAGAGAAGCGGGAATATAATTATTTCTAGTCCTCCTAAGCTCAAAGGTGGTCTTACATGCTTCCTTGACAGAGTTACCTGGGCAGTCGCTGTGACCAATAGGATCAACATTCTAGTAGAACCTACTTGCCACCTTTGATAATGACAAATGTGTAAATACGCACACATTAGATTTAATTACATATTTACTTAAGACATACACATATATTAAATGATATAATAAGCAACATTATAACTAAGTGAGATCTTAATATAATTCCTAATGGTGGAGATATCTGGAATATTTTGGAATGGTTGCCCAGACTTATGTCACAGAGTCTCACTCAAGTATTTCATGTCCTAAATGAATTCTCCCTTCTGAAAAAAACGTCTTGTCATTGACTTTGAGTTGCATCGTGGCTGTAGAGTTTACGTAGCCACTCACAATGAATGAGGGTCCCTTTTTTCCCCATATCTCTATCTCTGTTGTTGTCATTTGTCTTCTTGATGGTGGCCATTCTGACTGAATGAGGTGGCTTTCTTAAGATAGTTTTAATTTGCATTGTTTGATGTTGGAGTCATAGGACATCTTTGACAGCGCTCACAGGCTATTTGTACTTTTCTTTTGAAAACTTTCCGCTACAACAGTTGGCCCCTTTGTTGTTTCGATGCTTTGCTTGTTTGGTGTTTTATTTTGGCAACTTTTCAGAATGCCTAAATGTTAGCCTCCTGTCTGAAGTGTAGCTGACAAATTTCCCTCTCATCCTATAGGCTGTTTATTCTGTTGATTGTTTCTTTTTGATGTGCCTAAGCTTTATACTTTCATGGAATTTCATTTGTCAGTTTTGGGCTTATTGCCAGTGTTTCTGGGGTTCTACTCAGAAATTTGTTGTTTATATCATATGCTCTGAAGTGCTTAAACCAGCTTATTTTTAACTAGAATTGTCACTCTAACTTGCATGATATGAGTATGTTTGAATTTATTTGCACTCCTTAGCACCCATATCTTTTTAAAATTTTATTTCCCATTGTAGAATTTTATTTATTCCTTGACTATTTAATATATTGCATACACTGTGTTTTGGTCACTGCCACTCCTCCCCTCCTGCTTATTCCTCCCAGATTCCTTCCTGCCACCTTTCCATCCGACTTCACGTCCCTTCCTTTTCCTTAATAACCCACATTTTAACAAAGCCTGCCATTTGTGTTCCGTTGTCCATAGTCTTTTGCACCATGAAACATTTAAAACAGTCATGATGAATTACTTCTCCATAAGAATTCTACTCCGACCCCACCATCCTGTCCTTGAACATGCTGTCTATCTACCGTGCTAACGCTTCACTTCCAGTGAGAATTGTCACTGATAACCTAGTATTAACTATATCTTAAGACTTCCTACATCATACTAAGATGTATCTTATTCTTGTTGTAAGACCATGGTCTTTAGGAACTTGGCTGTGGGGCTCGGCAATCAAAGGAATTCAATTATTGACATTTCGTCAAGATGAATAGATAAATCTATGAATGAAAGTACTTTTTCCATCGTCTTCTAAAAATATGCATTATGTTGACATACTTTAGGCATGTGTCATAATTTCCTGCTTGTAAGTTTCTGTTTGAGCAACAACTATGGTTTCCTGGTAGCTTTGTGTCCTGGTGGGTATCTGCCTTTTCACCGGAGACTTGATGCTGCTCCTGCTTGCTTCGCCTTCCTTTTCTCCATTTTCATGCATTTCTCGCTTCCACCTACAGGCCTAGACTGGCTCCTGCTAGAGCAGGAACTCTGTGAGAAGCGTCCAGTGAAGATGGCCTTGGAATCAAGCCCTCCCTTTTGCTGGGTCTTCCTGCCAGTTCTTCTGCTCACCTTCCTTGCAGCTCTCCTGGTTCCTGCTGCCCCGCCTCACCTTTTGATTCATCTGCCTTGCCTTCCAGCTCTGGGACCCTCCCGTTCTTTTCTGCCTCTCCTCCCACCTGTTTGCTCTGAAAGTCCATGTAGCCGTGGATATATAAATATATTTTTTCTTCTTGTCTTGGTTTCTGACTGTTGGCAACATCATGACCTTTTTGTCCCTTTGAGTATTGAAATTTGAGCTGTGTACCATGGTTACTTTCGGTGGCTTTCCCTGGCTCCCTCGCTCAAAATTTGCCCTGTGTATTATCACCTCTGGCTGTGAGCCAGGTCTTGCCATGTTGTTTCATGTGAACAAGGACACTATTCCTCTTCCCTCATGATGGTGGAAGCTGAAGTGCAGAGGTAACAAACTCCAGCTGAGGTGCTAAGCTTTTTAAGTGAAACTTACTCCAGTGACTCTTAAGGCAGTGTTTCATGACATCTTCTTGGTTGTGATTGTACCTCTGAAACATCCTGGAACCTAAATGCAGATACTTGGGCCTTGTTACAGAGATGCTGAATTAGAATATAGAGATGGACTTTTGGCATATGTATTTTCAATTGTTATTTTTGATGCATCTTGAGGTAAAACCTGCCCTGCAATTGAGCACTCTTAAGCCAGTGATTACCTAAAATATTGTATATTATAATGACATCGAGCCTCTCATTCAAAATTGTTAGCAGTCATTGCTATGTATCAAATATTAAGTTCTCTACATCTAGTTTCTCATTTAATTAGTCTTTGAGTCAAAGCATCCATATACATAACGAGGATGAATTTGACTTAATTAGCAAGAGGCAAAATTGCCAACTAAAGTTAATAGTTCTTTGCACAATAGGAATTTAAATCCAAATCTTTTTTTATACTTAAATATTGTGCTATAGGAAACACCAATATCCCAATACTCATAAATCAAAATACACAGTGTATTGTAACTATCAACTTCTAATTTTACTAATAGAGTTAATATGGTCATCTAATTGCTCTATTTGAGGATTCTTATAATTTTATTATTGCCTATAAGATAAAGTAGATTTTCCTTGTAATAGTATGAAATATCTCTTAAAATTTGTCATACAACTGCCTCTCCAGTGCTGTCTCCCTCTTTATTTACTCTATCATCACCTGAATTTTTCATCATTTTTGTGAGGAAGTGTCTCGGTCACTGTTCTATTGCTATGAAGAGACACTTATGAAAGAAAGCATTTAATGCAGGATTTATTAACAGAGGCTTAGTCCATTATCATTATGTCAGGGAGCATGGCAGCACACATGGCTTCATCCTGAAGAGAGAGGAAGAGAGAGAGAGAGAGAGAGAGAGAGAGAGAGAGAGAGAGAGAGAGAGAGAGAGAACACTAAACCTGCCTTGGGATTTTGAAACCTCAAAGTTCACCTCCAGTGACACACATCCTCCAACAAAGTTATACCTACAAGAAGGTCATACCTCCTCATCTCCTAATACTTTCAAATCATACCACTCTTCGATGACTAAATATTTAAATTTATGAGCCTATGGGGGTCACTCATATTCAACCCAGCGCAGGCAGCAAGCTGAAACAATGGCATGTGGTCATTGGTGACCACACTAAGTCTCCTTCCTAGACTCTGATCAACTGAAAAGGACTCATGATAGTCAGGCCTCCTTAGATGAGCTTCATTATAAGTGAAGTGAGATTGCAGCAGTAGCTAGGATCCAGGCGCAGGTGTAACCAGTGAAGGAATGTGGGCTCCAGCAGCCCTCAGCCCTGGCACTGAGATCTTGCAAGACTGTTTCAGCAGACTGTGGTATTGAACTCTTGGGCCGAGGCTGCTATTGAGATGCTCCAGATCCTGTAAGCTGGCTGCCCGCAGGAGGAGGGGACAGCAGTGAACCATCCCTGCGTTATGTCTGGAAGGGAGTAGATGACTTCCCAGACATGGTTCCTATTCCGTTTACTCTTCTTTGATTTCACCATCGGCATATGTGCTGCCTCCTGGTTGGGCATCTGTTTTGTATCATGTACTAGGCTTTCTCTACCCAAAACATTCAGTTCATACCTGATGTGATATGCATACATATAGGTTCAGGTTCTTGTAAGTTCTTTTTTATTCAAAACTTTTTTTCATACAATATAATCTGATCATGTTTTTCCCTCCCCCAAATTCTCCCACATCTTCTCCACCTCGCAACCCACACAACTATATGAATTCTTTCACTCTTTCTCTAAAACACAAACAAAACAGAATTAAACAAACAAAGGAAAAGCACAAGAAACACACATGTTATTGTGTACTGTCTGATGTCTAAACTTTCCTGAGGCCGGAGCATCCTCTCACTTGTTCTTTGAACCTTTAAAGTAAAGCTCAGAGTGTTGTTCCCTCACAAGCTTAAGAGTGCTCCTCCAAACCTGGCATTTCCAAGCTGCCTGGCCTAGACGGAGTCGACCACTGTTCAGTCTCCTCCTAGAATTAGCCCAGGATGTGGAAGGATGGAGTTAAAGCAAATCATGTCCTATAATGGTGGTTGTTGATCGCCACTTTCTTTCAAGGGTTGTATTAAACTTACAGTAGACGATACATACATGTTAAGAACAGGACAAGCCTGGTAAAATCAATGCAAGGTCACCACCACAGGACAAACAGAAAGAATGACCTAAATGTCAAACAAAAATTACTGCATTGGGAATCGGTAAAAATCTTGCAGGTTATAAAGGATTAGCTCTGTAAAATATATTTATATGCTTTTGAAATGTCACTTATATTAAAAGTTGAACCACTGTCATAAAGGGACACATGCATTCTTAGACAGTAGCTCAAAGGAGAATAATATGCTTAAAAAATCTGTGTTTTAATACATGGAAGCATAACCTTCTTTTCCAGAAATACTTATTTTAACCTTCACAGTTACTTTATAGATTCTCTTATATTTTTTAGACTGATATTTTATTTTAAAAATTAAAATTTCTTGAGCTTGAGGAATAAATTTAAACTAGTACATGACCCTATTAGATATTAATGTATGAAATCATTAATTTAAAACACACATTGGATTAGAGTTGTTATGTCTATTTTCCCATTTGTGAATTTAATTCATCTAATTCTTGAAGTGGCTAATGAAATCGCTGGGGATTGGGGGGGAGGGTGTCTCATGCTTCCTTCACAATCTTCCATTACCTTCAGTTGCAGCAACAGAATGCCAATTACTTTTTTCCCTCCACAAATGTCATTATATTTTCCTTTATGTAAGGCATAATGTGCTAAGAAGAAAATAAACATAACATGAAGATCCTTGATCCTAGTAAGAGTAGGAGAATGTGGTAAGCTGCCATGCTTAGTACACATGATACACACGAATGAATTTGCGTTACTGTACAACTGTGTTGCAGGTGAGAGTTTAGAGTTTGTTCTTTGTGTCTTACCACACCCAGCCCCTCATATAGATGACATATACCTAACTTTAGTTAATGAGTGAGAAGCTGGTGAATCACAGAAACAGGGGCAGGGTAGCTTTTTAATGACCTAAGGCCATTCTGATCACAAGGGGTTGTCTTATTGGCATATGTGTTAGCTCTGTTTTAAGTATGACTACATTCAGAAAAGTGTAAGATTCAGAAGATGAGTAAAAGGCACAGCCAGCTCCCAAATTAAATTCTTACGGTTGGACTCCTCCCAGTAACTTTTCTCCAAAATTAACTACTGACTTGACTTAAAGCATCAGAAATTTGTTTCTCTGTCTCCTGAAATGGAACCACTAAAGGTCTAGTCTTTGCATCTCATAGGTGCTGTGAAATCAATTCATGTGAAAGGCGTGGCTACTAGTTACCCACAGACATTGCTGTGGAGCACTCATTCATATAAGCATACCACAATTCACATATCCTTTCTACTGTAGAGGGAGATTAAGATTTGTTGTTCTTTTAATTTGAGGGTGTCATTGGTAGTACAACAAATAATTTTCCCCGATATTTTGGTGATTGTATGCACAGATGCTTAGGAAAGGAGTTGCAGCAAAGTCCAAATACACATGGTTAGCTGATGCTGCCGTCAGTCTTCCACAGCAGCTGCATCTGAGAGTTCAGCTCCTCTTTATTGGAGACATTTGGTTTCATCTTGGCCATTCTGTGGGGCATGTTCTGAAATAATTGGACATTGTGGTATGCATTCCTACGATGACTAATAATAATGAGGACCCATTTTTCTTTGGATATATGCTCTTGGGAAATTCCTGTTCATAGTTTACACTGTTATGTGCGTCTCTGTTTTCTGTAGCACTTCATCATGCATTCTGATACAGGTCCACAGTCAGGTAGAGGCAATATACAAACTGTCTTTGTCAGCAGATTTAACCTGCAGGGTTTTCAGGTTAAACCACATAGTCCTGCCACTGGTGGCAAGGACTGGTGTGTAACAGAATCCAGTGCTAGAGCTTCACTACTGATTAACTGAACTGGAGGTAGGAATTGGATGTAAGTATTGCCTATTGTTTCATCCCCAGTGCCTTGTAAGTCATTTTCTTAATATTGAAACATAGTTTTTAAATCTTTAGTTAATGATTCACTTTTCACAAAACTATATATATATATATATATATCATTTTATTCCAGCCCAAAAACCATAATAGAAATTACTAAATGAGGATAAATAAAAACTTGTCTTCATAGGTTTACTACATATTCATAATTATAAATGACATGGAGCTGAAATTTCCCCCTGGATGGAAATTTCCGCAGTGGGTCACTGCTACAACCTCGCACAGTACCTCCCAGGTTTGCTTCCACACCGTTCTGCATTATACAGCATTTCATATATTGCAGGCATAATTCTTCCCTTGTTTGCGAGACCTTCCTAACCTTGAGAGTCTTGACCCGGGCACAGAAAATCCCATGTTTGGGATTTGGAGGTCACACCAGGTGAGAGGATGCTGGCATAAAGGGGACATTCCTGCCATTGGCTGGGAAGGGAGCTATTGATACTCTCCCCTTTCCATTTGGACGTATTCTCGCTGTGTGGTTTTTTTTTTTAAGGACCCCTACATCCTTCAGCTTGAATTTTCAGGATGTTCTATGAAATGGAAATGCAGCAGTCCAGAAAAGAAGATTGACAGCCCGAGTTCTCAATCTTCCTTTCCTGGAGGATAATTTGTTCAACATTAAATATAAAAAGCTCTGCCTGATGGTGGCATTAGCACCAGCGGGGTGTCATATCAACCAACATGCTGGGAAACAGGTTTATACAACTCATTCTCTGTAGTAATCATTGCCTCCAAGTGAGGACGTCAAGCATGCTAAATGGAACTCAGTCCTAATTGTCAGATATTAGTAGAATGGATTCAGTTAAAAGGATTTTAGACATTTGGGGCAAATTGGTCTTTTCTGGAAGCAGCATGTGCATGGCATGGGATGAACCTGCTTCCTAAAATTGGAGAGAGGACAGGGTCAGTACCTGGGTGCCAGGCTTTGGTCTATAACCTTTTCTGACTCATCTGACACTCACAACATTCTTGACTTAAGGGTGTGGACACTAGGGAAAGCCTGCCTCCAACAAATGACGATAATCTGCAGAAAGTTACGGAACTGAATGATTCATGAAGTCTAGAGTTTGATTGTCAGATAAAGCAAAACAAAATCAAAACCAAACCCCACACAATCAAGAATAGTTTTCCTTAGCTTCATAGTCTTTTTCAAAAGTGTTGTGTGAGTTTTTGTGGGGCATTCTTCAGTCTTGTATTTGTGATATAATTTGAATGAGAATTGTCCCCTGAAGGTTCATGTATTTGAATACTTTGTCTCCAGTGCTGTTTGGAAAACTTCCAGAACCTTTAGGAGGTAGAAAGCCAGGAGGTTTGACAGATTGGCCCCACTTCCTGTTCTTTCTCTTCCTCCTCTTGGGTGTGGATAAAATATGGTCTGGCAGCTTCCTGTCTACCAGGCTAGCCTTGTTCACCTGCTTACCTGCCTTCCCTACCATGATAGAATATATCCCTTCTGGAACTTTAGTCAAATACACCCTTCCACTTTGTTATCATTTATAAGGGCAGGTGACCTGAGGCCGGTCCTGCAAGAGGCAGCAGCGGGACCCTGGAGACCTCAGCGGGTCCCCTCGGCAAGTGGGAGACATTGGCGGGTGAGAGACAGACAGACAGATACACCAAGCAGAGACACCTGGGGTATATATAGAGTTTATTTAGTGGGTTATGAGGAAGGAGGAAAGAATGAAGGGGGAAAAGGGAAGGGAAGGAGGAGGGAGGAGAAGAGAGAGAGGAGAGAAAGAGAGAGAGAGAGAGAGAGAGAGAGAGAGAGAGAGAGAGAGAGAGAGAGAGAGGCCTTTTGCCTCTCCAGAAGAAGGGCAGACAGACAGACAGAGAGAGGTAGAGAGAGAGAGACAGTAGTTAACTCTTTGGAAGAGGGATGGAAAGAGAGAGAGAGAGAGAGAGAGAGAGAGAGAGAGAGAGAGAGAGAGAGAGAGAGCGCAAGCAAGCTGGAGTGAAGGCAGGAGATCCAAGGAGGAGATTGGGAGTGGGCGGTGCTTGTCTCTTAAAGGGACAGGGTACCCAGGTGACAGACCAGGCTAGCAGATTACAACAGCCCTCTAAATTGCTTTTTGTCAGGGTATTCTACTAGAATAACAGAACTAGAGTGGTTAGGAAGCAGGTTGTGCCCCGGTTCTTATATCCTGCATTGTTTAGCATATTGTCTTAGTAGGTGGAAGTCTACTTTAAGAAACAGTATCTTCCCCTTAAATCTTATAAATAGGCATGCATTTTTGGCACAGCAGAGAAATCATAGAAATATCATCTGGAGGATTGGATCCTGATGTTTATACTTCTACAGGACTAGCATATTATAACTAGAGTTAAGGACCATTTGGAAGCCTCTTTCTATTTCTGCCTCAGGAACATTTTAGTAAGCCAAAGGTTGTAAGTCAGTTTTTCATTACTGTAGCAAAATACCTGAGAGATAACATAAAACAGTTTGGTTTCGCTTACAGTTTCAAATCTTAAGCATTGCCTTGTGCCTGTGGTAGGGCGGTACCTCACAGCAGGAGCCCAGGATAGAGCTCCCTTCACCATGGCTGGGAAGGGTAGCAAAGGAGAAAGAAGAATGAGCAGGGCCCCATAATTATTGACAAGGTCATGCCTCTAATGATCCAAGCTCTCCCTCTAGGCAATGACTTCGCTTTTCTATGAAGTGATTTTGGAGAGACCAGTGAATTTATTTTAATATAGGTTTAAGTGTGAGGATTTGAAGAAATCAAGGCCATGAATATACACCCACATGTATTCTTTGAGAGAGGGTCACCCAGACCTCACTTTTTTCTTTTTAATTTAACTTTCTTTTTTCCTTTGCTTTACACCCCAACCAGTTTCCCCTCCTTTCTCTCCTCCAGTCTCCTCCCCTTTTCCATCTACCCAGCCTTGGCTTGCCCAGAACTTAGCAAGTCAAATTGGAGCAGGACCAAGCTCCTCCCTTTACTTGGAGGTAAAATCCCACATGGGAAGCAGGTTGCCAAAAGTCAGCTAAGAGCCAGGGAGAGGTCCCTGCTCTCACTGTGAGAAGCCTTACTAAGCGACTAAGCCTCATGATTATCACACACCTGCAGAGGGCCTAGGTCGGTCCCATGAAGGCTCCCTAACAGCTTACTTCCATACTTCTTATTTCTGTCACCTACCAGACACTGCTAAGCCAGAGACTGAGCCTTTAGCCCAGGGACTTTCACATCCAAACCACAGCACAGCATAAACGCTGATTACCTCAATGAGCAGAAACCCCAGACCGCCTTTCAACAGAACAGGCTGAACTTCAGAGAACCTTCGGTACAGTAGAACCCTCACTGGGAAAGCTTCGTTTCAGAATTTCTCTTTATTTAACTTATTTGAGATTTAGTTTAATTCTACAGCTTTAGTCCAATCAAGCTGTGGAATAACCAAAGTTTAAAACATATTTTAAAAATTAGCATATCTAGGTAATAAATGAGTATATATATGTATATTGTTTACACACACACGCTTGGAATTGAACTTAGGGTCTCATAAATGGAAGGTAAATGCTCTTTTATTCTGTGTTCTGATAAATACATTTGTTTCTGAAAATAGTCAGATAAAGATATAGTCTCCCTTCAACCCTCCTTCAAATCCCACTCTTACGGACCCTGTTATCAATGTAGCCAGTATTAACACTGAAGTACTCTTCTAATTAGTGTAATCTTTTATATATAAGGCTCATATATAAGCACATTCAAGTATATAGTTTACCAAACAATAAGAAACTACAGAATCTGATTTTCTTCTATTTTACAATAGGAGCAAACTGTAGGAGACTATGAAGTTTAGGAATATATCCCCATCTAGAAACTGTGCTAGAGATGTTTTTTCAGAAGGCCTTCTTCGAGTATGGCCTTGGCCTGGCCAGTTTCACCCACATTGCCTTTCCTATTCTTCAGCCTTACCAAGAGGCAAGACACTGTGTTCCATATAATCCAGAAAACCTTGTTTTTGTCTTCATATTAAAGTAGTCATACGATTTCTGAGCTAACAGGATGAAAAAAAATGGAGATTTTTAATTGAGAGTTAAACATGCTACGCAAATAGGCTACCCAGGCAGCAAGGGACTATTCCCAGATCCTTGCAGACTGAAATGGGATAATTACTAAGACAAATGGGTCTCTCTGACCTATTATCTCTTATTTCTACCAAATTCTAGCAGCTTCTCTCTCCCCTTCCTTTATGCCCACTTGACAATGGAGCAGAAGGCAGTGGCTTTTTTTTTTTTGTAACTGTTGATCTTGATTGCTCGCAATCTTCCACCCCCAGGGGTTCACATCCCCCCTCGATTAGGAGAAATGGCCCCCTGCTCATCCTGTCAAGGCTTCCATGCTGCACAGTGAATAGGGGAGAAATCTCATTTTGAAGACGAGCATTTTCTGTGAACTCTATTAAGCCACAAAGAAGCCAGCCTTTCATAGGGTCACATTTCCAGGACATAATCACCAACTTCTTGGGTGCAATAGGAGGCCCCCACCGGCGTCCACTCCTTCCATGTTCATCAGCGATTATTTCAGCATGGCAGCTTCCTCGAGGGAGTTGGGGATGCTTCCTTCACATTTTAATGAGCCTGTCATCCTGCCTCAATTTTCCTCCTTCAGTCTTTATTTCTTTCTGATCCCTTTCTTTCATGTTGTGAGCCTCCGTTTATTTGGAAGGCACGGGGAGCAGAGATTTTTAAAATGTCATTCAGTATAGATGGAAATCCATTTTCCCCTCTTGAGACTTAACTATATTGTATTTCCTGGTTAAGTAGAGTGAAAAATATTCTTTATCTGTGTTCTGGGGCAAATGACATATAACAGGACATAGAACGTTTTGATAAAGAATACTTTTATTTTTCATGAAGATCTGAAATGTGTGTGAGTGAATATACAATAAAAGCATTACAGCCAACAGCCCTGTGCAGCAACACAGGGCAGACTTGGCCCGTGACTCAGCAAGTGAATATCTTGCCACTTTTGTACAACTCTGATCATAATCTTTTATTTCTAGAGGTTAACTTAATAGCAAATTCCAAACATAGGATTTGATTTAAAAAAAATTTAAAAATAAAAGCAATACCAGAACAGATAAAGGGAGAGTCAGAATATTTTATATGGTTTCATTGTACTAATTTTACCCTTCATTTCATTCTGTTTTATATTTTTCTCACATTAGAGCTTAATTTTATAACTAAATTTGCCATGGGATTTAGTTTCAGGAGATGCTAGAAGAGAATTGGATTTTATAAATAAATTTACTTAGGATTTATTATGTAAGGATTGTCAATTAGGTTATATTTTAATGCATCATAGCTACCCATCAATGATTTTTTTATTTTAATTTTTTTCTGGTAGCCTTTGTTAGCAAAATAATGGCCCTGGCGAATGCTCCCTGTAGCTTTCCCTATTTAGATTAATCTGGTTCTTTATCCTTTGCAAACATATGTATGATCTGCTTCAATCAGATTTTCTGAAAACAAAGGAAAGTATTCCCCATTCCCTCCCCAAGGGCTTTACAAATGATATGCATTGAACTAATCCAATTGGACTAATATGATTATTTTTGTGTGTATGCAGAAGGGCATAGATTCTTCAATAATACATGAGAGAAGAGAGGGGGTCTCCTGACAATTTTTTTTTTAAAAACATGGATCTGGAGAGCATGATTTCTGGGCTAAAAACCCATATGGCCACTAAGACCTACATTTCTGTATATGGGGTCCCCTTTTGGAAATAAGGATGCACTCTCTAGCACGGACAAAGAAAATGTGTTGGCTCACCTGTACTCATTCTTCTTCCCAGTAATGGTGAGTGTCATATAAGCACAGACTAAGACTCTCACCTGGCCACGAGACCAGGCATGGGTATCCACACCTGCTGGTTGAGGGAAGGACAATGTTCTTTGTTTAAGTCTTGGTGTGTCCTCCCTCTTCTTAAACTGACTTGCTGGTGTTGGGAAAGATTCTCCTTGGTGTGTTGCCTTTATTCACACCACATACTTTTTGGAAATTTCAAACAATTACTAGTTTTTATCCTGTGCCAATTAATTCATAACATATGTATGTACACATTTATTAGATAAACATATAGTTAATAATATACACACAGATTAGATCCCTCCTCTGTTTCCCATTCATTCAGGGAATCAGTTTAGTTACTGTTTTGTCGGGGTGGGAACTGGAGTATATAGAAATGAGTGATTTATTGGACAGCTGTATCATAGGCTTCACATTAGGCAGAGTCCACCACCGAACACACAGCTCTGTTTTTCCATCTTCCTAGAAAACTATTCTCAACAAGATATGTTCAATTTATTGTTCAAGTTCAGAGACAAACCTCAACCCCACCAGTAGTTTCCCCCGATTATCTCATGCTCTTCACGTCAGGTTATACTTTCACTAACTTTATGTAAAAATCTCTTTATTCACACTGTTCTATCAGTTGCTATCATTTGTCTTATGAAACACCATAAAAATAATACACTGAATATTTGTATTAAATTAGAGGAGCATTTTAGTGCAAAGAGCTCTGATATGTATGGGATACCCCTATTCTTCTATAATGCTTTATGTCTTTTTAAAATAGTTCACTTTCTAAAATTTAAATGAAGCACCATCTCCTGGTCTTTTGATAGGTCTCACAGTCTCATTGTCCTTTCTCAAGTGGTACTAGTGCCACCATACTCTGTCAATTCCATTGCTTCTGGCTTATAACATTCGGATAGCGTCTCGTGGACTTCCGTTTGTTAATAAAGATTATAACCCAGTAAAGGTCATTTGTGAACTGGCTCCTTGTTTTCATGTGTTCACCCACTCAGTTCTCTAACCATGGAGATTCTATAGGGCAACAGGGTAGTTCCTCTGTCTGGGGTGGTTTTCTGTTTTCTTTGTTTTCTTAGAAATTCTTTCTAGGTTCTAACACAGTCACTTATTCTTTCCTTACAAAACCAAAGGACACTGATTCATCTTCGATCATTTTTGTAACGTTTGCTATACCAATGCATCTTTCCTCTTAGTTACTAAGCAGCACTCACTAACATATGGATGAGTATTAATTTAAATACTACTACTGAAAAAAGAACTTTTGCTTTTTTCTTGACTAAATGGAAATTCAATGTGATTTGCAATAGATAAGAGAAACTCATCAAAATAAACCCATCACTGTAAAGATCTTCCTGCGCCTACCACTTTTTATATAATCTTATACAGTCACAGCGACATGCTCTGCTTTTACAACACCACCCACCAGCATTGTTGATCAGATCACTGGAAATCCAAGTTAGAGAGAGAATTTCTGACAGGTATTTTGTAGACTAATATATAATCATATTTATAGGAAGGTAAACTTATGAACGATTAAATGCATCTTTTTATAATCACATTTATTTTTTGAACTTTCTTCATTTTCCTTTTTTCTTTTTCTTAGTAAATGACATTAGTCTTAAACCTTGTGCCAGTGAAGCAAGGTGGTTCTGCAGTGGCTGCATTACAAACAGAAAGTGATAATGTGGATGTGGTCCTTAGCCATTAGTCTCATGATGCTGATCTAAATTCAGGAAGGAAAGTATCAAACAAATACAGAACAATGACAGTGGGATTCAGCAGGGCAATGAAAGTGGAAGGCCATGCCTCTAGAGGTGGATGTTGTCATGGAAAATTCAACTGTCAGGCTGGATTTGTTAGATTATGTGGTAGAATGAGCATGAACTCGGAATAAAGCACAACATCGTGACTAGAGTTGGGGGAGCTCACGTGTAGCTGCTTGGCTGGCCCTAATCATACATGCCACTTGACTCTGCGGTGCTGTGTGCTCCTAAAATGCTAAATGGGTTTTCACTGCAAAAGTTCACATATACAGTTCAAATCCCTTCTCGTTGTCCTCTATTGTATACATCTATAGTTATTTCTGTACTAAATAAAGGTATAACAGAATAGTTTGTGTTCACGTGTTTTCCCTCTTTGATTTACTAAAAATACGCCAACGTGCATGCTGGATATTTAATACACTAAAAGCTAAAAAAAGAGAACATTATTATTTAAATTATTTTAAATCTGTTGAAATTTTAAAATCAGGATTACCAATTACCAATTTGTACTAAATCTATAAAATGCTACCCATCTTAGAGATCCAGAGAAAATACAACACACTCAATAGTGTTATAAAAATAGAACTTTGTAAGCAGTAATAAAGGGGAGTTTATTTCCTATTTTATTTCAACATGTGTAATTTTAGTTGTTCCTTTTCAAACTATAACCGGATACAAAAAAAAAAAAACCTCTTTCACACGGAAAGGATGTTATTAAGTTTTCCTTGGGGTAAAAAAGACAGCTGTGTGCAGGCAAGTCTTAAAATAGCTCTAAAGATGAATGCAACAGCTTATTAACAGGACTATGTTGCAAAGAGATGAGCCACAGTGTTTGATGCCTTATCGTTGTACTCATTTTATTGCTGTTCCCCATGCCTGATGTGGGTTGCGAGCGAGGCACTCAGTCTAGCAAAGCTCAGAGTTCATGCATACGTTTTTGGACTAAGGCTGGGTGTGCCTTTGTTCTGCTTTCCCATCTGTGACATTCTGCTGTTTTTATTGTTATTGTTGTTTGTTTTTCGAGGACTTCAGCTACACTTGAACACCACACGTCAGTGAGAATTTCTCTTTCTTGATAAATCTATTAATTACTCTTCTGGCCTTTATAGTAAAGTATCTAACAACAACAACTCAAGGGAAGAGCATTTTGACTCCTGGTTTGAGATAGTCCAGGTCTATCCTGATGGGAACTTCATGACAGCAGGAGCATATGACTAGGGCCCCTCACATCTTTTTGGATCAAGCAGCAGTGAGTTTGGTGTAGACCTGGAGTGGGCTAGAGCCTTTTATTCCAGCTCTTATAGCCAAGCTTTTATATGTGTGTGTGTGTGTGTGTGTGTGTGTGTGTGTGTGTGTGCGTGTGTGTGTTCAGAGGCTTAAGTCTAAGGGCTACATTGCCCAAGTCAACCTTAATTGATCTACTGTAAGGATGCCATGGTGCTGCTGAATCTTGCATCATGATTGATCTCCAAATCAAACTCAGTGAGGGACTTCTACCACCCCCCAAAATTTCCCACAACACTAAGTTTTATGCTTCCTTCACACTGTTTTCCCCAGAGAGAGGTTTCATGGTTTCTTGAAAATTCAGCAAAGGTCCACTAAATTTGTAATAGCCAGAACCTGGAAACAATCTAGATGCCCCTCAACTGAAGAATGGATAAAGAAAATATGGTACATTTATACAATGGAGTACTCTCAGTGGTAAAATAATAACATCCTGAAATTTTCAGGAAAATGGATGGATCTAGAAAAAGCCATACTGAGTGAGGTAACTCAGACTCAGAAAGACAAATATAATATGTAGTCACTCATAATTGGCTTTTAGACATAAAGCAAAGAAAAACCAGCCTACAATCTACAATCCCGAAGAACCTAGACAACAAAAAAACCCTAGGAGAGACATACATTGATCTAAACAGGAAGGAGAAAAAGACAAGATATCCTGAGCAAATTGGGAGTGTGGGGGTCATGAGAGAGGGTAGAAGGGGAGAGGGGAGAAAGGGAGGTGATTGGAGAAAAATGTCTAATGCAATAAAGACAATAAAAATAAATAAATAAAAAGGTCAGAAACTATTTCTTTAATACTTTGTTTTATTGTAGTTTAGAGTCATGGATTCTTGACCAGCACACTATGGAAACTCTAAATATTTTTAATTTAAATTAGATAGACTTCTTTCTAGAAGACACTATGATAAAAATACAAGGTAACTACTTGAAAGTGTACACAATAACATTAGATGCAGTCACAATGGTATATGAGCATCAATACTATCTCTGTCCCAAACTTTTCATCTTCCCAATAGAAATCCTTGAACCTAATAGCCAGTGATTCTTTCCACAGGCTGAGCTTAGCATCCTTTGCCGTGTCTCTGTGGCTGTGCCTCTGCTAGTGGAATCCCACAGCATTTGTTCTGTTTGATTTATTTCAATGATATCCTACTTTCACTATGCTGTTGTACATATCAGAAAGTTTTTTATTTTCCTTTTTACGTCTGTGTGCTATGCCATTGCATTTTATACCATAGTTCTAGGTATTAATCTGGAGATAGGTAATTGGTTGCTTCTACTTTTCAGCTACCACGAATAATGCTACTCTAAACATCGGTTTGGCATTTCTGTTTAAATCACTGCTTTTAATTATTCTCCATAGGAAACTAAATCAAACTAAGAGTGAAATTTCTGGGAAAGTCTCCTCTTATTAGATTGAGAAGTTAAATTGGTGTCTTTTGTTTACTATGAAAAAGAATGGCATATGAACACTCTGGTTCTAAGACAGCACTGTCTGTAACTCATCTGACAGGACTCAATATGATCACCATGTTTTCAAAAGGGCTTTCCTCATGTTACTGCCTTGTAAAATGCTTTTAATAAGGAGATAAAAGTCTATTATAGATCAAGATAGTTCTTCACTGCTGATCTTTAGAATAGATACTATCTTGTTTGCATCCCCTTCCTTCCTTCCTTCCTTCCTTCCTTCCTTCCTTCCTTCCTTCCTTCCTTCCTTCCTTCCTTTTCTTCTTTCCTTACAGTAAAACAACCTAGGCATTATTCCCATGCAGTCTTTGGGATTTATTTCACAAATGGCCTGAAATGGCACTTGCCACCAAGGAAGAAGATGGAATATAAGGACATGTCATTCTCCCTGTTGGAATGATTATTCTGGACACGGCACTAATTTGCTAACCTGGAAGAAGTCAGTATTGTTTGTGAAGACCTTGACATATTCACCAAATTGAGAATTTTAAGTAAATATCACGGGCTTGTACTTGCTGATCCCTGGGGTAATTGCTTAATACAAGTTCCTCAGAGCTCCTTATCCTTGGAAATCACATTAAAACGATGACATTATCAAGGTGTAGGAGGATGAATGAGAAAAAATTAAAGATGGCCTCATCATAGGAAATAAGACAGAAAGTTCATTTCCATGGAGATGCTTTGTCCTTTCTCCTAGATTCATTCTTCTATCTAAAGGCGAGAGAGGACGAACGGACATATTCCTTGGAGACACATAGTTAATTATCCCAAATAATGTGGCTCAGGCTGTCAGTTAATGGGAATGGAAATCAAGTAATCTCAGAGACCTGCAGGGCCACATCCCTTCCTTTGCCTTTTGCTGTCAGTCTTGCTGCGGATTAGCCCCATCCTACAGGCCGAGCAATGAGGAAAATGATGGAATCATGGAGTTGGACATTTGGATAGCACCTGGACTCACGTTTCTTGATTTCATCCACCTCTCTTCTCAGTAGAAAGCCAGAGGCCAAGTAAGTTTTCCAGAGAAAGTGGGCAACATACAGAATATGTTCAGGGTCTTCTGATTTGAAAGCTAGAGTAATTTAGCTTGGACTTCAGATTCTGTCACTTACTGGTTCTGAGGCTTTAACACATGAAACAACTTCCTTACCCTCAGTTTCCTCTTCTTTAAGCCAGTTCAAATAAGAGCTTTGCATAATTGGTGTAACAACAAAATAGAATAAGGTTTATATACTTCTAGGATTCCATGGCTGCTTCCCCCTTCAATACGTCAGTGCATCCTCCTCATACATATTATCTTAGGTTGCTGCATTGAAAGTGTTAGGAAAGCACCAGATATGTGTCCCCCATGCCTGTAGGTAACGCTAATGTAATGTAATCAAGTATCACCTTACCCATTTCTTCAATTCATTTTCCAAAATAAGATTTGAGCAATCACTTTAAAATAGGAGTTTGATTACATTATTTCCTGGCTTGAACTCTGTCATTGTCATTTGATCACCGTTAGGACCATTTAAGCATCTTATCATGGCATTTGATTGACCTTGGTTTCTACTAACAATCAACTCTGTCTCTGGCTCTAAATTGTCCTCCTATATAGTTACGTATCCAAAGTCTCCCATGTGTCATGTTTCATGTTTTCTTTTGGTAATCTTCCATTTTTCTTCTTTTCCAAAATAATGTGGCGTCTGCCTTCTTAGAAGATTTCTCAATTGTTCTAGAGACTTCCTTGTTGCTCTTATGTACTGCCGCTGGATGGTTACCTGAGCACAAGGTTACAGAGCACAAGGCTCTGGTCTCAGCAGAGCGAGCATTGTTTTTCATTTCCTGTATGAAATAGCTTTTCCTGTATGAAAAGTCTTTTCATTCCTGACCTTCAGCTGATCCCAACTCATATTTACTGTAGGGATGAGCGAATGAGGATCTCAGTGCTTTGAATGTGATTAGTTTCGTGTCCTTCCCCCACCCACTAAGTCAGAGACACATCTCTAACTATCCTTACTAATATTCCTCGGTGGGACCCCTTGCTACAGGATGGATCTGATCTTTGCTGTGGCCCAAACAGAGAGGAATAGGAATGCATAGCAGCCATTTCTCCTCACTCCCCCAGCTCTTCTGGAATGTGGGCAGAAAAGCCCAAAGCATAACACAGTCCCATGAGTTCAGAGAACAGGAGCAGGGCACAGTGTTTCAGTTGCCTTCTCATCACTGTGACCACATACATGACAGAAGCAACTGAATGGAGGAAGGGCTCATTTGGTTCACAACTCAGAGGCTGGAGCCTATCATGCAAAGAAAGCGTGGCATGTTGGGAGCTTACAATTGGATGTGCCCATGTCTTGATGCCTCTGGACACTGAGATCTAGGATGGGAACTAGAAGTGGGCATCACATTAAGCCCTGTTCCCCATGTTTGATTTACAATCCCCAGTTAGGTGGCTGCATCTTTTAAAGCATCCACAGCTTCCACAGTGTGCCAATCAGAGATGAAGTATTTAAACCTATAAGCCAGTGGGAGAAACTTGTAACATTCGTACCACAGCACTCATAAAATATCTCAATCAACTTCTGGAGAGTGTGATGAAGGGCCAAAATCTAGGCAGAGGGTGAAAAAGATCAGTACGGATTAATGGGAGGTCTTTAGGTCACGAGGACATGCCCTTATCTGGAACTGTAGGTCCTCTTTATTCCATACTTTCCTTCTTAACCATGATGTAGATGGGGTTTGTTCTGCCGCATGCCCCTGCCATGGCATTTTGCTTTGCAACAAGCCTAAACCAAATGCTAGAATTAACTCTCCCAAAGTTTGTTCCCAAACAACCTTACCCCATGGAAGTAATTCACCTCAGCTATTTGTTACGATTACAGAAAGTTTGTGAACACAAATGTCCTTTTGAAATTCCTTTATTAAAGCAGCAAATATACGAAACTGTTGCATTTTCCTGTGGCTGTGATCCCCACGAAGCATGAACTGTCTAGAGACAAGCTCTGTTTTACCTACCTACCTTGGAATCTCAGTCCCCCTCCATGCCTGTTGATTGAGAAGTGAGTGCTGCCCCTGGCCCTGTGCTTTTCACACCTGCCTGTGTGGATTATGCTCCAATTGGCTTATAGTGTTTGCAGCTGAGTTTATTGGAGAAGGCCATGCATACGCAACATTCAACACACATTTTATTCTAGACAAAGGGATTCAAATGCATGATGCAAATAAAGTTCAGAATGATACTGAAATGAGAAATCATTGAAAAACTTTTTACCTTTCTAAAGATCTGTTTTCATTTTGGCCACTTCATTCTGGATGTGCCAAAGACATAATTGGGATTTTTTTTTGTTGCATTCTTTGAATCCAGAATCAATCAAATACCACATTCTTTGTCTTTTTGTTTACTATGTCATATTTAGTCGATTGCTACCCAACCAAACTTTTTGCAGTATATTAAATTTGTTTATTTAGTTAAACTGGTGACATTAACATTTTTGGTTACTCTCCTCTTTAGAAGATACTACAGAGCGTTGCAAGGGCTATACGTCTGTACGTCTTCTTAGGCATTTATGGTTCATGCTTTATAAAAGCATTCCATTTGGTTGACTACAAGTCAAGGTGTGCTGACTGTTGTCATTATTATTCTGGTAAAAGACCCTATGCTGTTTTAGAGATTTTTTTAAAGCAGTAATTTATACTTCCATCTGTCATCCATCTGTGTATTCCTTCCAAAGCTTTGAAAACCGTGAACTCCAGAACTGAATCAACCCTGCCCTCTTGTGGCAAAGTTTAGAATTTCAGGACAGACCTTTACTAAGGACTCATTTGCTGTTTCCTTTTATTGGTATCTTACTATATACATGAACAAATTGTGATTGTGTG
This sequence comes from Microtus pennsylvanicus, assembly GCF_037038515.1. NCBI lineage: Eukaryota > Metazoa > Chordata > Mammalia > Rodentia > Cricetidae > Microtus > Microtus pennsylvanicus. Next base: position 56,919,567 of record NC_134580.1, on the reverse strand, counting down.
AAGGATGGAGTACAGTGTAATGCTCTTAAGAACAGTTTTAGACATTCTTTTCTGTGAGCCTAAATAATGCTATCATTATTAGCATCTTGTTTTCAAACGCTGGCATGAGTTTAACAGATTCAGATATGATTTGTTTGTAGAGTTCAAAATATAACTGAAAAATAATCTTGGGATAGATTCATGTACAAAGACATAAAATTTTTCTGCTAGGCTAAGGAACTTATGATTTCACTTAAAAATAAACTTTTTTTAAAAGGATGATGGGGCTAAATCCTTTAAGAGGGTGAAATATGCAGCTGAAAAATGAGTTTTTTTCTTTTTTGGTAGTCCCAGAAGAACCAATAACGAAGGCCTAGTTTGACTATGTAACAGATGTGGTGATCTAGATGCAGGGGAGTTAACTGGCTTTTCCAAAGGGAAAACACCACCACCACCATGACTAGCACCAACGAAAACTAACAAATCCACATAGAAGCTGTAACCCAGCTCATCCTTTCTCTAGCCTTTCACCTCCATGGGAAATGTCTTCCCATTGGGTCCCTTCAGGAACTGAGGCCAGCATTAAGTGGGAAGAGACACAGGGAGCACTTTGAGAAATAGTGCAAGCACAGAGAAGCAGACTTATAAGGTGTAATGGCAGAGAGACGAACCCACAGGTCTGATGTGCAGGCAAACTCTGTGGGTTTAGAGCTTGATTCTATGTGTGGTCTTAGGCAAGTCACTTAAGTTTCAGACTGACTATTTTCTCATCTGCAAACTAGAGATGGTGATTAAAAATCACAAGAGCTTTTGGTATAACCTTAAAATCACCTGAAATGGTGCACCTCAAAAAGGACTCAGAAGATAAATCCTTAGTGCTTTGGAACAAAAACAAAAAGCCAACTCAGTTCTCAGGCACAGTAGTGGCTGCAGGGTGAAGCACCAACCATTGCCTACCTGTAGTGACCTGTGCAGGTTTACTCCTCACTGACTCTCCACTGTGTGAAGGATTGCCTACCTGTAGTGACCTGTGCAGGTTACTCCTCACTGACTCTCTACACTGTGTGAAGGATTGCCTACCTGTAGTGACCTGTGCAGGTTTACTCCTCACTGACTCTCTACACTGTGTGAAGGATTGCCTACCTGTAGTGACCTGTGCAGGTTTACTCCTCACTGACTCTCTACACTGTGTGAAGGATTGCCTACCTGTAGTGACCTGTGCAGGTTTACTCCTCACTGACTCTCTACACTGTGTGAAGGATTGCCTACCTGTAGTGACCTGTGCAGGTTACTCCTCACTGACTCTCTACACTGTGTGAAGGATTGCCTACCTGTAGTGACCTGTGCAGGTTTACTCCTCACTGACTCTCTACACTGTGTGAAGGATTGCCTACCTGTAGTGACCTGGGCAGGTTTACTCCTCACTGACTCTCCACTGTGTGAAGGATTACCTACCTGTAGTGACCTGTGCAGGTTTACTCCTCACTGACTCTACACTGTGTGAAGGATTGCCTACCTGTAGTGACCTGTGCAGGTTTACTCCTCACTGACTCTACACTGTGTGAAGGATTGCCTACCTGTAGTGACCTGTGCAGGTTTACTCCTCACTGACTCTACACTGTGTGAAGGATTGCCTACCTGTAGTGACCTGTGCAGGTTTACTCCTCACTGACTCTCTACACCTGTGTGAAGGATTGCCTACCTGTAGTGACCTGTGCAGGTTTACTCCTCACTGACTCTCTACACTGTGTGAAGGATTGCCTACCTGTAGTGACCTGTGCAGGTTTACTCCTCACTGACTCTCTACACTGTGTGAAGGATTGCCTACCTGTAGTGACCTGTGCAGGTTTACTCCTCACTGACTCTCCACTGTGTGAAGGATTGCCTACCTGTAGTGACCTGGGCAGGTTTACTCCTCACTGACTCTACACTGTGTGAAGGATTGCCTACCTGTAGTGACCTGTGCAGGTTTACTCCTCACTGACTCTCCACCTGTGTGAAGGATTGCCTACCTGTAGTGACCTGTGCAGGTTTACTCCTCACTGACTCTCTCCACTGTGTGAAGGATTGCCTACCTGTAGTGACCTGTGCAGGTTTACTCCTCACTGACTCTACACTGTGTGAAGGATTACCTACCTGTAGTGACCTGTGCAGGTTTACTCCTCACTGACTCTCCACCTGTGTGAAGGATTGCCTACCTGTAGTGACCTGGGCAGGTTTACTCCTCACTGACTCTACACTGTGTGAAGGATTGCCTACCTGTAGTGACCTGTGCAGGTTTACTCCTCACTGACTCTACACTGTGTGAAGGATTACCTACCTGTAGTGACCTGTGCAGGTTTACTCCTCACTGACTCTCTACACTGTGTGAAGGATTGCCTACCTGTAGTGACCTGTGCAGGTTTACTCCTCACTGACTCTCTACACTGTGTGAAGGATTGCCTACCTGTAGTGACCTGGGCAGGTTTACTCCTCACTGACTCTACACTGTGTGAAGGATTGCCTACCTGTAGTGACCTGTGCAGGTTTACTCCTCACTGACTCTACACTGTGTGAAGGATTGCCTACCTGTAGTGACCTGTGCAGGTTTACTCCTCACTGACTCTCTACACTGTGTGAAGGATTGCCTACCTGTAGTGACCTGGGCAGGTTTACTCCTCACTGACTCTCCACTGTGTGAAGGATTGCCTACCTGTAGTGACCTGTGCAGGTTTACTCCTCACTGACTCTCCACCTGTGTGAAGGATTGCCTACCTCTAGTGACCTGTGCAGGTTTACTCCTCACTGACTCTCTAACTGTGTGAAGGATTGCCTACCTGTAGTGACCTGTGCAGGTTTACTCCTCACTGACTCTACACTGTGTGAAGGATTGCCTACCTGTAGTGACCTGTGCAGGTTTACTCCTCACTGACTCTCCACCTGTGTGAAGGATTGCCTACCTGTAGTGACCTGTGCAGGTTACTCCTCACTGACTCTACACTGTGTGAAGGATTGCCTACCTGTAGTGACCTGGGCAGGTTTACTCCTCACTGACTCTACACTGTGTGAAGGATTGCCTACCTGTAGTGACCTGTGCAGGTTTACTCCTCACTGACTCTCCACTGTGTGAAGGATTGCCTACCTGTAGTGACCTGTGCAGGTTACTCCTCACTGACTCTCTACACTGTGTGAAGGATTGCCTACCTGTAGTGACCTGTGCAGGTTTACTCCTCACTGACTCTCTACACTGTGTGAAGGATTGCCTACCTGTAGTGACCTGTGCAGGTTTACTCCTCACTGACTCTCTACACTGTGTGAAGGATTGCCTACCTGTAGTGACCTGTGCAGGTTTACTCCTCACTGACTCTCCACCTGTGTGAAGGATTGCCTACCTCTAGTGACCTGTGCAGGTTTACTCCTCACTGACTCTCTAACTGTGTGAAGGATTGCCTACCTGTAGTGACCTGTGCAGGTTTACTCCTCACTGACTCTACACTGTGTGAAGGATTGCCTACCTGTAGTGACCTGTGCAGGTTTACTCCTCACTGACTCTCCACCTGTGTGAAGGATTGCCTACCTGTAGTGACCTGTGCAGGTTACTCCTCACTGACTCTACACTGTGTGAAGGATTGCCTACCTGTAGTGACCTGGGCAGGTTTACTCCTCACTGACTCTACACTGTGTGAAGGATTGCCTACCTGTAGTGACCTGTGCAGGTTTACTCCTCACTGACTCTCCACTGTGTGAAGGATTGCCTACCTGTAGTGACCTGTGCAGGTTACTCCTCACTGACTCTCTACACTGTGTGAAGGATTGCCTACCTGTAGTGACCTGTGCAGGTTTACTCCTCACTGACTCTCTACACTGTGTGAAGGATTGCCTACCTGTAGTGACCTGTGCAGGTTTACTCCTCACTGACTCTACACTGTGTGAAGGATTGCCTACCTGTAGTGACCTGTGCAGGTTTACTCCTCACTGACTCTACACTGTGTGAAGGATTGCCTACCTGTAGTGACCTGTGCAGGTTTACTCCTCACTGACTCTCTACACTGTGTGAAGGATTGCCTACCTGTAGTGACCTGGGCAGGTTTACTCCTCACTGACTCTACACTGTGTGAAGGATTGCCTACCTGTAGTGACCTGGGCAGGTTTACTCCTCACTGACTCTCTACACCTGTGTGAAGGATTCCCATTAGTGACTTCATTTGTAGATGAGGAGGCAGAGGACAGAGAAGTTTGGTGTGCTCACACAGACATAAAAGGAATGATCCAGAATCTGACCCACAGAGCCTGGCTCTATAGCACCAGCTTACTGCCTCATCAGGCCAGCTTCCGGGGTCACCAGTGCTCAGTTTAACTGTTTCCTGAATACTACACAGCACTGTCTTGCTCATTAGGCAATTCTGTTTTGTGTCTAGGAAACAGGGGAAATCCAGGTCTTTTCATACTAATTACAAAATTCAACCTTCCTCTAATTATGTATTATCAATGTGATAGGTTTATTACATCAGAGCAGCAATTTGGTTTTTTTTGGGAAGAGTAGTGGAAAACACAAGACCCATGTCTTGTTTTCTCAACAGCACCTAAAAACTTTACCTTGCAAATAAGTAGATGACCTTTTGACTAGCAGTAGCCATTCTGTGCATATGAAAACACATCTGGAGTTTTACTTAGGATAATTGGATGCCAGCTACTTCTCCCCCTTCCTCACCTCAGGGCCTGATTTATTTATTTATTTATTTATTTATTTGCCCCTTCCTTTCCTCCCTGCAGAGCTTCAAAGGCTGCCTGGGGTAGAGAAGGTGAGTCTTGCAGGCACTAAGATCATCCTGGCACCTCCAACCCCAAGGAGGAAATAGAACGTGAGGGATGACCTGGGGAAAAGAGAGCAAAGTACAGAGACTAGGAGGCCAAGCTGGGCACGGGAATTATGGGTATGTTTGCTGTGTGCCGGAGAAGTCCAGATGAGGGAAAGTGATTTTTGCTTCTGATTTGAGTGTGATGGGAGACACATGTGGCTTACGTGCTCCATGGTGTGGCTCTGAATCATGCAGTCCCTTTCTTCTCATGGTAGCCATCCACCCAAATCTGTACAATTATTCTTTCACAGATGAAATTGAAGTTTGGTGACCATGAATAATCATCCAAACCAATCTCCAATGTAATTGTAATTTAAATATGAACCTCATTTCTACAGCATCTTACCAGACAGATGAGCCGCCCTATAGCGGTTGTGTGTGTGTGTGTTTCCATACTCAACAAGCAGGTGTCTGGTTCCAGTTAATTCCAGCAAATCTTGCCATAGAATATTGTAGTGACTTTCATTCATTAAATAAGAGAGCTGAGTAGCAAAAGGTTTGGCCTGTGTCTTAAAGGACATAGTCGGCCACGATATGAATTTGCCTGTTTGTGAGGTAGGCTGTTTAATTCTATTGCAGAGACTTCAGAATTAACTTTCTGTCCACCTAATTGCCTTTGGTCTCAGAACAAACTTGTCTGTGACTCTCAGCTGTGGAACACAGCTTGCGAATAATCACGCAGGAAACTTCATTTTCCAGTTGTTTTATTCCCTGCTGTTCAGCTTAAATAGAGAGCAAAGGAGCAGAGATTTCAGATTAATTGCAGCAGAACTTGTTGGGTAATGCAAATTACTGCTTCGTGTCACCACAAGGGAACACTTCCATTGAATCCTCACCAAAGTCTTGAGGATGCAACTCCAGATGTTTTTAAAAGGTGTTTTTTTAAACTCCTATTCTAGAAGTATCTTTTTATTACATATTAACCATATGAAGGGTTTTTATTGGTAGAAAGTCTTTGAGAGTCTTGGATGGCAATACCTGGTGTGATTATTTGAAAGCAGCCAACAAAGACTATCACAGGAATTCTGGGATGATTGTGGCTACCCTAAAGACCATGTTTAAACTTTGGCTGAGGACAAAGATCAGTGCTATTTCTCCACAAATCTCCAGAAGCACCAGCCCTTCCATCAAGTTTCATCTTTAAAATGTTTGTTTGTTCGGCGTGTATGTGTGTGTGTGTACACGTTTGAGGAGATATGTGTGTGGAGGTCAGAATACAGTTCACCAGGATCAGTTCTCTGCCATGTGGACATGGAATTGAATTTATGCCCTCAGACTTGGTGCCAAGTACCTTTAATGCTAAGCCGTCTCATCAGCCCTGAAGCTGCAGCTTCATTTCCTGTCTCCTTGAGACTTTTCCAGGGCAGCCTGTGTCTAGGCTGCAGTACATCTGTGGAGAAGGAGACAGGTGGGATGGAGCAGTGAACGCCTTCTGTTCTGTAACCCACATGACAGTGGAAAATCACGTTCTTGTTTCATAGCTCAGTCCCTGATAGTTCAGATCATTGCTGTCTGGGCAGATTTAATATTTGAGAAGCAACAGCCTGTCTCTCAGTATTTCAAGTGCTGTCACTTGAAAATGCATCTTTTTGTATCTCACTTCCAATTCCTGGGTCCTGATTTAGGGTGGAGGAAGAAGCGCAATCATTTTGAAGACATTGCTTACTATTTACTTGTCATCTCCTTAGGATTTGAATTATTCAGACAGACTACATATATTTTGACTTTCTCCTTTCATGGCATCTGTGTTTATTTCATTTTTATTTTCATTACTAATACAGAGAGTACAAAGACTCCATCCACCAAAGTAGACGGCTGTCTCGGCGGAGTAGCCATTTGCACAGCATCTTGATCAGCTTAGCCGCAAACTTCATCAACTTGGTGCTTGCATTCTTAACTGCAACTCCCCCCTTTCTTGCAACTTTCTTTTCCATTTCTCCACATCTGAATATGTCTGTCCCTGAAAGTAGTGGGACCTTGGAGAGGGCCCTTAATTTGGCCCAGGTGAATTTCACTTGTGAAGTAGAGAATTCCTCCTATGTGCTGGGAGATGCTGAGACTTGGATGATAGGGTGTGTTGTAGTTGGTTGTTTTTACTCTTTACTCTCAGCAATACACACGGAGAGTTATTATTACTTATAAATCCCAAGCCTTAGCTTGGCTTGTTTATAGCTAGCCTCTCATCTTTCTTTCTTTTCTTTCTTTCTTTCTTTCTTTCTTTCTTTCTTTCTTTCTTTCTTCCTTTCTTCCTTTCTTCCTTTCTTCCTTTCTTCCTTTCTTTTTCTCGGGTTTTCCAAGACAGGGTTTCTCTGTAGCTTTGGAGCCTGTCCTGGAACTAGCGCTTGTAGACCAGGTTGGCCTAGAACTCACAGAGATCTGCGTTCCTCTGCTTCCTGAGTGCTGGGATTCTAGCTAGCTCTTCTTAAACTATCCTATCTACCTTTTGCTCTGGGCTTTTATATTTCTCTATTATATATACATTTATTTATTTATTTATTTATTTATTTATTTATTTATTTATTTATTTACTTTTTTCTGTGGCTTGCTGTGTATCTGGGTGGCTGGCCCCTGCTATTCTTCTCTTTCTTCTCTTGCTCCTCGAGCTCTCTTCCCAGATTTCTCCTCCTGTTTATTCTCACTGCCTACCAGCCCCACCTATTTTTTTTCTTGCCTTGCTATTGGCCATTCAGCTCTTTATTAGACCAATCAGGTGTTTCAGACAGGCAAAGTCACACAGCTTTACAGATGTAGACAAATGCAACGTAAAAGAACACAACACATCTTTGCATCATCAAACAAAAGTTCCACAGCATAAACAAATGTAACACATCTTAAACTAATATGAATAAAACAGAATGTGACACTCTTCAAGAGTTGTGGTCCTTCTACAAAGGCTTCTCTGCCGAAATCTTGGTAGAGACCTCGAATTGCCCCGCACCGCGCCCCCGCCCCCGTGTCTGTGCTCTGTGTGCTGGCACCCAGTTCACGAGCTTCGGGCAAGGAGCTGGAGGTTAAAATACACAGACACACACAGACAGAGAGACAGCGACTCGGGTCATCCTTGAATTCCCCAAGAATGCCCCTTTATTGTGAGCAGGGGCAGATTATATAGAGATAGCCACGCCCCAGCCAAACCCACCAGAAACCACTCTCTTGCCATCAGAAACTCCTGAAGGTCTGGTGCTCAGAGCAGCTGTAGGCACTCAGATCAGGGAAAAACAAGTTGTTTACAAGAAATTCAGGATCTGGAGTCTCACTGCTCCCAACACTTCTCAAACATTGATGAACTAACTGACTGTTCTACCCTTCTTTTTTCCAGTTTGAAGTCCCACAGTCTTAGCTCTTTGAAAGGTTTTCATTATGTCCTCAATGCACTGTACATCTAGAAACCTGGCTCTGGCAGCCAGCGACTCTCTTTCATTTGCATTATTTTGGGAAGGAGGTGTCTTTGGTTTACTGCTGGGTGAAAGTTTGTCTCTAGGAAAAAAAAATCAAACTTGTTTTCTCTACATGGAAGTTCACCAAGTGTAGGTAGTGTCTGTAGGGGCCAGAAGAGGGTTCCAGACCACCTGGAACTGGAGCCCACCATATGGGTCCTGAAAACTGAACCCTGTGTGTCACCCGTCCAACCTCAAACTTTTAAAAGCAGATTTGTTTTGTTTGCATCCCTAAGCAAGATGCTATTTGATGACTGCAAACATATTTTTAGCATCTACCGAGTCTTAGTAGATGTATCCTCAGTGCCCCTGCAGACCTACTTTTAACCTTGTCCACGCAGCTTTATGGCCCTAAGGCTGATCTAGAGGGGCTGCTCGTCTTTTGGGGTTTGGCTTCAGGCAGCCTCAGCAGGACATTTGAGTTACATCACAACACCACACCCTGCATCACTGCACCCCGCAACACTGCACCCTGCAACACCACACCCTGCACCACTGCACCCCGCAACCCTGCACCCTGCAACACCACACCCTGCACCACTGCACCCCGCAACCCTGCACCCCGCAACCCTGCACCCCGCAACCCTGCACCCCGCAACCCTGCACCCTGCAACACCACACCCTGCACCACTGTACCCCGCAACACTGCACCCTGCAACACCACACCCTGCACCACTGCACCCCGCAACCCTGCACCCCGCAACACTGCACCCTGCAACACCACACCCTGCACCACTGTACCCCGCACCACTGCACCCCGCAACACCACACCCTGCACCACTGCACCCCGCAACACCACACCCTGCACCACTGCACCCCGCAACCCTGCACCCTGCTCTGCATCGCCGACTTTTCAGCAGAACCACCTACAGTGCTGAGGATCACGGAGGCCTATTTTTGTGTGGAAAGGTTTTGAAGTTGCCTAGGCATTGTGGTGCAATCTTGTGATCCCAGAACTCATGGGGTGAGAGGCAGGAAGAGTAAAAGTTCAAAGCCAGCGTGTTTAGCACAGAAAGGTCTGCCTGAAGACCTCTGAGCCAGCAAACTTCTCTCTCTGCATGGCCTGTCAATCATGTGTCAAATCAAGTATAACCTCCTCTGATTTTTTTTCAATCTTGTCAATGTTAAAATGAGTTCTATTAAAAGAAACTTTAAGAAATTAGTGTAAGTGATCATGTAAAGTATGTGTGAGTTTCTCTACACACTAACGTTTTTAAAACACAGGGCACGCATTTTGATTATCGAGGCAAAATACTGAGAGACTACGATTCCATAGTATTTCTTTATTCAATTGTTTTGCTTGAGGATACCTTCAACACAAATGGTTGTAAATAGTGTTCAGTATTTTGAAAAAGGTATTGCTTGACCCACCAGCGTTTCAAAATACACTTTATGAGAGAGAATTTTCCCAGTGAATGCTGCTGGACGAGAGAAATCTGTCAGTTCTCCAAAATCACCCTTAGTTTCAAGATGTGGCTTCCTGTTGACAGTGCAAACACGCAGCATTCTCAGACAGAATTTATTGGAAAGATAAACAACGGAGAACACCAGTCACACTTAATGGGTTATAAAAACCACAACCAAATGAAATTAGGAAAGGATCCAGTTAGAAGTGGGGAGAATGGAGGGTCCCAGGAGTATAGGAGACGGAAGGGGGGTGAATATGATAAACTACATTGTATGTGTCTGAAATTGTGATCCGCTAGCCATGGAAAAGGCTTTATAGAGCCCTAGCTGATTTCGTGCAGTTGCCACTAGATGGCAGGAGTGGACAACAAAAATAAACAGGCCTCTAGCAGCAGGAAAGAACAAAAACAACTAAAAAACTTCCAGTTTTTATCTTTCTCACTCCCTCCCCTCCCTTCCGCAGTTATCACAGGCTCACTCCCTCACTCTTCCTCTCCATGCCCCCCGTTGTCCCTGTGTTTACAGATGTAATTTTGAAAAGCCCTACCTGCTTCTGTAGAATTAGACATGACCATCGGCCACAAGAAGAGTTGTGGTGTAGATACTAACAACGCAAGAAATATTTTCTCGAATTCAAGAGGTTTCTCATATCTGCTTTGTGGTGGAGGTAGGGATCAAGCTTCAGAAGATAGCAAGGCTCAGAAAGACTTATGCTTTCTGTCCAGGGTTCTCACATGCTGGCAGACTGAGGCCCGCTGGGGCGGAGCGCCAGGGCGGGGGCTTAGGGGGCAGATAGAACATGCTAGAAGCTTTAGGGCTCTGTCTACATTGATGAGACATATTCCGCCCCTCTGGTCTTATCAAAGCATTGGCTCGATAAGGATCAAAGTGCAGGATGGAAGTTTTTCTTCGAAACAAAGCAAAACAAAAGAAAACTTATCCACCCAACATCCAGACAGGCAAAGAAAGCATGAAAGCCAAGCCCAGCATGGTGCAGGTACAGAAGGAGCTGCCTGCTTGCTGATCTATGCACAGGGGAGTCAAGGGCTGGACTGGCAGTCTAATCCAGGCCTGAGCTGGAGAGTGAGATTCAGGCTCCTCATTCTCCCCCGAGTCATCATTCTCCTCAGTAAATCTCCCTTATTTATTATTAATTTATTTATTCTATTTTGTAAGTTTTTTCCCTTTGAAGACTGGGTTCTGGATTCTGAAGTGTAGAATTTGAATTTTTATCCCCCGATCCACCAGGCACACAAAAACACGGAATCTAAGGCTATATGAAGTAGGCGTTATGAAACCTCACTAGTTGTAAGCTAATCTGAAACACACACACACACACACACACACACACACACACACACACACTCCTCACACACATATATGTATAATCCCAAGGGGATTTAAACAGGAATACTCTGTTAGTGAACAATAACAAATGGACTCACAGACGACATGGTCTATTAAGTGGAGATCTCACCGTCTGGTACGTGTTAATTTCCTATGAACTATTGTCAGAAATGCCCCAGAGGCACCCAAAGCATGCCAGGCTATTGCCATTGCTCTTGGTTGCCTGCCATAACCAGATGGTGAGACTTATTGCTGAAGACGCCACACACTTTAGTCGCAGAACACAGAGAAACCAGTGGACTGACCAGGAAACTCTACCAAGTGGTCAACATTCATAGGCTGGCAAGTCCAGTGCTGGCTGCTGGATGACAAAAGATGACAAAAAAAATCCACCCATTTATGGATCCTGTGTGTTGCAATACTAACTTGTCAGAAAATAGGTACCCACAATAGTGACAAGACTGTCCAACCACTTTCTTGAATTGATTTGAGACCAGCTTCACAGGAAGAAATTTATGCCTTGTACTTTAAACATAGTCAAATCCATGACTAGTGCACTCAGACGTTCTAGGGGAGAAACTGCTGATGTTTTCCTAAGAGGCTTTCTTGTCATACTGTTTTCTCAATATTTATGCTTATATCCATAGGTTGGTGCTTGACCATCCTTGGTCCGAGAAGCTTCTTACTGGAGTAGTGATTAATGCATAGATAAATTACCATTCAAAGTGCTAAAAAAATCACTGACAGTGAGTGCTCACGTGTAAAGATAGTCAGTTTTATTTTGGACTTTGGACATTGATGGGTTCTCCAAGTCCCAGTGGATAATCCCACACCCTTGCACATATGGGCAACAATAATGAGACACAGCGAGTATAAAAGAAAAATAAGTAAAGAATTATAAAAAGAGGACATGAAGCCAGGAGGGAGCTGTGGTGTGGCTTTATGGTGGGATTTGTAGGGAATGTGGGGAGTGGATTTGATCATATTCATACATGTATATGTATGACATCTTCAAAGAATAAATATACATACATGTATATGTATAATTTTTTTATTATTTATTATGGCATTTTCAAAGAATAATTAACACTATTTTTTTTAAAGCAGGCTTCAGAAAACTCCTTTGAGGTTAGCCATGCCACTTGGGGACAATGAGCAGCGGCGCTTCCAGCTGCCATATTTTTCAAAATCTATAGATAATAAAAGCATAGAGGAAGAGTTACGCCTTTAGCCATCTTCTTCTTTTTCACAGCCTTTGTCTCTTTCACACACAAATATTTGAACAAGAAAAGAAAACGCATGCCAGTACTAAACGACCCCTGCCATAACCAAAGGGGTTTTTCAAAAATGCCTTTAGTTGCTTCACCTGTCAACTGTTAGCTCCTGGTGTTGAAGTTTAACACCAGTCCGTGATAAGAGGCAATGAGGGAGGCGTTGACTCTGAATGAAGCAGCGTTTGGAGTCTAAGTTCACTGAAGAAGGACTCTGTGACCTCTGACACAAGCTGTGACGCCCCAGAGCCTAGCATGTTATTTCAGCAGGGCTTTGAGCTGCCAGGCAGCACACATGCACTAAGTGCAATTGTGTGGGTGAGTTGAGAAATCACGGCTCCCATTGCCGCGTGTGAGTCCTTAGTCAAGTGCTGCCACCTCCAGAGCTGTGCTTTTTCTCATTTACAAAGCAAAATTGACACGGCTTACCCACAGAGTTGCTCTGTATGTGAACTCACCTGGGAAGTTCCTAGCATACCTGGGCCCATAGTAGACATTTAATGAATGGAAGTCATTTAATCAGGACAACGATAGAGGGATAGATTGTGGACTGTGGAGTCTATCAGGATCTGCTTTACTCTTGCTCTTCATCGGAGACACACTTTGGGTCAAGTGTGTGAGCTACCCGAATCTCATCTGCTGGATGGTGATGATACCATGCCATTACAGGCTTGCTGCCCTGGCCCTGGCTAATCATTCTTCTCCTGGGGATTACTACTATTGTTCAGTCCTTAAAGTATTTATTGAGACAAAAACATTTCTTTCTGTCTTTGGAAGTGAGAAAAATATACAACAGAACTATTGCTTTGGGCCAGGAATGTTGGTATATACCTTTAATCTCAGGCAGAACCTGATAGCTCTCTGTAAGTTCAAGGCCAGCCTGATCAACATAGAGAATTAAGGCTAACCAGGGCTACATGGTGAGACCCTGCTTCAAAAATCAACCAACTCCCCAGAGAATCTAGACAATATAGAGGACCTTAAGAGAGACATACATGGGGCTACATAGGAAGGAGAAAAAGATGAGATCTCCTGAGTAAACTGGGAGCATGAATGTCACAGGACAGGGTAGAAGGGGAGTGGGGAGGAAAAGAGGAGAGTAGACAAAAATGTATAACTCAGTAAATACAATAAAAAAATCAACCAACCAAAAAATAAAACCCAACAGCTCTTGCTTCAGGGCATATATAGATTTATTGGCAATAAAGCAACAACAACAAGGAAAAACAGAAGTATAATAGGTAGAAACAAAATGTTGCTTAAACTTAAAGCAAGCGAGCATCAGTACCAAGTGTAATAACATGATGGAGAGTTCAGAAAAAGGACAGTGGAGAGTGCCAGGGGCTGCCAACATTTAAGCGAGGTTTTTATGGATGACTGAGATTGCAGATGTGTAAATTGAGATGAACAGACAGTAACTCGCTAGGGAAGAGAAGTAACAGAGGAGAGGAGGCCATGATGCGGTAGGCCACAATTTTAAGTGGTGTGGATAGGGAAGACCCCTGAGAAGTTCTCATGAATTACTGCTAGAAACAGAGGAAGAGAGAGGTGATCCATAGTCACATCCAGAGAAGCCATGCAGTGTGAAGGGCTGCTGCCAAAGCCCTGGCTTTGAAGCCTTCTTGTTATGTAAAGGGGTCAGGCCAGTCATGGCTGGACAATGGGAAGCTGAGGACAAGTCAGGCCTGGGAAGCTGAGGACAATGACACTAGGGAGGTATCGTGGAGGGGCAGGGACCAATGTGCGAGCAGATTATGTGGACCTTGTATGCCTTCTCAAAGTCTTTGGCCCAAACTTGAGTGAAATGTGAGATCATTGCCTTTTGAGCAGAGAAAATGAAAGACTTAAGTTGGTCTACTAAACACTTTCCTGGCTGTTTATAACACTTTTGGAAGTATGTTATAGGGAGCCGAAGGCGGAGAAGTATGTTGGACTCTAGGATACTTGCACGTATACACACACATACACACACACACACACACACACACACACACACACACACACACACCACATATACACACACAACCTTCCTTACGAAGGTTTGGTACAGTGGGAGAGGTTTTATTGAATGCAGATACTACCCCATAAGTAGGTGTGGTGGCACTGGCAGCCCACGTTGGTAGCGAGTTTCAACATGTGCTGGCGTGAGAGGAAAATCGGCACTAGGGTCCTTCACTCTCCTTTTGTGGAGAATGAGAAACCAGAAATCTCTCCAAATAGGGAACTGTGAACCCATAAAACTCTTCTCATCTGGGGACTCAAATTAGAAATCAGAAAACTTGTTTGGGTTTATCTTCCTACAATGCTTAGTGTCATTTCCTTGTGTGAATTCTCACTGCTCTCTTTTTCAATGAAATGTCTAAGAGCATCTTAAAACCTTGCTGAATGAGCGCTCTACTTCTCCAGGGAGGGAGAGTCCTGGGGATACACCTCTCTCACTATTGCTGCTGCCGAGAGAGAGAACAAACTGTTCCCGGACTGTTTCCATCACTTACCTCTCAGAATTAATCCTGTCTTAATGAATTGCTTTTATCTTCTTTAGTGCAACCAGACTCAATTCAAAATATCTGGTTTACAAGGTTGTTATGATGGTACCCAGACGTGGTCCAAATGGAAAGGGCTCAGCACATGCCTTGTTTATATCAGGAAATCAATACCGTGTCACATCTCATCTCCCAGGTTTTCATCTCCCCTCTCCTGGGAGCTTATTGAGGACAAGAATTGTGTCTCATAACTTATTGCTTTTTTTTCTTAGCAAAGGATAAAATAACAGTAAGGGTTTCTTCATTGAAATTATTAAAGAAAGTCTGTCAACACTCAGATGTGAAGTCCTGCCCTTTAGATGTTTCTCTAACTCAGTAAAGCTGAGCAAGAACATTATAGATGATTCTGTTATAAGTAGTCTTAAGAGAAACAACTGCCAAAGTCCTGGGATGTTTTCTTTGACTGAACTCACTTAAAACAGCTGGAAGTTAAGCTTAATCTGACTATGTCTGTACCTGGTTCAGTCACCAGCAAGTAAAGATGCCACATGGCCATTCCTCTCTTCCATATAAACTCACAGTTGTTTTGATTTCTTGTTCATCATGGCTGATAGTTCTCATATCTTGAATACATTTAACTCTGTGTCTTTGTGCAGATTGGCCATGCTCATTTGGAACATATCGATTTTGAAAACATATAGACGTCCCAATGACTCCACTTTGTCTACTTTGCCTCCTACATTTTTCAGATCCTTGACATCAAGTTTGTGCTTTGAAATTAATTGTATACTTTTTGAGAAATTAATTGCACAAAGGGTTACACACAAATCCATCTGTCTACACAGCTCCATCCAGCACATGGAAGAGAGCCTGTTTGCATTTCTTCCTTTTATTTTTTTAAAATAATACCAATCAAAATTTCCACTCCCTCCCCTCCTCCCACTTCTCTCTTTCTCCCCCACTCACCCTCCCCACACCAGTCCTAAGAGAAGGCAGGGTACCCTGCCCTGTGGGAAATCCAAGGCCCTCCCCGCTCCATCCAGGCTTAGGAAGGTATGCATCCAAATAAAATAGGATCTTCCAAAGCCAGTACATACAGTAGAGACAAATCCCAGTGCCATTATCTTTGGCTTCTCAGTCTGCCCCAATTGTCAGCCACATTCAGAGAGTCAGTTTGGTAGTTCAGTCCCAGTCCAGCTGGATTTGGTGAGCTGCCATTACCTCAGACACACTGTCTCAGTGGGTGGACCAACCCCTCGTGGTCCTGACTTCTTTGCTCATATTCTCCCTCCTTCTGCTCTTCAACTGGACCTTGGGAGCTCAGTCCAGCATGCCACAAGGCCACTTCAGGCACCCTCTCCTCCACTGCCCAGGGTCCTAGCTGGGGTCATCCCCATGGACTCCTGGGAACCCCTCCATAGCCAAGCCTCTTGCCAACCCCAAAATGGCTCCCTCAATTAAGTTATCTCCTTCCCTGCTCCCATATCCGTCTGTTTGCATCTCTTATCTCTTGTCAACAGTGACAGCATTTCTGAGGAAACAAAAAAGGAAATGTCGATGTTGAGACTGGAGAGGTTTTCATTATTTCAAAAGAAATACTTCCCCTTGCCTGCAGGTTCTTCTACCCTAATGGAGCATTCTTGATTTTGTGCTCGCCCCACACTAATGAAGTGTCTGTGCTTGTGTGTGATCCTGGAAATGTTTCTAGGCACCAGCGTTTCCTTTGGAGAAACAGGAGATCCAGTTGGCACCCAGTGAACAGAGTGCTCCAGCTTAACTCTTCATAACCCTATCCAATTTCTTGCCTTTTCTACTGACCCCTTACCAAATTAGCATCTCATTTAAAAAATATAAATTCATTTTCTGAATAAATACCTCTTCCAAAGCTCTTTTTACTCACTATTCTTTTTAATCTCACAACTTTCCCCTCTCTTTTTATCCAGGTAAAATCCCATCCAGTCTTCAGATGGTCCTGCTCCTCTGCAGCCCCGCACTGCTAGCTCCGCTTCTACCATCAACAGTGAGGCTCATTTATAGAACAATTGCTTCAACCTGGAAAACACGCCTCATTCCAACAATCCTAAAGGTAAGCATTCTTATTTCTGGGTGTCTCAGTGGAGGAATTCAGAAGACCAGGGAGGTAAGTGGCTTTCTCAGCTTTCACACACAGTAAGAAAAGATTCTCTTTCAAGTCTCTATGGTGAAGTGACATTCAAATGTTTTTGACCCAGAGCTGCGAGGCCCAGGTATTCCTTGAGTGACAGCAATACAAATTTGATCAATCACTGTCTCAGAGCTTTGTAATTATCACATATGACAATAAGCTCTTTGGAACTGGAAACTATGTGTTGGTCTTTTGTCTACACATAATTGGTTTAAAATAAATATTTGCTCAGTGAAGTAGATAGAAAAGCATCTTTCAGAGACTTTTGAAATTCAAGTATTTGAATTTGAAGATCAGTATTAAGTCTCTAACCATTCTGGCCTACTAATAGTTTAATTCAGTATTGTTAACAGTTTGAAAATAGATCATATATGCAGAGATTTTAGAAGTTATGAAGATCCATAAAAGCTACACATTGGAGATGCAAGTTTTGTCAAGCAATCCTTGGTGTCCCTGATTCTCTTTAATATTAACTATTGCTGTTATTGTGAAGGAGTACTACTGAAGGATATAGTTATTAGTTATTGCGAAGGAGTACTACTGAAGGATATAGTTACTAGTTATTGTGAAGGAGTACTACTGAAGGATATAGTTATTAGTTAGTCCTGACACATGCCCTCATTCTGCTTCACTTTTGAGAAAGTCTATTAAGTAAGTAAAAATACAGGATACTTACTTTTCCATTTGTATGTGACCTGTCTTATATGGATCTTCAATACTATTTATTATAGTATCATGAGTGAGTCAATATTGGAAATTCTCCTACTTGCTGAGTAGATGATGAAGGTCTTTGTTTCTGACATTGTGATTTTACATTTGGTATTCAGTCTTGCAAACCATAAAACCTACTACAGTGCATTTAGATGTACAATATTTGTGAAATTTCCCTTCTATTCCTTGTCTTTGGGGTTCCCATTTTCTTTATGCTGTGTAAATTTCCATTTTTATTGCTTCACAGCTGGTTTCCAGCATGAAAACCACTCCAATTTTCTACCATCTTGGACACACAAAAGTCCCTTTCTATAGCAAATAGCAAGAAATGAAGCCAGAAACAAACACATAGATGTACCAGGCTTTTTCTTTTAGGCCACCAACTAGCTCCCAAATCATGACACAGAGAGTTATTATTAGTTATGAATACTTGGCCCAGCTTAGAATCATTTCTGGGTAGCTCTTTTAACTGAAATTAACCTGGTTCTCTTTATTTACCTTTTGCCTTGGGGCATTTTACCTTTCTTACTTTCTTTCTGTATAGCTCAATTTCACTGATTCTTGTGTCTGCTGGGTGGCAGCTGCCTGGCTAGCCCCTGGCATCTTCTTCTCTTTCTCTCTCATTCTCTTCTTTCTTCTGTTTTCTTCTTATTGAGTCTAGATTTCTCCTCCTATTTATTCTCTCTGCTTGCTAGCTTCAAGTATCCTTCTCCTTCATACCTATTGGTCATTCAGCTCAGTGCTCAGGGAACCCTGTGGAAGAATGGAAGAGGAGTCAGAAAGAGCCAGAGGGGAAGGAGGATTCCAGGAGAGCAAGCCCTGTAATAAGCATGAGCAAGGTTTATGTGAAATCACAGAGACTGAGGCCTTATTTTGGGTTCTTCTGTTTGTCTTGTTCAGCTCCAATCTGATAGTTTTTGTTCTATCTTATATTTTATTATTATCCCGTAGAAATCAGTTTGTTTTCTAATAAGAGACAGAGCAGGAATGGATGGGAGGAGAGGTAGGAAGGTACTGGAAGAAAAAGGAGGAAAAACTATAATTAGGATACATTATTTGAGAAAATAGCCTATTTAAAAAGATAGCGAATAAAATGGAGAGAATATTATTTTCTCCTTCATGGGAGAAATATATTCGGTGGCCATCCCATTGTTTTCCCTGGGCTGGTGCTTCCTAGCATCCAGTATAAACTGTCCAGAGTTGCACAGAGTCCCCTCTGCACCATTGCTGTGAACCCTTTGGCTTTCAGAAGATGCAAAGCCTGTTCTTTTTAGATACCATTTGATGCCTCAGGCTCATCTGCTGCTGTTTAGCTAAGGATGAAAGAACTCAGACAGGGAAAGGCTAGCTGAGTGAAAGGGAGAGCAGACACCCTGCAGACACACCTAATTGGCTAACTTCCAAAACATCCTCAGGCTTCCTAGAGCTTTGATGAAGCGTTAAAATCGGGTTTTCAGGGACTGAATGTCTTTTCAGAAGGGTGATAGATCCTCTTGCCAGGATAAAAAAAAAAAAAAGACTAGAATGAGCCCCATAGCCTACACCTGCCATCGTTCACTTTATTTAGACAGCAATAGGTTGATGAAGAAGGCTCCTGCTTTCTCAAAAGGAGGAACAAAAAAATGCTAGTTATCACACACGGGTCTCTAGGCTGTGTCGGCAACACTGTGGGCACTTGCCAAGGAAAATGATTTAGCAGGTGGAAAGTAGTTTTATAAGTACGTTTCCACCCCTCCCTGGTGGGAAATAAACTGTGGCTCAGACGCTAGCTAATTTATATTAAGCAGTATCAGCAATGTATTTTTGTAACTTTTGGCCAACCTGGTCTACAGAACTAGTTCTAGGATATCCAGGGCTACACAGAGAAATCCTGTCTCAAAAAACCAACCAACCAAAGCAAAGAAGCAAACAAATTCCAAACAGACAAACAAACAGTGCCACCCCCCCCCCCCAAAAAAAAAACCCTTAGTGATTTAGATGTATTTAGAAACACATGGATAGTTGTTACTAGATCACACAACACAGCTCCAGATAGTGCATTCAGATTTCACCTGTAGCTGTAGAATTTATCTATGTCAAGGCAAGACAAATTTCAAAGTCATTTACGTAAGTTAAGTTTTTAAAACTGTGATCACTGGAATGGTGATTGTTTCAGGCAGTGTGTGTGGGTGGAAAGAACACAGAGTGTGAATCAGGCTTAGAAGACACCTTCCCTAGTGAAACAGAAAGGTGTCCAGGGTTTCCATCTGTGGCTTTTCCTGGGGAGACGTCTGTTCGTCCCAGATAGGGCATGGATGGTAGATGAGAACCAATTCTACTCATGTCCAGCTTGTTGAACCAGTGGGTTTCTTGGGGTTCCTTACAGAAGCATAGGTGTTCCAAGGGCAGCTGCATCACCTAAACTCATCTCAGCATGGGTGATGAGTCATGGAAGTTGCATCCCCAGAACTCATTCCAAAATTTTCAGGCGGTTGCATTGAAGAGGGTCTCTTCTCCTCCGAAATCGTTTATTGTTCTTATAGCACAGAATATGGGGAGAGGCCTGTGAATCTTGCAATTCCTGAATTTCCTGAACTTCCTGGATATTGTAAGTTTTTTGAGATTCCTAGGCCTTATGAGCTCTTCTCCTCCCTAGAGGAGGGGATATTCCAGTTTAGAGTAACTAGTCAGAACTGCCCCACCAAGTCTTGTATAAGACCAGTTACCTGAGTGAAGAACATGGAGCAATCAAAAACACTTTCCTCGGATCTCTGTGAGTTCGAGACCAGCCTGGTCTACAAGAGCTAGTTCCAGGACAGGCTCCAAAACCACAGAGAAACCCTGTCTCAAAAAACCAAAAAAAAAAAAAAAAAAAAAAAAACAAAACAACACTTTCCTAACAGTTTTTCATTCCAGGATTTTTTTTTTTACTTGGACTTTCTACACTTAAAAAATTTCCACTGTTATGCCGGTGTGATTCCATTGCACTTACAAATATCTCATATTGCCTCTTGCACACTCTTCTGTTGTATGATCACAATATTATGCTCTTAATGTGAGCATATCTGTGTGTGC
Organism: Microtus pennsylvanicus; assembly: GCF_037038515.1. Taxonomy (NCBI): domain Eukaryota; kingdom Metazoa; phylum Chordata; class Mammalia; order Rodentia; family Cricetidae; genus Microtus; species Microtus pennsylvanicus. Next base: position 56,898,876 of record NC_134580.1, on the reverse strand, counting down.
TAAATTGTGTCCCCTCCTTCCATTTTCTATCCTGATTATTACTTGTATAAGGTAGAGGGTTGGGGTGGAAATTATGCAGGCTCAGAGATTAAAAAAAAGAATAAAAATCGAACAGGATAATAGATAATTTAATGTGAACTTATTCACACTAATAATAATAGTGGGTAATAGAGTGAATACTTGTGAGCTATCATTTATGGATAATTTACATTGGTATAGATTTTTGTATATTAATACAAGTTCAAATTATATTTGTTATTTGTTTACAGTATTTGTACACTTATACAAAGTTATTCTTTCAGATTTTATAATGCATGTTTCTACCTCTGTTTAAGACATTTTGTATCTTGATACAATTTTTAGGATATATTTTCATATTGCATTATATATTATTCTTACCTCTGATCAAGATACTTACACATTGTTTACATTTTGAGGTCATTGTCCTCATTTGCTGCACATTTGTTTACAGGTTTTGTAATATTCTGATATAAAGTCTTAGTTTTTAAGTTATACAGATATTAAATGTTATAGGTAAATAATTATTCATGTTTGTTATACATATATTCAGATTTATTAGGATCTTTAGATACATAGGGATTGTATTCTGCCTAGATAGATAATTTTCATCTACTACAAGGATCTGTAGAACATGGCATTTAAATAACTTAGGGTTCTGTTGACATGAGACATGATTGCTCCTGACAGCACCAATCTATTCCTGAAAGAATGTTGAGCACCAAAGACACTCCACTTGGAGTTTGTTTTCTTTTTGGCACAATTGGCCTTTGGGCAAGGAACTGCCCATGCCCATGAAAAAGTACATGTTATCCAGACTAGATAAGCAGGACATGAGGAAAAGAACTGCCAAACCTTGTCAAGACAGGGTAAGACAGTTCTGAAAACTTTTCTGTCTCTGAAAATGGTCTGTCAGTTACTCTAGGCCTTAGCCAAAGTTGGTTGCTTTAACATTGCCAATGAGAATTTGGGTGATTGCTCAGATAGCCATTTGTCTCTGTCATATACTCCTTGCTTTGGAAACTGCTTGATTGCACTTCCTGCCTACTCAAGTAATATTATTTTCCTTCTCAGGACTTCAATAGGGTTGAAGATTAGTCATAGCTACCTTCCTCTTAAGATTTAGCCAAACCTATTTCTGATGCAAGAATTAGACTCTTTAGAACAGAATGTTTATTAAAACATTTATCATGTATTCCTTGATTAATATTGTTTATGTTGGTTGTAACTTTATACTTGATATCTGTTCCTATTGTATATAGTTTTGTATTGGATTTTAATGGCTCTTATTTAGATAAAAGGGGGGGATGATGGGGAATCTTTGTCAACCAATTATCATTAAGAGGTGGGACCAAGTTAGGGTATGGCTTTCTGGGACCTCAAGAAAATTGGTTCAAGGCACAGGTGCTCTTTCTCTGTGGTTCCCTCACAGAACAGCTGAGCTTAGACTTTTGTTCCTGTTTCATGAGTTTTCCCCTTATAATAAATAAAAATATAATTGTTTTATCTTTTAGCTAGCCTGGTTATTTCTCGAACTGAGATAATTCAACACATGCCTCCTTGCAATCTGACACAGCAGATGGAGGGCAAAGGACCCTTTTTACTATTGCCTTACATCCTATTTTTGATCATTCACCACCCCTAAGTTTGCTCCCCAAGTTTCTGTTTGTGGATTCTGTCTTTCTGTTTTTTATGCTCATCATAAATATAATTATTATATTTTTATTTGTGTGTACGTGTGTGTGTATGCATGTGTGTGTGTGCATACTACAGCAAGTGTGTGGAGACCAGAAGACAACTTGTAGAAGTTGATTTTTTGCTTCCACCATGTAGGTCTTGGGAATTAAACTAAAATCTTTGGGCTTGCAGGCAAGTGCCTTTACTCATTGCTTCCTACTTCTGATGCCAAACTCCAGTGGTGTTCGAGTTCACAGTAAATTATCTGTGTTCTGAACTTCCATCGCATTCCACATGGCACAGCTCATAGCCAGTTCACTTGAATAGAAATCCCTTGTCTTACAGAAACTGTCTCAGTTCCTTTGTCTCTCATATCTTGCTGTGCTAGAAAAATGATTGGAAATAAAACATAATACACTCTATTCTTTAGATCTTAAATTCCTTGATGTCTGTTCTTTTTCATGGAATGCTTTTCAGATTTCAGTGATTGCTGGGCATCTGCTGTGTGGAGAAATTGTAATTACTGACCCTGCACATCCCTTGGAGGTTCACAGAGTTCTTCCTTGTCAGATAATGCTGTGATTCTTTTCTCTGGACTGCCTGGTTGGGTAGCCATTGGAGCATAAGAAGCACCTGTTTGTGTGATGTAACATAGTATTGAGTTGAACTGAACACTCTTGTGTGGACATCATTTCCAGAACTTAATTTATATTTTGATAGTTTGGCTTCATAAATATAACTTTCTTTAGTAATTCTTTCAAAAAATAGGCTATGCAATAGTCTATTAAATTCAAAGAAGCCCTCAATCAGTTTGAAAAATTAGAGATTAATATCATTTTCACTGAGGCTGAGTTCAGTCTATTAAAATTGGATTTTATCTTAATTACAAATGGCTAGTTTGGATTGATCATGTGAAGGTTTCTGAGACAAATATTTTAAAAGATTAAATAGGGAAAAATAGTAAGGGATGGATGTAGTAGCAACCAGTTGGAAGGGGCTGCTAGTTAGATCCCATTTGCTTAGCCCCAAAATAATCACACAGAAACCATATTAATTAAATCACTACTTAGCCCATTAGCTCTTCATGGCCTACCTGCAAAGTTTCAGCATGTTTGTCTCCATGCAGCTTCATGGCTTCTCCCTGACTCTGCCTTCCCTTTCCCAGCATTCAGTCTAGTCTTCCCTGCCTAACTAAGTTCTGTCCTGCTATAGGTCCAAAGCAGTTTCTTTATTCATTAATGGTAATCACAGCATACAGTGGGGAATCCCACACTGGCAACCTTTTATTTTATGTCATTTTTATTTGACTTATATGCATTTCAGAGAAGAATAGTTCAAAGAGGCAATGAAGGCAGGATGGCGTGGTAATGACCTCAGTTCAGAGCTTTAGGAAATTGAGAAGCAGGAAGAGATAAAAGGGAAAATTGGAAAGAAGATCTAGATTTTATCTTCTTGTTCACTTTGCATGCCAGACACATATTTTTTAAAGGGCATAAAGACATAGAAACCATCTGTCTAAAATACTGTTGATTCAGTAAATAACTTCAGAAAGCCCAGGGGGTGAATCTGTGCCTGTCTGTGCCTACTACCTCATCAGAAGTGAGAGTGTAAGGGGGGAGAAGTGGTTTAGTGGGATTTGCTGTCATTTCTGCTTTTAGTGTCTCACTGTGCTATACAAACAGAAGAGCCTTACAAAGACTTCTACTACAGTGATCTTATTTAACATATGAACATAATGGGACCTAGAGGAGATGGGGTCATTGACAAAAGCAGATGTTTGTTAATTCACTTGAATGTCATTTTGCCATGTAAACAGTGACAATAATTAACATTGAGCTATTACTCTGTGAAAAGCAAGTAACTGTGGCTTGCAAATCCACATTGCTGCTGAGATTATAGAAATGACTAGATACTTAAAAAATAATAGCAAAAATGATGAGTTTAATCATAAAAGGGTAAACAGTAAAAAGACAAAGTAAAGATTAATAGGATGAGTGTTAAACTCAGCATAGGACTTCATCCATACAGTTGCAAAGATTGCAGATCTGGCAGAATAGTATGGAGCCATTAAGTCAGAATTCAAATCCAAGTGAGTTTCTGCCTAGTTAGGTACATTTGACAAAACTTATTAGCCTCAGCTCTTTTAGCAGGCTTGTCTTAAAGTGGGAAAAATAATTCGTTCACAGCCCTGTTTGTACCCACATAAAATGTTTAAGACAGTGGGTAGATGCACTGGGACATGTTTCCAGTGATTCCAATTTCCCAGAATCCATGAGCTGGTGTAATCAATTTCCTTCTTAACTGTGACACACACTGAGGGGTTAACCTCCAATGTGCAGATTAGGAAATGGTGATAAGATGCCAGGTTTGTGAGTAGCTTGTCTAGCACCGTGACTTCCATTTCCTAGATGACTGTCTCTCTTGCTGGTTTTGTTGACAATATCAATCATGGGTGACAGGTTTACATGGCAAGGGACAGAGGTCCTCACCCTGAAAGTTACCTGCCACTGCTGTTATTGTTGATGGTGGTGATGATGATCAGCAGAGATGCTGATTTTCACAATGTTTGTGAACATGAGAAGGTAACCAGTAGCTGGCCTACTTACCTGCAGCTACTGTTCTTGGTGCCCCCATTGGCTACAGGGTTTACCTTTACTCAGATAGTACCCCAAAGTCAAAGGTTACCAGCTCTAGTGATTCTGGTTAGTCCTTCTACTTTCCTAAGTTGATAACTGTGTGAGCTATAATCTGGGACTAGGTGAGGTAAGATAAGAAGTGCAAGAAGAAAGCTTTGCCAGATGTGATTTTAAGCCATCATCCATCCTTACCTGACTTGCACCTAGTCTACTCCTGTTTCCTCTGTGCTTTTGACAGTTTCATTCTATGGAGTCAACCATTCTTCCCTGTTTGTGCAGATGATGCAGGCTCAGGGGCACTGCCAGAATTCCCTGGGGATTTGGCATCATGCTGTGCACCCTAAAAGAGTTTTTAGCTTCAGAGTTTCCTATCAGAGCTTGTTTTAGTGTTTCAATGTGTTGCATTGTTTTCTTCTCGCCTGTCACTGCATCTTACTGCTTGAAAATTTGATGCATGCAATGCATAACAATTGCAGAATATGACACTATTTCTCACATAAACTACAATTAACTCAATTCTTTCTTCCTCTTGGACATTTGAAGTTCTTGTCGTTATTCCAACATTATCTGTAGCACTAAACACATTGTTTTCACTGACTGCTGTGAAAATATTATTAGTGACTTCTTTCCCAATTATCTTTTCTCTTTCTAAAAAAAATTACCCCCAGTATTTGAAAGAGTTAAAGTGGCTTCCAGAAGTGCTTGATGTTCTGGGAGAACCAGGCTCCTGGTGTCTGATTCATTTTCTGCGTGGGAGGAGTGCAGCTCTAACCTTGTCACTGACAGGCAAGTTCAGACTCTTCTCATACCGCAGAGAAGTCTGTCCTTGCAGCTTTCGGGGGCTGAAGCATAGCCATCAGACTATATATGCTCTTCCGTCAACATGCTGGTGCTGTTGGCACCATTTCTGCCTTGCATTGGGCAACTTGCAATTTCCTTTCTTCATCCAGACTGTCTTAAAAAATAGCAGGTTTTATTTAGATGGCACATGTGCTGCAGATCCATCTTGTCTAGGTTTGACTGTGATTGTTCTGTTGTCCAGGGCAACAGAAGCAATGCTGTAAAGGAAAATGTTTGTCTTATTACCTGACCAAAGTGAGTGCACAGTTACAGTGATTTTAGTTTTTAGATACATTGGTTGCGATTTGAGAAGCAGTGTCTGAAATAGGTTAGTGAGTCATCATGGGGGAAAGGAAGGAAGGTTTGATCTTAAAAAAGGATACTGGATGATGAAGGATGCTGGCTGATGAAGGATGGCAGCTTTTCCTATAGGTCAGGCGTCCACCATGCTGGAGGGAATCACATTCATTACATTTTGCCTCTCTGTTCCTGTTTGTCTTTGCACACCGTGTGGTTTCAGATTTTCATTTTTCAGTTTCATGTTCAGCTGTCCTTTCCAACTGTTCACTCTTCTAAGTGACAGATTTTGGGACAAATAGAAATTGTAGAGACAAGAGCCCTAAGTGGACTACCTCTCAGGATTTCATAATTATGTAAAGGCTGGTTCTTACAAACCATCTGTATGAGTAAAAACAATTAACATGACAAAAAGGATATTAGCATTCATTTAAGCCACTCTCCCACCCACGAGCAAAACTCATCTCTGATGTGCAAATGGGGATAATTTCTGCTTTAATTCTGTCTCTAGATGGAAGACATTTATCTCATCAGAGAGCTCATTTATTCTTAGAGACTTATAATGAAATATTTTATTGGATGTGCTTGTGGACATCTGAAATCCCGGCACTAAGGAAGCAGAAGTATCATTAATTCAAGACCAGACCAGGTTATATACAAGATTCTGTCTTCAAAAGAGTCCTCTTTCATCTTTTCTTGAATTCATTGGCTTCTTTGGAAATCAAAGTCTGCTATTATGTGAGATCTCTTTGTATTATAATTAGAGACACGTACATACTCAATGTCTTATTCTAGAGTTCTGTTGATAGGCTATGGTGCCCTCATTTATGAGAATTATATTTAAATTGGTTATTTTATTAGATTCTGTCTCAGGCTATGTGTCTTTAATAGGAATATAGTTTGTAAAAATAGACAGAAGCTTATAATTTACACAATTTACTGAATGCATGATTGCAGCATGAATGTTATGAATGAAATTGAGGCAAAAATAAATGAGAAAGACATTTCAGTATGCCATACATAGAACAAAAAGCAGCCATGGGTTTGTAATATCTTCTGTATATACAACTGACTGACCACACCTAACTCATCTCCGCCATCTAGGCATCATCTGTAATTTGAAAGATTATTTGAGATGTCTTCCTACTTTTGAACTTTTAAAAAATCTTTTCTAGTTCTAACTCTATACAGAAAATTGTTTTGATACTTTTGACCATTTTTAGTGAACAGAATTTATCTTTCTAAAAGAAAACAACTACTTAGTATTTCATGTTATTTCTTATTCAAGTGGTCTGGCATCAAAGTAGCAAACCTCTAAAGACACAAACAATAAAGACTTATGTGACTACAAAGATGGCTCTATGCCGGGTGATGGTGGCGCACGCCTTTAATCCCAGCACTCGGGAGGCAGAGGCAGGCGGATCTCTGTGAGTTCGAGACCAGCCTGGTCTACAGAGCTAGTTCCAGGACAGGCTCCAAAGCCACAGAGAAACTCTGTCTCGAAAAACAAAACAAAACAAAACACAAAAAAAACACACAAAAAAACCAAAAAAAACCAAAGATTGCTCTATGGGTAAAGGTGATTGTTGAACATGAATGATGAACCTGGGTTTAACTCCCTAGAACTCATGTAAAACTGGACCCATAAAGTAAGTACCCGTATGCTTAGTGCTGTTCCTATGGGAGACAAAGACAGAAAGTGTCTGGAATCTCATGGTGTTCGAAGCAGAAAAATAGCAAAGAGACCCTATTTGAAGCAAGATGGAAAGCAAAGAACTAACAATGCCTGAGTGTGTCCAATGTTCGTGACACACTTACTACAGCATATAAGTACCTGCATTCACAACCTTGGAGGCATGAGGGCACACACACACACACACACACACACACACACACACACACAAGGTATGATACATACTTTGTGTTTGGTCTTTTTATACAAACTTTAAATTTTCAGTGATCAGATTTACATATAAAATGCACAAAGCACACAACATACATACATCCATGTTTTCTCCAGTGGACAGCATACTTCCACATTTTTTTTTGCATTTGTGAAGTGTGTATCCATGAAGAATATATTTTTCAGTTTTGCCCATTTGGGTCTTAGTTTCATACTATTATGTTTTCTATGTTCTGTGGATGACTGCTTCTGCCCAACATTATGCTTGCGGGATCCATCCATAAGGATGAGGGTAGTGTGGCTGCTCATTTATGCTTACAATGTAATGCACTTTATTCAATTCACCGATGACACAAAATCAGATTCTGTCTAGTTTTGGATTTCTTTTGTTTCATCTATTACAGACAATGCTGCTAGGGATATTTTTTCTCTGGTCAAACGGTGTGCACTTCCAAGAGCTCTCTTCTGTGTGAGTCCAAACCTGAAGGTGCTGCATTGTAAGGTATGTGAGTTTTCGACAGTCGTGAGTCAAGTCCAAATCCTGAAATAGATTATAACACACAAATGCTCCCCTCACTCTCTACGCAAGCACAAAGTTGGTTTTCTCACATTTTACATGGTCCTGTACTTCATGGTGCTTTTAAATTGCATATTCAATCACCAAACATCTAAAATTTCGAATTATTTTCTGACCATTTTCCCCTTCCTCTTCCTCTTCTCTTTGAGGCAGAGTTCCAAGTAGCCCAGAATTGCCTCAAGCTCACTATGTAGTAGAACCAGTCCTTGAACACCTGATTCTTTTGCTTCTGGGCTCTGACTACTGGGATTACAGACTTGCATCACTATGCTGTAGGAAATGGCAATGGATTATAAATTATTTCATATGTATGAGGTTTTCAGACATTTGAAAATTTTCTTCTTTTAAATTTTATTTTATTCATCATCATTGTGTTTGTGAGATATATATATATATATATATATATATATATATATATATATATATATATATGTGGGGAGGTGCCTGTGCCACCATGTGTATGTGTGGGAAAGAGGACAACTCTGTAGCTTCAGTTCCTTCCTTCCAATTTTAGTGAATTCTGGGGATCAAATTTGGGCTTCCAAGCTTGTGTGTAAAGTGCTCTTATCCATTGAGTGATCTCTCCAGGCTGGGCCCAGGCTGTCTTCTGTGTTTCTGTTGTCCCAGAGAATGGTATTTTAAATGATCAGAATAGCTTCTCTGAAGTTTCCAGAACATTTAGACATTCCTAAGTCAGGAACACACTTCATGCATCCATTCTGAAATCCAGAACACTGGGCAATGATTAATTTTACCTTTTCTATGAAAGTGACAATAAATACTCTTCCCTTAGGACAGTAAGTGTGGCCTTTTAGTTTCATGGAAGCATCAATGGCAGAGTTGGAAATGGTCTTATTATTTGTTGTCATGTCAAAGGAAACTTTGCCTAATGCAGCATGACATATATTTTCTCCTCAACTTTATTCACAGAGTTTAATGTTTCAGTTTTTACATTGAGTCTTTCATCCATTTTGATTCCTTTTGTGTAAGATCTAAGGAATGGGACCTACCTCATTCTTGTGACAGTGGATATCCAGTTATTCCAGGACCATTTGTTGAAAAGATGGTTCTTCATTAATTTATCTGACATTATTGTTGAAGTAAATAGATTTTAAATATAAGCGTTTATTTCTTCATTTTCTCTTTCATTAATTACTTTAGCTTTGTTACAAGTTTAGAAACAGCAGTTGTTGTAAACCCACTAATTTCTTAGTTTCTCTTCTCTTCCTTCTCACGAGGGTGGGGAGTACATATGGGAGATCAGACTCAATTGTTTGCCACACTAGGCAAATGCTCTATCATTGAATTACATCACTAATCTTATATAGATATCCCTTTCATGTTAATGGTAGTATATGTTTTAGGATTCTCACAGAAATATTAGTGAGGATTTTAATAGGGATTACACTGAATCTATTGAACAATTTGGAGATTGTTGTCCTCTTCTAATATTAAACTTATGATTAGTAATTATGAGTTTCTTTCCACTTATTTAATTCTTTAATTCATCTCAACACTGTGTTATAACTTTTAGGGTATAAATTTGTACTTCTGTTAAATCTTTTCACAATTGTTTCGTTTTGTTGCATATTTATTATGAACCGAAGTACTTAGTTTTCTTTTTCTCCTTTCTTTCTTTCTTTCTTTCTTTCTTTCTTTCTTTCTTTCTTTCTTTCTTTCTTTCTCTCTTTCCTTTCAAGACAGAGTCTCTTAATATCACATAGTCTGTCCTTGATCAAGCTATGTACTGTTACTCTCCTGATAGTCCTATCTTCTCCCAAGTACCAGGAATACAGATGTAAGTTCCCATGATGGCTATAAATAGAATATTTTACTAACTTCATTTTTGTATTCTTTTCATTTTTAGTTTATGTAAGTATTATTGATTCTCAGAAGCAAGCTCTCAACATTATAGATCAGGCTGGCCTCAGTCTCTAAGTCATTTTGCCTCAGCTTATCTAGTATTGGGATTATAGGTGTGTGTCACCATGTCTGGCTCTGTGATACTTTTCTAACTTAACTTCTGTTTTCTGTCTGTCTTGCTGTCTTTCTGTTGTCTGCATCATTTCTGAGCCTGCCTTACCTACCCAAGTAAGCACGCTAAGTCAGATCACTTGTGAGTCCTGCCTATGCTAATTTTGCAGAGCTAATGTAGGGCCTAGGTTAAGTGCTGTATTCAAAAGGCACTGGGGAGCCTTATGGGTGAAATAAGGCCCAGGGAGCCAGAAGGCTGAGCAGACGTACACTCCAGGAGTTCAGCTTACTGGTGAGCACCAAGGTGGCTTGTTAGAGTCTCATTGAGATTCATTTCATTGAAGGCATTTAATTTTATCCATTTGATAATAAAGTCCCTAGGATTTCATGAGCTTTAGATGAGGAAACATCAGCCTTGGGGAATTACTATTGCCCGTGGCTTCAGGAGGAGCAGCTGTGTCTCATCCTCTCCTGTTAGCCTGCTAGGAAACTTCTCCAAAAGTTTGCAAAGGAGGGAAGAGGTCCTGAGAGAAAGTAAGAATCGGACGTCACCATCAGTGTGAGAGCTGTTGTACGGGGCCCAGGTCTGCTCGACATCCACTCAGGCACGATGAGCAATTCCCCATAATTATTTGGTTCGAAAGTGTTTGTGAGAAACTAGAGTTTAGCTCCATGGACTCATACCTAGATGAATAGAGCACTACAGTCTTTTTGTGCACCATATAGATGAGAAAATATGACTGCATGATCTGTGGTCACCTGATTATACAGTTGTTTGCAGAAATTAGCAGAAAAAGCAGTATTAGTGTGTACCTTTTCAGTTTTCTTAAAAATGAGAAATTAGATCAAATCTGATGAGTTTTCTGCCTTCTCTGGACATGCTGAAGTACAGTTTTCCTAAAGGAAATGAGACACCATTGTGCTTAGAAAACTTTCTTTTATTCCTGTGAGCTGCTATTTTATCTATGGCCTCTTTACCGTTCCAGTTGGGGAACTGATTTGGGTAAAATTTGTAAAAGCTCTTCTCCCTTTTGATTAGTTTGATAAGATAATTTCTTTTTAGACAAATTGTGGTTGGGGAGGAAGGTAAAGGGATGGGGGATGGAGGGAGAGCTTTTGATCTACACTAGGCTGTAGGTCTGTCTTCTCTAGATATTTCATGGTAGGTCTTATCCCCCGTACCTCAGTCACTCAGAGTGGAGAAAAACGAAAAGATCCCCAATTCTCCTAACTAGTAAAAGGTGTGCTGCTCTGACCGTTTGCCAGGCTGTGGTGCTGCTGGTTCAATTTCCAGCCTCTTCATTGCTTCTCCTTCTGTAAAATTATTTTCTCTTCTTTTGTTTGTATCTCTCTTTACTTTCATCTTTTCTCATTTTAGTTTGAGACACAAAGACCTTCCACTTGCTGCCCTGGCTCTATTCTTTTGTGAGGATAGTATAATGCATGCGCCCAATCGGCATCCAAGCTATTCAGTAGTCAGTTAAAGTGCTGTCTAGTTAGTCACTTTTTGTAATTTGGGGCGTGGTTTGCAGGTAGAGCCTTACACATAACGGGCGAGGCTGAGCTGCGCGCCCAGTGCCCTTTGTTACTTTTAGTTCTGAGTCAGACTTTGCCAGTCTGGCCAGGACTGACTGATATCCCCATCATTGAGGCTCCAGGGGAGCTGGATTCACAGGTGTGCATCGTCAACCCAGTCCACAGAGCTTCAGATTTTGAACGTCTGTTTAATTACTAACTTTTCTCTATGCCAGTCATTCAAAGGAATTATTTTTAAATCATGTAAATGAAGGAATTTTAGTAGAATGTCTGTTAAACAAGCGTTATAGATCTTTTGTGGCGGATTTACCAATGTCTTTTACATACCCATGTGATATATTCTATTTGGAAGATATAGTCATATTATTTTGTCTTCCACTGTTTTTTTCCCAAGTGATCCTTATCTTTCCAAGTCTATATAATTGTACTTTTCTAAACTTGATTTTCTTTGTATATGCATGCACATCACATAAACAATCTTAATCTTAGATTGTGTAGGTTAAGTTCAATGCATGTACTTCTGACTTTCCTTCATTAGAGAGATACATTTGGGAGGGACCCGGTATTCATGTAGGTTTGACTGCTGACGGGAATGATTTCCAAAGAAATACACTTACGAACAAGGTTGCTAAGTAAAGAACAGGAAACTAAACGTTTTTATAAGAGAGAATCAAAGTTTCCCCTCCAATTTCATTGTTCTCTTTGGCGTTATTTTCAGTCTTTGGGATGAGTACTAATAGATAGTTTTCATCTTTTCTCAGGAAACATCGTTAGCATCCCTCAAAAAGAAGCATCTCTCTCCAGCCTCATGGAGAGAAACCATGAAGAAACCCCCAAGGCCAGGCTCCTCTACCAGGAGGTCTGCCTGGCAGCTCAGCGACTCGATTTCTTCCTTGATAAAGGAAATGCCCACAAAGAAGTGTTCAAGCCTCACATCCTGGCTCTCAGAGAGATGGTTCAGCAAGCCTGCATTAAACTCATGTTCCTGCATCCAGTGGTTTATGGAAGGAAGGCTGAAGAGCTCTTATGGAGGAAAAACTACTCTGACGTCATCATGCTGCTCATGAAGACCAACAAGAAACAAATGGACACTTTCCAACACTGGGGCGGGCCCCTGCAGGCTCACCTGAAGGCTGGCCTCAGGTTCTACGAGCATCTCTTCCTGTTCCTTCAGGGCCACTACGAGCTGAGGTTACAGAGCTACATAGACTGGCCTCACAGCGCTATCCACTTGATTGGCTGTAAGAAAGTGGGACCCACATCAGTGGAAGAGGCTTCCTGGGCCCGCATGGCCTGCCATCGCTGCCTCCTTTACCTGGGAGACTTGTTCCGCTACCAGCATGAGTTCCTAGACCTGGCCACCAAGAACTTGGCTGAGAGATGCTATTATAGGGCCTTGTCAGTGGCCCCACATATGGGAATGCCCTTCAACCAACTGGGCGCGCTCATGGGGAGTAAGTATTATGACCTGGAAGCCACATACTTCTATCAGCGCTGCCTCCACTCGGAAGTGCCTTTTAAAGGAGCGGCTTGGAACCTCAAACGGCTCTATGATCATGCGGGAAAGAGGTATAGCTGTCTGAAGAGGTACCAGGGAAGGAAACTGTCCCACAGCCAGAGGCAGTGTTGGGACAACAAAAGGTTTCTTGTCAGCTTCCTCTACCTTCAGAGCCTCTTGCAGCCTAAGAGGAAATTCAAAGCCGCAAGGCTGATAGCCCTGTGCCAGCTGGTTCTCGAAGACTTTCGTCTCTGTCTTTCCTATCGGCCACACCAATCTGTCCAGTGCCACACTTCCATAGACGATAAGCCTCCTAAAGGGTATCTTTTTCTCCCGGACTTTCTCATTTTCCACATGGTGGTTCTTTGCCTCATGAATGTGCACAGCCTGAGGAAATCAGGCTCAAAACAATACAAACCAGCTGTCATCTTCACCCTGACTCTTTTCTCTCATCTAGTACAGCATGTGAACACACGGATCCAGGCTGAGCTGCAGAGGCGGAAGCTGACTCCAGAAGATGCTTCTTCCTGTGAAGGCTGCTGGGAGGAGCCTGGAAAGCAACATCAAGATTTCCCATCTCCCGGGCTCCAGCACAGCAACTCTCAGAGAAGTCAGAGCTGGTCTGGTATTTCTAGGGAGCGTGAGTCTGGCTTTCCTTCCAGCTGTGACTCAGATGAGACAGAGGAAGAGGAAACCTCATCTTTAAGTTCCCAGGTCCAATCAGACACAAGCAGTGAAGCCTCCCACTCAGATGCAACAGACGAAGAAGGAAGTGGCTCCCTGAGTTCAGAAACAATTCAGAAGGGTGGAGGTACATCTAAACTTCCGGCTGCTCACCGTAGAAACAAACTGAAGGCGTATGTACCTCCTGACAGTCTCCTTGATCTCCTGAAAACAACTCTATCTTCCAGCTTGCCAGCTCCTTTGAGTCAAAAACTCCAAGGAAAACATGGCTTGCCCTTGGCTTCCGTTTTCAGTCATAACGTTCTGACTCCTCAGTCTGAGCCAAGCCCTGCTGTCAGCAGTCCTTTGTGCACCGAGAGCGAGATGAGCAGCTTTCCGGACACAGAGTTCTATGTGGGTTCCTCTTGGGAGCAGAGGCCCTCCGTTGCCCAGAAAAACAATCTCCAGACCACCCAATGGAAATTGGACATTCTTTCTGAAGAGGGACTGTTGCCCACCATCAAGGTGATCCTGAGCTGGCTGCGCAGCAATCACAGCCTCCTCTTGTCACAGCGGAAAAGTGTACTCAGCTTATGGGACCACCTCTGTGTGCTTCTGAACCTTTTGCCCTCTGTGGGAGACCTGCAGCATCCAGGCCTTGGTCTGTCTCGCCATCTCCAGGACTTACTGCAGAGCTGTCAATGGCCACACACTCCCAAGTACCTTCAGCTCCCCGAAGACATTGCCCTGTTCCAGCAGTTCCCTCCTCAAGTGTCCCAGAATAGAGCAAACCTAGGGCAGGATCTGCCTTCACTCACCAACCGAGAGGAAGTTATTGTACGCATCTGTTTCTTCAGAAGTTTTGGACACTTTGCAACCAGACTCCCAGGACAGTTTTTGAGCTTCGATTCGAAACTGGGCATCTTTGTGAGCAGTACCCTTGAAAGGTCAGAAAACCCACTTCAGCAGCTCCCGAGAACAGCTGCACGAATTAGGTTTTCCAAAGACATAGTCCAGCTTTGGCTTCAGCGTGAAGTGGCATTGCTCGAGAAGACCCTCCGGGGTCCCCAGACTCGGTCAGTATTGACCCCTTACCTGTTCCCTGACCCCAGGGCCCTCTGCGAGCACCTCCCAGTCATACAGAAACTAGCCACTAGTGCTAAGTTTTTTCTTATCATACCCAAGGTTGTGGTTGACACACTGTACATCCTAAAATGGGAAGACCGCAGAGCCCTGGCAGCCATCACTTTTCTGGAAGATGAGTTAAAGAGAAGGAACCAGTACATTCTCTGCCAGTCCTTTGTGTCCAAGAGGTTGGTGAGGCCCAGAATGACTAGACCAGACTCTGATGCCTGGGATCTCTACAATATTCTTGGGTTCTGCAAAAGTCTGCTGGACTCCTCCAGGCCAGGGGTATTGGACCCCAGCAGCATGGTGACTATCATTACGGGTGTCTGTTTGGACCGCCCTAGGAATTTCTCGTACCCCTTGCAGTTGGTGCTGGGGATGGCAACTGAAGCTGGCGTGGAAATCAAGAATATCCTGAACTTCCACAAAGAGTGGAAAGTGATCAGTTGATGAGTTTTACATCTTCCTGTTCTTTGTCCTCCAGTGCTCATTGTTCAAATTCAGTGTGTTCCTTTGTCATGGGTACCTAACGCTGAGGTAGGCAATGTGTTCATGAGTATTTGTGTCTACCTGCAGGTAGAATTGTAGTGTACCAGCTTTCAGAGGCCCTCCTGTGTCCTTCTTGGCCATCTTAGCTCTGTAGTATGCTTCCTCTGATATAAAGCTCAAGATTAACTCACTGGTAAATGATCTTATGATAAAACATCAGATTCAGACATCACTTCTGTGTCTATACTTTGTGGACATTCTGTGATTTACTTAGCTCTGTTTTGTGACACATGAATTTTATGTATATTGTTTTATTATGGTAGGGTCAGGTCTGTTGTTGAAGGCATGTCTCTGCCATCTATGAAACTCAATAAATAAAGCTAAAATTTCACGATACTGGTAATATGGTTTATTGATTTTCCTGGTCATGTCTATGTAAGCATGATTGAAATAGCGCCCAGGACTGGAAGATTCCATTCTGCTTTGGGTAACTTGGGACTGCATATTATATGGTACAATATTAGCCTTTTAACCTACATCTACTGAACAATTTTCAAATATCGTTTTTATGGAGATGTCCTTTGCTTTTTCCTGGCTCCACGGTATCTTTTGGGAGCTATTCTCAATCTCCTGCTTCACTTAGAATCCAGGAAGCAACTACAGTACTCTTTCAGGATCCCACATTTGGAGGAATTCTTTCCCTCTGTCCTATAACCTCCTCATAAACTCAGCCTCCATCCAGTTGCCCCCCTCACATGTCTAGAAGGCCCACCCTTACCTTCTTCATCACTCCTGAATTCTTATCATATTTTTCTGTAATTCAGTGCCTCAGCCAAACCTTCAGTTTGTTCTTCCACCATCTCAAGTTTTAAACTGCTTTCATGCTTTATTTAGATGCATTAGAAAATTTTTAGCAAAGTAAAAAAAAGCTCAAATATCATCTTTCCCTAACCTTACCATTTCTGATACTTTATTTACACTCTCATGCTTCTCCTGAACACATAGATTTTTAAAATCTATCATTAATTTTGGATAAGAATGTTTTCTGTGTGTGTACATATTTGTTTTGAAGGCATCTCCTTTAGCACACATTATCTATATAATTTCAGTAAGTCTATCGCATTTGAGGACAGTTTCGAACTCATTTACCTTTCTTTTAATGAGAATGGAGCAGTGGACGCTTGTCAGTTTGTTATGTGTTCCTTTTGCTTCGGTTGTCATTCCAGTTTGATATGAGCGTAAGCATTCTTCTTCGAAGACCTAGAAGAGTCTAGAAGAGCAAAGCAGAGAAACACCACACACATACAAATGACGGGAAACATTACGTTTGTTGATGCAGCAACTTTCTCTATAGTTTAAGCTGGGCTTTTCCTAGTGCTGTGTCTTGCAAATCTTGGAACCTTAAGCTGGCTAAGAATGGAAAGGGAATGAAGAAAGGACAGACATAGGCACAGAAGAGCTGGTATCAGGTGGGCTGTGAACACTCTGATGGGGGATTTAACTACCTCTTCACAGGGGAACCTCAGGCAAGGTAGGCAGGAGTTGGCTAATCTTGATGGGAGGTTTCTCTAGATGAGTACTCTTGGGATGTAAACAATCCAGGAGGATAAAGTTGCACTTGGTAGTTCTCACATGAACTGTTCAATCATTTGTAACCAAAGAGCGACTTGGACCAAAGAAATGTCCATGCTGAGTCTGACCCAAGAAGGCTTTGCCACTTCCATAGGTCTGAGGCTGTGCCTATGTCAACAACACACATGAACTCAGGATTTCCTCTGATCCCCACACCATAGGCCAGGCTGACCTCAAAGTCAGAACTCTCCTGTCTCAGCCTCTTGAATGCTGGAATTACAAGTATCTCATAGTTTGGGAAGTTATATTTTCTCTTTTCCCCCTTCACACTATGAAGTGTAAATTACTGGACTTTACTTCCTTTGTCCTCCATTTACACGTTGTGGCTGCTTTTAGATATCAAGAAAGACTGGCTTCCTGAACTACCAATAATCTTAAGACTGCCATTTTCTAAAAGGCTTCGAATATTTCAAACAGCCATACACACACTTTCTCTGGATCGTTTCTCTCTTAAAGTCTTGGTTTCTACAACAAATGTTAATCTAGTAAATCACATTTACTTGCTTCACTTTCTTCTTAGATATTTTTTGAACCTTACATTCTGGCTTCTGTATCCAGCACTCTGTGGGAAATTCCCTCACCAAGGTAAGTCCCATGCAGAACAGTTGATTTTCTATGTGGGTGGGGATAACATGCAAGAGTGCTTAATTCTCTTTCAGGAGGGCCCATGTGTAATTCTCAGCAAAAGTTTTCCAGTTTATTAGCCTGGAAACTCTTCAAAAGAAGAAGAATCAAGCTTATTATTTTTCTTCCTCTAACAATTTCTCAAGTTTCTTCTCATCAGTGTTTGATATATGTTTCACATGATTCTGCACCTTCCTCCAAGAAACAAAGCTTTGGGGCTCAGAAATTCATTGGATTTCAAAAGAGGAATCCTTTGAATCATTCAGAGAGTACATGGAGTACAGAGAGTCCAGTCCATGCTTGCTTTGTCCTTGGTGTTTGAGCAGAACATTATTGTGGTAGGAGGTTGTGCCACCACCCAGGGGAACGAGAAGTCCTGACACGGTTTTCTGAAGAAGGTGGGATTGTTCAATGCATGAAAGAGTGTGATCAGATAAAGCTTCTGTTTCAAAGGTCATGGAGGATGACCTATGAGCCAACTGTTTTCTAACTTTCTTACTCTAGACTGTAAGAAGGAATCATATTTCTATAGTCGAAAAAAGTGAAGTCAGTACAAAACCCTGCAGCTGCTCAGTGACGTAATTCAATCCCATGCTAGTTATATCTAGCTGTCAGTCTATCGTAAGCCGGTCTAGATCACTTATCAGCACCACAAGCTTATGACAGTCAATGATGCTTTATGATGTCTCTGTGAATGTCGGATAGCTGAGACCAACTTGTGAAGAGCAGAAAACAGCTGCTCTCTTTCCCTATCCTATTGTTCCACCTTTATCTACTCTGTCTCAGGATAAGCAGCATCATTGGGACCTGACAGTAGATTTCATCTCTGCCTTGAGATATTAGCCTGATAAGGAATTGTTTTAGGTGTGAAGACACTAGGTTGTCTTTACAAGGAAAATTTCATGTTTCAGTTGGAATAAGTTTAAAGGTGAGCTATGTTTAGATGTTAACTACAGATAGATAGCTCTTATATATGTTTGCTATAGTGTATAGATTTCTAGACTACAATATGTATTTTATAGGAAGAGAAGCTTTTTGGTAACCTACTCTTCTCCAGTATGCTCTGTTTGCACATGGTGAGCAGAGGTGCATCTCCTTTAAGAGAGGCTTTCTGACTCAGCATTAGCAGCAAAAACCTTGCAGATCTTTAAGAAGCTCTGTAACCAAACACTTAAATAGTAATTATGAGTAGCCAGCAGTAGGCTTCTTGGTGGTGGTGTGGACCTGGAAACTCCACAGAGTTGTAGCAATAAACATGGCTCCTTCTAGTACCTCTGCCATGAAGTTAGACTCTCAAAAAGCTAAGGAATGGAGTGGAGGCAGCTGCCAAAGCCACATCTTTAATCCTAGCCATATGGTTTAGCAGACTAAAGACTTATGTGGTCAGAAAAAGATGGAGTTATATAGTAAAGACAGATTTAAGCAAAAAAAAAAACCACCCCTCTAAATGGTTTATAATGTGTTTAGAAATATATGTAGGCTTAGGAGAGAAAAGAAAAAAGATAAAGAACTTAAGCAAGAAATATAGTAGTCACGTGTGGTGGCACACACCTTTCGTTCTAGCACTTGAGAGGCAGAGACAGATGCAGGTAGATATCTGTGAGTTTTAGGCCATCCTGGTCTACAGAGTGAGTTCCAGGACAGCCAAAAAATACACAGAGAAACCCTGTCTCAAAAAAAAGTTAAAAACAATAAAAATAAAAGAAATAGAGTAAAAACCAACAAACAAAAGCCACATAAAGATGGAAAATACATAGAGAATCTGGATATTGTATGTTATTATGTTGTCTTTGAATTTTTTGACTGCTGAGGAAGGAGAAACAGCTCCTAAAAGACATTCTATTTTAAATCCTGCTGGATTAATCCAATCTATATATTTTGAAAATACCTTGACTTCAAAATTTAAGTCAAAGATACGTTACTTTGGAGAAAAAGTTTTGCTTTTTGTTTCCATAGGAAATGAGATACTGTGGATTCATTCTGGGTTAAGAAAAATAAGGTTTGATCAGCAAACACTGCCCTAAAAAATCTCTGGTAGGAACAGATGGCCCAGATGATCCAATATTTCAGAATACCTTTGTTGCAGTTTCCTCTGAGTTCTACATTCAGAACAGCTTTAAGACTGGTGCTTGAGCTAATCCAGTCTCACAGAATACTTGAGTCAGGACTTGACCATAATCCTAAATTTTCTTTGAGTCCCCATAAGATTATCAGTACTCCCAATCAGCAAGAAGTAACTTAGAAAACTATGCCCATAGTCCCCCAAAATGGATTATGGATGTTTGTCTTTGTTTAGTGTGTTGGTTACAGATTGTTATGGATAATAGTCAGGAAAAGAGCTAAACAAAGATTAGATTTAGGGTCTTATTTTGAAAAGAAAGAAAGGAAATGCTGTGGGATAATGCTTTTCTACACTGCAAATATTTGTCACTCTTATTGACTTAATAAAATGCTGATTGGCCAGTAACCAGGCAGGAAGTATAGATGGGGCAACCAGACTAGGAGAATTCTGGGAAGAAGAAAGGCAGAGTCAGTCACAAGTCAGATACAGAGGAAGCAAGATGAGAATGCCTTACTAAGAAAAGGTACCAAGACAGGTGGCTAAACATAGACAATAATTTTTGGTGAATTTATGTCATAAGAGCTAGTTAGTAATAAACCTTAGCAATAGGCCAAACACTTTATGATTAACATAAGTCTCTATGTGTTTCTTTAGGACTGAACGGATGCAGGACCAGATAGGGCAGAAACTTCATCTATAATCTTGCCCCTCTCAGTTAAAGTGTAATAAGAGCTCAGTGCACACATAAAGTCCATATGTTTTATGCAAGCAATTCAGGGCTGATTAGCTGTAGTGAATTTTTCTAGTTATGGCCATCATTTCTGTTCCTTGTATACATTTCTTTTCATATTCAAGCATTTGCAGTTGAATGTTGGCCTCCCAGGAGCTTGATGGTTGTGAGCTGCTATTTTAGGTATTGGGAACAGAACCTGGGTTTTCTGAAAGAATTGTAAGTGTTCTTAACACTGGGCCATCTCAGAAGCCTCTTTCTAAGGAATCATGATTAACTTGGTTCATTTCTTTGAATTTGATTTCTTCAGATACAATCTATTTCAAAGTATCAGGACAGTCAAAAAGAATAATGTGGAAGCTTTATAATGAAATGAAAATATCACTGTTATTTTTGAAGCTTCTTCCTACATGTGTGCCTTACGATCCTTTGTCCATGGAAAATGACTCATTCTCCTATAAAATCATATTTATATCATTTTGTTGATATTTATTCTTTTTATATTGGTCTTTGAGTAAAAAAAAGAAACTCTGCTTTGCTAAAAGACTAAGGAAAATATATATCCCTTTCTGTTTAATTTGTTGAATTAAGGCAAATGTATATAAAATATGACAACTTTCTATTAAGTATTTTATTACAAGTCATTTATTGTCTTTGTATTGATGTGTGTCAGTGATTGAGGTTTAAATAACAGTAAAAATTGTTTTGCTCATTAACATCACTGAGTTTTATTTTTTAAAGTCATATGAAATAAGTTCGTTACATGATTTAATTATGTTGTATGTTGATATATAAGATATCCACAGAGAAGATATGATAGTCATAAATAGTTTATAGATAAATGTTGTTGCATTAGATAGTCTACACTGGGAACCACATGGCCATTTACAGAAAAGTGCCCATATATATGTCCATGTATAATATATATATAATGTGTATGGTTTATTGGTTAGATATATATAAATAGGAAACATTACATGACAAATTAGCACTATGCCATTTTGAAATGTCTTCACTGAGGACAATATTAATGTCAACCCACTACAACTTTAAAGAAAAGTAATAAAACCGATGATTGTCAAATTAAGTTATATCCATAACAATGAATCAATCCTATTAGAATTTTAGAAATTCTGAGTCCTTACTTCAAGTGTCCCAGGTGAGGACATGTGCTTTATTTACTTTATTTACTTTTCTGCTGCTATGACAAAATACCTAGCACATGTGTTTTAAGTGCAGAATGTCTTATTCTGGGCCCAGTGTGAAGGCCCCACCCATCAAGGTAGAGATGGGGCAGGACCCGAGGTTCCATTGTATCTGTACTCCAGATACAATGAGTGGTACTTTGCCCAGTTTCTTCTTTTTATTCGACCAGGTACCACAGACCATGAAATGGCGCTGCCCACATTTAAGGTACTCTTCCCTTCTCATTTAAATCAATCTAGAAACTCCTTCAGAAATTCTTACATAGGTTTGGCTCCTAGGTAATTCTAGTTCTATCAAATTAACAATCATAATTCATCATCACAATGGTACTGTTTGGTCTTTTATACTCAGCTCATGCTTACGTGTGTTATCAAATAAAAATAGGAGATAATCAATTACAGGTGGATGTCCCTGAAATTAGTGTGAACTAAAAACCAATTGGTCCCAGTAGAGGGGCTTGTCTATCTCGAGAAGAGAGAACCAGTTCCATTGCACAGCAAGGTAGCCATAGTCTAAAACAATTTACTATAGAGTACAGAATAACATGTATTAGTCATTGATTTCTGATTTACAGACACAGTAAATGCTTGAAAGATAGGAAAATACTAATTGCACTAATTCATCCACATTATTTATTATATATGTAGCAAGTGATTCTCTACCTCATAAATATGTAGGATATTTTGTGTCAAGTGAAAACAAAAAGGAAATATATAAATGAGGGGGGGTCCTAAAACCCAAGACAGTTTTTTTTTTAAAATAAAAAGGAGTATCACAGGTAATTCGGTGTATTTTCTAACCGAGGGCGGCTCTAGGAGGAGGGCATGCATTTGTGAACAGCTATCTTTGATTCCTCTGCATGTTCCTTTTAAGCACTCCCACTCTCTGCGCTCTGACAACTCGGCAGCAGGAAGGAAAGCTGGCACTGTAGTTAGAGCAGATGTGCAGACACTTCCTTCCCTCCAGCTTGGCTAGGGCTGTCGGGAAAATTAGCAGTCTATACTAACACTGAGGCTTTGGAGCTCTGCTTCCGAAAAGTAACATTTAGAGTGAGACCATGGCTCAAAAAATCCTCCCAAGTGGAATGGACCTTCTTGTCTCTCTCTGGTTGAGTAAAAGTATTGGGAGAAGACAGACTGTGTGGTCACATTGTAGTGGAATTTCTTTTTTTGGCATGAGAATGCAGATTCTATCTGCTCATCAATGGCAAACTGTGCACACATTACTTATTCCGTGAATCTTGACCCCCTTTTTTTTCCATTCTCTTCTCCAGTTTAGAATCTCCAAACTTTGGTGATGTTTCACTTCATGCTTGTATGCCATAATTCTGGGTCTTCTAGGCAAGAAGAAGCAAGCAGCTAAGATGTTGATAGATTTTGCTGACGTTTGAACCACTCGGTGGAGGAATATTTTGTTACTTGAACCGATGCTGTGTTATTTGGATTATCTGTTCCGGTTTATTATGCTTTGAGAGAATGTAGATATCAGCCTGTGCAAAATATTCAATAACAAATCATTTGACTTATATTCTCCACGAACAACAGAAAGACATTTAAAGCTATGATGTTGATGTTTAATAATGATGATGTTGACAAATTTCTAACAGGGTATTACCAACCTGAATAACTCTATTTTAAGGAAGGCCAGGCGAAAGGCATGCTTTAACAGTTTTTATTTGTCAAATACAGTCTTGTGACTTTAGAATTAGAAGGTAGTTGGAAATCCTCTAGAAATCAATGAAAGGATTATTCAGTTGAACTATAGTACCACATATGTGAGATCTTTGTGATGAAAATTGCCATTGAGGAATGTTTTTTATCTTGTTTGGTCCTTCAGTGATTGGCTTTTTTCTTTCTTTCATTTCAATGACCTCACCTTTCTCTTGTCTTCTATAGCAGAGACCCTGGCTCTGAAATGAGATCAGATTTTTAAGTTGCCTCTAAGTGAGCATCATTTAGCATTTTCCTTCCTCTAAAAGAGCTCATCAGTAATTGCTCTTTAATAGCAGGCAGGCACAATGACAAGCAGAGTAAGGCACGATGAAGCTAATGAAAATTTAAAGTCACCTCCATTCTCTGCTGGCTTGGAAAAGGCCCATCAGAGCAATGACACTTTGTACAGATAATGACATGCCTCCAAAGATAATTGAAAGCAAGACATACAGGAAACACGGAGAGCCTTCCTGTTCTCTTAAATTCAGTTCTTTCAAACTCATTATAGTTCTTGGAACACTTTTTGATTTTCTTGCACTAAATGATACCAAAATTTGACAATTTCAAAGATGAAAAGATACTGAGATCCCTGTATTTAACTATAACTGATCTTGTAAATGTTTGATATAATGTCTACATAGTCTATGAAACTTTCCCCGAAAGTATCTACTTTCAGACCCTGAACTGGTTCCAAGTATTTCTGACTCTGTTCCAGGAACCTTCCTTTAAAAAATGGGACATTTCTAAATTACACAATACCGAAGTTTTGTCAAGGAAGGAAGGATCTTTTTATTTAATTTTATCCAAGAACAGATACTGAGACAGTGGCAGAACTATACATATTTTATCTAGGAAATGATCCCACAAGTTTCTACAAAAGCTATGAAAATTGAGAAAGGAGAAAAGTCAAAAAGGAGAGGAAAAAATGGTTGAATGGATGCCCTGTGATGTATATACCTGTGATGATTAGGAGTTAAGTCTCTGAAGAGTCATATAAGAAATCATAAAGAATATGATTCAGTATTGTCTCACCAATGGAAGAGGAAGAAGAAGAGTAGGAAACAGAATTGGTTATCTGTGACCCTGGGGTTTTGGGAAATCCTGGAGGTACCAGGGGTTCTTGTGGTACCGAGGAAACCCCCAGGCAGAGCAGGAAAAATAGCATTTGAGTGGGGAAAACTGTCCATGTTCCAAACATCAGCTTCACAGCTTCTGGAGGTGGACACAGTGGACTGAGAGGTTAACGGTCTGAGTATAAGATGTCTACAGTCTATCATACCAACAAATTCTCACAAACATCTCTTTGAAGATATGGAAATTCCCCATTTCCTATGTATAAAATGTGTAATTATATGTACATAATTAAGTCTAGGGGAAAGCTCAAGAAGATAGATTTCAAAGCAACAGGACTGAGAAACAGCTGAGAATTGGACACTGGCAAGAGATAAATTGCAGCATTATAGTAACAATATCCTTGAGAAACTTTGTATCATTGATCACCGTGGTGTATCAGCCGCTGTCACAATTTTTGTAGATCAAGTCCTTTTGAGCATCATCCTGGCATTGTTGCTTATTTTTGTGACTGTTAAATACTGCTTGGAGTTCTGTTATTCATACAGACACTAAGGAATCTCCTCTTCCACCTTCTTCCTCTTCCTCTTCTTTCTCCTCCTTTTTTTTGGGACAGGATTTTTCAGTGTAGTCCTAGCTGTCCTAGCTCTTGTAGACCAGGTTAGCTTCAAACTCACAGAGATCCACTTACCTCTGTCTCCCGAGAGCTGGGATTAAAGGCATGTACCACCACTGCCCAGCAAGAACTTGTTTCCACGAAATACCTCCTACTACCCTGTAGGCCTATGGAAAAACCATGGACCTTCTTAGTCACATCGACATCTCCAATGCTGTGTGTTCCTTACTGTTTTAATGGAAAGCATTAAATGTCAGTTCAGTCCTCAATAAACATAGCTAACTGACAGATTTCACTCCTCTCTTTATGTAGATATGTATATTTTAATTATTGTTTTAAATTAAAATATTGTTATATCGCTTCCCATTGTCCTTATCTTCCCTCTAGGTCCTTTTAGGTCCTCTCATTCCCTCTCAGATTGATGGCTTCTTTTTTAACTATTACTGTTACTGTTATTATTATGTCTAAATATATAAATACAACTTGCTGAGACCATCCAGTGTGGATCATGTGTATATGATGTCATGGATGACCACTTCATGTTGAATTACCAATTAGGGGGCTCATCCCTGAGAGAGAATATTCTTCCTCTCTAAGCAGTAATTAGTTGCTTGTAGATTTTGTCTATAGGTGGGTCTTTCTGAGGTTTTTCTCTTCTGTGTTAGCATG
Organism: Microtus pennsylvanicus; assembly: GCF_037038515.1. Taxonomy (NCBI): domain Eukaryota; kingdom Metazoa; phylum Chordata; class Mammalia; order Rodentia; family Cricetidae; genus Microtus; species Microtus pennsylvanicus. The sequence goes on along the minus strand of NC_134580.1, from coordinate 56,873,318 downwards.
GCCATTGACTTTATTATTGGTCAGGTATTGTTTCAACAGTCATATTGATAAGGTGTCATAAGCGTAGCTTTCTCCTTTTTCCCCCCTAGGAGATATGATATTACAGCAGAATTTCTGGTCCCCTGTCTCTTACAATCTTTTCTTCCCCTTATCTTCTATGATGGGGGTCAGGGAATCTCACCTTTGTTAATTCCCAGTCTTTTTATCACTACTGTCAAGGCACTTACTTAGGAATCTCAATTTTGATTACTGCAGGGCATCAGTATGTTCAGTCTGCAAGAATACCATAATGTTTACAGCGAACTGACAATTTAAGAGTTCTTATCCCTTATACAATCCAACACTATCTGCAGGTCCACTTACCAGTTTCTTCCTGTTACATATTTGTTAGGCACCAGTTTTCTTGTGAAATTAAACCATTTCTTTATGTAAGACGGTCCTCCTCCAGCAGTGCTGATATACAGCCCTAGGTAACAATCTAAACTATGCCTTCTGAACCCAGATTCAAATAGTCATTGAGAGCACAAAAAATACTTCATATAATGATGGTTTGTATCTCTTAAAAGGTCACAATGTATAAAATATGTCTATGCTAATATTTGCATATATGTTTATAAATAAAATATAGTAAGTAAGATAGGGAATATTGTATATGAGGAAAATAATTGTTTAGGTCAAGTGTCTAAGGCTTCTTGGATAATCATGCTGGTTCCTTTTTGTCAACTTGACATAAATTAGAGACACCTAGGAAAAGAGAACTTTAATCAAGGCACTGCCTCCGTCAGCTATGGGCACAGCTGTAGGGCATTTTATTGATTAATGACTGAAGTAGCAGGGCCCAGCCCACTGTAGTCTCTGCTGCCTCTGGGAAAGTAGTCATGCTTTGTAGAAAAAAGCAGGCTGAGTCAGCCATAGGGAACAAATCAGGAAATGGCCTTCTTCCATGGCGTCTGTTTCAATTGCTATTTCCAGTTCCTGCCTTAAGCTCCCATCCTGGCCCCCTTCCACAATGAACTGTTGTAACCTATCAGCTGAGATAAACTTTTTCCTCCTGCAGTCTGGTTTTAGTTGTGGTGTTCATCACAGAAAACGAACAAGCAAACAAGACAGCAAAGGTAATAATTAACTTGGGTTAACATGCTCGACACTCTGTGCTAGATGATCTGGGCTGTAAAGAACGATCTGTATCATGTGCTCTTTGTCAGAACCCTCCCTCCTGATGCTAACAGCACTCCCCTTTCCTTCACTCTGCCAGGGCAGTCTAATATGCCTCCAGGCATTGGAGCAGTTTCCCAATTAGCATGTGTTAGAATAACCTACAGACTTGGGTAAATAACACGTTCCTGGGTCTCCAAATGATACCAGAGAATGAGTTTTCCCAAATAACATAATTAAAGGTGACGGAAGCATGTATCCCTTGGGATTTTTTTTTTTGATCAACTAAAATAAGGCTAGATAAGAGATAAAATGTTCTTTGCTTTGGTTAGTGAAGAGGAGGGATATCAATGAGTAGATGAGTGAAAATTGTGACGACTAGAAGCATCAGTGAGGAGATAGATTATGAAGAAAATATTGACTGTCACCTTGGAGAGCTTCTTGAAAGATTGGAGTTGAAGAGTGACAGGGTCTGGCTTATAATCGGCTTGTGCTGTGAGTCATGTGTGTATAGAATGAATGGAAGTGTGAATACATTACTAAGAATTGGTTTTTATAACTCAGGAGAACACACTAAGGGCTTTGATCCATGCTGAATTAGAGAGAAGTGGTCAAATGAAAGGAACCATTCAAGTTAAAGCTGGCAGGGCACAATGGCACATTACATGAAAAAGATGCTCCCAAGATTTCAATTGGAACCAGAACAGGTCCTTGCTCCTTACTGAATGAGAGATTGTTAAGGAAGGGGGAGCTTTGCAGGAAATAGTAAGGGTTTAGTTTTGGACATTGGTTAGGTATCTCACATATAGATGAAACAGTTAATGATTGTCACAAGGAGAAACATCATGTAAAGTCTCAGTCCCTAAACTGTCTCCTTTGAAGGAATCTGCTCACAAGATTTGTCATAATAGGAGAGTATGCCACAGACCGGAACGTTGGTTAAGACTACAGGATCCTTGCATTGAGAAAGAATCTGAAACTAGTGATGTTTAAAATCCATATACAAGTGTTAATGCCAAAGGGGAATTGTAACTGAGGAGATAGATTTTACACTACAGAACATTTTTAGTTGCCCTCCAAATCAACTGTAGTATTGGACAACCTGTCAGAACAAAACCAAAAGTTTTTTTCCTATTTGTCTTAAAAATCACTAATTTTGGATGTCATATGGCTGAGCAATGTGTGGTTAGGTTTCCATTAGATGGTAGCAGTTTCCTAGGGTATTTTGAAGAAACTTGAAGCTTCAGCTTTTGCTAAAACATTGACTCTTCAGCAGAGGTCCCTCAGGTGTTCAGACAAATAAACATATATAATAACTAAATAGGGTAAAAAAAAGGTTGGCGTCTCTGCCTTCTTACTGTGTCTGTTCTTTTGTCTGCCCTAACCCTTGAGTCAGATTCTGTTTAGCTCTCCATGTCTCCACTTTTTGGAGCAATTATAAAGTGTTTGGATACTCCAGTAACATACATGCCACTGATGTGTCAGTGGGCATACCTGGCCAGGCAGGGTTTATTATAGCTCAAAGGGTTCACATCTGGATAAGACCGACGATTACTTTTCTTCTTTGATAGTGTGCACTTCATCTTCCAACAGTATAAAAACTTGCCAGTAGAGATGAAGATTCTAGATAAATGCAAGCTTAATTTCACTTTATTTTATAGTTCAAGTATGTGATGTCTTCACCAATAGAGTCCTACACTCATTTTCATTTTTATTTTATTTTTCATTACTTAAAACAATTTTAAATTTAAATATATTTTGATCATATTCATCTCCTCCAAGTTCAATCCAGGTCCTCCCCCCAACTTTAATTCCTTTTTTTTTCTTTTTCCTCCCCCCGCTTTTTTAATATTTTTTTGAGACAGGGTTTTTCTGTAGTTTTGAAGCTTGTTCTGGAACTAGCTCTTTTACACCAGGTTGGCCTCAAACTCAGAGATCTGCCTGCCTTTGCCTCCCAAATGCTGGGATTAAAGGTGTGCACCAACACAGTCCGTAAATTCTGTAATAACAATAATAATAATAATAATAAAGCCCAATCCAGCAAATTCTCCAAATCCAAGAAAAAAATACGCCCTCAAAACAACCAAACAAACAAATATTTCACAAAAATGTAACTAAATCAAAGCACACACATAAAAACTGGTGGAGTCTATATCTATTGATGGTTATCGATGCCTGAAGCATGATTAATACAGATCCAGAGAGAGAGAAGATCTGAAAAGCAAAACAGCCAGCCACTGGCTCTTACTTTGACCTCAATTTGAAATAGCAATCCTGCCTCCAGGAAACTCAGAAGGAGACTGAGTGCTGTCTCCTCCAGTCTTAGGGCTAGGATTAAAGGTATGCACCATGGGAATTAAGGTCATGCACCTCCTGGTTGCTGTGGCAACTACTGCGGCTACTGGGATTAAAGGTGCGTGTCATTGTGGCTCCTGGAATTAAAGGTGTGTGTCATTGCTGGCTAGCCTGTAAGGCTGGCCAGTGTGGCTGTTTACCTTCCTGATCCCCAGGCAAGCTTTATTTATTGAAATACAAGTGCAATGCCACTACAGACTCCTGAACATGAAGCTTGTCCTGGAGCGGTTGATATACTCCGTGTCACTCTATTGGAGGAAATTGATTTTCTCACTCCCAGTAGATATGTGACAGCTCAGTTGTTAACCTTTACTCTAGTGACCAGGTGTTCATTCATTCATTTAAAAATATAAAAACTATATAATAAGAAAAAACCAAAACTATCACATAAAAAAATTGGATGAGACAAACCAAGAGAAGGAAGAGACCAAATGAAGTCACGAAATTCAGAGCTTCTTGTGTTCGCACATTCAGGACTCCCATTAAAAACTGAGCTCGAAGTCACAGTACATATGCAGTAGACCTGGTTCTGACCCACTCGGGACCTGTGCTTCAGTCTCTGGAGTTCATATGGACTTTGCTCTGTAGCATGGGTAATAAAATCCCAGAGACAGATATTGGGCTTCAAGGTGAAGATCAAAAAAACAAAACAACCAAGCTGCTAGAGCTTCCCTCTGCCAAGGCAGGGTGACTGCAGACTGAGACCTGAGCTTCTGTCTCCTCCCGTTTTATAATCCTCTTTAGTGCTGGGATTAAAGGCGTGTGACTCCATAATACTGGGATTATAAATTTGAATCCCCAAACCTGAATCTGTTTCTGCTTTGATCTTGTGTAGCCGAGGGTGGCCTTAAACTCACAAAGATCCATCTGCCTCTGTCTCCCAAATCCTGAGATTAGAGGTGTGTGACACCACTGCCTGGCCTCTAGTGGCTTGATCTTCAGGCAAGCTTCATTTATTAAAACATAAATAAAATATCACTATATTCCTCATGTTGATAGAAGGTCTTATTTTCTTGGTGTCCTCCATTTCTTCTGGCTCTTCCACTCTTTCTGTCTCCTTTTCTAAAGAATCCCCTGAGCTCTGAGGCAAGGGGATTGAGGGTGGCATTCCGTTTAAAGCTGAGTGTTCTAAGCTCTCAATCTCGGCATAATGGTTGTGGGGCTCTATTTTTGTTCCCACCTACTGCAGGAGGATGATTCTCTGCTAATGGCTGAATAAGGCTCTGATCTGTGAGTATAGCATAATGTCATTAGCAGTCATTTTATCACTCATTTTTTAAATTTATTTTAGACTAGAATTATTTGGCTTTACTCATTATCGCTGGGGTATCTAATCTCAGATTCTTGATCACCCAAGCAGTGTCAGGTGTGGGTTCCATCTTGGAAGTCAAATCAGTTTTTGACCAGTTACTTCCACTAGCCTTGTGCCCCCACTGCGCTAGCATATCTTGCAGGCAGAATATCATTGTAGGTAAAAGATTTGTGGCTGGCTTGATGTTCACATTTCTCTTTTATGTATGTACCGAGGATGTTTCTGCTCCAAAGACCCTGGAATGAAGGGATGAAGGCTCTATGTAGTCACTAGATTGACATGTTTATATTTAATGAGTTGTATGGTGTTGTCTTCAGCAATGGGGCCTTGTTATCAGTCTGTGGAGAGCGACTTATAGTTGTGGCAGCAGCCTGGGTTGTTTGGAGAGTCTAGTGGTGCTGCTTTGGCCAATAGCTCTATTAGATGTAACCAATTCTGGTACTGGAAGCTTTGTTTGGTAACTATAGATGGCAAGTTGGGATTCTGTCTTCTCATTATTTGGCAATTTCATTTACATTGCCTTCATACATGTATATATTTTAGGAAGTTGCTACTCTATAAGGCTAACCCTCAAATGCCCATTAATTTTAGTTGTCTTTTCCGTATTGTCCCCAACTACTCTACCCCCTCACCACCTGAGCATCCCATTCCAAGCCCCCCATCCATCCGCAACTATCCATTCTATTTCCCTTTCCTAATGTACACTCAAATTCTTAAGGGTTACTAAAAACAATGTAACTAACTTGTAATGTTGAGGGGTCTCGTTGGCAAACAATCTAATACACATAGCATATTCCTGACATCGGGCTTTCATTTGTTATTCTATGGTATCTAGAAGGGGTACTTTTGCCCCCTTATAGTGAAACTTACTAACTTCTGACCTCTATGGGTATTCCAAACAAAACAGAAATCCTAAAGATTAAAAGCTAACATCAAAACTGAGAAAAAAGAAGAGACATCTGCCTTTCAGGGTCTGGTTTCTTCACTCAGAATGGTTATTTCTAGCTCCATGAATTTACCCAAAAGTTTAATACTTTAATTTTCTTTAAAAGATGAATGATATTACATTATACAGATTCACCACATTTACATTTGCTGATGGAAATTTAGACTGCTTTCATTTCCTGGTTATTGTCAACCAAACAGTCATAACTGCTTGGCAAATGTACTCCTATTACTCTACAAATAGGACATGGTATTAAAGTGACTATTAAGCTGATCTATTATTATATCCACAGACTAGTGCATCCCTCAAACCTCATCATAATTTTTTTGCAGTATATGGCAATTAACACAGAGACCCACAACTTGTCAAGGAGCAGAGAATAAGTTATTATGCAGTACTCAACCATAAATGGGATATATATATGTATATATATATATATATATATATATATATATATATATATATATTCTTCTCCTAAAGCTCAGGGTCCTAGTGGAAAAGGGAGAAGAAAGAGTAGTTGACAGATACAAAGGAACTGTGTTTTCCAGTCGCATGTTTCAGTCACAGCGGTTGTGACAGTAAGATTGGTGCAAACTCAATCCGGACTAAATCCCAGTATAGGGGAGTGACATATGTACTAGATTCCATTCCTAGCTTAAAGAATAACAAACAGATAATTGATAGCCTCCAGATAAGGAAGAGTTAGCTTTCCTTATGGGTGTGATCTACCAAAGGTCTAGAAAGCTCCAGAGAAGGGCCACATGCTCGGTTATATAGGTGTATACAGAATGCATTAATAGGACTCAATGGCTTAAAATGAATGAAGATTGCAAAGTTGGGTGGGGATAAAGTGGGGGTGGGTGGGTATGTCAGATGGAGGAGGATGAATATGGTCTAAATACATTGTGTCAATCTCAAACAACTAATAAAATACTCTTATAAAGAACTGTTTAACCAATTCTTGCAAGTAAAATGATTGAGAAATGGCCCATTTATATCTGGTAATAGGATGGTTAGGGAAAGGCTGACAATAAGTCGTTACTCTTGGCTTTAGAGTTGACAAGACTGACAGAATAGATTTGTTGAAGAACCAATATTGCATATACACATCCATGGGCTATAATAACTACCTTCTGAATTTCATTATAGAAATTAATAAAAGTCTGAAACTGTTATTATTATACTTGAATAGGAGTTTTGAAATTTGTTTTATTCTGCACAATGAACTTGTTTGATGCATATTTCATGAGCTCTGGGTGAGAGGGAACATTTCATACTGCAATATATGAAAGGCTCTAATCAAACATTTATGTCAGCACGAACTTTCTTTTGTAGAAGAAAGACAATATGATTAAAAAGGCTGGAATGGCATAATAATGCCCTAAAGACATGAATCCCATTTGGATAAGACCAAGGCCACGGATCAGCCCTAGAAATGGACAGTTACTGACAACTTCACTGAATCAGGAGCGTGGCACATGGGTGTGGCTTTGGATGGTAACTTCCTTGGAAAGTCCCTTAACCTACACTAGTAACTGTGAGCCCATTCTCTCTTATACCTACTGAGTAACAAAGCATTTACAAATGCTGCCTTCAAATTCACTGTGTCATTTTTATATTTGAATGAATCAAAACAAAGTGTCACTTAAAAATTTTAATATTGTGAATAATTCCTGAAGGAGATATATGGTTCTTTAAAATGCATTAATTTCTGCAAATATATTTTAAATGGCATCAATATAGTAACCATTGGCCTCTATATGTTCCATCTATATAACATAAGGACCTGCACAGCTTGTTATAAACAAACTTCCTCCATAGATTCTGAAATGATTTTGCAGGAGCCTATAAAAATTTTAGTCTCCATCAGATCTCCTCTTCCTCCAGCCTCCTCTATCTTATGTGTAGAATTTGAGAAACTGTGTAAACTGATAGGATATACATCTAACTTTGTAATCTTCATTCATTTTCTAATGATTAGTGGGCTATTGATTTCTATTTATTTATCTTATTTTTTCTTTCTTAAGGGATCATTGCTATCCAGTTATCATTGTATCTCTTACTGTATATTAGTCATTTTAAAGACGTCTGTCTACAGTAGATACCCAGTGGTGCTTATTGTCTGGGGATAAGCATGATATAATTCTATTTGGAATGGAAAAATTTTGTTCAAATGACCAGACAATTATTCTTTGAGATACTGGGCCCAGCTAAAGATTTGTCACCCAAAACCAAAAAAAAAAAAAAAAAGGAAGAGACTTTCCTGTTTTCAACACATGTTAAAAAATATTTACCATATCCCATGCAGTGTAACATGTGCCAACAATTCATTAATGCCAAGTTGTAGCTTTTGTGAATCTAATGCTAGCAAAACTGCTATTACTATAGTATTTAATATATTTTAAGTTTCTAACAATCTGCTGAATAAACAGATAATGAAAAATATATACACTAATTTTATTATAAAAATTGCTGTTAACCTACTCCAAAGTTTAGCTTCTAGACTTTAATATAATACATTTTTGAGTCTTTGTATAAAGCTTAAATATATTTTTACTGGTGTCATGTCAATTTCCTGAGCTTTTACAAAGCCGAAATCTTCTCTTATGCATTTAATCTAGTAGAATGATGACTCTAAATGGCTCCTTGATATTGATTAATGAACCCTTCCCTTAATTTTTTTTCAATTAAAGGAAGCAAGATTTAATTTTATTTTTCTTAGTTCAACTTAGTTTAAAAACTATCACCTTGGATGTTTAGACCCACAGCCAAACATTAGGCAGAACTCAGGGTACCCTGTGGGGAGGAAGGATTATGAGCAAGAGGGGTCGAGGGTACCAAAAGAACATGGTCCACAGAACCAGCTAAGCAGGGCTCATAGGGGATCACAGAGACTGAAGCAGCAATCATGGAGCCTTTATGGGTCTGTGCTCGGTTGTGTGCACATATGTTATTGCTGCTAACTTGGTGTTCTTATAGAACTCCTAACAGTGAGAGTGATGTTTTCTCTGACTCTTGCCTGCTCTTGGGACCCTTTTCCTCCTACTGGGTAGCCTCATTCATCCTTAATATGAGGATTTGTGTGTAGGCTTACCTCATCTTGTTTTGCGGAGTTTTGTTGATATCTTTGGGAGGCCTGCTCTTTTTTTGAAGGGAAACGGGGGAGGAGGGATCTTGGGGAGATGAAGTAGGAAAAACATTTGGAGGAAGTGGAAGAAGGGGAAAGTGGAACTAGGATTTATTGCACGAGACAAAAGTAAATACAAAGGAAAAAAGGTAGTTCCTACTGGTATATTTAATTTTATACAACCTCAGTTCTATTACTGGCCCTGATTGGACTATTTTAAACAGAGAACCGGAACTTTACTAATGAGAGCCTTGTGTGAGTCACAAAATTTATAAAATATCATTTGACTGTTATATGATAATATTTTAACATAGAAGTACAATTTCTTCATACCCTGCTCAAAAGTTATGTAAATAGTTAGAAAATTCATGTCTCTTTCTTCTCCCTGAAGTGATAACATACTCTAAGAATGCCAGGATATGTTTTTGGTCCTCAGAGTCTTTTTTTTTTTCGATTTTTCGAGACAGGGTTTCTCTGTAGCTTTTGGTTCCTGTCTTGGAACTAGCTCTTGTAGACCAGGCTGGCCTCGAACTCACAGAGATCCGCCTGCCTCTGCCTCCCGAGTGCTGGGATTAAAGGCGTGCGCCACCACCGCCCGGCGGTCCTCAGAGTCTTTTACAGAAAACATAATGTGTATCAATTTAGACATAAATCATTCTATATATGCTTTTCATAGCAGGTTACTGAGTTATAAAAAAGCATGGATTTTAAAGTTTGACAACCTTAGGCTTCAATTTTAACTGATATTTCATCATCCATTTGGCCTTGGTCATTTTCTAACCTGAGGGCATTTAGCGGTCCTAATTCTAGATGGGATGCTGTTTATCCATCAACATAGAGAGAATTAAATTAGTTAATGTGTGTATGACTCCTGGAATATCTGAGATGTTTTGCACACCTCAGAAACCTTGCAAGATAGGTCCAACAAGAACTTTTAAATATGCTTATTAGTCAAGTATTTAACATTTTCCACTGTTTTAAAATCTAAGTGGGAAGTTTCATAGATAGTACTTTGCTGTGTTGATCTGGGCCCTCACAAGAGAAGTAAAACCAGGACTTAAAATGAATGCTCATGAGAAAACAGTGGTTCCCTCTTGATAGAGGAAAACCAGGGAATTTTGAAACCCATAAGACTGTAATGTGATTTCAACCCCAAGAGAGGACAGAGTAGAGAAAAGATTGCATGGAAGCAAAATAAAATTCAGTTTCATTCTAAGGGAAATTGCCACAGGCGCTAGTAATTAAGACTCAATCTCCCACCAAAGGTGGCTTGCCTCTCTCGGGAATAGTCTTGCCCTTTGAGTCCTGTTGTGCTCAGTCACTGGCCAGAAGAAGCCCATTGAAAGTATGGGTTTCATTCGATACAGTAACAGATCTTGATAAATAGTTGCTGGGATAGTCAGTTAATTATAGTCCCTGAAGCTGGAGGCTTGAGGAGTATGTTTTTAAAAAATGTATTTTATGCTTTTTTTTTAAACATCCTGACCTCCTCATCTCCAGCACCCTTTGTTGGGGTTTTCCTTACCTTACTATTCCCATATTATTCATTTTTATCATTGGTCTCATCACTTCCCAAAAATGTGCTGCTTCTGAAAAATGACTCAGGCGATTCTTCACCCTCTAGGAAAAGCTCATTAACTATCCTCACTCTCGTTGCCACCTCAGGGCCATTTGCTAACTTCCTGTCTCACCCAGCCAAGAATCTACAGGGTATCACTTGCAGCCAGTAACTTGCAGCCTGCCCACTTGCCCTCTTTCCTCAATTGCATCCACTCCTCATAATTCCAATTGCACTTACATTTCAATATCCTATTACTTTACAGCAGAACCTTAGAAGTTGCTAAAGGTTCTCTCCATCTTTTCCCACCTCGTTTTTTTTTGGTCTCAATCTATGCAGACCGCTATCACTTTAGCCATCTAATGATTCTTCAGCATTGATTAAATGTCGTGTTTATACTGTGCTTGTATATAATGCAAAATGAATATATTGCAGTCATACTTTTCTTCTTATATTCTTTCCTATACAAATTATCCTCAGTTGAAGGTTGTGCCTTACGTTTTTTTGAGAAAATTTGAAAAAAATAGTAGAACCTTACTGTATCAACCAGATTCATGTTTTATAATGGAGTACTTAACATAATCAGTTTGTAAAGATAAATAGTTTATTTAGACTCATGATTTTGGAGGCCTCAGTCCAATATCTAAGATTTCCAGGTGACAAAGATAAGGAAGACATTGAATCAAGCTACTCGCCTCCAAAGCCAGGAAGCAAAAACAAAACCCATGAGTAAGTGAGGAAAGAATGAAAGAGAAAGAAGGAAGAGAGAAAGAAGAGAAAATTAGAACTCATTATCGCCCTTCAAGGGCATGAATTGCATGACCCAGTGATCTAGAGAACTTGGACTGGGTCTTATTTCTAAAGGTTTTATCACCTCTCTATAGTTCTATGCTGGGGACAAACAGTTTAAGATGGGATATTTACATACTATATAACCCTTACGAAAGCACAAGTCACCAGTCTGTGCCTTCTGCCTCCCATTTTCATTCTCATTCCTGTTTATTTATGACCTACAGCATAAGGTCCATGAGGAAAGAAATTTTGCTTTTGTTTTTCACTGACATGTCTGCAATACTGGCCAATAATAGTAACTAGAAAAATTTAAATGAATAGATTGATTCATTCAGTAAAGATTTGTTATATGAGGAGTTTGCATAAACTAAATGACGTTGAAGATTTTCATTATTGCTATCATTGTTTCTACAAGGTCAGAATTTATAAACTAGCAGTAAATTTACAAGGAACAGAGGCTTTAAAGGAGATAGCACTTGTCAGTCTTGTTTTTCTTGATAGTTCGTGTCATTTATTTAGACAAGGTTTTACAGTGTAATCCAACTTGTCTTCAAACTCTTGATCCCCCTTTCTCAGCTTCCCAAATGCTAATAACACAGACATTTGCTGAATATATGTTCCACATATTTTAATCATAAATATTATTGTATGTTGTCTTATGGGCAGTTCAACTTCTGAAAGCACACATAATCATATTATCCCAACTTGTACTACTTTAATTCAGTTTATGTGTCGTTTCTGTGGTGATGGAATCTTCACAAATCTGAAGAAATATACCTATTCACATGCATGAATATTTATATGAAGATGAAAAATTGGTGGGTCTAATCAGTACAATATACAGTGGTCCTTAGCACCCAAGGTAAGAAGATGAAAATGGACAATATTTTCCCTTTGCTTCTATTCCATTTGGACAGAATGACTGGGACTCTGTCAAAAGTAAGATGATCATAATCCTCATCCAGAGATAAGAACCTGTTTTAGAAAGAGAACATGGCCCACCAAGTCAGTTAAGCAGGGCTCACATAGACTCACAGAGATGCAACAGGCGATCATCTGACCTGCATGAGTCTGCACTAGGCCTTTTGCATATGCTATGGTTGTGTAGTTTGGTGTTTCTGTGGGACTCCCAAGAGTGTGTGTGTGTGTATGTGTGTCACTGATTCTTTGGGCTGCTTTTGGGACTCTTTTCCCCTTATTGGGTTGACTTGTCCAACCTCAGTAGGAGGACTTTTGTCTTGCTTTATTGTATCATGTTTTGTCCTATTTGGTTGTTGTCCTTTAGAGACTGTTTCTTTTTGAAGGGAAAATGAGGGAGAGTGATCTAGGGGAGAGTGGAAGTTGAGGGGGAAGGCTCACAGGAGTAGAGAGAAGCTGATGTATAAGGAAGGGATGTATTTTCAATTTTTTAAAAAAGGAGTAAGACTGAGAATTACAGCTCAGCAGAGCAATAAGTTTCCTTCATTGTTTCCTGGAGTGCCAAATCCTGCACCCCTCAGATTCTGGGACTTCCTTAGGGAGTTTTGCTCTCCTACCTGCTCACTAGGATATTCTGAAATCCCCTTACACCATGAGCCAAAAACCAATCTTTCCTCATACTGGTTTTTCAGTCAGTTGTCTGCCATAGCTATACAAAGTGCAGGCAAAGCAGTTGAGAATTGTTTCAAAAGCTTTAAGGGTAAGAATGAGCTGGGAAGAAGAGCACATGACAGTTTCTTTCATTCTCCTCTTTTCTAATGCTCTACAGTGAGAAAGATTACATAGGTTACTATCTTTGATTAGAGAAAGAGGCATTGACTTTGACTTTTGTTCTAGCTCCCTTCCTCATGAGGTTCCTAGATAAGACACTTGGCCTTTTTGTATAATTAAGTGATTGTAACTGATCATATTTCTGGTCTATTCCTAATAATTCTGTGTCTTTAGTGACTTAACAGCAGATGAACAAAGGAGGTAGATTATAGAAATAAAGGGCAACTCATCCTCTTTCTTCTGTAGTTTTGTCCATACATCCAGAAAACATCCAGTCCTAGAGAAAGAATTGTGTTGGCCCACATACTCCCTATGAATGTCCCTGCTCTCTGTAGTTAGTGTAGACGAGTTTATTTGTTCATGACTCTGAAATGGTATTTCCAATGACCAGATGGAAATGTAAATAATTTCCACCTCTATTGCCAGATCTGCTCTCAGCCAACGCTAGACAATGTTGAGATGATCCAAAGTTTAAACACCAAAATATTAAGCTAGGAAGTTTATACTTTTAAATACCATGTGTTTATTATTTCCTAAAGAAGTCCTTTGGTGGGCATTGGAAAAAGAGTCCTTACTCCTCTTGAAGAACCTGTGCTAGGTTCCCAGTGCCAGTCAGGTGGCTTGTTCCAGTAACTACAGTTCCAGAGGATCTAATGCTTTAATCTGGCCTCCACAGGGACCAGGCATAAATATGATGCACATATATACATGTACCCTTCTAATGTTCATAAAATTAAATAAAGAAATTAAAAATTAGTTTTTAAAAAGAAAAGGCAAAAAGAAGTCCTTAGAAAAATTTTTAATTGTACACACACACACACACACACACACACACACACACACACACACACACACATATATATATATGCTTCCTTATGTCTATAATAAAATGTGTAAACAAATGCTAACCAATTGTCATCTATATGGTTATAAAATTTTTGAAAGTTATATTAAACACACACACACAGAAAGTCGGGAGCTTCGGGCTGGCACCTACCATGAAGATGAATCAAGACCCTGTTTTACCTTGGTTGGTCAAAATTTAGATAGGCCTTCTCTAGCACTCAAGAACCTCAATTGAAAACCAATGTATTAGAGTCCCTAAGTTCTTAAGATTCCTTCATATCCACAGACTGCTACTGGAACTGGCTTTTACTTTTATAGAATGACTCGGCATACCTTCCAACCATGTGAAAATATTACAAGGACCAATCAATTAGAGGCAGGGCTGATGTGGTGACTCAGAGGTAAAGGGGCTTACTGCCAATCCTGCTGACCAGAATTCTATCTTGGAGATCCATGTGGTGGAAGGAGAGAGTAAGCTCTCCTCTCCCAAGTTGTTCTCTGATTTCCTCACGTACCTCATGCATGGCACCATTTCCACACCCTGACACCTAACAAACCCACCCAAACAAACAATAAATTAATGAAATCTTAAAATAGGTGGGGAAGGAGGAGGCAGATTAAGGGTACACCTTAAATTACAAGGAAACACACAGTGAAGCCTCATCCTTCTGTTTCATGAAACCTTCTTGGAGTACAAGCTTTACCTTCCTGTACCAGGGGCAGGGCATAGTTATGTTTGGCACAATTTTCAGCTCTGTGCAACCCCGAATGTCTCAGGCTTATGGCCAGAGATCAAAAGCTTAGGCAGACGGGGCTTTCTCACTTTCCTCTGCATCTATGGATCACTTGGGTATTTGCCTGTGACCTTAAAGTAGCGTACATCATATTTTGTAATATCGGGCAGCAGAGGCATATACTCTTCCTGTCCTGGATCTATAACCAAAACCTTTGAACTTGTTTATTACCATGGGTGCTACATTGAAATTGTATATTTTTTCCTGAAGAATGTGGGGCTGCCCCAGGCCAGGGTTTTCTTAGGAAGCTGGAGAGAAAGCATAAGATTGGATTCTCAGTGTAGGAGGAATAGCTATAGCTTGCAAAATGGAGATGAATTAGTCAGGAGTGACAAGGGCATCTGCCAATATAAACACATTTCTGGCATCAGGAACTCCCATTAAGCATTATGCTCCCCACCAACTAAAAGCAATATGTCATGAAAGACACTCTGTTAGCACACATATCCAGCACTGTTTTATTTCCCATTAGGTCAGAGACACTAGTACTCTCTAAATAAGGTGCAAGACAAATATATCAAACAAATATTTCTTTACTTTCTTGTTTATGTGTGCTCATTCAAACATTTACCGTGGCCAGAGGCTGATGCTCAATGGCTTCCTTACTTGCTCTCTATTTTATTTTTTGAGACAGAGTTTGCCAATGAACACATATGTTGCCAGTTCAAATACATTGACTTGTTCACTGAGGATGACCATCTGGCTCTTTTACTTGGTTTCTGGGGGATCAAACTCAGGTCCAAACTCTTCAAGGCAAGAGCTTTACTGATTAACCCATGCATGTCCTTGAACTCCTTCTCTGTTAACTTTTGTTGCTTCCTTCTTCTTCTCTAGAGAGAGGGTAATTCCTGGAGAGCTTCCACCAAAGCACCTAGCACTCACTGAAGCTTCCTAATTTTTATTTGAGTCAGTCTCCTACAGTGTTAGCATTTTAAAAACAAACATGTTTCTCAGGCTGTAATTATTTAACTCAACCACAGCAAAAGCAAAAACTCCATTTTTATCATCAGTAGAGCCAAAAGAGTCAAAGAAGAAGTAAAAACATTGATAAAACTAAATGAAAATGAAAATACAACACAGCACAACCTCTGGGACACAGTCAAAGCAGTCCTATGAGAGAACTTTATAGTTCCAAACTTCTACATTAAAATCAGAAAAAATGTTATTTTTCTGCTGTGTAGTACTCCATTGTGTAAATGTACCACATTTCCCTTATCCATTCTTCAGCCACATGGCATTTAGGTTGTTTCCAGGTTCTGGCTGTGACAAACAAAGCTGCTATGAACATAGTTGAGCACATGTCTTTGTTGCACAATTGAGCATCCTTTGGATATATACCCAAAAGTGGCATTACTGGGTCTTGAGGAAGGTTGTTTCCTAATTTTCTGAGAAATCGCCACACTGACATCCAAAGGGGTTGTACCAGCTTGCATTTCCACCAGCAATGCAGAAGTGTTCCCTTTTCCCCACAACCTCTCAGCATAAGTTGTCATCAGTGTTTTTGATCTTGGCCATTCTTGTAAGATGGAATCTCAGAGTTGTTTTGATTTGCATTTCTCTGATGACTAAGGGCATCTTTAATTTTGTAGGAAGATGGATAGAGCTAGAAAATATTATTTTGAGTGAGGTAACACAAACACAGAAAGACAATTATCACATGTACTCACTCATAGGTGTTTTTTAAACATAAAGCAAAGAAAACCAGACTACATACCACAATCCCAGAGAACTTAGACAACAATGAGAATACTAAGAGAGACTTACATAGATCTAATCTACATGAGAAGTAGAAAAAGACAAGATCTCCTGAGTAAATTGGGAGCATGGAGACCTTGGGGGGGAAAAAAGGTGGGAGGGGAGAGGCATGGAAGGGAGCAGAGAAAAATGTAGCGCTCAATAAAAATCAATAGAGACAGAAATCTTTAATAAATAAATAAATTTATGAAAAAAAAAGAAAGTGTCTCAGTGTTCTATGTCTGTGAAGAAACACCATTACTAAAACAACAATTTTGTAAGAAAGCATTTAATTGAGGGATTATTTACAATTCCACGTGTTCATTCTGTTATCATTATGATGGGAAACACAGTGGTGTACAGTCAGGCACCAGATCAGTAGCCAAGAACTACATTCTGCTTCATTGACAAAGAAACTTTGGACCTGGAGTGGGCTTTTGAAACCTCAAAGCCCACAGCCGGGGACACATTTCCTACAAGGGCATACCTCCTAATCCTTTTCAGATGATGCCACTCCTAGATAAATAAGCATTCAAATACATGAACCTATGGGTCCCAACTTTATTCAAACAACCCCAGAGGCTGTTGTGTGCAGCTGGGAAACTGAGTGTTGAATTTTGTTGTAGATATCAAGATTTTGAGATGTCATAGTCATGGTATGTCTACCGAGGGGAAAAAACTCAAAAGAAAGAAGTGTTGAAACCCACAAACCTGAAAAGGTAGAAAAATTTAAACTCTTTGTCATCAAGCAGAGAGCTACAGGATTTGGAATTTGTCCTGCTGAATCTCACTCATGCTTTGTCCAGTATTTGCTCACAACATTGCCTTCATTTCTTTTGAAATGGTACTTTGTATTCTTTTTCACCATATATTAGAAATGTATATGTTTTAATTTTGAATTTTCAAGGATTACAATAAAGATATTGGCTTTTGTATCAGAAAAAAATTAATAAAAAAAAGAAAAATAAATAAATAATAAAGAAAGAAACTTCCCACAATACAAAAAGACCCCTCTTAATAAGAAAATGTTAAACTCCCCAAAGAAGATAGTGGGACACTACACTGTCAACTCCACCTGGACTGTGGTAATGCTAACCACTGGACAAAACTACCCCATGCCTTCACAAACTGTAGGCACTTTGGGGTTGACTTCTGTACTCTGCCTCTTCAAAGTAAGGTTAGTTTTTCAAAGTTCCTCTACAGGAAAAATTCCTCAGACCTGGGTCTGACAGCCTAAGCCCTGCTGCTCTGTGTGGTAACTAAGATTAAATGCTACTTTTGTCTGAGAACCAAAGACCACCTGCTTCTGCACCCAATAAACCGTGTAAGCCTGAATATAATCATCTAAGTACGCCTCTGCCAATTTAGTTAATACAAAAGCCATTTAAGTTAAAAAAATCAAAAAGAGCTCTTGGCCCTAGGAGGACCAGCGTTGGGATCACCATGGATTAAAGTTAGAATTCAACAACAAGGCTACCCCCGGAAAGCCTACAAAGTCATGGAAACTGAACAGCCAACTACTGAACCATACCTGGATTAAGGAAGAAATAAAGAAAGAAATTAAAGTCTTCCTGGAATTCAATGAAAATAAAGAAACAACATACTCAAACTTATGGGACACTATGAAAGCAGTCCTAAGAGGAAAGTTCATAGCACTAAGTGCCCACTTAAAGAAAACAGAGAAAGCTCACATTGGAGACTTAACAGCCCACCTGAAAGCTCTAGAAAAAAAAGAAGCAGACTCACCTAGGAGGAGTAGGAGACTGGAAATAATCAAACTGAGGGCTGAAATCAATAAAATAGAAACACAGAGAACAATCCAAAGAATCAATGAAACAAAAAGCTGGTTCCTGGAGAAAATCAACAAGATTGACAAACCCCTATCCAAACTAATCAAACGGCAGAGAGAGAATTTGCAAATTAATAAGATCAGAAATGAAAAGGGGGACATAACCACAGACACAGAGGAAATTCAGAGAATCATTAGATCTTACTACAAAAGCCTATATGCCACAAAACTGGAAAATGTAAAGGAAATGGATACTTTCTTAGATAAATATCATTTACCAAAGTTAAATCAGGACCAGGTGAACAATCTAAATAGACCTGTTAGTCGCTAAGAATTAGAAGAGGTTATCAAAAACCTCCCTACCAAAAAAAGCCCAGGACCAGATGGGTTCAATGCAGAATTCTACCAGAGCTTCCAAGAAGACCTAATACCTATACTCCTTAATGTATTTCACAATATAGAAAAAGAAGGGTCATTACCAAATTCCTTTTATGAAGCTACAGTTACTCTGTTACCAAAACCACACAAAGACTCAACCAGGAAAGAGAATTACAGGCCGATCTCACTCATGAATATCGATGCAAAAATCCTCAACAAAATACTGGCAAACCGAATCCAAGAACACATCCGAAAAATTATCCATTATGATCAAGTAGGCTTCATTCCTGAGATGCAGGGCTGGTTCAACATACGAAAATCTATCAATGTAATCCAGCATATAAATAAACTGAAAGAAAAAAACCATATGATCATTTCATTAGATGCTGAAAAAGCATTCGACAAAATTCAACATCCATTTATGTTAAAAGTCTTGGAGAGATTAGGGATACAAGGGTCATACCTAAATATAATAAAAGCTATATACAGCAAGCCGACAGCTAACATCAAATTAAACGGAGAGAAACTCAAAGCCATCCCGCTTAACTCAGGAACACGACAAGGCTGTCCACTTTCGCCATACCTCTTCAATATAGTGCTGGAAGTTCTAGCAATAGCAATAAGACAACATAATGGGATCAAGGGGATTCGAATTGGAAAGGAAGAAGTTAAACTTTCGTTATTCGCAGATGATATGATAGTGTACATAAGCGACCCCCAAAACTCCACCAAAGAACTTTTACAGCTGATAAACAGCTTTAGTAATGTGGCAGGATACAAGATCAACTCCAAAAAATCAGTCGCCCTCTTATACACAAAGGATATGGAAGCAGAGAGGGAAATCAGAGAAGCTTCTCCATTCACGATAGCCACAAACAGCATAAAATATCTTGGGGTAAATCTAACCAAGGAAGTGAAAGATCTATTTGACAAGAACTTTAAGGCATTGAAGAAAGAAATTGATGAGGATACCAAAAAATGGATGGACATCCCTTGCTCTTGGATTGGGAAGATCAACATAGTAAAAATGGCAATTCTACCAAAGGCAATTTATAGATTCAATGTAATCCCCATCAAGATCCCATCAAAATTCTTCACAGATCTGGAGAGGACAATAATCAACTTTATATGGAAAAACAAAAAACCCAGGATAGCCAAAACAATCCTATACAATAAAGGATCTTCTGGAGGCATTACCATCCCTGACTTCAAACTCTATTACAGAGCTACAGTAATGAAAACAGGGTGGTACTGGCATAAAAACAGAGAAGTCGAACAATGGAATCGTTTAGAAGACCCGGATTTTATCCCACAAACCTATGAACAACTTATTTTCGATAAAGGAGCTAAAAGTATACAATGGAAGAAAGAAAGCATCTTCAATAAATGGTGCTGACACAACTGGATGTCAACCTGTAGAAGAATGAAAATAGACCCATATCTATCACCGTGCACAAAACTCAAGTCCAAATGGATTAAAGACCTCAGTATCGGCCCGAAAACACTGAACCTGATAGAAGAGAAAGTGGGAAATACCCTACAACAGATGGGCACTGGTGATCGCTTCTTAGGTATAACCCCAGAAGCACAGGCATTAAGGGCAACATTGAATAAATGGGACCTACTAAAACTGAGAAGCTTCTGTAAAGCAAAGGACACTATCACTAAGACACAAAGGCTACCTACTGACTGGGAGAAGATCTTCACCAACCCCGCAACAGACAAAGGTCTGATCTCCAAAATATATAGAGAACTCAAGAAACTAGACTTTAAAATGCTAATTAACCCAATTAAAAAATGGGGCACTGAACTGAACAGAGAATTCTCAACAGAAGAAGTTCAAATGGCCAAAAGATACTTAAGGTCGTGCTCAATTTCCTTAGCAATCAGGGAAATGCAAATCAAAACAACTTTGAGATACCATCTTACACCTGTCAGAATGGCTAAAGTCAAAAACACCAAGGATAGCCTTTGCTGGAGAGGCTGTGGAGGAAGGGATACCCTCATCCATTGCTGGTGGGAATGCAATCTTGTGCAACCATTGTGGAAGTCAGTGTTTCGGTTTCTCAGGAAATTCGGGATCAACCTACCCCTGGATCCAGCAATACCACTCTTGGGAATTTACCCAAGAGATGCTCTATCACATGTCAAAAGCATTTGTTCAACTATGTTCATAGCAGTATTATTTGTAATAGCCAGAACCTGGAAACAACCTAGATGCCCTTCAATGGAAGAATGGATGAAGAAAGTATGGAATATATTCACACTAGAGTACTACGCTGCGGTAAAAAACAATGACTTCTCGAATTTTGCATGCAAATGGATGGAAATAGAAAACACTATCCTGAGTGAGGTATCCCAGACCCAAAAAGAAGAACATGGGATGTACTCACTCATAATTGGTTTCTAGCCATAAATAGGGGTCACGGAGTCTACAATTGGCGAACCTAAAGAAGCTAAGTAAGAAGGTGAACACAAGGAAAAACATATCGTTATCCTCTTGGATAACGGAAGTAGACAAAATTGCCGGGGAGAAAAGTGGGATCTTGGGGGTGGGGTGGGAAGGGGTAAGGGGAGATGGGGGAGAAAAGGTAGAAGGGAAGGAGGGGGGACTTGGGGAAACAGGAGGATCGGGATAAAGGAAGGTTGGATAGGGGAGCACGGAACCACAATTCTTAGTTAAGGGACCCACTTTAGGGTGGGCAGGAGACTTGACCCTAGAGGGGCTCCCAGGTGCCCAAGCTGAGGTCCCCAGTTAGTTCCTTGGGCAGCTGAGGATAGGGAACCTGAAATGACCCCATCCTAGCGCAATACTGACGAATATCTTGCATATCATCCTAGAACTTTCATCTGGCGATGGATGGAGATAGAGACAGAGACCCACACTGGAGCACTGGACTGAGCTCCCAAGGTCCCAATGAGGAGCAGAAGGAGGGAGAACATGAGCAAAGATGTCGGGACCACGAGGAGTGCACCCACCCACTGAGACAGTGGAGATGATCTACTGGGAGCTCACCAAGGCCAGCTGGACTATTACCAAAAAAAGCATGGGATAAAACTGAACTCTCTGATCATGACGAACAATGAGGGCTGATGAGACGCCAAGGACAATGGCACGCAGTTTTGATCCTACGCAATCTGCTGGCTTGGTGGGAGCCTAGCCAGTTTGGATGTTCACCTTCCTAGATATGGACGGA
Source organism: Microtus pennsylvanicus (assembly GCF_037038515.1). Lineage (NCBI taxonomy): Eukaryota > Metazoa > Chordata > Mammalia > Rodentia > Cricetidae > Microtus > Microtus pennsylvanicus. The sequence continues at coordinate 56,851,586 of NC_134580.1, read as the reverse complement.
GGGGGGAGGACCTAGGTCTTACCACAGGGCAGGGAACCCTGACTGCTCTTTGGACTGGAGAGGGAGGGGGAGAGGAGTGGGGGGAAGGGGAGAGGTGTGGGAGGAGGGGGAGAAGAGTGGGAGGAGGGGGAGAAGAGTGGGAGGAGGGGGAGGGAAAGGGGAGGCTGGGAGGAGGTGGAAATTTGTTTTTTTTTCTTTATTCTTCTTTTATCAATAAAAAAGAAAATCAAAAAGAACACAAATAATTGGGGAAAATAAGGAAAAACAAACTCAAATCTAGTAGACGGCCAGAAATAGCAATAAAAAAAATCAAAGCAGAAGTTAATAAAATAGAAAAAAAAGAACAATTCACAATTAGTGAATATAGGGGCTGGTTTTTTTAGAAGATAAATAAAGAGATGGTTCAAATGAACAGAATCAGAAATGAACATGGAAACATTGCAACAGACAAAAAATTCAGAATACTATAAGAGAATACTTGGCAAACCTATACCCCTCTAAGTTGAAACTCTAAAAGAAATAGATGAATTTCTACATCCAAATTTGAAAAGAATGAAGTCTAAGCAGTTGTCACTGGTCCTGTTCTCACTGTGATGCAAGTATTTCCACAAGAATCTGAGGAACTCGTGATGTTCTCAGGCTCCGGGTCCTTATCACCTATTCCAGGAGGAACAGAAGGAAAAGCATTCACTGTTAGGTTATCATAGAAGCTTAATCTGCATTTACATTGAGCAGTGGTAGCATATGTCACAACATTATCTAGCAGCCAAAATGATCTGTGAGGAGAAAATGAGGCAAAACTATATCTATAAGATTTCTTTATATTCTTAAACATTGAAATAAAAATATTAAATTTGCTGTTGGATAAACAGTTGTGTTATCCCTGAAAACAAACATAAAAGTAAAATCATACAGATTGAGCAGGTTGCATTTATGCATTTAGGAATAAATATGCCTATGCAAATATGTACACAGCAACACTTGATGAAAAAAGAGGCCATAAATTAATTTTAAAGATAGCAAGGAGTGGTTATTTGGGAGAGTTTGAAGGGGGAAAGGGAAGAATTGTGTAATTATAATCTCAAAAAATAATAAAAAGGTATCTATTATTCCTAAAACATCATTGAATTTCTCATCAAGGTGTTTTTTAATTACATAAATGTTTATCAAACAGTGTGGAACAAAGCAGGAGGAAATAGCAGAAAGGAATCCAGTGATACTATTGTGTCTGATTGGAACTCCACTGCCAGGAGTATTGAAGGTAATGTCGCGAAATACTTGTTGGGAGTTAAAGATACACTTTACTAGATAGATTGTTTTAAAATTGAAAACAGATTCTCTTCTAATACAATAAATCCTAACCACAGTTTCCCCTCGCTCCATTCCTCCTAGCACCCCCACCAGATGTTTAAGCACAAACTCATCAAACCTTCTTTCAAAATTGAGCTTGTGTTCTGAATAGCAAATGAATAACATGTCTGTTTTCACAGTGGAGAAAAAAATGTTCAAAAATGGACCTTATTGTGATTTTGTTTATTTTTCTTATTTTATTGAGCTATACATTTTTTCTCTGCTCCCTTCTCTGCCTCTCTCCTCCCTTTCAACCCTCTCCCATGGTCCTCATGCTCCCAATTTACTCATGAGCTTTTCAGTTTCAGGAGGTCCCATTTATTAATTGTTTCTCTCAGTGTCTGTGCTACTGGGGTTATATTTAATAAGTGGTGTCCTATACCAATGCATTCAAGTGTACTTCCCACATTCTCTTCTGTGAGGTTCAGTGTGGTTTGCTTTATGTTGAGGTCTTTGATCCATTTGGACTTGAGTTTTGTGCATGGTGATACACACAGATCTATTTTTATTCTTCTACATGTTGCTATCCAGTTATGCCAGCACCATTTGTTAAATATGCTTTCCATTTTCTATTTTATATTTTTTGCTTCTTTGTCAAAAAGCAGGTGTTCATAGGTGTGTGGATTATTATCTGGTTCTTCTATTCTGTTCCATTGGTCCTCCTGTTTGTTTTTTATGCCAATACCAGGGTGTTTTTTTTTAAACACTGTAGCTCTGTAGTAGAGTTTGAAGGCAGGATTGTGGTGGGTCCAGAAGTTCCTTTATTGTGCAGCATTTTTTGGCTATCCTGGATTTTTTGCTTTTTCATATGAAGTTGAGTATTGTTCTTTCGAGGTCTGTGCAGAATTTTTCTGGGATTTTGATGAGCGTTGAATTGAATCTGTAGATTACCTTGGTAAAATTGCCATTCTATTATGTTAATTCTACCTACCCAAGAGCATGGGAGGTCCTTTCATTTTCTGGTGTCTTCTTCAATTTCTTCAAAGATTTAAAATTCTTGTCATATAGGTCTTCCACTTGTTTGGTTAGTAAAAACAGAAAAAACATTGCCAAACTCTTTTTATGAGGCTACAATTATCCTGATACCCAAACCACACAAAGACATTACTAAGAAAGAGAATTACAGACCAATCTCACTCATGAACATTGATGCAAAAATACTCAATAAATACTGGCAAATCAAATCCAAGAACATATCAGAAAAACCATCCACCATGATCAAGTCGGTTTCAACCCAGAGATTCAGTAACCCATCTTTACACAGATGATAAATGGTCTGAGAAAGAAATCAGAGAAACATTACCCTTCACAATAGCCATAAATAGCACAAAGTATCTTGGAGTAACTCTGACCAAAAATGGACCTTATTGTTGTCCTGATTTATCAGAAAGAAATTGTTTACCTTGTTTTGTCTGAGAAGTTGTGGTTTAACCAGACTGATTACTGCCAAGATAGTTTTCTATGGTCCTTACTGCAAGATGTCATGTTGGGTCAGCTGAAGGAGGAGCATGTTTTGCCTCTAGGTGGAGGCAAAATCAGAGAGCCCTGCCACCAGATGCAGATTGTCTGAAGAATGAAAAATGTACTGTGCTTTGTGCACAGTTTCCAAAAAACATTAACTAAGATTGGCCAATTTTTGCTCTGCATGAACTCTGTGAGGGTGATTATGTTCTTTTCTTGGTAGAAGACGAGGTGCTAGGATGAAAATATTAGACTCAAATGAGATGTTTTTTGTATTATTCCTAAGGTCATTACTATATCCAGAGCTATATTAGATAATAAAATTTAAAAAGCCAATTTTCATGTTGAGCTGCTTGGTTTAAGTAACTGTTGAATTTCACACCATCACCTCTTGTTCCTGCATTAACTTCCCTCAGGAAGCACAGAAACTTAATTATTGACAGGCTAAATATTTGCATTTTGTAGAAACTAGAGCATTCCACAATTTAAAAACAGAGCACATATTTTCTCGAAAACCAGATTTTTACTTAGTTGTGGGTTGCATGTAAAAATAGCAGGATGGAATTATAAAATTGGAAGGGTAGTTTCTTCCTTTTGAAGTCTGGACCTACTTCATTTGGTCCTTTGTCTTTTAATTTCTGCTCCTCGTTGACTTTTCCCCTTTATGTGCCTGGAATACCAGATAACAAAGTAGTGAGCTTTATCTTAGAGGAGGTCATGATATTCTTTCATGTATGTATAATTTCCATGTGATGTGGGTAAATTTGTAAAACGCCATCAATTAAGGTTATCTTCTGCAAAAAGGGTCTTGTTTAAGAGCTCACATGATGAGCTTTTCGTGTTTCTTATTTATCTCAAGTTCTTACAAAGGGTATACTTGATTAGCATCTCATTTGCATAAACAAATTGTTTTGCTTTTCAGGGACAGTTTTCTTTAAGAAACTAGAAGCTATCATACAGAGTCCCTTTGAAAAAGGTGCTACAAAAATAAAGGCATTATTGTTAGTTTTATAGAGGGTAGACTACTTGTATTTTAAGAATTATATTTGGTAAAGTGTTCAAGTTATTAGCACACAGGGAAACAGCTAAGTTAGGACTTTCCAATGTGATTTTGGGTACATCAAAACAGAGCTGTGAAGTAGTTTCTAAGCAGACGAATGATAGGGGTAGAACCCTTTCTTGGTTCTCTGATTGTCTGAGCCTCTGTGTATTTCACTGTTGGGTTGGAAAAAGGGCACAGAATCCACAGAGAGCAAAGTTCCAGCCTCTTTTCCCAGCTACACAATTCTGGGACATCACTGAGTCCATTAGCAATTCACAATCTCTGAAATGACAATAAATATGCTTCCTTGACCAGTTTCCACAGTAAGAACAATCATGGATTTAAAAGTATTGCACAAAGTTAGTTAATAATCGACTTTATTTACATGTGGTCTTTTGTCACCCAAGAGCACAAACCCACAATCACTACTTAAAAACTGATTTTACTGCATTGCATTTTGCTATCATTCAATCATCCAAATTTAAAGTACAGCACAAGATAATAAAAATTATTTTTTATTGAATTTGCTGCAGGAAAATGATTGAAGAAATTGTTTATATCTTACATAGGATCATTTTCATGATGATTTAGAGATGGGACATGTTATTTTTAGGTTACCACTGATTTTTTTTAAATAGGAGTCTGTCTTTCTTTCTTTCTTTCTTCCTTCCTTCCTTCCTTCCTTCCTTCCTTCCTTCCTTCCTTTCTCTTTCCTTCTCCTCCTCCTCCTTTTCCCCCCTCTTTTTTTCAGCGTTTCTCTGTGTAACAGCCCTGGTTGACCTGGAATTCACTGTGTAGGCCTGGCTGGTTTTGAACTCACAGAGAAGGTGTGTGCCACCAATGCCTCACCAAATAGAAGTTTTCTACAGTTGTTTCTAAGTAATATACAACTGTGTTCTCCCACTGGTCTCTAAGTAGGTCTGAATTAAATTTATAGTTTAATATCTAGTGAAATATGTGTGGCTTAATGATCTGCATTGCAACACCATCTTGATGATACATATTTAACTGGATTATCAGATGGCTCTGGTTTACTCTTCTTAGGCACTTCACTTTTCCCTTCTTGTATGCTGCATGTATTTTGAACACTAAGCGATTCATCTCATAACTCTCTGCTAAGAAAATGAGCGTACTGAATTCCAGTACAGAATTTTAGGATTCTAAAGTCCCAAGGTGGCTAATTGTTTGATTTTGCAGCATCTTACTACAAATTACAGTGTAATGGTGACAGTGCCACTGTTATAAAAATACCAAACATTTGATACAGGAAGACATTTAACTTTTATGAGGAACATATACAATTAAAATAAGATGTTCACGGCATTTATTATTGAAATCTTTGCTTGACAACTTGGTAGAGTGAATTTTGCTATATCTTGCTTTTACTGCCAAGAATTATTTCAAGGCCTGTCTCCATATGTGACTCGGTGTAATACCAGGGAGATGTGTATGTCTCTTAATGACATATGGAGAAACATCCCCAGCCATCCTGTTTTAGAATGCAGCGAATCCTTTCTCACACTTTCTAGTAAGGATTTGCTCCTTCCAGTTGTAGTTTGGTTGCTTTTTCTACTCCTGCCTGTGATATTCAAATGTTAACACTCACTGACAGATCTTTCTGCTTGAGTGGAAAAAGTTCTATTTCCACTACCTTTTGTACATGGGGATCATCCTTAAAGGGTCACTTTCCTACCAATGCCATAGGCACTGTTTGAAAAAAAAAATAAGATTGAAGGGGATGTCTCAGTAAAGTGCTTTCCGAGTTTGCATAATAATCTTGGTCAAATGGCCAGGACTGACATAAACGATAGGCTGCCAAGTGATCCCAGTTCTAGAAAGATGCAAGATCCCAGCGGGCTGCTTGATTGAGGGAATGTGGACCATACAAGGTTGATACAAAACAATTAACAGTAAGATCCTGGCTGCAGTTCTGGGAAGCTGATGCTTCCTGTCATAACAGTTATGACACCATCAGGTCACCAACCTCAACAACATTTGGTTTCAGACCAGAGGGGGTGCTTGGCACCATCATGGGTATTGTTCCCCAGAACAACCATAAAAGCTTCCTGTTACCGAGTAAGTTCTCAGAAGACAGAAATACTGTTCAGGGCTCTGGAATAATAAAACTTGATCGGAGACATCATTTCCAGGAAATGGCAGCCCAGGCAGTATTTCTCAGAGAATAGAAGGGCATGCCGTATCTATCTAGCATTCCAGTTTTTTTTTTATCAGATCTGGAAAATAGCTACTAGGAATATAGGATCATTAGGACCATAAGCAAAGAACTCAGAAAAATCGGACAATAAATACAATTTTCTCTCAACCCCATTCTGCTAAATGTTTTTTTTTAAGACTTTGAGATAAAAGTCTCATTCACACTGGACATAAATATTAGAGCAGTTCGGCAAACAGTAGGTGCAGAATTAAAGAATTTCAGAGAAAAAAATTTTGACTAGGAAAGAGAAACAGAGACATTTTAGAAGAAAGTTTGATTTTGCATGCTGGTAATGTTTCCAAGTTTTTCATTTCGGTGCTCCAAGTATTCTAAATGATTTCTCAGTGGCCTTTAATTTGAAAATGTGTCTAAGGTCATACAACAGGTTAAAAGAATTGGAACAACAGACAATAGGAAATTAAAAAATATTGGCTATTAGTATATTCTGATAAGTCTTCTGGCCACAAGATCAATATTCTTGCTTCTCTCATTTCCTTTGCTCTCCATCTCTTCCACTTTTGTCTTGCTCATTTCATAAAGTTTCTTTCGTTGACTTTAATTTCATTTTATAATTCCATCTTTCTGCTAATATTTGTTTCTCTTTCATGATTATACCTTCCTTACAGTATTATTACTTTCATTCATCAACATACATGCACACATATTTGGTCTGTTTATGGATGTCTGTGCAAACCCATGCTCACACATCTATGTACAAGCTGGTGCAGTATGATTTGATGGGCTTGCCCTTGTGTGGTCATTTTTCAGTTTCAGATGAGCGAGTCAAGGTCAAGCAGGTATTGATTAGAATAAATAGCAAACATGCTGAAGACAAATGTGTCCTTGGAAAGTGTCAAAAGTATAGGTCATAGAGGGATTTGCTGAAGAAACTTTGCTTGCAGCTAAAACTGTAGTGCAATCAGGCTCTGAGGATCAAGGGAAAGTTGGCAAGTTTCACAGGAAGAATTTTTGTAGCTTTTGAAGGGAGAGACTACTCATCCAATAGTTGTAACACATGGTAAGGAGGAGGTGAGAGAAGTTAGAAGTGGGTGTCTATCAGTGATACTATTAGTTTTAAATCTATCACTTTAGTAGTCAAGGTACAAAGTACTCCTATTCTTGGACAGTGCTCGTGGAAAGCAAAATTAGTTAAGATGGTTTCATAAATTTATAGCAATCAGCTTAAATTTCTATTCTAAAGAGATAAGCCACATGCATTTAGAATGTAATTGTTTCTCTTTCCCATACCACAGCCATTAGAAGGACTTCTGTATTCAGTATACTTTGATGTGAGAGCATATCCAAATATTTTCTGTGCACAAAAATTTTGTTTTCTCCATTTATGTATTTATTTAATTTTTTTTACCCAGAAGCGAATGCTGATGCTTGAGATAGAGTCAGAGCTAGGAACATGTTGTGCTCATATGATTTTTCCCCCCATCTGTCTCTTACTACAGCAGCATCTGTCAGGAAATGATATAAAAACAAAAATCCCCAAATCCCTACTTGAAGATAAACAAATTCGAAGCATTTATCCATGATCATGAAGATTAAGATGAATAGTAAAGGGGAAGATGACAATTGATGTGAGAAGGTTAAAAGAGTATACAGAATCTTTGAGGTGGTCCTAGCAAGGACCTTTAGTACTGGAGGACACAGTCTGAACTAGCCATTTTGGTAGTCGGGCAAGGTTCCTAGTGGTGGACTGGGTTACATTTGGTTGAGCTGTTGTCTATGGAGGTCCTGTGGAGATCATTAAACAACCCAAGCTGATTCTAGGACAGAAGGTGGCCCTCTGAAACCTGACAGTGGAGCCCCATTGCCAAAAACAACTTACACAAATCTCATTGAATATAGAGAGGTAGAGCTGGTGCCTTCATCCTTGCATTCTGGTCTCTTTGGGCACCAACCCAGCCATAAAAGCTTTGACTTATGATCTGTCCTGCCTGTGAGATATACTAAGGGGCAATAATAATACAGAACTTGTGGGAATGGCCAACCGATGCTTGGTTTAACTAGAGCTCCACCTCATGAGGGGGAGACCCATGCCCTACTGCCTGGATTGCCAGGAACTGGAGAATTCACAGCCCAGAAACCTAGGGTAGAACAAAACATGAATGTCAAAACAAACAAGCAAAAGCCTAAAATGATTCCTGATGGCATTTTGCTTTACTTGTAGATCATTGTCTTGCCCAGTTATCATCAGAGAAGCTTTTTAAAGAAGCATATGGGAACATGAGCAGAAATCCATAGCCAGACATTAATTATGCAGAGAGAGTGTCTAAACTGGAGGTCTTCATTGGGTCCCTCCCCTTGGAGCTCAGTGAACCCCACAGAAGGAAGAGGAAAGATTTTAAGAGTCAGAGTGGATTGAGGACACCAAGAGAATGTGGCCCATTGAATCAACTAAGTAGGGCTCATATGGACTCACAGAGACTGAAGCGGCAAGCACACAGGGACTGTGTTTATCTTAGGGCTGTTCGCTTGGTGCTTGTGTAGAGCTCCTAATAGTGGGAGCAGGTGTTTCTCTGACCCTTTTGTCTGCTCTTGGGATTCTTTCCCTCCTATTGGGCTGCCTTGTCCACCCTCAATATGACGGCTTTTGTTTTGTCTTCTTTTATCTTGTTTTGTTATTGTTCGGTTGTTGTCTCTTGGAGGCCCGCTCTTTTCTGAAGGAAAACTGGGGGAGTGGGTCTGGGGAAGAGGTGTGGTAGTAGAAGGGAGTGAGGGGAAACTGTTCTCATATAGTATGAGAAAATAATCTATTTTCAGTGGGATAAAAAGAAAAGTAAAATAAGATAGAGAATTAATTGTATGATGAGAAGATGGACAGGTTCCAGAAGCAGTATATTCCTCCCACTCTGAGTTGGGGATCTCAGTGTCTCTCTTTGAAAATTGCTGGATGAAGCTACTTAGGGCTAATAGATTTCATTAGTTTCAGCTTGTGAAGCCATGATTAGTGGAACAACGTAAGCCTGAAGAGAGTTGCTTTATCTTTATTAAACATTTCATATTCGTAAATAATGTAAACAAAACCAAAAACAGTTGGAGTTTCTCTACATTTGTTAATAAATTTGGTGTAAAATAAAGTGTGAGCATGTGTGAAAATTAACTTTATACACAGAGAACCGTCTTTTAAACATTTGCAGAAGTAAAGTTCTGTAATTATTGCTGTGCCTTGGAAAGCTATGCCTCAAAGGTTCATATATAAATGACTTGATACTCAGCTTAGTGTTGTTAGGAGTTAGTTCAGCCTGAGGGGAGTGGGAAGATGGTGGGGCTCCAGCTTCATCTTACTCTTTGCTCCTGAGCTGTAAGCTTGCACCATGTTTATTTGGCATTATATGCTACCTTGCCACACTCTAAGCAAAGCCTCGAATCCAAAGTGAAACTTCCATAACCAAGAGCCAAAATAAGCCTTTTCTCTTCATCAATTCACTTTTATCTAGTATTTGAAAGAAAGAGTGAAATAAAGCTAATATGATCATAGTCAAACTAAATAAGACGTTATGAACTCAAATGAGAAAAGCAGTTCTACTTCAAAATAACACACAAGAGCCCAATTCAGAATTACTAAACCCCACTTTTATTAGCAGATTTATTTTAGTTAGAAAGTTATAAATTGGGATTATTTCTTTTTGGTGAGTATGATATTGTATCATCAAATGTAAGTTCTTTCTTCATATTCCATAGCTATAGAATTTCAATTATGGAAGCTCATAACCCAAATCTCCACTTAAGAGAGCAGATTTTCGTTGACTGTCAGCTAAGTGGGACTTTGGAAAATCACCAATATGTTTCAGTTCCTGAGGGAACATTAAGAATAAGCAGTATGAAGACTTGATAATTCTTTTAAAGGATAAAGTCCTTTCTCTATACTGAGCTTTAATTTTTTTCCCAAAAAGCGCTAGAGACTAGGCCCTGAAGTTGGTAATTATGTAGAGAACAAAAATATTTTCTTATTTAAATTGTGTTCATATTTTGAAACATTTTATCCACAAGAGTATAGATGCTTGGCTTCAATGAGAAGTTTTAATGGGGAGGGGGAATAAAATCAGATTTAATCCCAGTGCTGCACTTCCTATCAAAGTAAGAAAAATAATCCATAATATCTTGTAAAGAAAGGAGGTAATAATCTAAGACGGTGTGGAAATTTTAATTGATAAGAGAATAGTTTTCATAGCTCTGTGCTGCAAGTTTTGTTAATTTGACTAAATGAATAAATTTCAGAGAAAATACATAAGGCTGAACCAAAGCAATGTTGAAAGTAAGAGGCACCAAACTAAGCAGAGAATTGAGGAAAATGACGAATACCCCCGTTTCCACAATCTGAAGATAAAACGTGTCCAAGTTCTACTACACCGAGGAATGATTTCTATGCTATTTAAATTGTTAGCGTGTGCCGAGAATGTAGGAAAATATAATTCTTTTCTAAATTTGCATAACTATATTCAGAAACTTGAACAAAAAGGAAAATAAAGCCTTATCAAAGGAAAAGAACAGAATTGTGATTCTGCTCTTAAATGCTATTAAAACACTAGAAATATTGCTACAAAATATTGCATAACAGAAGAATAGCACATTCTGGGTTACAAGGATGCAAGGGTGAACTGATTAACTGCAACTCTTACCAGTATAGCTTATCCTGGCATTAGAGACTTGGTATTTTATAACTCATCTTTCCTTGAATCTGATTCAATTGTGTCATCTCAGCAGGATCCCTTCTCTTACTTATCTTTTCTTTCGGACACAACAGGACACCCCATGTTCTCCTTGAGAACACCACATATGCTTCTGAAAAGTCTAATCGTGAAATCATTTTTTAGAAGCATTCTTTCCCCCGAAATCTCCTTTTACAGCAGGTAACGGGGTATTACTGAGATATTAAAGATTTTTTCTTCCATTTTTCAATCCCCTGACAAAGTGGTGTTTTTCAGACCCATATTTGGCAACAGTCAGGGAAGGTGGACAGCCCTAGCCACCTGAATATACAGGTATAAGAATGAGGTGTTCCACGTGCTATTTTTAGCGCCTCTTTTCTGTTTTGGGGTGCTCCAGTGAAAGAATGAATGCAATATGCAGGAGTTCACTATTCTAATTTATTCTAGGGCCTTTATCTGTTTCTCTCATCTCTACTGCGTAGTTTTTCCCTGTATAATTTTCAGGCTTTGTTACTGAAAATAATGATGAGAAAGGAAAGATGAAGGGCATAGGGCCTTGAATGAGAAAGCTTAGAAATTTTTGCTTTGCCTATGACAGTACATGAGACTAAGGAGTCTAAACTTGGTTGAGAATTACTCTGCTGATATTAGTGTGGTACTTTGGTGCACCATACACAAAACAGCAGAAGAGATGGTTATCTCTATAACCTTCCAGACAGATGAACTGAGCCAAAAGTGTGACATAGTAAAATAAACTAGTCATGGGCTACCTTATGAGTTAGTGTAATGGAAGTTCCTGTAATGGAGGTTCCTGGGGGTTTCCAAGCACTATATACTATGACTTTTACTCTTGGTTGCTCAGCAGAATAGATTGCTGAAGGCAATGTGCTGTGGTTGCAGGAACCAGGAACTGAGCTGCTACCTTTTTTTGCTGACCAGCGTTCATAGTTCTAGATGTGACACAGCATATAAGTCAATATTACTTAGCTATGGACTTACTGGTAAATAGACGTGTGACTATTATACTCATGTAAGCCATTCTAATTAAATTCATATAGTCACCAAATTTAAAAAAAATAACAAAAAAGGAGGTCAGAGGGAGGGGACCAGTGGGTGTGGGAAGGGAGCAAAAGAGAGCAATGGAAGATACATCACAGATACATACACATATGCTTTATATGCATGAATGAAATTTTACAATGAATTTAATTTTATGCATAATTAGTTCATGCTGATTTAAAAAACTGGCATTTTAAAAATTTTCACACACATTATGTGGACAAATTTAAAGTATAACTTCTAATGGGCAGAAGAAATTATCAGTAAAAGTTTCCCAAACTAGAAATGTTGGAACTTGTGATGATATCAAATCAGGAAAATTAACAATAATCAGGAAGAATTCAGAAAATGTAAGAAGAAACCCTAGTTGAGCTATAAATGTCTAATACAAGAGGTACACTAGATGTAATAAAAGTTGACTAAATACTTGGGAAAATGATTAATGATGTAAGGACAGTGGAAAGATATTAAAATAACTGGATGCCTATGTAGAAAAGTGATTCTTTGTTCTTATTTTATTATATAAACAAAAAACTAGAACAATAATGACAAACATTAAATGAAGACCACAAATCTTCTGGGAAAAACAGGATAGATTCAGAGCTCTATACAAACATCGTTTCTTGAATTACGTTCATTAAGTCTAAACAATTTATTGTAGGCTTTGTTGGTAGGACATTTTGTCAGCTTGACAAACTCCAGAGAGAGAGAATTTAAAAGGAAGGAGGACTTATTTTGGCTAGAGATTTCAAAGCTTTTCACCCATGGCCTTTTGGCCATGCTATTTTTGGGAAATGGTGAGAAAGAATGTTTTAGTGGAAGGATATGGCTGAACCAAATATCACACCTCATGCTGTACACAAGCAAAGAGACAGGAAAGGGTTGGGTACAAAGTATTATCTTTTCAGGGCACCTAGTGGCTGACTTCTTCCTAGGACACCCTACTTCTCACACCCCACTATGTCTCAGTATTGCTAACAGTATGGGTCCATCAAGGTACTGATCCATTGATGAAGGCACAGGCCCCATGATCCACTTGCTTCCTAAAATCCCTGCCTCTGAACACTGCGTGCATCAGGACCAGGCCTCTAACACTTTTTAGCCTTTGGGGAAATATTCATATCTAAATCATAAGAGATCCCATTTTATATTTCAATGAAAGTACAAAAATATATTGACGCAGATAAAATGGAAACTACAAAATATTCTAAAGTCGATTATATGCAGTTTGCTGTATTTAATAAATATTTACTGAAGTGGAAAAGTTATAGCCTAGGACACCTGGGACAACATCTCTGAAATGGTTAAAATTAGGGGGAAAATGTGGAAAACAACTCACCAAAATCTTAGTTGTCTAAATCTAGTTTTCTAAGTTATATTTTTGCCTAAATATTTGTTATTTTCATGTAGCAGCTTCCACAAAAATCGAAACACTCCATCCTTCATGGAAGTTTCTTAAGACAAGAAGTAAAAAAAATTGAAATAGTTTCAGGAAGTCCCCCGAACTAACCAGATTCACTAGGAACCTCCCTCTCCAAGTATAAGCAATAAGGATGACTAAGGCATACTCTCAGAAAAGCCGAGCCACAAACATGAAGCAGAGATTAGCTAAATTGTCTGTAAAGAGGACTCAAAGAGTAGATAAGCTTCCTGGAAGATCATTAGGGCAACTCAAGCATCTGGAGAGGACACTCTTCAGTCTGCTGATAAGCTGCCTACAGGCTGTGCAGTGTGCTTCAGGTCCAAGGCTTACAAGCCACCACCCATGTGGAGTGGACTTTGATGATACAGCTGTCTTTGGCTCGTTTCTGCTCCTGTAAGTAATCCCAGGAAAATTCATTCACTTGCCAAGTTGGGCTCTGGTGGTATCCATGCTTTTGTTGCCTGTGGAATTCCTGTCCTAGGCGTGTAGATGTGTGTGTGGTGCATCACCCCAGGAAAAGGCTGCGACACAGCAAAATTGGATGAATTATATTAAAGAAATTCATTTTTATACAAAGTGGCTTCTTAATAAAATGCATCCAGACATGCTTTTTACTTTTCAATGTTTAGTTTGAAAACTTATTGAAAAGAGGAGAATTTAGTTCAAAGCAAAATCAAGGGAAAAAAATCTCTTATCTCTTCTTTTTATCTCCATACATTTGTGAGGACATTCTAGTCTCAGAAATATTCCTCATTATTTTACTGTTTTCTAATTAAAAATTTAATTTGCCTTACAAATGCTATCTGTTAATCACCTAATACTTTTTCTCCTTTGTCTTCCTTATTAATGAGCAAAGCCCAGATTTTGGGTTGGTTTTTGGATGCAACGTTCTTCAGTGCCAACCAGGTAAGTCATAATTAGGTTACTCTAATCATGCAAATTCTATTTCATTTCACTATTAATTAGGAATATTAACATTATAGCTAAGTTCTCAGTCATGAGACATGCAGAAATATTTATTAGGAGGTCCTGGATTTTTTCACTCTTTATAAAAAGACTAAAGAAAAGATATTCTTGTGTTGGTTAGCTCTGTTGTGTAAAGATGCAGTAATCAGAGTTAGTGTAACCATCTTGCAATATGAGGACACTAATTTCAAGGCCCAGCCAGGTATGCTAAGAGTGTTTTCAAGGCTCCAGTCGGTATATTGGTGGTGACCCCAGTGAAAGAAGAAAAGAAAGGGGTCTTTGACTGCACTGATAAGCCCTGAAACCAACATCTTGAAAAACATTTGTACTTAGTTGTTGTTTTTAAATTTCTCAGAGCAGATTAAAAAAATTCATCTCTAAATTTAATAGTCAGAAAAATTATTTCCAATTTAGCTCTAACCTATATTTTCAGTTTAATTTTCATCTCTCTTCATAACCACCCTTCACAAACATCATCCAACTGATTTTTAAAAAAATAATCTACTGAACAATTACTCTATGTTTCTTTACTTGAGGGAGTCCCTCTTGACATTAACTTCAGAAGGCAGAACTGCTCTCTTGCCTACTACCTTTCCCAGATTCCTCAGGAACAATTGCCTTTCTCTCTCATCTTGCTACTAAAGCACTTTCTACTTACGGTGCTTTTTGCTGCTGGCATTTTATCCATTTTTGGCTTGAGTTTTCCAAGTCAGAACCATCCTTCTCCTTAGGATCATATGTGCCCTACTGTACTGCTGTACATAAATACTGAATGTGTAGGCTGTAACTATGACATTGTGTGTGAAGGACCCACTGCTCCTCAGAATATCTGCACTCCTGTCTAATAAAGCCCTGGACCAACATGGGTGGTGTGTGTGTGCAAGACAGTCAATATCCTGATCTCTAGTGAAAAGGAACCATTTTGAACTTGAACTGACTGCTCAGGCTGAGTCAACTCAGCAGTTAAGATTAGCTATATTTTTCTTTTTAATAATTTGTGCTTATTTGTTATACATAAGAGAACCAACATGATGGCCTTGTTTATTTATTAGCTTTTGAGATAATATCTCTTCTATAGCACTGTTGGAGATTATTTGAAGAAATCCACAGACATTCAATTTTGAGACTCAATTTGTCTTCCCAGCCCAGTAACAACAAAACGAGCACGTCCTGATATCAAACTTTTCACTGTGAATCATTTTAAATCAATGGTTATGCTTAATATAAATTATTAGGAAACGTGTCAATCATGATTTAATAAAACACAACTAAGCAGTTCTTGTTATCTTCGCACAGATTTCTTATCACAGAGACATGGTCCATTTATTAAACGTAAGAGGGAATAAAGGTCACAATTTTGAAACTTCTGAGGAGACAGAAAGCAGGTTAAAAAAATCACTGTTTGCTGTTTGGATCATTAAGTCTGTCTTAAAGATTTTTTCCATCTTCAGCAAGGAAGTCACATGTTGGTTTTGAACATCTAATTCAGTTCCCCTAAGTCTATGCCGAGAATTGGATAGCACAATTTAAGACCTTCCAGGATCGGACCTCTCAAGATCAGGAGACCCTTATTGAAAAGACACCAGACATCTGAATCTTCACAACTTGAACTTAATTCATTCCTAGCAATCAACACAGCAAAAATGGAATTTTTTAATGTCATCATTACAGTTAGTTTCAGTGACTGGCATCAGCATCCTGTTGGGCTAGAACAGAGGACCGCAAAGAGCCAAGTGGAAAGGGCCATCCCATTCAGGCAATAGCTTCCCGTCCTACAATTCAAAGGACTTTTGGATCTGCAGTGAAGTGTCAGAAGCTATGTATAGCACAGTGACTCTGGGAATGCTGAACGATCAGTGCAGCTCTCACAGTCGGGTTTTCTCTTAGGGAGTTTTCTCATTAAGACAAATGCTTGGCCACAGCCATGCATTTTACATTTGGAATGAACCACATGCTCAGAAGTTAGAAAACTCCTAATGGGCTTCTGATGCCTTCCCCACTGCAATCAAAATGTTGTATTCAAAAGGAAATCTTTTACGAAAGTAATAGAGCCCATGTTTGCATTTGGAAGATAAATTATTGGGGTATAAGTTTCTCTTCTGGAGTTTCCTCCGGAGTTTAATAATTTCTCACTTTTCTAGGTCACCTCACAAAATTGAGTACATAGAAAATGGAACTGAATTGTATTTTTCATCTTCAGCATTAATAACCTGGGATGGAATTTGCATTTCTTGGGGGAAAAGTCAACTGTCTTAGCTTTAAAACTGTTCCTTCGCAGGGTTTGTGGCAAGTGAAGGTTTATATGATATTTCAGCTGCAGGTTAGAAAAGGTCATTATGATGGAAATAATCTTTAAATCCAGCGATGATTTTCAGCAATAAATGGAATTGTTTATTCAGTGGGTCAGGTGACTTAAAGGAAACTTCAATGAGGTGAGAGAAAAGCCATTCATTGAGGAGCTGGAGCACCTGAGAGTGCCCACAGGCCTGCTCCTTGTTTTAATAGCTCAGGGAATTTTCACAGGATGCAAGCCTTCTTTGTTAACCTGGAACCTTCTCTGTGAAATAAGCTCAAGGAATTAGAGTGTAGTTCAAGTCTCGCTTAGTGTTGATAATTCATCATTTCCTTTCTCGCAGTAATCTTGCATTTGGTGTGGAGAGAATGACAATCAATGGGAGACTCTGGAACAAGAATCATTTTAAAATCAGAAAATTAGATTACAGTACATATGTGTTAGCTATCATCACAAACACTGTGCTAGGCGCTAAGGATACAGCAGCAAACAGCCAGCTTTTTTATATATGCATGCTCCCTCCATTCTAAATTGCCTGATTGGTGCTTGAAAAGGGGAAAGAACCTCAACTGAGAAAAATTTTCCATATGATTGGTCTATAAGAAAGCTGATGGGGCTTTTTCTTGATTAATTATTGATTATGTGGGAGGGCCCAGTCCTCTGTGGGTAGTGTCATCCCTGGGCATATGGGACTGGAATGTATGAAAAAGAGCGAGACAAGGAGAACAATTTAGTAAGCAGCTTCATCCATGGCCTCTGTTTCAGTTCTGGTCTCCTGGCTCTTGACTTTCTTCATGGTGGACAATATGGAGAAGGATAAGCCCAATAAAAAATAAACCCTTTCCTCTCCAAGTTGCTTTTGGTCATGGTATTTCATCCCAGATATAGAAAAACCTAACTAAGACACTGACTAATGGAACTTAAAGCATTAAAATTCTATCTCAAATGCCACTTTTGATTTTGTGGCAAACCTTGAGAGAAAAGCCTCAAGAGAGATTAGAATCAAGGAGTAACACTTTGACTAGTCTTAAACATTATATAAGAAACTGATAGGACATGGATTTAATTTTCTCAGTGTTGAATGACTGGCTTGTTTTCCAGGATAAGCTTCTAGTTACAGCTCTTCTGAATCCATGACTGATTCCAACAGTCTGAACTTTCAGGACCGATGTTTTCACATTGCTTCCAGCCTCACTGGTGACCCTGTTGGGGAATTGAGGAGCCTACAACTTACAGACTTCCCAATCAAACTCAACTCCAACACAGCAGTTATGGAACAGGATGTCAGTGTGGATTAGCCACCAGAAGAATAGGTTTGCTTCAGAGTTAACTTATGGGCATGCATGGAGGAAGACTCACCTTCTATTAAATACAAAGAGTGTTTCATTGTTTCCTTAGCATTGACTGTGAAGAAGTTGCCATAATCAATGGGCGGGGTGGAACTTCAGTTTACTAAGCCAAAAATAGGATGTCATAGTTCTGTTTTAAATTATAACTCTAGTGAGCAAGAGAAAAATGAACAGAACCAGGAACACTAATATTCAGACACCGTTTTGATATATAATGCCCATATAAGCTATAATCTCGTCTACACGGGCTACATGCAATGAAATACTGACTTTATTTCCCTATCCTATTCCATAACAATCAAACTTTTAAAGTGGAAATAGCACATATACAGAGTTATCAGTGTATAGTTCATCCACCACAATGTGAAGACATCTATATAATCATCACCCAAGTCAGAATGTAGCTCATCATGAAGAACGGGTCATCTTTCTGTGTCTCCTACAGTTTCATCTCTTTCTTTCATTCTTCAAATACAACTGCAGTTATGCCTTCTCATATCCGTTTGGCCTGGTTTTAAACTCAATATAAATGGAAATATTATATACTACTCTTGTTTCTGGATTTTCCCCAAACATATTATTTGTCAGATTTGTTTATGGCATTGGTGGAAAAAAATCCACCAGCCAAACTTCATACATTCTCCCTGGCTTGCAGTTATAGCGAGTGAGGCAAATTTCTACATACCCCAGGGATTTGGCATCCAGAACATCAGTTCCTGGGCCTGGAAGCCAGGAATGCCATGAGACGAATGACTCTTCAGCAGGAATCAGGGATGTATGGGCTTGCAGGTACATGTTCCAGCCTTCACTCCTGGCTGGGTGACTCTTGGGAGTATATGTCATGCTGATCCTGAGGAAATCCCAGTGAACTTAGTTCTACTCCCCATGGTGACTGCCTCACAAATGTATTTATAGAATGCTTTTTCTGCCTAGTGTCATTTTTCAGTGCTTCCTGAAATATGTGCTAGAGAAACCTTCCAAGTAAATCAAAACAACTGGATCTGTATTTTTATCTCTGGATCTCCTTCTATGAGCTTAATATAATACAGGTAGATTGCTTTTGTGTGTGTGTGTTATAATATATTACTGCTACAGGAACGAATATATCTTACTTATGTATTATCAAGAACTTACCTGGCACACATGCCTCCATCTTTGAGATGGTTTGAATGAGAATGACCCCCCTTAGGCTCATGTATTTGAGTCCTGGTCATTAGGTAGTGGTGCAAATTGACCAGGATTAGGGGGTGTGGCCTTGTTGAAATAGGTGTGGCCTTATTGGAGGAAGTGTGTCACTGGAGGTAGGCTTTGGGGTTTCAAATGCTCAAGCCATTCCCAGTGTCTTTATTTACCTCCTGCCTGTGGATACGGATGCAGAACTCTGTTCCTCCAACACCATGTATGCCTGTGTGCCATCATGCTCCCCACCTTACTGGCAATGGCCTAAACCTCGGAACTGTAAGCATGCCCTAATTAAATGCTTCTTTTATAAGAGTCGCCTCGGTCATCATGTCTCTTCAGAGCCATAGAGCGTTGACTAATACAGCCTTCATATAGAACAGAACACATGTCACCATGAACAGGAATGTGGGGTATGGATGGTAAAGTCCCAGATGGATTAAGGAGTAGCTCTGTGATTGGCTCTAGCTGTCAAGTATTGGAAAATTGTATAGTGGTCTGAAGCATGAGATTCAAACAAAGAAGGTGATTTGGGACATGCATGTGTTTGGTTGAATGTGCTAACAAAGTGAGTCATGTATTGATACCTAGAAATGTGTTTTCTCTGAAGAGTCTGTCACTCTCTACACTACACACAGCACCATATTAAGTCATGAAATATGGAAGAAGAAATATTAACTCATTTTTACTGCTAGGATTGAAGTGATATCAGTTTAGTTTGGGGTGAGAAAAATTTTGCATTTCAAAAATATATTTTCTGATCTCAAAATACTCTTTTTTATGTCCCATTTGTTAAGTGGGAGGTTTCAAAAACTGTCATTTTTGTTGCAAATTTATTTCATAATGAAAGTTGCATTAATTTTTTTCAGTGTTATCCTCTTTGAAATAGTTGAGTCTTCCTATGCAACTGGTATCTTTCTTTTTCCTCGTTTGCTTGACTATATAGAAAGATGTTGGCTTGCTGATGGGTAGGAGATGACATCCATCTCAGATTGTGTGGGTTTTTGAGTCTTTTCTTAAATATAGAGTTAAACTAGAAATGACGGGTTTAATTGTTTTTTTCTCTCCATATTTTGGGGTCTGTTGGTAATTTGCAATAGCATCCACTTAAAACTCCCCACAGCAGTTTGTGTATCTTTCCACTCATTTCATCTGTCTGTCTGTCTGTCTTTTATGCCCTCATCTATGCATCTGTCTACGTATCTATCTACGTATCTATCTATGTATCTATCTATGTATCTATCTATGTATCTATCTATGTATCTATCTATGTATCTATGTATCTATGTATCTATGTATCTATCTATCTATCTATCTATCTATCTATCTATCTATCTATCTATCATCTATCTATCTATCTATCTATCTTTTTTCTATCATCTATTTATCTTTAACTTTTTATGAATTCTTTGTAAATTTCACAACATGAATCCCAATTTCACTCATCTCCCCATTCCCTCACTTCTGCCCTTGCAACCTACCCCCAAAAAAACAAAATTTAAAAGTAAATCCAAAAAAACCCTAATAACAACAAAGCAAAACAAAAACCCAAAACAAAATGCAAAAGATCAAGCAACAACAACAAAATCTTGGCATGGAAATTGTAACGTGGCCTAGTGAGTCACACACTATAACCTTTAGTCCATTTACCTTTATTTGTAAGTGTTCATTGCAATGAGTCGTTGGTCTGGTTTGAAGTCTCTGACTTCTGTTGCATTATCAATACTGGGTCCTCATGGAAATCCTCTTGGATATTCTATTGTTGCCTTGAGTCATGGAGGTCCTGTAGCTTTGGATCTGTAGGTCTGGGCCCTTCACATGCTCCAGCAGTTCAGAGATGAGGTAGATGTTGGGATGGGCCACCTTGTGGTCCTGGTTCTGGGACAGGATGGTAGCTTGGTTGGTCAGCCTATCAGCTTTCCTTCCGTGTGACCACTCAGGTGAGCTCTCCAACACTTCCCACCACCACCCCCTGTCCCTGCTCCCCTAATGTAGCAAACAGCAAAGAGCAAGGACAGTTCACTTGCTCTCACACCCTTGGGTTCTATTTACCTACACTCCTACTATGAGGACCAGCTCTACTGTTTTGTCCAGGGGAGATGCAGGGCCTGCTTTCTGAATTGCTGCACTTCGGGAGGGTAGGGCCAATTCTCCTGAGGCTGCCTCTTGCACCTACCACAGGTGGCAAGGGGTTGGGGGAGGGTGTATTTCCCTCACCCTTGCTACCCCAGGGTATTCGAGGGAAAAGGCAGAGGCAACTCTCCTGCTCTCACGTCCATAGGCCTGACTTACCCGTGCTTCTGTCAAGAGGATCACTTAGGTACGGCCTAAATGAGGTACAGGGCCCAATCTCCCGAGTACTGTGTGAGGATTTCCCAGGGCGCACTAGGAGGGAAGGCAGTGTGAGTAGGTGGCCTGGTACCATTGGTTGAGCAAAGTTCTCCAGAGAAGGAAAGAACCAAGCCTCTACAGACCACGTAGTCTACAAAAAGTGGATTGACAAAAGGAATCTATTGTGAGCACCAACAATGGTTTCTGTATACGTAATAGTACCAAAGTCATCAATCATATAAAATATTACATATATATAAGCTAGTAACATATATATCATGTATATATGTGAATATACAATATATACTATATTAGGCTACTGTAGCCTCTTTAATTCTTAATAATGAGCACCCTAGGATCTAAGGGACAAAGAACTATTGTGTTTGCAAGAATGTATCTGATGAAACAGAATTCTTAATAGCTGGGCTTCCCATGATGTGAGGTGATTTTAAATTTAGTAGAAAATACATTAAAACTATATATTACCTGTGTTTCGAAGTGTTTATTAAAAGCACAACTTCTTCCAAGAGGGAGTATAGTATGCTAATTATCCAGACTTCCTTTTGTATTCAAATCCCCAACAATCCAATCAGTAATGGAAGTTGTCAGTCTAGAGAAAGAAGCCAATTTAAAACGCATTAATAGGAAAAACAACAGCTGTTATAAATAGCGCTTCAGATGCCTTTTGAGTATGGTTACAAATTGCTCCCGAGACTGAAAGAAGTTGAGAATCTATCAACATTTCAGAAGACACCCAGGCAAATGTCAAGTCATTTCAGTTTCGCAGCCATATATTAGTGCTCAGTGACCAACACCTGTGGGCTTATTGAAGGGTCAGCATAACATAGCAAGTGTTCACAGTGCATCTTGCAACCTCTATCATTATTAGAAAATCAGCATCACAGGTTAATGTTTTATTTTATAGATCCTTTGCTTTTTGCAACATATACAGCTAAAATGTGTTTAACTTCCATAATTCAAAACATAATCATGACAAACGTGCTCAGAGGAGAGAGAAAATACAGCCATGAGCTACATTTTTGTTCTTAATGAGAGGCATAGAATAGTGATCTAAGAATTTAATGAACTCGAGTCCTGTCTTAAAGTGAGGGTTTAATTAAACAGACTTGGTTATCTATTTTACTCCCAGAATCTTAAATTCGCTGTGGGCTATCGTGAAGTAGATTGTCAGATGTGACAGTTATCAACATTCACTCACTCCTTCGATCGCTACAGAAAGCATAGTCGACTGATGGCATTGATTGCTGTCCCAGGATATGTGTCTATGGGAATATTTGACTTAGTGATAGGGCTGTATTTCTTGCTAAGCTTCTTGTAGCCAACAACTGAGCCTAGAAAAGGACGTTTATTGTTGCGAAATGGCAGAATCCTGTCATTGTTGCCTCTGAATATGGGTGCCCCATTGACTTGGCTGAACCCTTCCTAGAGCTGTGATGCTGTCCGCGATTCCCCTTTCCTTAGCTTTGCTTAGATTTCCTTCCATGGGAATCACGAAGTTTCCTTTTGTCTTTTCATGTTCCCATTTCAAATACATCTCTCACGTGCATAATCATCTCATATTGCAAAGTGCTTCCAACTGGACCTTAATGAGCACAAGTGATAAAGAGAATGGCCCAATAAAACCTGATGAGACTATGGAACAAGTTCACTTCGCAGCTTTTCATGAACAAAGATGCCACTGTGAGCAGAAATCCCCGGCACAAGTTGGTGGCTCGATCGTTGCATGTTTCACCAGGGGCAACTTGGGGAAACATTCCAATGAGAAGGATCCTATTGCAAGTGTGGTGACTCACATTTCAAAGTGATGCAAACCAGAAGGCATTGTTTACCCAGCACGATTGGGATTGTATCTTGCTTAGCACTAGTTGTGTTTCCATCCTGCAGATGGGTAAGGAAAAACTGAAAGCTGTTAAAGGCCAGACATGGGAACTGGGACTCTTATTTGGTAGGTTGCTAACCTTCTTAGTAGATGAGCAGTCACAGTTGCAGAGAAGATAAAGACGTGATAGATTTCTTCGGTGGTAATATGATAGAGTAAGGACTCTGGAGACATTTAAGTGTTCAGGACTGAAAAACGATCTCCTCGCTAATAAATTCAGGGTTCTGTATTGGTCACCTGGGACCCAGAAACACCGTAGGAGATTTGACTTGATAATCCTAAGGCATCTGGGTTCTCAGATGCTTTGGTTTCCATAGAATCTGAGAAAGTAATTCACCTTTGTTAGAAGACTGAAGAAACCTTATTTAGGTAAGATAATAAATATTCCCATCAGGAGCCCTTTTTAGTTTCTTCCTTGTGCCCAGCCTGGTTAAAATTAATCACAAATATATCTCAACAAAGAGACCTGGGAAGGGAATCATAGACTGAAGGCCTTCTAAAAGTTGGGTATAACGTACTGCCAGGAGTCAGGGGTCTATTTCTGAAGCCACAAAGAGGCAGTTTACATCACAGAATGCTGACACAGCCTTCTGAAAGTGCAGAACTACAAAGACAACTCTCTGAAAGAGTTGGATATGATTATTTAGGGTACAATATGCATTAAATCAGACACATCCCTAGAGTTCTGAATCCCCAAAAAGTAGAATGCATGAGTCCAGGGGCAAAGGATTAAGTAAGAGCTGTTTTACTTAATCATTCCACCATTCCCAATGACATATTGAGAGACTTCATGTTTTCTGTTTCCCAAACTCTACACTTACAAGATTGGAAGTTTTGTCCTACAAAGATGGATTGTTCTTGACAAGAGACCCAGCAAGGTACCCACTAAAACAAATATCATCTCTTTTTCAAATCCTTTGGACATTATATATCTAGAAACTGGGGTAAATGTCACCATGGCAGAACTCAGCAACCCTCACTGAAGAGAGGACATAGGACACTTTCTTACAGTGGGATAGGAATTAACATGCCTGGCACTCAGTAGGTCCATGTGGATTTCCTGCCACCCCCTTCATGGCCATAGCTTCACTGAGACTACAAATAAACAATCATAGCCATGTAACAGAGAAACGTGTGACTACTGTGTGCACAAACACACCACAGAGGAATCTTTGTGTTATGGCAATAGGTGAGCCATCTGAATAGAACAACAGAAGCTAAGGAAGGTTGGAAATGTGAGTGGGGGAGGTGAGAACCAGCTGGGGCTGTGTAAATAAACACAACGAAGTGTCTCTAGGCCATTCTACTAACCTCTGTCTTATGAATTTCTCCGAAAGAAGGAAGTTCAATAGGAATGGAGGCAGAGTTGTCTTGGAGACTTCAATGGAAAAATAGATCTCTACTATGTGAGCACTATACATACGAAGCTGAAGCTGTAGCAACCACTGAGGAGCTCTCCTGCTGTAGGGAGCATGCCTGGAAGATGGTTCCAACTGACACTTCCTGAATCAGCTACCACTGCTCTTGCACTAAGACATGGTTCCTGCTGTTTGTTATGGCAAGGGTTAAAGGCTGGCCCATACTAGTCAGATATGACACAAGTCATTTGGATAACATTTACCATATGTTATCTGACATATTAAAATGTCATGTATTAGTCATAAGAATTTTTTCATTCTTTAAGATAAGATTTTATGCTATAGAAACATAGGTTTTAGCTATAGAGATGAAGCTGTGAAAATTACCAAGAATCGTGTGAAATATCCTATTTCTCACAACTAAAGGAATAAACAATGATGAAATATCATTTCCTTACTGCTTAGAGTTGTAAAACTTATGGTAGTTAATTTAGTGCTGAAAAGCATAATCATTCTGGTATAGGAGCAAGCTTATGTAACGTTTTGGTCAGACTAACTATTGAAAAATTTGGAGAAGATAAAATTTATTTTATTTATGCAAGAGCTTTATTTCACTGTTTTTTGAAAACATGTGCATGCACACATGTGTGTGTATGTGTACTTGGATATGCGTGTGCTTATCAGTCATCAACACTGGATGCCTTCAACCATTGCTTTTCACTTTATTTTTTGAGACTGGTTCTGTCATTGAACTTGAAAATCAATATTCTGATTGGACTGACAAGCCAGAGAGTCCCAGGGTAGGGCCATTTCTTTTCCTTAGCACAGAGTTTCTATGTCTGTACTGTTACACCTGGCTTTAGATGGGTATGAGGGATTTGAACTCATGTCCTCATGCTTGCTCTTGGGACTATATTCCACGTTCCTTGCTCAGTTTTCAAATTACATTTCCTTTATCCCAACAATCTCATATCTGGGAAGTTGTCAAGGTTGCTTAAGTAAAAGGATATAGTAACAAGCAGACAAGCAAACAAACTTGTGGCCATTAATACTGATTACCAAACACTGTTCTAAGGATTTTGCATTTAGTAGGTCATTTAATCTCCATATCTTTAGCCACAGATAATTGGTTATTTCATTTTGAAGTTGAGAACATTACAGGAGAGTATTGGAAATGAAAATAAACCATATATTTTGGCTCTAATTTTCATTCTCTGAACCATAATATACATTATTTTTAATAAATTGAAGTTCATACTCACAGCTATTGAGTACATACACACACATATATGTAGACACAACAGTAATACTTTAATGAAAGGTCACAGATTGTAGAGGGATACAGAGGAGTAGGAGACAGTGAGGGAGGCGTGTAACCAATGTGAATACACAGGTAGGGAATTCCCAAATTTTTTCAATGCAGGTGACACTCTGAAGAAGTTTGGCTCTTGTCAATTGAGGGAGTTGATAAGGCTAGAGGAGAAATTATAGAAACACAAGTATGCTTAGGGATATAATAGAAAAGACAAAAGCAATGTATAGCATAGGTTTTCTGGGTTAACTGGGTACAGTAGAGTCCAGAATGCTAAAGCAAGAGTGCAATTCCAGACAGGAAGAGACATTACTCACGTTTCTTAGACGGCAGATAGGATAGTAGTGGGCAGCCTGCATATGCCAGTCTCAACGTTTGGGCTCAAGAAGGGGAAGCTATCCCACCAAAGGCTTTCGGTCCGTGACTCATGGGTGCCAGGAGGGTGACTTGCAATCAGAAGTTTCATGATAAAGATAATTGCAGCTACTTGTCAATTGTGCTGGAACATTAAAAAGATCAGTACAGTGACTCTATTTGAAGACACCTGAGACAGCAGTTAGGGTGTGATTTAGAGACCAAACTGCAGCACCCTCTGCAACAGCTTTGTTTGTTTGTTTTGTTTTCAGGGAAGGGAGTGGAGTACAGAGAAAAGCAATATTCCCCAATCAGAATGCCATGCTCCTTTGTTAGACCTTTCCATGTTTAATTGAGGAAGCTTGACTGAGGGCTTTAAAAATTACATGTGATCATTTCCATATATTGGACTCGGCCTAAGTATTACAATGAAATAGCTTAAAATTTGAGGTAAGCTTGGGTGGGGTGTCAGACGATGTCGGGTGGATTCTGATTACCACTTTAATTACATGTATCTTATTTTGGAAATTAGTCCCTTCTCAATGTCTCCAGTGCCTCATCTGTGAAAGGTGATTAAGCTGATCAATTAAGGAAAAAGCTTAAAGCAGTGCTTGCATGTCTTCGGCTCTCGAAAGACCCAGGACCACACCCAGAACCTCAGAGGAAATGAAGGGACTCTTATGTGAGACACTTGACTTCAGAGGCTCTGCTTCAAAACACTCTTCTGGGTGTTTCAGAGAGCTGAATGTGAGCACAGGTTTTAAAACTTATGAATGCCATCTAAAGAGGTTATGACTTTTGAAAGTGTGCTCTCATTTTTTTTGTTTGCTCACTAAAAGTCAATAAAGACTAAGTACTTCATAAAGCATGCTTTTGTAAAGCTGTCCCCGGATGATGGAGTGCATTGGCATTTTTATAATGTGCTGCATCTAGATCCCACTTGACAATGCGGTATTTAGAATCTGGTACATGTGCATTGGGATATTATCTCTGTCAGCACAAAACAAAATATCTTTAGAAAGTAAAGTAGCGATTTGCATGAGGAA
This sequence comes from Microtus pennsylvanicus, assembly GCF_037038515.1. Lineage (NCBI taxonomy): Eukaryota > Metazoa > Chordata > Mammalia > Rodentia > Cricetidae > Microtus > Microtus pennsylvanicus. The sequence goes on along the minus strand of NC_134580.1, from coordinate 56,824,287 downwards.
AAATGGCACACAAAGAAAAAAGAGATTTTTTTTTCTGTCTTTCAAGCTAATGTCCTTATAAATCAAGATGCTTGGACTTTAAACCAAATCTATAAAATAATGACATTATGATAAAAACTATTCTTTTATTTTGTTTGCTAATAATATAGATCTCTCCCTAGGGAATTATCCCTAAATTCCACTTGTAAAGTTAAATTAAACTAAAGAACAAGAACGATTAATTTTATTTTCTTCATTTATGAAGTACACTTCAAAAGTACAAAAACTCAAAATTAAAAAGTAAATTTCATAGCAAGTAGAAATATTATACTGAAATTCTTTCTGGAACATATAACACCTATAAATGAGATAAATGTCCTCTAAACGGTTTCATTTTATATAATATTTATGTCCATAAAAAGTTGGAATTGGGTACTACTTAGTTGTATTTCATGATTTCTAGGACATAGTTCTCTCTTTATAGGAACAGAAAATAATAAAATGGGTCCTTTGCATAGTTTCAAAATTCAATCAGATAAAATATTTGTTATAATAGTTTACAGATATTAACTTATTAACAAAATAACTTCCTACCCACTCCCTCTATTTTGACTGACACTGGGTGATTTTCCAACCAACAAGGATCTGCACCAATCACTCTTCCTGAACCTCCCTCCTTGTCTCACCTGGTATGAATACTATCTGTGTTTGGGATGAGAACACTGAGTCCTAAGAACTCTAGGGCCTGCAAGACCCATAGAATCAAGGATCTGTTCTTTGGGGGAGAGCCTTTTCGGGACATCTGGTTATTGCTGAGGGCTGAAAGTTTAGTGTTTTAATATTTTTAAACAAAATATTTAATTTTCTTAATTTAATTGTGATAACATACCATTAATTTGCTGTGTAGAAAGCATGGTCTCTACCAAAAAAAGGTATTAATTTTTGTTATATTGTCACTATAAAAATTTCTGGCTGAAACATTTACATTTTTTCCCTTTTGCAAAATGATGGCACTTATCTCCTTACAGGAAGTCATTTTCTGACTTTGAATGAGCTGTCAATTATGTTACTTTCGTCTTTATTTTGCTTTATGCTTCAAAGTTCCTATAATGAAAATAGACTTCCTTAGAGTGTAATGCTTCATTTTATTGTGTATCGGAAACAGTAATTTAAAATATACCTTTTGCATCAGAGAATAGAGCTATTATTCATTTTACACCAGTGATGTGAGCCCAATAAAATATCCAATCTAAAATCATTTAATGCTTAGAGTTTTTTTCTTCATACTTAACTTCAAGCATGCCTCTTCCACAAACCCTCCTTTCACCATGATGAAACCCAGGATTAAAAACACAGTTTTTAATCACAGCTACCGAGGAGCAGGGATTTATCTAACTCTTGGTGCCATGCCCAGTATGTGGCAAATTCATGAAAATCAACATTGTTATTACTGTCGTAACACCAATAATTTTAAAGAAGAACAACCTACAATTTAAAAATAAAAGTGATTCAACAACGAAGAGATTCCTGCTGCCGGGATTCTTGTACATTACAATACTTTAAAAATTGCTTTGGAAACTGGAAATTATGACACGTTCTCTTTAGGAAAAACAATGGAATAAAAGACAATATTTCTGAGGTTATTTCAGGTAAATATGGAAAAACTAAATATAATACCATTAAAATTTGCTGTATTTGTAAGAAAAAATTCTGTAATTGTCTGTCATGTGGCCTTCATAACTGTGGCTTATCTGTGACCATAAATGTAACTTAGCAAGTTTTTCTTTGCATATAGTAGTCTTATAAGTCTCTTACTGAGAGAAGCACGTGAGATAGTCTCCAACCATGTGTAAATATTTATATGTTAATTCCATCTGGGGATCTCACACCTTTTCTTATAAAATGATAAAACATTTGTCGTGTAGAGTGTTGTCAAGCACAGTTTCTACTGATCTCAGAAACTTATGTCTCAAGAATGGAGTGAATCTAAGGGGTGCAAGTGTCTTCTGATTGTACAAGTCTCATTTTCCCTTCCCATTCCATTCCCTTTCATTTCCCATGAAGCTTTGCATCCCATTGTGAATCAGTCCCATTCAGCAGGCCTGAGAATCACCCAATGTTATCACAGTAGCCTTTATTCAAATACTGTATAGTTCTTATGGTCCTTAGAACTAAGTTGTATAAAGAACATTTCATAGATTGCTGAATTTGTCCTTTTATCATAATTTACCAAGAGTTTCTGAGGTAGAGTGCTCATGCAATATAGAATTGTTGGAGGAGGTGGCTTGCTGTTTTCCAGCCACTTAGCCCCGAAATAATCACACAGAAACCCAATTTAATTAAATCACTGCTTGGCCCATTAGCTCTAGCTTCTTATTGGCTAACTCTTAGATATTAATTTAACCCATTTCTATTAATCTGTGTATGGCCACATTGCTGTGGCTTACCAGCTAAAGTTCCCATCTGCATCTGTCTCCGGTGGCTCCATGGCGTCTCTCTAACTCTGCCTTCCTCCTTCCATGCTATAGGCTAAGCCAGTTCTTTATTCATAACCAATAAAAGCAACACATAGACAGAAGGACCTCCCACACCATATAAGAAAAGTACAAGATAGTACACATGTGGAAATGCCACAATGAAAGCTATTACTTTGTACTTTAATAAAAAAGAAATTAATAAAACATTAATAGTTTCTATATAATGAGTTAGCTGATGGAGAAATAATGTTAAGAATTATAATATCACTCATTACTGTTTTAGAACTTAGGAAGACTTGAATACCAACTCTTTACTATGCTGTTTACAAAGAGATAGAACAGGAATCCCAGAATATACAACATGAGAACAAAGAGTGAGATACCAGTTCTTTTTAGTAAAGGCAGCTTGAATCAAGACTGTCTTGGAAGATGGCTTCTTACCCAGGCTACCTCCCAGACACCTGCTGACTACATATACCTCCAAATCTTAAACAAATACATATTTCATTTTAAACTCTCTTGCAAGTTCCTGTGGCTGCAGTTTTAAGAAAGAACCAAATAGAGTATCAAAGTAGAACTGAAAGTGACTTGAAAATTATCCTAGGAATTTCTTGTTTTGTTTCTCTAAGCATGTGGATTGTTTTAATGTGTGGATTTGGAGGGCATTTCTCCTTGTGATATATTTCTTTCTTTCTGTTTAAAAATTAGATTCGTTTTTTTAAATTAATTTTGTCCTTGATTACTTTAACTCCTCTCACTTTTTAAATCTCTTTCCCACCATCATCAGCCTACACTCCACCCCCCCACCCCCCCGCCCATCCCCTGTAAAGGGCAGTGAATACAGAGCCTTACAGCTGCCCAAGGCAATGAGAAAGAGCAATGGCTGAGTGCTCATACCTAAGAGGGCATTCATACTACCACTTCCGTCTTAGGTTTTCTTTTGCTGTAAAGAGACACCGTAACCACAGCAACTCTTATAAAGGAAAATGTGTATAGTTGAGAGGTTTAGTCCATTATCATCATGGCAGGAAGCCTGATTGCATACAGCCAGACATGGTGCTGGCTGCATCTTGATCAAAAGGCAACAGGAAGTGAACTGTGACACTAGGTATCTTGAACATTGGAAACCTCAAAAACCACTCCCACAGCGACACACTTCACCTTACAAGGCAATACCTTCTCCAACAAAGCTACACCTCCTAATGGTGCCATTCCCTATGAGTTTAAGGGGCCCAATTAAATTTGAAACATCACATTCTACTCCCTGGCTCCTATAAGCTTTTAACCATATCATAATACAACATGTATTTAGTCCAGCTACAAAAGTCCTCAGAGTCTATCAGTTTTAGTTTTTTATTTTATTTTTTTTATTTTAGAAAGCTCACCACCTAGCTCCCAAATAAATACATAAAGACTTATTCTTAATTATGAATGCCTGACCTTAGCTTGGCTTGTTTCTAGACAACTTTTCTAACTTAAATTAAATTAATCCCATTTCTCCTTAACTATGTTTTGCCTCTAGGCTTTTTTACCTTTCCTAATTCTATATATCTTTCTTTCATTTTACTCCATGGCTGGCTATGCGGCTGTGTTGCAGTGTGACTTGTGGCTGTGTAGCTGTGTGGCTGTGCTGCTGTGTGGCTGTGTAGCTGTGTGGCTGTGCTGCTGTGTGGCTGTGTGGCTGTGAGACTGTGAGACTGTGTGGCTGTGTGACTGTGTGGCTGTGTGGCTGTGTGACTGTGTGGCTGTGTGACTGTGTAGCTGTGTGACTGTGTGGCTGTGTGGCTGTGTGGCTGTGTGACTGTGTAGCTGTGTGACTGTGTGGCTGTGTGGCTGTGTGACTGTGTGGCAGTGTGGCTGTGTGGCTGTGCTGCTGTGTGGCTGTGCTGCTGTGTGACTGTGCTGCTGGCCCCTAGAGGCATCATCTCCTTTTCTCACCCATCTGTCTTCACTCAAGCCTAGATTTCTCCTCCAATGTATTCTCTCTGCCTGGCAGCCCTACCTATCCATCTCCTGCCTAGATACTGGACATCTAGCTCTTTATTAGACCCATCAGGTGTTTTATACAGGCAAAATAACACAGTTAAGAGTTAAACAAATTCAACATAAACAAATGTAACACATCTTAAGATAATATTCCACAACAGTCTCAACAATAATGTCCGAAGTTTAAAGTTTCTTCAGAGATTAATGCAATCTCTTTAAATGTAATACCCTATAAAATCAAAGTAATAAAACAGATCGCATCCTTCCAACATATAATGACACAGAATATATCCTGCCATTCCTAAATGTAGAAAGAAAAAAGCACAGTGAGGAAATACTGGATCAAAGAAAGACCAAAAATTAGCGAGGCAAGCTCCAAACTCTGCATCGTTATGTCTGATGTGAGATAGCTCTTTGGGTCTCCCACTCCATTTAGCTTTGTTGATTCCAAAACCCACTTGTTTTCCTAGGGCTTGTTCCACTCCCTGTTAGCAGCTTTCCTCAGGAGGTATCCCATAACTCTGGGCTCTCCAACATCTTGGGGTCTCCAAGGGAATCCAGGGTTCACAGCTTCACAAAAAAGGTTGTTCTGGGCCTTCATTTAGGGACACCCCTGACACATGCCTGGCTTCGGTGACTTTCTTTAAGATTCAGAGGCAAATTCCACAACCCATTCTTCTATCCTTGACTGTAAAGCCAGAACGACATAGCTGAAGCTACCTTGTTCTGCTGATTGCTGGAGGAGAAACATGGACCCCTTGTTCAATTATATCATCACCAGCTTTCTGTTTTCCATGGTTCTCTTCACTGCCTAAGCTTGACTGTTCTGAAACATGCTCTGTATACCAACCAGCTTGGCCTCAAACTCATAGATCTGCCAGCCTCTGCCTTCAGCATGCTGTGATTAAAGGTGTGTACCACCACACCTGACTCTATACTTTTCTTTAATACCTTTTCACAAGCTGGAAATTTAGCTGGGTGGATGGCATCTTGCTTCGAGGTCACCACTCCCTTTATTCCATTTCTTAATCTCTTGATCTCCTTAAACACTTCCCCATGCCCCTTTCTACAATCTGTGCATTTTGTATTTTTATTTACTCAGTTTGTTGCTTTTCATTATATATCTTCACTAGAGTTACCACTAATTGCTGGGCCTGCATGGCCTGGAACCGAAACCGAGCAAAGGATGTCAGGATTGAACAAACATCCAACTCTCTAGTTGCTGGTAAAAGAAGTCCTTTATTAAACAGCACCACAGAGGTTTTTATACCTAACACAGTCAGGTGGGCCAACAGGTGAAGACCTTATAGCCTGATCCTCAATCAAGGCCAGGGCAATACGTGCTTAGGAAGCAGGGTTGGTAAACAGTCTTGACACAGCTTTCAAAAGCTCAAATCAGAAGGGCAAGAAAAGGTCACTAGCGGGGAAGAGCTGCTGGAGGCCAGGACTCCAAATGGTCCCGACAACTAATGATCACATAGCAATGCCTATACGAGGCTGTTTTGATATTTCCTCTGCCAACAGGATTAATACAAAACTCTTCACTTTAGCCTCAGGCAGACTCATCAGACAAGGGGAAAAAGCAGCCACATTCTTCACCAAAATATCACAAGAATGGCCTATAGGCCACATACTAAAATTTTCCTTCAAAGCCTTTTGAGTCAGCTCCCCACAGTTCAAATAACTCCTCACACCACTGTCTTCCATGTTCCTAATAGTATGTTTCATTAAGCAGTGTCTAAAGCATTCTACGGCTTTCCTAAACCAAAGTACCAAGAGCAAACTCCTCTGAACAAAACCATGCCCAGGACTCTCACAACAATATCACATTCCTGGTACCAACTTCTGTCTTTAGGGATTCTCTTGCTGTGAGGAGACGTCATGATCATAGAAACTTTTATAGAGGAAAACATTTAATTGGGTTGATCGTTTACAGTTCAGAGGTTCAGTCTATTATCTTTATGGTGGGACATGGTAGTATACAGGCAGACATGGTATGGAGAAGTAGCTGAGAGTCCTACATCTTATAAGCAGCAGGAAGTGGATTGTGTTTCTGGGAGTAGTTTGATCATAGGAGAGCTAAATAGCCCATCCCCACAGTGACACACTTCCTCCAACAAAGCCACACCCACTCCAACAAGGACACACCTCTTAATAGTGCCACTCACTATGGGGAAACATTTTTGTTAAACCACCACACTATTGTAGGTTTACATGCCTGAATTAAGGTGCTGACAATGTGATCTCCTCAGAGATTCACAGTTCTTACCAGAGGTCCCTGGTTCCTGGTAAAAGTCAATATATGATCACACGACCGAGGTGGACTTTTCTTTCCTTGCTTCTCGTTGGGTGGAAATTAGCCTTTAATCTTTGAACCTACCTTCAAATTCTTGTCACCAGGCCTCATTTTCTTCCATGTGTACCTGATGCTTCCCCTTCTTTGATAGATTTACATGGTTAAGCTATCCAATCTCATTGACTCAAAGCACCGGATCAGTTTCAGAAAGCAGGAGAGATACATGGTATGTATTGCTATACTATTCTCTAAAAGGGTCAGAGTTTATCAGAATAATATCCCAAGGAGAACTGAGATTTCACATATCTGCAACCTGTAAATAATATTATGTTTGTTGTACTGTTCAGCTGTTGATATACTAACTTTAAGTACAGGAACCATGGGTTTAGTTGTTGATTGTTGCTTTGTACTGTTCATTGCTGCTTGATGTGGCACCTTTGCAGAACTCCCTCAAAAGTCCTAATTATTCCTGGAGGGAATATTATGTTACATTTAATATTAAACTATCCAAGAGACCAACATCCCATCATTTTTTGCCATTATTTTGATAGCTAAAGATGCACCTAGTTTTGTAAGTGATTGCATATATTGTTATTATTGTTTTCTTTATGTAATATGTAAAATCAAATAAATTTAATGATATTTTGCTCTTAATCAAGAATATAGACTCTCTAGGATGAAATTAGTATATAGAAAGCTTTATCAGAGATTTGGGTGATATTACTTAACATTACAATATGTGTCAGTTCTCCACAAACTATTTATTATTTCCATAGACAGTAATTTGAATATAATGCAGGGTGTATTGTTAAAAAAAACAACATATCAACAAAAGGGACTAAAAAAAACACAGAGACAGACTTCTATGTACATAGTTAATTTTGTAGTACATCTACATAAATAAAAGCATCATAAATCAATCATAAGTTGATTCTTTGCAAACAAGTAAACAAAAACTATCCAGCAGACATGCCTGGTGCGTCAGAGTCTAGCCTGACTGGGTTTAGGAGTCATGTGTTTCAGTGTTCTTATGTGGACTGTGACGTATGCCATGTTTCTGGGAAGTCTATGTTAGTAGAGTTTGTTCTTTTGCAGGGAGAATACAGAGAAATGGGCTGGGGTCTCACTCCAGTATGGGGAGGATGACATGAGTCTGTCTCAATGGCAAAGACAGCACAGGAAAAATGAAAAGAAGAATTTATCAACATTACAATGGTGATTTTTAAAGTTGGGTTAAATTTAGTCGTGAAGGGTAAATACCAATAATTAATGGAAAAATATAGTCGACCTGATACAAAGAAAAATGTCTTAAAATCTCAAAGTATAAACCATAAGTAAAGAGATCAGTATCCTTATATCTAAACAAAATATTTCTGTTTAAGAAAAGATATGTGCTAGCTAGTTTTATGTCAACTTGATACAAGCTAGAGACATTTTGGAAGAGACAAACTCAACTGAGAAAATGGTCCCCAGCTGATTTGCTTGTGGACAAGCTTATGATACATCATCATCTGGATACTTTATTGATGGGGGAGGGCCCAGCTTACTATGAATGGTGTCAACCCCAGTGCTGTTGGTCCTGGGTGCTATAAGAAAGCAGGCTTAGCAAACTATGAAAACCAAACCTGTAAGTAGCACTCCTCCAAGGCCTCCTGCCCTCAGGTTCCTGCCATTTGAGTTTCTAATGTCTATCAGTGATGGATTGTAACCAGGAAGGCTAAACTAAAAATAAACCTTTCCCTCTAGTTGCTTTAAGTCATTGTGTTTTAACACAGCAATTGAAACCCTAACTAAATTCCAACGGATAACGGATGACACAATGACAGAAGAAAAGTCTCAATGTCTGTATCTACCACAGTTTAGTTTCTCAACATTTAAAACTGGAAGTTAAGAAAAATGTAGAGCTCAATAAAAATCAATAAAAAAGAAAAATTCTATTAGTTGGCAACTCTTTCAAAACAGACTTCTCTTGTCTTACTATATGCGTATATGACTTTGCCAGTCATATCTGATTAAAATAGTATTAAGTCAATTGTCAGGTAGGCTGCAAGCACATGTACTACCAGTGGAAGAATAAACATGGTGTTTCACAAAGCATCGTCAAAGGCTGCCTCCAAAAGAACACGAAGTATGGTTTAAAATTCAGATTCCTAACTCCCACATCGTTCCTATTTAAACTCACTCTGAAACTGGCAATTCTTCCCATGTTTTAAAATGTTGGATTAATTCTCGCTTTTAGCTGGAGCATGTAAGTAGAATTCCTTTCTTCCAAGGAAACACCAGTTCTCCATAACTCTCTCCGTAGGTTGATTCTAAAATATATTCTCCAGACATCTTTGCTGTGCTGTAACTGTCAGTATTTACTGACAGAACGACTTCATTACAGTTTTTCCTGTCCAGCAGGGTCAGTCCTCCCAACTGGATCATGTTTCCATCAATAGTTCTATCTCATTTCTATATAAATACTAATGTGTTTCAAATCAGATAGTGAGAAGAAATTCCTTACTTTCTTGCATGACCTGTATCATACCCAAAGTGGTATTTCTGGTGAAAAATTAAAGAGAAAAGTCGGCTAATGCACAAATAAAAGAACATTTAAAGAACAAAATGGCCATTTTTCTACATTCACACTTAAAATCTGAAAAGTCACAATTGTCCATATTCTAGCTTGAATGCAAAATGTCTCACACAGACTGCATGTTTAAACACTCAATCCCCAGCTAGAAGCCTTCTTTGGGAACTTGTGGACCCCATAGGCGATAGAACCTCATTGGAGAAAGTGAATCTCTAGGGATGGGTTTTGGGCTTAATAAATGTGTCTCAATTCCTGGTCCACTCTCTACTTCCTGATTGTGGATGCAAGGTCACTTAGTCAGTTTCCTGTTCCTGCCGCCATGTCTTCCCTACCTTGATTATCTGTATCTCTCTGTAATTTAGAATTCAAATTAAAGTTTTCTCCCTTCAGCTCCTCCTGTCAGGGTATTTCTCACAGCAATGAATACGTTGGTCCATTTCTTAAGAACCCTTGTAACTTGCCTCTGGTCAAATTTGAAGATTTGAAGAGAATGTTAGGGTTTAAGAGAACAGTATGTTATATATTATCAGTCTTGTAACTATCTTGTTAATTATTCTGTTGTCCAAAAGTCAGCATAATCAGTATTGATTTTTATGCCCTTCAGTGAAGATTAGGCATGAGCAAACTACTTCTGTAAACAGCGAGAGAAAAGTGCTTTAGACTCTATGGTTGCTATACAGTGTGTGCCTACAACTCTCTCATTGTAGTGGAAAGAAAGGCAGAGAAAGTACCTAAAAATTTTGGTTTGGCTGTGTTCTAATAAAACTTTACTCATAAGACAGTTGTTGAATGGCTCATAGCAGTCCTTTCCAGACCTCGGTTTTAGTTCTAAAGCACTATGACATATCTCTGGTGTGGGTTGGGACCAATTACTGAGTAGTTCTCATACAGACAAGGAGTCACGAGACCAGCAGAGGCTCTTATGTCAGGATCAGAGAAATAAATGTCTCCGGATGGAGATTTACTGCACAAATAAAGTCGAGATTCATCTAGTACGAATGTGTTTATCAAGACAAATGAGAAGACTTGAGATAAGCTTGTAGGTTTCCATTTCCATGGAGATTTTATATAACACAATGGCGTTTTCACTATGCCACTTTAAGTAGTTACTATTAGTACTGAGACTATTAATTCAATATAATTAAAGACTGCAAAGGTCAGCTAGCTTTGCACTGCCTCCATCAGTAACACTTCTCTGTATTCTTCCACATATTATCATTGAGTGGCCTTGTCAGACTCTTCAATATTATATTTAGATTTCCCTGTTCCTAATGAGATGAAATGAAATGCATACACACAACACAACACACACACACACATAATTTCTTGTTACACTAAGCAGAAGAGTCTTCTGTTTCTTTCAAATTTACCCCTGTTTGGCATGAATAAGTAGGAAGGACATTAACTTTTGATCTCATGAAATTTAACGAGCAATCATTACTTACGAACCAAACCTTTACTCATTTTGGTCTTCTCCAGTCAGTGACCTGATCCAGTATCAGATACATTTGATTTGCACAGCTATCTGGTCCTAATGGACCAGAACGTGCTTTAAGCTCAGAGCCTTCACTTCCCCTACTCACTCTACCTATAGAACAGGACTAAAATATGATCCTCTTATCCACCCTGCCTCTTTTCTGGTTCCTCACCTTTGAAATAAAGTAGACAGGTCCGTTTTCCAAATAACAGGTGACACTAAAGGAAACATGCTAACACTTGCCTAAGGAGAACACATACAATGCTTTGCAAAATGCTATGATGGAATTTCTAGTTTGAGAATGTTCTTTAGAGGTCTCAGTGTTTTTCCATTTGCTTTCTGTTTGAGGCGTCCTGAAATAAATAGCTACTAATTTTATGCAAGTGTGAGAAGCCAGGTGTCACTGTTTTGGAAATCTCATTATGAGGTTTCTGTGGGAGGAGTTGTGTACTCAACCATGCAGACAACTGAATAGAACCAGGTGACATTTCCTCTATGGCTGCTCTGGCACCCGTGGTTCTCACACTTCCTGCTCCAAAGCCCTCAGAAAACATCACCATCCATTCGGGAAACAGTTTTCTCGCTCTTTTTTTCCCCTCATCTGTTTTTCTTTCCTTGTATTCTTCTGCTGGTGTATGTGTAAGTGAGGGAGGGCATGCGTTCCTATGTGGAATTAGAAGTCAGAGGAAAACATTGAGAGCTGTTTCTCAGGAGCCATTTACCTTGCTATCTGAGCCAGCCTTTCATTTGCCCAAAGCTTGCTACGTAGGCTTCGCTTGCAGGCTGGAGATTCCAGGTGTTCACTGTCTGGTTCCACCTCCCCAGTGCTGGGATTATAAGCATCCGGAGCTTGTGGCTTTTAAGATGTGAATTCCTAGAACCAAATTCACATCCACATGTTTGTGTGGAGCTTCTATTACTGGCAGAGCATTTTCCCACCTCTCTTCTGCATTTTCCCTGGTGACATTGAAGCATTCATTGTTACCTGTTTAATTAGTTGTATAACCTAGCGGCTTACATAACACCTGCCTTCAATTTTCTAATTCAGCCTCCACCCTATCACTGCCGTGATATTCCTAACAGCAATCATCTTTATTTCCCTGCTTATTTCTGAAGGATTTAAAATTGTTTATAGAATATATATTTAGAATCTTGAACATGGTATATTTTTTGGGAGTAGACATATATTTATTCATTTGCATGGTATGGCATAAGTGCCTGCCTTTTCACACAGTTGGAGGTATAACACAGTGACAAGAATAATATGTTAATGTACATGGAAAAAGAGGATGAAATAAAAAGTCACACACATTTTTTTTTGGAGGGGCCTGATGTTCAAGGAAATCTTAGAGAATGAATTGGCAAACTGCCTGCTGCCAAATAGCACGGCAAATTCTATTATTCTTTAGTTTCATAGCAGTGGCTGAAAGGAGAATTGTGAAGCTAGGATTCGAACTAGTGTGTAACAACTGCCAACATCAGAGATGGTACAAATGGGCAGAAATATGGCTTGAATTTCTGCCCAACTTGCTATGTCAATACTCTTTTTCATTGTTGAGACCAAATTTTCAGAGGCAGGTAGCTTGCTAATCAATTAGTCTTTGTGAATAAATGTTTGTTTCCCAGGATGGTGTGTGTTCAGAGCAGGCTGTAGGCATCCTAGAGGTTTCATATGACAGAGGCAGAGAAAGACAATGTAAAGAAATGAATGTGATCATTTCATTATGGGGCTAAAGCAGAGAGAGAGAGGACTGGATAAAGGCCATTCTGTGAACACGACCTTTTCCCGTCATCTGCACCGTGAAAATGGAAAGTCTTAAAGCAGCCTGAATAAATTGCATTATAGGTGAGGAAAATGAATGTGCAAATACCTGGAACCACAAAGCTTTTGTGTTTCCTAGAGATGGAGTTCCCTTCACAGTGAGCAGAAGACAGGTTAGAGTGTTGAGGTTCATAGGTACAGAGGCAACAGGCCCAGACTTTAGCAAAAATTCCTTTCAATGCCCTCAAAGAGGCTGTTTTTAAAGGGAAGAAACATGATCTAATTAAGCCAGACCTCAGGTGGGACTCAGATGGCTCAACTCTGATAGCTTACTGTCTAGTCTGATGAGGTAGGTAGCATCCCTGGGATTCATATTTTCGAAAGGAGGGGACAGATTCTCTTACATTGTCTTCTGATATTCACACAAATGTCCTGGTTGCACACACATGCAAACAAACAAATAATAGATAAATAGATGTGAAAAAGATCATGGGTTGCTGTATGGGTTCCCTGGCAGCTGAGACTCTTTCATCCATCACCAAATGCCATTGTGCGTGCTGCTTTCATAACAGGTAGTCACCGAGTAATTGTGTTATTGCCACACCAGATGTCCTGTACAAGGACAGGCTTTAGATCACTGTGTTTCTATGGATTTTGAATATCACAAACTAGAACTCCTGAGAACGGACCTGGAAGTTCACAATACACAGGGTGGATAAACAAATGCTAGCTAACAAGAGTGTTTGGGTTGGTTGTAGTAGACACACAGAGTTCTGTATCCTAGAGCAGGTAGGGTTCTGGCTGTTCTCTTGTTACTGGTATGTGCCTCTTGTTTTATAATGCCCTGCATCCGGGTCTTAAAAATGGTTTCCTGATGTTCTAAACCAAAGTTCATTTTGAGCTTTCTCCAATCTTCTAGACCATGCTCTCTTCTTCTGGTGACTAGCTTAAATGTTCTCTGTGAAGATAATTTTGTTTCAGTAGGAACAAGAGAGGCAGTGGAGTGTGGGTTTGAAAGAGCAGACGTTGGAGTCAGAAAACCAGGATTTAAAAGCTAAATTAAAATATGATTTTGAAGCAGTGCAAACAAGATTTAGCACTTAACAAAAGGGCATCAATGACGTGGAATGTCCTTCTAGAATGTAGAGGATTAGGACTGCTTGGCAGGTAGTAGCTTGTGATTGTGATTTGTGGTTAGATTTGGCTTTCAGTCATGAATGTACTATTCATTGTCCCAGTGGGTTTAATAAATTCTCATTTTAAATCATTTACCTGTGATGGGATTAAAACCCAGGATCTCATGCAAGCCTTTCAAGCTCTCTATCACTGAGCTATATCCCTATCAAATCCCTTAACCTTAATATGACTCAATTTCACATGTAAATAACAGAATCTACTATACAAGACATTTGTGAGGCTTGAAGAGCATCATTCTAATCAAGCAATACATCTAGAACAAAGTTAAAGATACTTTATTCTTTCAAAACTAGGTAATTTTATTCTCATATGCCAAAATATCTTTGAAGAGACAGACATAATATTAACCCTTTGCAACTGTTATGATTTAATGAATTAACTCTTACTATTCATCCTGAGATAGTTCTCCAGTATAGCATTAGAGTCCAAAGTTCCTTGGCTTCAGTTTTGAGTTTCAATAAAGGGTCAAAGAAAAACATTCATTTTAGAGCCTTCAACTGAATCTTTTCTTAAAGAGAAAACATTTAGAGGACAATTATAATCTTTAAAGAATATCAGAAATGCTGCCAAATATAAGTGAGCCCTACTTTTTTCTATGTATATTTTATTGTATTGTAAATAAATTTTAATTAATATAGAATTACATCACTTTTCTTGTTTCCTTCCTCCTCTCTGGTCTCTCCCAAGTACTCTCGGTCCAATCCCTCCCATGTGACCTACTGTCAAATTGTTAGCATTTTAAAATAATTATTAATGTACACAGCTATATAACAACTTGTTGAGTTCATTTCTGTTGTTTGCATGTATATTAGCACTTTATATTAAGTAACCAAATAATGGGGAAAGTTGGCAGCAAAGGTGACATTGGGGATGGGGGAAAATCTTTGAAACCTCAAAGCCTGCTCCCAGTGACACACTTCCTCCAACAAGACCATATCTCCTAACTCTTCCCAAATAGTTCTACCAACTCAAACACATGAACCTTTGGGAGTCAATTTCATTTAAAGCATCATGCTCTATTGCCTAGAGAATAGAGCACGAGACGCTATGCCCTCTTTCATAATGCAAGAATGCAGTTAGACCAAATTCAAATGTCTTTCACAGTCAACACAGTCTAAAATCCCAAAGTCTCTTCTGAAACTTAAGGCACTCTCTTAAACCTTATGCCTTATAGAGCCCAAAGCCAAAGGCAAATTATAAGCAGTTAATATGCAATGGTACACAATGTACATTACCTTTCCCAAGAAGAGGGATGGAGACATAAGGAGGAAATACTTGGACCAAAGCAGGACTGAAACCACACAAGAGAAACTGCAAATTCTGGAGCTCCATATCTGCCATCCAAGTTCTTCGGTGGCTCTGTCCTTCTGGTTTTGCTTTGTGCAGTGCACTTCTCTTTTGGGGTGGTTCCACTCCATGTGCACTGTTCTCCTTGGCAGAGTGCTTATGGTTCTTGCAGCTCTAACATCTTGAGGTCCCCAGTGCAATTCAGGTTTCATTTTCACCACATCAAGCAACGGCCTTTGAAGGACTCCATTCAAAGAATACCCTGTCATGCTTAACTCAGCAGCTCTCCTTAACAACTAAGGAAGATTCCACAATCCCTGGTGTATCCTTCCGGACTCTAAATCCAGAACCGTGTGGACAACCCTGTCAAGTTTGGCTGATCATTTGGGTAGACCCACGTCTCCTGTGTTTGCAGAAGCTTTCCTTGATAGTGTCATTTAAAGAGTAGGAAATTCTTCAGTCCCTTCCTTTTTACAAGTTGGAAGCTTTCTGAAGTGGGGTCTTTCTCTCCCTTTATTCCACATCAGATCAGACCTTTCTCTAACATCGCTTATCTCTTTCATCCCAGGCTTTGGCTCCAACATTAAAGTTCCTGGTTTCCTTTTTTGTTTCAAACTGTGCATCCTGCATTTCTTTCTGCACTGCTTGTTTTTTTTCATTGCAAACCTGCTTAAGAGTGATTACTAAGAACCACATGACAGAATTAATACTAGGCTCTCTTGAAATTTCCTACATCAAGGAAATTAATCCAATACTAGTCAATTTAACCTGAGGCACATTCTTTTGACATGAACAAAAGGCAGTCACATTCTTTGCCAAAATATTACAAGAATGGTCTTTAGCCCAGTTACTAATATTTTTTCTATGAAAGTTCTCCAGGTGGACCCACATAGTCCACATTACTTTTAGCATTATTCTCTTCCAAATTTTTTACTAGGATAGTCCATTAAACTCTGTTTATAGCATTCCACCACTTTCTTATTTCAAAGTTCCAAAATCTTACACCTTCCCTCCTCCACAGAAAACAGGATGGCCAGAGATGTCCCAGCAATCCCCCATCCTCACAGTAAATTTTCAACTACTGTGAAAATACTCTACAAACAAGGCAGCTTATAGAAGAAAGCATTTAATTTAGGTGTCACAGGTCCAGAGAGTTAGAGCTCATTAAAATTACGGTGGGGAGCATGGCAGCTGCCTGGCATGGTACTGGGGCATTAGATGAGAGCTTACACCCTTATCCAGAAACTGGAGTGTAGGTAATTGAAACCTCAAAGTCTGCCCCTATCCCAAAACCCAGTGATACACACCTTCAAAAAAGGACACACGTCTTATTTCTTCCCCAAAATTTACCAGACGATGTATGAGTCTATAGGAACCATTCTTATTTAAGGTACCATGGGCTCATTAGAGGGAGGGGTTATTCCTTTCCCGGCAGTTCATAAATTGCTTTCAGTTCTTTGACTGGGGTTGCACCCCATGACATTTCCCCACTTCCACATTAACATGCCTTTCGATTCTGAACCCTCTTTCTTCGTGGGTAGTCAAGGTAATCCAAGTACCTCCCCTCAGAGCTTCCAGGCATGTCCCTTTTGCTGAAGACACCACTCTTTAAGATTCCAGTGATTTCAGCTGGATCTAACCTGAAAGTCTCCTTCCTGGGATTTATTTTTCATGGTACCAGAAATACTATGCAAAAGCTGCTAAGGAAGAGAAGCAATTAATATCCCTACCCAGTCACACCACCTACGAATCACAGCAAGGACTAGCAAAAAAAGATATTCACATGTGGGTAGTAACCGAGAGCTATTTGATTGGACTGAAGAGCCACTTAACAGAAAGCAATTCATGCCAGGTACTAGAAACCCAAACAACTGCCCAGATGTTGTGAGGTCATGAACCTTAGAGACAGAGTCTACTCCGACCACGTTGTTAAAACAGCATTATTCCTTACTACGTTCCAAATCTTCTCCTGATATCGCAGAAAAGCATAACTTTCGCCCCTTCTCAAGGACTCTTCTCCTCACAGAAACCCACACTGCACACAATGCAGAGATCAGCAGATCACAGGAGGCACAACCCCAGCTGATCCATCTACATTCCAGTTCCTGCTTCCCTGACTCTGGAAGCATTGTGGAGGAGGGGCAGAATGATCCTAAGAGTCAGAATACCAGGAAGCCTGCTGGGAGACAGGCTTTCCTAGAAATGGCTGCAAAAGCAAGACCAGAAGAATGCCATATAATTTTATAAAATATTCCATAGACAATCTTAGTAATGCGGAGTAATTTAAGGGTTTATCATCGACTAAAGCATTTTTTTGGTTAGAAGTTATAGAAAATCCAACTTGAAATGACTCAAACAAACAGGTTTTTATTTTTCCTCACATATGGAAAACTGGAACTGTTCATTGAAGCTGTTAATCAATGTTTTGATTTTTTTTTTCCTTTCTGACACATGCTAGAATTTTGTTACTTTCCTCCTCGATGTTAGGTGTGGTTATATAATGGCTTTGGCCATTGGTTTGGGAGCAGATGTAGCTCGTGCTATTTCTGGGCAGGAACCTTTAAGAGCGAGTGTTTCTGCCAAGTTCCCTTCTCTGTGCCATGGTGATAGGCGACAGGCCACGTGATGCCTATGGAGCGCAGCCTTCACTGCCCAGTATGGTTCCAGGATACTCGTTGTAGCAACTCAAGTGTCCTCCTGACAAAAGACACATGGATCATCTTTATTTTATTTTATTTTATTTTTTGGTCATCCATAGTCTCAAAGTGGCTGCTAAGACTTCAGGCATTATTTTTATATTCAAAATAGGAAGACTTGGTAAGGTAGAATTTGAGTTGTTTACTTTACCAAGAATGGGAAAAAATAACCCTGGGGAGCTTCAAGAAATCTTTTTATAGCTGCTTTGACAGCAGGACTGGGTTAAAAGGCTTCTACTTGTTAGGAGGGAAGTCGCAAAAGTGGGCGTAGTATTATTTTCCCCCAAATCTGGGTAGATGGAGAAGGGACATAGATAGTGTCACGTGGACAATGACAGTGTGTACCACCAAGGCACAATTAGCATGGGAAGAGGTCAGATTTTTTCTTAAGATGAAAATAGCTAATATTATTTGGCTATACCTTAGCAAAAATCACCTAAAATCTTCATTTCTAGTCATTAGTAGACTATAGAAAGCTACCTATTGAAGTAATCCTCCCCAGTGTGCCATCCTAACTGAACAGTTTTATGAGTTAAACCCAATTTTGCAGGTTATTGCTCTGTAGGACCATAATTTAAAAACTGGCAGATGACAAGTATCCTCTTTCTGAATCTTTCCTCGGGCAAGACACTTCATTGGCTATGAAAAATTAAATTGTTCTGGTAATCACACTCTTTCCCAAAAGAAAAAATTCAGTCTCTTAAAATTATTAAGCAATTGGGGGCTGGAGAGATGGCTCAGTGGTTAAGAGCACAGACTACTCCTTCAGAGGAAGCAGGTTCAATACCCAAAACCCACGTGGCAGCTCACAGCTGTCTGTAATTCTAGTTCCAGGGGATCTCACACCTTCACACCAATGCAAATAAAATAATTTTTTAAAAAGTAATCAGTTGTTACAGATTCCCCAAACTATGGCCTTTGGGAAACTTGAAATTGATGTGTGACTTATTCCATTCTCTTACTGAATATTAGAGTTACGAGTTTAACAGGAAACCATACTTCCGCTTTTTCATATTTTCCAATTTGATGAAATTATATGTACTGTGTTTGTCCTTTCTTGAACTTTTTGACAAAAAGTCCATTTTTAATCTGGACTTTTCAGTGTACGTAATATAAAACCAGTATCGCCTTTTATATTTAAAAATCCTCTGTTGATGGTATAATGTGTTCAACATATGTATGGGGGTGGTGGTTGAGAAGACAGGCACTCAAATAACAGTTTCTCTCAAGCTTGAGGGCTCTCTAGATTTGGTTTAAAAATGTAGTTACTAGTCATTTTGTCACTTCCTTGGAGAGAGTTTAATGACGCAGATAGTGCTGTGCCTGCTGATCCCACTCTTCTCTATTCTCCTTTGAGACTGATAATGCAAGAGTCTCACAATTTTGACATATGTGAGTTTGGTCAGAAGAGGCTTGTTCCTGGGTTTGGCTTGGCCATCAAGGTTGTAATTCTTGGAGACACGACTCTGGTTCACTCAGTAGTTGTTTCACTTCAGCGAGGCATCCAATAGAGGACTATGTATTCCAGATATCACAACTATGCATCTTCTCTGTCGACTGAATAGTTTATCAGAAGTAATTTGACAGCATGGATCATTTACACAATGTGAGCAGGGACTGGCCTAAGAACCTGGTTTGAAACCCATGAGGTTTGAGACTAGATCTCACTCCTGTGGACATATTATGCTATATGGAGCCATGAGGACCTCTTCAAACATAACTGGAGCCAATTTCATTCTATATTAATTGCACATTAAAACAAAATGTTTCAGAATGCCCTGAACAGTGTTTACAGCATGACCAGTTGCTGGATGCTATGGATAAGATGAAATTTAACTTTATTTGTTACCCAGAAGGTTAAAAAAACAACCCTACTAAATTATGGTGGTAGCTTTTGTGATATTTGTAAGTTCACCTTCCCAGTCTTCCATAAAATCTTAACTTTTCCAAAAGAATGGTTTGGCCTTCAGCTGGCTTCTACAGGACAATCTTTTCAACTCTTCAGGTGACCTGCTGATAAAACTGTAACTTTGTCTATTGCACGGAGTGATGTGTGATACTCCACTCTAGAAATCTGATTCATGGTATAGCTAGTTGGATCATGAAGTATCTACATCCCAGGGATTAGTGACAGAACACTCTAACAAGAGGAAGTTATGCCTGTGTGCCATACCTCAGTAAAACTCTCAACAGTAAAACTTGCAAGTTCTTCTGCTTTGAAAATGCATAGTTTCACATATAGTTGGTGAAAGAAGATAAATGCCCGTGCTGGTTAGTTTTATGTCGACTTGATACAAGCTAGAATCACATGAAAGGAAGGAGCCTCAATTTGGAAAATAAGATCTAGGTGTATAAGATTTTCTTAATTAGCAATTGGTGGGAAGGGCTCAGTTTATTGGTAGTGGTCCCATCCCTGAGATGGTTGGTGGTTCTGGATTCTATGAGGAAGCAGGCTAAACAAGTCAGAAGGAGCAAGTCAGTAGCAATGGTATTCTTCTATGATCTTTGTATCAGCTCCTACCCCCAGGTTGCTGTCATTCTTGAGTTCCTAGTACTGATTTCCTTCTACGATATGGAAGAGTGATATGGAAGTAGAATCCAAATAAACCCTTTTCTCCTCAGCTCACCTTTTGGTCATGGTGTTTTGTTACAGCAATAGTAACTCTAACAAGGTCGAGCCATTCATTAGAGTAGCTACTTTTCTGGTCATGGTAACCAAGTAGCTGTCAAGATACAGCTTAAGGGAGAAAAGATTTATTTGCCTCATGGTCTTTGGTGATATAGCAAGGAAGCTCATGGCAGTGGCTGTCTCGGTGGTGGCAGGAGCCCGCTGCAGGTTAGCCCGCTGAGATGGGTTAAGAAGTGGCATGGGGTGATAAAATCACAAGGCCTGCTCCAGTGATCCTGCTTCCTCTAGTGAGGCTCTGACTCCTACAGGTTCTGCAAGCTCCCTGCACTGTGCTGCTAGCTGAGAGCCAAATGTTCAAATCCGTGTGCCTGTGGGGGGCATTTCACATTAAACCACAATAGCCATCTGTATGACTCCACTGAGAGGAAGCGCTGGAAACTGCACCTGGGACTCCTGTGGACTCTGCCCGGTAGGCCTCTCCCCTTTGCTAGCTTGCATCTGTGTCCTTTCCCAATAATACACTGTGACTGTGAGCTTAATGACTTTCTGAGCCCCGAGAGTCCTCCGAGGAAGGCATTGCACTGAGAGTGATCTTGGGGACCTTCCAAATTGACATTTATATTACAGGAATCCTAAAAGTCTGAAAATAATTGTAATCAGTGTCTACCTATGCTTCCCCTTAGCTGCTATCTACAACCAAACAACAATAACATTGAGCAAACGAACCAGTCTCTTAACACCAGATCAGAAATGTAGTTGATGTCTTTTTTTTTTTCATTCAGCTTAACAAACTCTGGTTAAGGGTCTCTCTTTTCTTAACTACTGAAGGTCCATTATGATACTCCTTTTAAATGCATTTTCCTTCATGATGTAGATACAAAGCTCTGACTTTCTGGGGAGACTGGACAGAAATTATTTGGAGACTGGAGAGATGGCACAAATGTTAATGACTGTCTAATCTGATTCAATTCCCAGTTACTACAAGATAGGTTCACAACCATCTTTAACTCTGGTCTCAGAAGACCAGAAGCTTGTGACACACAGCCTTAGATGTAGGCAAAACACTTATACACATAAAATGAAAGCTAAACTAAAGTTGAAAAGTAAACTTTTAAAAGTGTTTGAGAAACAGGTTCTTCAGTGCCCATTTCTAGAGGTCCACTGAGTATTAGGTATAAGGGTGGCAAGCCTCTATCTCTCATCGTTTCATATGACAAGACAAGAGGGCCGTATTGAACTGGAATTAGCAGTTCATCTTTATTGGGATATTTCTAAGGCTTCTATTTCAGGATTTTTGGATGAGTATGCATACTTCATGTCAATAATACTTCCCCATCCACTCAAGAGAGATTTCTGATGCACTTTATTATCCATTCCTGAGCAGAAATTCCGGACCCACGGAATCACACCAGGAACTTTCCCACTAAGCTGTTGGCACCATTTAGGGAGCCTTTGCTTTCCACCTGGCCTTTGGCTCCTCATTAGGCCCCTTGTGTTGTACCTTGCCCTATGGGTTCTATCCTATTTCTGTGACTGTGAGCTCTCACTGTCTCATCCCTTCTAAGTCTCCAGCATGAAAGAACTGCACATGCTCTGTTCACTCTTGCATTTCAGGGCCTAAAAATAATCCTTAAGATGCAGTAGCTTTTCATTGACCCATGGTTGTTGAGTCCATGAATGGAGGAAAGCTTGGTTCACTGTACCTTCATCTCAGACTGGTCTCTAGGAATGTCAATTTAGATCAGAGGCATGGCATACTCCAGTTCTTAGACTGAGCATTTTGATAATTTAATAGATATAATAAAACAGCATTTTTGAATCCTCGGTGAATAAGAACACTAAAGCCTCTTTTTAAACAAGTTGCTAGCAAATTCTAAAGCTGTTTATAGGAAATCAATATTTTGCAGGGAGACCATAGGTAGAAAGTCTGTTATATATCATACTAAGTAGAAATTGGGCCATGGAAGGGGCGAGTGTGAAGCAGAGAGACTTCTTACAAGTTGTCATTCTTCACTTAAAGAGTGCGATCTATTTTGGTAGCATCTCTGCTGCGAGCATTCCCGCAGTTTTTAATAGCTCAGCCTCAGCTGTCATGAACATTTGTGTTAATTTTTCCTCTCCAGCACACAGAGGAATGGCTGTGCATGTTGTTTGCAGATACCAAATTTGCTTCCTAATAATGTGACTAAAGGTGTCCCTTAGCCAGAGCTCTCAAAGTTCCCTTCTCTTTTCCAGGAAGCTGGGGATGCTGGGTGCTGGGAGATTCATTTGCTGGCATAGCAGATGTCACTAGAGTTTAAATGGCATAGTGGACCTATTTGGAAACTGTGTTCCTGTTGATGTTATTCGTAGGCTCTGTTAACAATAGCAGGATGATACCATGAGTTTATCTTTTTAGTTTAGTTAGTTTCATAAGGAGGGTTTGTAGACCTCAAACTATTAGCTATGTGTGGACAATATTGAGGATTAAGAATTATTCCGGCATCTTTCAAGGGATTCCTGTTTTCAAAACACCATTTTTCATCAATTTATTCCACAGTAGATATATTAATTCCCTAGTGATGCTCTAAGTTATCACCAGTTCAGGAGTTTTTAGACAATGACAATTTGTTACCTCAGTGCTGTGTCATAAATCAGATGCAGGTGGCTCAGCTGCTTCATGTACCTGGGTGCCACTGAGCCAAATTCAAGGTGTTGAGAAGGTGCTATCCTTTCCAGAGAGTGTCAAAGTGAATTTCCCATCACAGGTTGTTCAAATAAGATTCCTTCCCCCCTCCACTTGCCTCCTTCCTTTAGCTTCTCAGCTTTTAGAGCAGTGGTTCTCAATCTGTGGGTTATATCCCTTTGTGGGGGGTCTAATAACTCACTTGGGTCACCTAAGACTATTAGAAAACATAGATATACACATTATGATTCACAACAGTAGCAAAATTAGTTATGAAAAAGCAACAAAAATAATTTTATGACTGGGGTTCATCACAACATGAGGAACTGCCTTAAAGGGTCCCAGCATTTAAGAAGGTTGGGAACCACTGTTTTAGAAGCTATATGGATTATCTAGAATTTCCCCCCACCCCCACTTGTCCCCAGAGAAGGTCTTCATGCACACTGGGAATGCATTCTATGGACTTTGTGCCCATATTTTCAGAACTCTCTCCTCCATATGTAACATCAGAACTCAAGACACGAGTCCGGTGTTTCCTTTCCAGTCTCATCTCTTGTCTGCTTTTCTTTTGCTGTTGTAACTCTCAACTGTTAGTAATGGACCCAACTAGATAACCTACCAAGTACCTTAATGTTCATGACCTTGAGAACACCTACAAAGTACATAGTGGTAAGTGGGCTGCTATGTGATTCACCAATTAAGTATTGAGAAATCAGAGAGAACAGTAGAATCCCACTTAGCAGAAATATTATGGTTTGGACAAAAAGTATCTCCAGAAGGTGCTCAGGTGAAGTAGACTTGCTACCCCAACTTGTGGTGCTAATGAGAGGTGACTGGTGATACTTTTATCAATGAATAACCCATTCAAGAAGTCAGAGTTATTTAGACTATTAGAAGTAGAGACTCCTTGTAGGAAGTGGAATACTTAGAGTCAGTCTTTATGTATCTGGTTTTTGGATCTTTCTTTTCCCTTCATCTCGTCTTCCTCACTACCATCATGTGAGATGCTTTGCTCTGTTATATAGGTATTTATATTTTATTTTGTATTTGAACTTCCTTAACGTTTGTGAAGGAATCCTGTAGTGACAATGGAGCATGGACTTGGACTGAGGGCTATGGTGGCAGCAGTGGCCCCCATGTGCAGACTCAGTCCAGTGGGAAACATGACCTGGTTGCGTGGTGCATGCACATATTTGATCATAAGAGACTGGACCAGGGACAGGCAATACGTGGATCCTGGGAAGTTCTCTGGTTTTTAACTAGGCTCATAATGACAGTAGAAATAGCACAGTGATGATAGAAGCATCGGGATAAACAGTGATAATTGCAGTGTAATTTCACAGGCCATAAATGAAATAGGGAGCACGGATGCACCTTAGGGCAAGCAGGTGATTACAAACTTTCTTTTATGTGAAGTAAATTTAAGCAAAAGTAGCTCCTATAACCCTGAAAAGGAAGGACATGAAAAGGAAGGACATAAAAAGGCATGAAGGTAAAAATGAAATGGTTTTCAAGACAAGCAACCAATAGATCAGGCAAGAAGAAAGCCCTGAAATTAACTCAAATCCACAAATTTAATGCACAGAATGGGAATGTAATAACTATTCCAATAGTAAGCTAGACTTGCACACACAGGAAAACATGAATCAGCAAATTCTTCAGCCTGTAAGGGGACAGGAAAATGAGCAGTTTCTATGGATCATCGGAAACCTATGAAATAAATCAACATAACCCCTTTCTGGAAGATCTTCTAGCTAACTACTACTGGAGTTACTCTTTGAAATAATCTGATTTAGTAATCACTGTGAAAGTATCTAGTCAAGCTTTACTGACATATAAAATGTGTGTATTGATGGTAATGGAGTGATGATCTGATACAAGTGTACAATGTCTGACAATCAAAGCAGGGTGCTCAGTTTCTCTATCTCGATCATTCACCTGCTTTCTATAGCTGAACTCTACAAACTCTTCCCCTCTTGTCCTTTAAGATCCTGCCTTCCCATGTCTCCCTAAATCTGGTTTTCAATCCTTGCCAGAATGCTCTACAGTATAAAATTTAGTAATTTAAATTTTATATAAATAAAATAATAAATTTAATTGATTGTAGATGTTAGAGAGGTGTCCTAGAAATAAAGATTACTGGCTGCTCTTTCAGAGGGTCTGGGTTCAATCCCCAGCACCCACATGGCAGCTCACAATTTTAATTCCTATTCTAGGGGATCTAATTCCTTCACATAGACATACATGCAGGCAAAACACCAATGTACATAATATGAAAATAGTAAATCAGTATAAAAAATTACTCCTTAGAAATAATTCATTATATGTATACACAGATATATGTGTTATATATTTAACATGTACATATATACATGTTTTATATATATATATTGTTTTTTTTTTAAATCAAGGTCTCCCAGAGCTTGACAACTGTATCCGTGGAACTTGTAGGGTTTTACTCATTCTACTATTTCTTGTCTCTCAACATACCCTCTCGCTCTATGCACAAAATTACTGATCTTTTTTTAAATATAAAAAATACATTTAGAAATTAGAGTGTTCTCTAGTGGGTTTGTATAGGTTTTCTCACACCTTTATCATTTTGGTTCAATTCATTTTCTAACCTCCTTATCCCGCATCCTCCCACCCCCCACCCCTGCTTAAACCTTTACCATTTCTTTCACGTTCAAAGTGTTGTACTATCCCCTCGAACAATATTTTTTAATTGGGTTCCAAGATAGTAAAATTCCTTATGGCTTTTTGTTTACCCTTCCTTTAGGTTAACGCTTTCCCCCACCAACTCCTAAATAACCATTTCATTTTTACCTTCATGCCTTTTTATGTCCTTCCTTTTCATGTCCTTCCTTTTCAGGGTTATAGGAGCTACTTTTGCTTAAATTTACTTCACATAAAAGAAAGTTTGTAATCACCTGGTTTCAAAAGTATTCTTTTTCTTTTTTAAAAAAGAAAACAAACATTCTGTTTTCATTTTACATCTTCCATCTCTTGTATTCTGTGGGTTATGCTTGCCTCTGTGGTTCCCACTCTTTTACCCCATTCTCCCATTTCCAGAATTCCCTCTGTTTTGTTTTCTTTGTTGCCTCTATTTCAGTCTTCAAGTTTTGAACTGTTTGCTTCATCTGTTTGATTGCTTTTTCTTGGTTTTCTTTAAGAGATTTATTGATTTCTTCCAATTATTTGTTTGTCTTTTTCTCCATTTCTTTAAAAGAAATTTTCATTTCTTCTTTAAAGGTTTCCATCATCCTCATAAAGTTATGTTTAAAATAATTTTCTTCTGCTTCTTCTGGGTTAGGAAGATCAAGACTTGCTTTTGTAAAAACACTGGATTCTGATGTTACCATGTTGCTTTTTAGGTTGTTGAATGAATTCTTGCATCGGCACCTCCCCATCTCTTCCTCCAATTGGTGCAGGCAGTGTCTTTGCCTTTGGTCCAATCTTTGCAGTGGCTGTCGGTGTCCTTGGGAATCTTTCTGGGTCTGCTCTGTACTATCACTGTCTGTGCCTCAGGGAGCTACTGAGGTCTCTCTTGGCCCGCTCTTTTGTTTTTGCTTTCTTGTTCCACTCTGTGCAGTCACAGCCTGTGCTTCAAAGTTCCTCTCTTGGTCCTCTCTGTGTAATCACAGTCTGTGCTTCAGAGTTCCTCTGAGTTTGCTGGGGGAAGGGAGGCTTGTAGCTTACAGGGTCTGATTGGCTGAGTAGGAGTGTTGGAATAGCCTACCTACAGGAAGCTTGCCTGCTGCTTGGCTAGAGAAGCTGAGGGAGGTGGGAGAGGGGCCCAGGGTTTTGTCCCAGTATGGATGGTCTATCGAGTGGGATGCACCACTGAGCAGTTGGTCACTCACCTCTTGGTCCTATCTGTGTAGTTGCAGCCTGTGTTTCAGAGTTCCTCTGAGGATGCAGGGGATAGGACGATTTGGGGGCAGAGTCGGACTTGTAACTTACAGGGTCCAATCGATGGGATGGGGGTATTGGTGCAGCCTACCTGCAGGAAGCTTTTCTACTGGCTGACTAGAGAAACTGAGGTAGGTGGGAGAGGGGCCCTCGAAAATATTTTTAAGACATTTTCATTGGAATTTAGTAAAATGTATACTTCAGAGTAAACCAATGCCTTTGAAGTGGTGTTTTACGATTTAATTTTAAAATGACAAGATTTTTTTACCTGTGTTTTCAGGGTTTCTTTTGTATTTTTCTGTGCTGTGAGCAGATTTTTATGACTATTGAACCTTGTGTATCAAAAATGCTTTGAGAATTTAGTCTTCTTAGATTGTGTCTATTATTATGTATTTCTTCCATAGAAACATCTTCTTGGCTTTATTATTTTGTATTCATAAAATTTAGAAGTAGTCTTGATCTCAATACATTAAGATATAAAGAAGAGTCACTGGAGAATAATAAAAAAAATTTTCAGAGCCGGGCGGTGGTGGCGCACGCCTTTAATCCCAGCACTCGGAAGGCAGAAAAATCCAAAAAAGAAAAAAAAAATTCAGAAAGATTGTCAGAGAGCGAGAGCGAGACCAACTCCAGCATACATTATGAATTTTTTTTGTTTTGTTTTTGTTTTTGTTTTTTCAAGACAGGGTTTCTCTGTGGTTTGGAGCCTGTCCTGGAACTAGCTCTTGTAGACCAGGCTGGTCTCGAATTCACAGAGATTCGCCTGCCTCTGCCTCCCGAGAGCTGGGATTAAAGGCAAGCGCCACCACCGCCCGGCACATTATGAAATTTTTTGAGGCCAGAATGAAGTCCCCAAAGAAAACATGCATTGACACACTGCATTACCTCCTGTCAAATTAACAGGACCATGTGCTTTTGTTTCATATCCTTGACACTAGAATTTGAAGAGAAATAAGAAATTGTTGCATGACTAACTGACAGTAAAGGTAGAAACCTTGCTTCATGCTGTTCCAAGCAGATTTATCTCTTAGCTATCATTCTACCACATCCATGAAATTATTAGACCTTAGAATGTCTTTAAAGAATACTAGAAGCACCAAACCACCAAATAGATCTGTTTGGATTTTCACTGATTTACATAAATTATTTTTGTGAGCTAACTTATATCAACTATTGAGGAGACACTTGGTAAAGTGTTTGAGAAAATTTATCCAGGTAAAATAAGAGGTACAATCAGGGAAATATGACTACTTGCGATTGTATTGACTGTAGTTCAGTAAATGCACTATAACAGATAGGTACCTTTCATCAAGTACCTGGAGTCTGTAG
This sequence comes from Microtus pennsylvanicus, assembly GCF_037038515.1. Classification (NCBI taxonomy): domain Eukaryota; kingdom Metazoa; phylum Chordata; class Mammalia; order Rodentia; family Cricetidae; genus Microtus; species Microtus pennsylvanicus. The sequence continues at coordinate 56,796,020 of NC_134580.1, read as the reverse complement.
TTTCAAAAAGATGTGGGTATGCCATGGAGTAGACAGACACAAATGAGCAACAGTGTTGTGGGGGAAACAGAAGGCTCCTGTAGACTCTTGGGTGATATAAGGAGGATATTACCAAGAGCATAAATGTCAGTTTTGAATTTTATCTGTGGGACAATTTCATGGCATATTTCATGTCTTCATTAAATGGGAAGTCTAGTGGTCACAGAAATCAAAAAGAAACAACAAAAAGCCAAAAACTATTAACAGTAAATGAAACCGGACCAGTGACTGTTAAGTCTGCACAAAATAATACCCTACCCATGATGATTTTTTTAGCTAGGCACTGCTGTGAATCATTTAGGGGAGAGAGAAAACAGGATGATTTGTTTAGTTCAGAAATTATTTACCCTTATTTAATTTTATTCTTTTAATTTTACGTATATTGGTGTTTTGCCTACTTATTCATTGGTGTACTACCTTTATACCTAGTGCCCATGGAAGACAGAAGAGGATTCTGGAGGACATTGGCTCCCCAAAGCCTGACTCAGATGGTCATGAACCACCATGAAGATGCTGGGAACAAAACTCAGCTCTTCTGCAAGAACACCCCATACTCTTAACTGCTGAGCAGCCCTAAGTTCTTAACTGCTGAGTCATCCTATGCGCTTAGTTGCTGAGTCATCTATGCTCTTAATTACTGAGTCATCCCATGCTCTTAACTGCTGAGCCATCCCTCCAGGTCCTCACACTTTATTTTTAAAAAATGTTTTCCTAACTCTTTTATCATATAATTTGATTCTTTGCCAAATTCATTTTCTTTATAAATGTTGACAGAAGAGTTAAAATAAGTTACTGACTGCTATTAGCCTAGCATGCAATATCACTTTTATCACCTTAAGGGGAAATACGATATTCATACCTAGATCTCATTTTTTTTTTCAGTGTTGGGATTCAATCCCAGCACCTTACACTTATTATGTAGGTTCTTCATCATTGAGTGGTATCTCAAGATCAGTGTTTTAATTTAAATGTACAATAATTTCACAATTGTTAGATTTTCACAATGTAGTGAAGATGCCTTTGTAGTTTAAGAAATTACGAGATTTCAACTCTTGGTGTCCTTCAGCGTGCAGGAAAGCCATTGTTGCTTCCAGATGCATCTTTAGCTAATCAGTCGGAGGATGAAGGTACTAGCAGTATTCTTGTTTTAAATATGAGATTTCAAACTAATTTGGCATCTGTGTGTATGCTGTAATACTTCCTCTAAAGGATTTATTGTTACTTATTAGTAGGAAGATTTCAATCACGCATTTCTAAAAGACCAGATGGTGATTGACAACCATGTGCATAATAATGGCACTAAAATTTTTGACATGGTTTACACTATATTATTCTGTGAAAAAGCAAGACAAGAACTTTCATTTAAAATACTCTGTATTGCCAGGCGGTGGTGGTGCACGCCTTTAATCCCAGCACTTGGGAGGCAGAGGCAGGCGGATCTCTGTGAGTTCGAGACCAGCCTGGTCTACAAGAGCTAGTTCCAGGACAGGCTCCAAAACCACAGAGAAACCCTGTCTCGAAAAACCAAAAAAAAAAAAAAAACTCTGTATTTTAATGTTAATGAAATCAGCATTTTATCAACTTAGTTAAAATAATATTGCCTTTCTACATTGTTGCTCCTAGGGCATGTTGACTAGCTGATTCAATGTTTGGTAGTTGCCTGTTTGCATTGCTAAAACCAAAGTAAAATTTCAAATGAACTCAGTGTCCATAAATACTACCCAAGTATACATCATTTAAACTAAGCAAAATTCTCTAGTGTACAATCAGTATTGAAAGACTGCTACACAGTTCCAAGGAAGGATATTTAAATCAGCGTTCTCTTTTATTTACAGAAGGCACATAGCTTTTCTTCCTTTTTCATTTTCATTGTTTTTCTTTTCACATGTGGACATGCCATGGTAATTTAAGATATTTACATAAAGTCTGAGCAGCAATTTGAGCCTCTTTATTTATTTATTTACTTTAGTGTCTTGAGATAAGTTTTCAGTACGTAATCCAGGGTGAACTTTAACTCACTATGTGGCCCAGTGTGACGTCAAGTTTACTGCAATCCTCCTGCCTCAGCCTTAGAGTGTTGTAATATTAGGTGTGTGGCAATACTATTCTCAGCTCCATTTGAACTTAAAAATAAATAAAATTACTGGTATTCTCGATAGTATTGGCTTAGGTCACTATTTTTGGTTCAATGAGTATCTTTCTTTAGGATAAGAAAGCCACATAGAGAAACATGGGTCTTTTGTATGCTTGCAATGCTCCTGGAATTATACTTTACATGACTGAACATGGCCCATGGGTAGGAACTAAGCATGGAAGAACAATTTCTTTCAAATTTCAGTTTGACTCCTTTGCTTCTGAGACATCACCAGAATGTATGCACTGAAGCAAGAGAGAAATGAAGGAGAGCAAGAAGACTGGGTGTGTTATGGGCTGAATACATGGATGAGACTGCTTGGGACCAAGAATGAAATAGATGTAAGAAGAGTGGTGGGGTTAATTCCAAAAATCTATGGTGGGAATAAGAGTTACGGAAGATCAGCAAGGCATCTGCAGAAATGCTTCTGGAGATAACTGGACTCTAAGGATTTTGGCAAAAGCAACGATTCAGCACATTTAGAGGTTTAATTCAATGATCTGTTCAAAATTCAAAGGCACCATTGAAAGGTGGTGGAAGTGTGGAAGGTGAGTCCTATTTGCCGCAAATGTGTCCCTATGACTGTTTCTTCGTAAGGTATATTTTTGGCTCCAAACTCTTACAGTTTTTCTTTGATGCTTCCTGGCTGCCATCAGATGAACAGATTCACAATGCCCTTCTGCTCTGATGGCTTTACTTTGCCAGGGGCCAAAAAGTACTTAAGCAGGCTGACCAAGGGCTTAAATCTTTGAATTTTGAACTAAAATAAATCCTTCCTCCATTAAGTTACTTATGTTAGGCATCTAATCACAGAGATTAAAATTCTAATCTAAGAGTTAACTGCTTAAACATTATTTAATTAGGCTTACTTAAATAGCAACTAACTTCACTGCAAAAGCATACCACATCTTGGTAAATGAGAATATTGACAACACATAATTATGGATTAACTGTTAAATCATTGATAATCAGCTGCAATCTGTAGAACCACAGGGATTAGGTAGAGAGTAAGAGACTATAGGGAACAGATATTATCAAGGGCCTTTGGGGTCCAGCCCCCAGGTTCTCTTCACAGTTCAGATTGGACACTACAGCAAGCAAAGGGGCACTTAGGTATCTGAGGGTGAAAGAATGCTCTCACACTGTGCTGTCTCTTTATTCTTCTACCCCTATTCTAATTCTCCTGGCTTCTAATTTCTCCTACCTTCTTCTCCTCTCGCCTAAAACTTCTCTCTCCCATGTGGGGCTTGAAACAATGAAAAAAATTACAATTGCATTGTTCAAAAGCACATTACTATGTTAATGCTAAGGAGCTGAGCCATTTAGCATGTCAACACAAGGCTCCAAGGTTATGGGAGTAAGACTGTGCCTAGTCTGGGGATGTGGGGCACAGTGCCCAGTAACAAACTTTGAGATTTAGGTCTACTTTCAGCAGATTTTGCAAGTAAAGAATTGGCATGCTTTTCTTAGGGTGCTTTGTGTAGCAACCTTGGCTGGACATCTGTGACTCTGACCTTGTGCAGAACTGTAAAGTTTTAAACTTATGATCTATTTACAAAAAGCCTTTAGTTCAGTTTGAACTTTTTCTGAGTTAAAAGTGAGCTAATTGTGTGCAGTTGGTCTGAGCATAAATGAACAAAGCAGGCTGTTAAGTGTCCACAGTCCTTGAGGGACAATAGATCTTGTTATGAAGCATGTCCTAGTATATTTTTTATATGTCAAAATTATACAAATAAATAAAAAAGTCACAGATATATGTGTGCCCAGTGGATGGAATATTTTCAGGAGATGAACACATAAACAGTGGGAATACATCTACAGCTATTCTCAAGGAAGAAATGAAGTGGCCCAGATACAGACAACTGGTTTTCAGAGTCAGTGGTTCTGTAAGCCGTGCTAGACAGGATTATCTTCATTAGAATCTGGTGGGTCTACACCTAAATCTATTGCCATATGCTGTATGTTTCCAAGGCCTCTGACAAGATGGATCTAATTAAGGAAATGAAACAGGATAATGACGGGTGGATGTGGGAGCTGGAATGGGAGAATCAGGTGTGGAAGAGAAAAGTAGAGGGAATTGCGGGAGGGAATACTAGCGGAGACAATAATTAAAATCATGGGTCATTTTTGAGGGGGAGTATGAAAACATTTGTGGGGTAGTATGGAAACCTTATACAGGAAAAGCTTCTAGAATCAATACATAAATGAAGGCATTCTAAAAGAAATCACAAATCATAGGTGAGATGTAGGGTGAGGGGAAAACTTAATCAGAATATATTTTGTGAGAAAAAATATATTTTCCCTAGAAATACATGAGGAACAGTTACCTCCGCAGACCTAGCACTAGTATTGAGGATTCAGGAGTAGCTGTAAAGTAGTTCTTTGTTAACTCATCCCTTATCAGAGCCTCTCTAATTCAGAGCCTCCAAACTAAGATATTTTTGCCCAAACTATTCTTTTTAGATAGGCGAATTTGCTTAATCTCAGCAAATCTATGGAGTCTTTGGCTAGGTGAAGAAACTTTTATCCTTTTATGTGCAAGAGAATGTGTTAAATTTTTACCAAATGACTTTATTTTTTAAGTAAAGTCATTATAAAAGATATACTTTAAAAAACAGGTTTGATCAGACCTTGGGAATCTCAACAGGTCTTAGACCTTTGTCTTTGCCCAGCTTTGTTGCCCCTGGCCTGTCCCTTTAAAAATCTTCCCATTTGCCTCCTCATGGCCAGTTTCTTACCCTGTCAATCCGTATTCTCGAGACCTAGTCAATTAAATACGAACCTGATCAGTTCATGAAACACTTCAAAGCCTCCTATTAACTCCCTGAAGCACTACTGAACCCTGGATCCTTGCCATCTAATTTGTCATTAAATTCCCCATTAGGTCTTATGTGTCGTAGGCTCACCATTTTAGTTGACATGACCTTGTACATTACTAGTCACTTCATTTCCAATGCTTGGTTCTCCTGTTGCTGGGGATGAGAATTTTAACAATCTTGTCCTGATTCCCCAATTCTCTGGCTAGTGACAGTTACTTACTCCTCAATAATCTTATAATGTTTTATTAATGTCTCTTCTACACAGTTATTCTGCTGCATTGCAAATATATGCTCATTGCTCTGAGCTACAGGGATGTGTCTTAATTTTTCTTCTAGCAGTTCAATGTTGATTCTTGGACTGTTAGAAGATTAAGATCCAGGTGTACTCAAGTGATAAGAGATTTGCATGAAGGTTTCCATTCAAGAGGAATTAGCCTCCCCTAGGAATGAACACCAATTATTGGTTGTTCAATGTAGAGGGGTCAGCCCTGAAACCATACATCCACAAACAATAAAAATGAGCTCAGCAAGTTGTACCTATGTGTACACATGTGCACACATTCAAATCCAAACACACACACATGCATCCATGCAACCATGGAGGCATGGAGGCACGCACACAAGTGCACAATGTGATGATAAAGAAAAAGATCTTATCAACTTGAGAGTGGGTGAGGGTAGCTTACAGAGTCTGGCAAGAGTAAGGGGAGGAGGGGAAATGATGTAATTCTATTCCAATTAAAAACATTAAAAATAACAAAATAAAATTTAAAAAAGTTGAGTGTGTGTGCATGCATATATGTATATGCTTGTGTGTGGATGCATGCACATGTGTATGTGTGTGGAGTAAGTGCTCCAAACACTGTACCAAGACAATTAAGGCCAAATGGAAGGAAATATGTGTAGAATTGCAGTTGCCAATTACGACTAGAGCTCTGTGGGTCAAATGATGTCTAACAAATTGGTTTATGAGAATTTGTGTGTGTGTGTGTGTGTGTGTGTGTGTGTGTGTGTGTGTGTGTTGGAAAAAATATGCTTCCAATGACAACTTCTTTCTTCTTTTTCACTCTTTTTATTTTGCGGGGAGTATTCTTAGTATTGCATTTTGAATAAGTAAATAGCCAGGTTTTTACATTTAAATTTAAAAATAACTCCACAGATGGTCTTCAAACTTTCTAAGAAAAAAAACTTTGGAAATAAATCCAACAGAAAATTTGTTAACCTAAAAACATACCCATCAAGCTCAACAAAGTTATGTATATGAAGTAACTACAGATAATTAAACTTTGATTAATTTGTTCTTTGATTTTTATGAATATCATTTACCAAAAGAAATATAGATTGGCTATGTTTTAAATATACAAACACTAATACTTATCTTTAAGATTTAAATATTTATTTCATTATCCTCATTGAATATAATCATCTTGATCAGTGTTGGCAAAATTAAATCTTTTATATTATCTTTTTTTGTAGTTTAATTGTTTTTTATTTTTTGGGAATTTTATACATGCACACTAAATTTATAACACTTCTACTCTTTTCTCTCCCTCTTGAAATGACTCTTGTTCTGTTTCAGATTTGTAAAGTCTTTTGTCACTATTGTTATAAACACTGTATCTTATAAGGAAATCATGCCAAATGATGTTCAAATCATGGCAGAATTTTGGGAAAACATGGAAGGGAATAAATAAGTAATTTTCAAAGAAAGTTATGAATATATGGAGATAAAACAATTCAAAAGAGTAAGAGCTGAACAAGTAGGTGGTAGTAGATAATTTTGAAACTAAAGGACATAAATCAAGGTTCTCCTGTTATTTGAATGACACTGTATTGCCTTCTGTATGAATTCAGGAGCTCTCTATGAAAGATAATTTATGATTACTTGAACCAAAACAAAATCCTCTGAAAACTGCTCTGGAAGATTAATGATTGTGAATGTGGTCAGGCTGTTTTCATCTGCTTTACAAAGTTCTGCTTTGTTATCGTAGTTTTGTATATGAAGTTACCATAGAATTAGGATGTGAGCTAAAGTTATATAGTGCTGGAGAGAGAGAGAGTTTGTAGAGTTCGGAAGCAAGTCAACCACGAGCCCTGGCCATTTCTAAGATTCTTGCTGCAATTATAGACCTCAGCTTTTTATTTGTCTCCTGACATTGGGCCATCTTGTTGCTAGTCACACAGAAAACAAAGTACGTCAAGGCAACAGCACTGTTGCACTGTAACTGGCTTCTCCTCTGGGAGAAGAGACTGCTTATAGGAGACAATAGCTTCAATGGCTTTTTCTCATTCCAAATGTGATGAGGTCCTGGCTTCTTTTGGGATACAATCCATGGTATTTGCAGGTGTTATGGAGACCTTTGGGAAGCGGAGCAAAAATCCTCTGTAACCATGCTGCCAGCACAGCTGTGAGAATAGACCTTGTGTTTTGAGTCAGAAATTCATATTCTTCTCTCAGCACTCAAAGCATTTGAGAGGCTAATTTCTTAGATTGAATGTGAAATAATATTTTAGACTGCTCCCATTCTTGAAAATTAAGATTCTCTAGGCAAGACCTATACTAATGGCAAAGTATAACTTGGCCTTGAGGTTGTTTGATAAATAAGAAATTATCTGTATCTAAATAGTTCCTTTTGGAAAACTGAAATTTGACACAGAAAATATTCTGACATTTTGAGGCTTTCACATTCTGATCAACCTGGAAAATTAACTTTGTTGTGCTGAGTCAGTAAATTCTCATACTTATGCTCTATTGATATTTGAGTTATGAAGATCATAAAGGAATTCAGAGTACTACTTGCTGACTAAAGGATACAATTGCCACTACTCAAAGATCAAATTCTTACTGGAGCTTTCAGGAAGTTCTCTCTATATAATTTGTTGGTAAATAGTTCTATGGAAGATGCAGAATTATGCTGAAGAATTTCCAAATAAGTAATGTGATAAAGTAAATGCTTTTATAGACACTAGTACACACATAGAAAATGAATCCTAAATAGTTCTGTTCAAGAAATAGTCCTGGGTCTAAGAGCAGTGTAGTAATACTGCAGCAGCAGTAACCCTTTTACAGACATTGGGTGCTCTGTTTGTTTTAACTGTGTACTCTAGTCTTTATTGACCTTTTAGGGACTTTCTATCCTCCCAAATGTTACGTGAAATATTCTACTATGGCAAAATGTACACGAACAAACTAAATACATTGGGATTGCTGACTAAGAAAGAAGAATTGGGAATCAGAGAGCCAAAAGAACATAAAAAGTAATTTGAGCTTTATATGTATATAAAATGCTCCAAAGATGCACCGTTAATTCAGAAACATTCACAATTTTGAAGAAAGATTCCAGCGTAGGCAAATCTATTTATAAACATTTAACAATCTAGAAGCAATAACTATCCAGGGATGTAGAATTTTAATTAAATGCCTAGAGGCAATCTAATCTGATGTAAGTGAATCTAAATTTAAAAAGAAAGTAATCAGTTATAATTACAAATACTGCTATAGATAATGAGACTGGATTTCAAAAGTGATGTAAGAAAATGAACGTCATGCCTATCAATCTCTAGTTTATTTGCTCAATAATTGACCTGCTCCCAGATATCCCTCATTGTTTTTGCTCTTAAGAGTGACTTTTTAAGGGATGGAGGCATGCAAACTGCCTAGAATATGTTTGATTTATTTAACTATCCAATAGAGAAGCTTGGTTGTAGTGTTGTAGTTTGGCCAATTTCTGTTGAAAGCAATCACAGAGGCTTCGAGGAAGAGTTTAAGGTGGATACTAAGATTGTATAAGCGCTACCCCCACTACCCCCAAAAGGTAACAGCCTAGAGAGAAATCCCTTGAAGAGAATTCTAACAAACTGTGCTAAGAATGCCGAGGTGTAGCTCTCCACAGCTGATGGCTTCCATTCCTCACGGGGATGAGTGGTGAAGGACTCAATTGTCTTCAAGAGGCTGGCCCCTGACAGTGTGAACATGCTCCAGGGAGTGTATGGACAACATAAATTGGACTTCTTTTCTTTTGTGAATGGTAGGTCACAAAAGTGGAAGGTGCAGATCTGGGAAGACTGGGAAATGAGTGTGATTGGGATGCATGATGTGAAATTCACAAATAATAAAAATATTATGTTGGAGGAAAGAAGTTGCATATCCAGTTGAGTCTTAAAGGCAAAGACTTGACAATGGCATGGAACAGAACAAGAGTTTAGAAGAAAAACCCAGGACAGGAAAGCTGTTGTAGAGTGGAGTGAGATAAAGAGAAGAGAAAGGAAAAGCCATGTCATTTGAGTTATGTCTGAAAAAGAGGGCAGCCCCATGGAGGGCAAGCAGTGGGAGGGGAGCATTAGCAAGAGAATGAAAAAGTCATACTACTAGACAAAGCCTGACTTAGGCTCTGGTCAGAATCTGAAAGATAAAAGGGAGAAGAGAAGAAAAAGGGAAAGTTATGTCTTTGCAAGTTGAACCTCAGACAGGCACAGAGATTCACAGTAATTCTGGTACTACACAGAGAACAAGAATTCTGTGAATGAAGAGTACATCACCTCTTTAAAAGTTATTATTCTTCCTACTTCTACCTTTGCTTAAGGTAAACTTGCCTTCCTGACGATTGATCCTGTGGCCAACTGATTAGCTGGACCAATTGGAATAATACTTACATGGGAGGAGACAGTGGTGTGCCTCCACCAAGAGGTAGATTTCCTTCATCTGGCTATGAGACAACCTCTGCTTTAAGCAGCCTTCAAAGTTACTTACACAAGCCCTGAAACTTTTGCTGAGCACATAGTATTGTTCTAAGTGTTCTTAACACACATGCAGACACCGGAGACTTTTTGGAGGTAATGAACACATTTTTATTACTTTGAATGTTGTGATGGTGTCCTGTATAGGCATAAACGCACAAACTCATCAAATGTATACATTAAATATGTGTAGTCAGTTTTGGTAGATCAACTAACTATGCCTTAATATGGTAGTTAAAAATGAGTTAGGCACACATATATTTCCACTTATGTTAACTTATTCGCTCAATGCTGTTAAGTATTAGATCCACGGTTGCTGGATTCCTCTACTGCTGATGAAAAAAGCCAAACCAGACTGAATAAATAAACCCGGATGTAACGAACATGGCAATGCAAAGCAGAGCATCCCCCGGGTAACCCCCAGGATGGCAGGAGACAGAACAGGAGAGCACACATGGCAATCTGTGGGCCAGGTCTTAAACAGCTGGTAGGCGTGGTCCCGGCCAGACTTTCTGAGGGGAGCAGGCTCTGGGGGCGGGGGAGGAAGGTGAAGCTCCCAACAAAACACTGCAGACTCTTTGGGTATATGGATGCCAGGAGCTGGGGTGGAGCTTCCATGAGAACATAGTAGACTCTTTGGGTATATTGATGCCAGGAGCTGGGGTGGAGCTTCCATGAGAACATAGTAGACTCTTTGGGTATACTGATGCCAGGGACTGGGGTGGAGCTTACACTAGAACAAATGCATTTGGGTTATATTCTGCCATTTTAGGTTTCAAAGACTCTAATCTTGAATGTTTTATTTACTCAATTGTTCTTTTGGGGTACTTGACTTTCTGTCGGAGGAGGATTCTTCTTTTAATCAAAGATTACTTTGTATCCATGTATTTGTATAATATCATCAGCCTAGCATTTATGTCACCTCTTCAGTGCTCCCATTTTTCTCCTCCATTCTTATCAAATCATTAATTAATATGAGCCATCTGGGATTATCTAAAGTTGTCGTGTTCTTTCCACTACTTTCTCCATCCTCCATACACTATTTCTGGCAATATAATTTTACTCTTAGTTAATATCTGTGTTACTATCTGATTTCCATATGGAATGAGATATTTTGCTCTTCAATATACTCTCATATAGCTTGTGGTGCCATACAGTATCTATTAGAATCATCTCTGTAAAGACATTACTTATTGCTAACTTCAAAATTAATTTATACTTTGTGTCTTTATTAGTTTTTGTAACTATCTGAACATTTCCTAGCAGCAGATGCATGATAGTTCCTGTTATTTTATAGTACTCACATTTATTTGTAGAATTTATACTTGGATAACAGGTAGTGACCTACTTTTTTTTTTTTGTAATGGAAATGTGTCCTTGCTTTCCTAGCTTATAAACTTATTATTAAGTTCCTCTCCAAGCCTCTTTGTCAGGGGGTGGGTACAATTAACCATGGACTGTTTCAAGGTCTGAGGGGCAGGCAGAGAACAGAAACAGCTTCACCTCCCTCCCCCAGGCCCCTTGATCTTGGAGGGCACAATCAACCATGAGACACCATTATGGCGAGTGAGAACAAGGTAAAGAAAAGGTGAATGTGTGTGTGTGTGTGTGTGTGTGTGTGTGTGTGTGAGAGAGAGAGAGAGAGAGAGAGAGAGAGAGAGAGAGAGAGAGAGAGAGAGAGTTTATTTATTACCTCTGTATCAATTCTTCAGTCTTGAACTGTTTCTTCACCTGTTAGACTTTTTTCTTGGCTTTTTAAAAGGAATTTCTTTCTTTCTTTCAATTTTTTGTCTTTTTAGTTGATTTATTTAAGGGAATATTGCATTTCCTGTTTAAGGGCCTCTATCATCTTAATAAAGTTATTTTTAAGGTTGTTTTCTTCTGTTTCATCTGCATTGGGATGTTCATTCAGGCCTTACAAGGTTCTGGTGGTGCTATATATTTTTTTATGTTGTTGAATGTATTCTTACACTGCCATCTAATTACATCTAATGATATTTACTGTACTGAAAATTAATACATAAATTTAAAAATCGTCATTAATTCATTTAAAAACAATGGCAAAAACACTTGCAGGTGAACACCAGTAATGAGTGTTAAGTCAAAACAACTGTTTTTTTTGCAGTTAAACCTTAAGAGTAATTATTTGACAGGCTCACAAGTCTCTACTGTCTGACAAAATAGAAGAGACAGTTGGATGTGAATCTGACATATTCAGCCTTTAAAATTTATTGCTGAGTTGAAATATTTGAAGAAAATCTGTCCAAAACTCATAAAGAGGGTGTTTTTTTCTTTGATATCACTCTAAAATTCTACTAGTAACTGATAAGGTTTAGCAGCAACATGCAACCGAGACCATGGTGACTTTCGGTGCGCAGCTGCATTCAAGTCGATTGTCTCTCTTGCACTTCAGATGCTTTTGCTGCAGTCAAAATATTGTTCATTTGGGAACCATGTGTCCCCTGAGTTATTCAGACCTTTCAAATGCTGATGGATGTTATATTAAGATAAAAAATGAAAAAGTATGCATTAATCTCACTACTGATAATTTTTTTCAGAAGAAAAATTGAATAATAGGAAGTTGCAAACCACAATGCTAGAGAGAATGTTCTCTTCTAAAATTCAAATCTGACCAAGATCAGGTATTTTAAGTTTGTAACATAAGTCATTCTTTGAATTATAAATAATGTAATAAATTACTATGTAAAACTATGTAATTCAAGAAATGTTATATGTTTTAAAGACATGTCTGTGTTTTAGTGCTTATATAGTGGTTCCCCATAGTTCTCATGGTATTTTGATTTGTTACTAAAAACAGTATTTTTTACTTCTCCAGAATCTTATAGAACTGACAGACAACATATGCTAAAAACAAACAAAACAAAACAAAATCACACATGCCAGTTTTTTTTCCTATTGTTGTTTTGATTTTTCATTCTTGTATTGAATCTTATAAAATCTTCTACCAGTTGTGGTTGTCAGTCCTCTCAGGCTCTCTTTCCACTTGAGGATTCCATTGTCGGGCTACTAAAATCTAGCACTCTGTCTTCTTCCTTGCCCCAATCACCCAAGAGATGCCATTATCACGCTGTCACAGTTGCTGGACGTTGTCAAGCCCCTGTAAACTCTTGCTGCTGGCCCTTGTGGTCTCTAGTTCTTTCACTTACTCTCCTCTTTACTCTGTCTGGGATATTGTAAACTGAGATTGCTCATTCGTTTCCCTGCTGCCCAGACCCGAATAATCCCACAGAAACTATTAATTACAACACTGGTTGGACAGTGATCAGGCGTATTCCCAGCTAGCTCTTACATCTTAAATTAACCCATTTCTATTCATCTGTGTATTACCACAAGGCTATGGCCTACCAGTAAAGTTCTAGCATCTGTCTCCTTCTCCAGCTACATGGCGTCTCTTTGACTCTGTCTACTCTCTCTATATATATCTCTGCTTGGATATCCTGTCTAGCTTTATTTACTCTGATAATGCATTGGCTGAAACAGCTTTATTTACCAACAAATAAAAGCAACACATATACAGAAGGACATCCCACATCAGGATATACTCTTTTGTTTTGTTTTCTTTTCTGAAGTCAGAAAAAAATAGATTCCAATCCGAACTTGTAACTATGTTATATACTGCTCATTAGATAAGATGTCATATTGACTACACCAGAGAGCACGCTTTTTCTTTTCATAAAGTGAGTTGAGATGCAGTTGTTTCTTCTTACTCTTTGGGGGCCCAGCACCAAGCTCTCAGATAAAAACACAGAAGCTTATTCTTGCTTATGAAAGCCTGGCCTTAGCTTGGCTTATTTCTAGCCAACATTTCTAACTTAAGTTGTTCTGTTTCTCTTTAACTTTATTTTGTCCCTGGGTTTTTTTTTTTTAACATTTCTTCATTCTGTATATGTTTCTTTCATCCTTAGTCCATGACTGATATTCTGGCTGGATAGCTGGTCTCTGGCGTCCTCTCCTCCTTTTCTCAGTCCTCCCTCTTCTTTAGAGCCTAGGTCTCTCCTCCTATTCTCTCTGCCTGGCATCTCCACCCATTTCCCTCTTCAGCCTAATTATTGGGCTTTCAGCTCTTCATTAGACCAATCAGGTGTTTCAGACAGGCAAAGCAACAGAGCACAGCAACAGAGCTTTACAAATGCAATACAAAAGAATGCAACACATCGTTGTGTCATTATACAAATATTTCACAGTGTTAGGAATTTTTCCTAATGGGAGCTCTCTGCCGATGCAAAAATCCCAATCAAACCAAATGACAATTGTAGTAATTGGAGCGGTGGGGCTGCATCCCAGGCACCCGGCCGCCCCCACGGCTAGCTTTACCCGAAATAATTACATGGACACTGTATTCTTTTAATCACTGCTTGGCCCTTTAGCTCTAGCCCTTACTGGCTAATTCTGATATCCCGATCAACCCATCTCTAATAATCTGTGAGCACCGGTCTTACCGGGAAGATTCTAGCCTAAGTCCATCCTGGGTCGGAGCTGGGGCATGGCGTCTCTCTGAGGCGTCTGCTCCGGAGAGGAGAGCTGTAAAGTCTGAGCTCACTTCCTCTTCCTCCCAGCGTTCTGTTCTGTTTACTCCTCCCACCTATCTTCTAACCAATGAGGACCAAGCAGTTTCTTTTTATTTACCCAATGACCTTCCTCCATCAGACAATGAGCCAAATTAAAGGATATCCAGGTTTAATGGGATTTCTGTGACCTGGGGTGGCCCCCAAGGGTAATGGGAGATCTGCCTTGCCCCTCCTCAGGGGTCAAGGTTTGGAGGGCACAGGGGTGGGGCCTCCAAAGATGGAGGCCAGAGATGGAGACTTACACGCAACATAAACAAATGTAACACATCTTAAATTAGTATTCCACAACACTGAGGAGAGGTTCAGATTTGTGAACCACAGTGTACTCCACCACAGTATGCTTTAATTTGGTTACATTCTATACCTATGCTCTGACCGAGAAGAGGTTTCCTATTGCTACAGTAGCCATATAAAATGAAAAAGGAAGTAAGTAAAATCAGGTTTAATCAATCCATAACCAAGAAAAATGCACAAAGGTAGTTATAGCCTGAGTCACTTAAAATAAAAATTTTAATTTCTACAAATATTCAGGTCTAGAAATACACTTTTGAACCACATTAATATATAAATGCTTCCCGTTACAAAGATGTGGAACTTAAAAATTACATGTGCATGATATAGGAATAGAGAAAATTAACATGCATTGAACAACAATTTGGTATTAAAACCCAGTGTCATAATACTGAGAAGTGGGACTGGGGCAGCCCAGTGTTTGGACTATCTAGACATAGGCCCTCTGTGTCAAGGAGCTTGATATTCACAAAGTGAAGGAATTCAAACCTCAGACCCATAAAAAGAGACAGAATTAAACATTTCCTATAAAAGCTGATGTAGGCATGTTTGGAAATTGAGTCTGTAAAAACATCCTCTATCACCCTGGGCAGCATGAAACTTATTTCTACTGATATTTTATACAGTATTAAAAACGTAAGAAAAAGAAAACACACACACACATCCACCACTGACTATGAAATTATGTCTGAAATTACAGTTTACAAATGAGGAAGACTTTCTAGACAAAATGAGGTGGCAACATGAAATGGATCCCAGTGTGGCGCTCACCATGACTCCCAGAACAGTAAGAGCAAGCACGAAGACGTTTGTCTAGAAAGGCATTTCTTAAAGCAGAGCAAGGAATTCTTACAAGAAAACTGTTCCTTCCTTTCAGAAAAGGAACCACTCCCTGCCCCACACAATGGTGTAATAAGCATAAATGTCACTCCATAAAAACAAAAGATAGAAAACAAAACCAAAAAATGACAAGAATAACAGAAAAACAAACCAACAACCCTTAAATTTCCAATATGAATTAATAGGAAGATAGCTAAGACATAGTAAACCCCTTAAATATAAGAAAGTATCTCAATCATATGTGAGGTACATACAGCATGGTTTCCTGAGTTTGTAACAATGATCAGTCTGATTGTTGCTCTTTTTACAGCCCTGATTGTTCACAGACTATCCTGCAGACGCTGATTGCAAAACAGAATAAATACACATGTAACACATTGGAGAAATGTCTAAAACAAAGTCAGACTTATGTCAAGATCACGAAATAATCATTCTGTTTCCCGTTACAAACTGGGGGTACGTGTAGACACGTGGCAATAAATAACCGATTTCAGGTGAAATATCAGAGCTAAGGAACAGTTGTGAATTCACCGTTTCGTGGTTCCCTAGAACAAAACAGCTTCGAAGAAAATGTTCCAAAGTCATTGTTTCTTCTTTAAGGTAAAATCTCTTAGAATCTATGATTCTTCATACACGCTTTGTTCGCGAGTTTTCCATTTGTGTGAGAATCATCTGAGGGACACAGTTTGACAAGGGACAGTCTGTGGTGCTTACTCTTTTCCTTATGTACCCACCAAGGCCAGCATCCTGGTGATGGGACCAGGTGGCACCATTTGCTCATCCCATGGTTGCCAGAAAAGAGTAGAGTGCATATCTACGTTAATGGATTTTCTCCTCCATTTTTAAATCATCTGGACAGGTATGATATGGGATAATGTCACTTATTTTTACCATAGGCTTTCCACTATCTTAAGTCTTCAGGTTAATTCTCACACGTGTTTGTTAACATAAGACAAGAGAAAACAATTCCAAAATAAAAAATAAGTTGTCTCCAAATATAACCAGAGCCCTGGGTCACAGTTAAAAGTAGAGATTCATATCAGCCATATCCAGCTACTGTCTCCAATAAAAAAATAAATAAAGTTACAAAGAAAGTAATTTTAATCAATGTAGTCATATTGGAGTAAGTGTCTCAGCTCAGCTTTGGTTACCAGTGTAAGTTTGGGATTTAAATAGCGGAGGAAATTGGGCACAGATGGTAGAAGGTATACATAATTAGGCAGTCTTGATCAAATTGTAGTCTAGTTGATCATCATTTCCATCTTGGTTTTATAAGGTGGTTGCCACAGAAACCCTCATGTCTTGAGGGGACAATGAGCTTCATTTTCTATTATGAGGAAATTGTTTCTGCTTAGAAGGATCATTCCTTCATGAGATGATCAATCTGCAATGTTCGGCCATTCCTAGAATCCCATATAATTTCAAGTTTAGGACAATGACTAGAGACTTTTCTTGGTTAAAACACTTCTTAAAGTCCTTTGTTCTTGTCTTAGGTGTGTTGCAAAAGATAATACTAAAATACCCCCATTAGTTTTAACTTTGTGCCATCACTTATGAAGGCAGATGAGATAAATTTAGGACTAATCAACTTCATATCATGTTAAACAGGTGTTCCTTGAATGATTAACAACCTTACAAGCAGAGCTTAACAAGAAGCTGACCCACAGTTTCAAGACAAAGAAGATGCAAAATGAAATAGAGAATCTAAGCTTTAATTTACTTGTGGTTATGAGTCAGGTATCTCCAGACCTAAGTGAAAAGCATCTTCTTTCAGCCAAAGAATTTCTAGGAAACTGATGTGCTAGTGCCAGCAGCAACTTTACCTTGATTGGCACAAAGTATGATTCTTCCACGGCACAGACATCCAACATAACATTTTAACAATTTTATTTGGACTGCAGTGTGAAACTTTTCTGTAAATGCCATTTTGTGAAGAGGTTGAATTGAATTCTAGAGGTATAAATGCAAATTTTTCATACCTCGAATTCAGCCAAAAAGCATGGTAGCAAAAAATGTATTTTTTAAGAAGCTTGAATATGTGAAGATATGCTACTAGGAAAATATTGATCAGGAAGTTTTTGTGATATGGATTTATATGTTTAAATAATTAGATAGATAATATTCATATCTTCAAGGAAAGAACTTATAGCAAAAACCTGAGAAAAAAGATCAAACCTAAATTTCTAGAAATACCATACACAATAAAGTAATAACCTTAATGAATGAGTTAAAGTCAATATCAGAAATGGAAAATAAAGATTTATGTAACCCTATTGAATTTTAGTTTACCAAGTATAGCCAAACAATATGGTAGGTGAAAAACATTGTTTAAAGAACAGATTTTTATCAAATTGCCGAATCACAATGAAGAATGAAGAAATGATGATGTCAGTAAATATTAGAACCTTGTATATTCACACCCAGAAGAAAAAATGTAGTGATATTTCATTTGTATTTTAATTAATTAAATAAATTTAATAAAGTTTGCCTGAAGATCAGAGAGTAAAATAGTCCCACTGGTCAGCCTTACAGATCAGACAGTGGTGACACACATCTTTAATCTCAGTAGCTGCACTAGTTTGCCTTAGAAACCGGGCGGTGGTGGTGCATGCTTTTAATCTCAGTCTTAGAAAGGAATATAAAATGAAGACAGCTCTCACACACAGTCTCATTCTGAGGATTCCGAGAGGCAGAATCATTGCTACCTGGTCTGTAAGGCTGACTATTAGGGCTGTTTTATTCTGATCTTCAGGCAATCTTTATTTATTAAAATACAAATGAAATATAACTACAAATAAAATTGGATTTTACTAGGTATATGAGAAAATGCTCAACACCACTAATTATTAGGGAAAAGCGGGTCAGATTAATGAGCTGTTGCTTCGCTCTAACCAAGAAAACAGAAGGTAAGTGTTGATAAAGAAATGAATTTAAGAGCTGAGGTACTGTTATTGGAAAAATAATGCAATTTAGTGGAGCCTTTATGGAAAATAAAATGGAGTTTCCTCAATAATTAAAAGTAGAACTGGTGTGTAAACAAACTTAGTTCTGGGTATTTGGTAAAATGAAATTCAAGATGAGTATTGGCAGGGGGTCAACAAACTGAAGGGGTAACATTACCAGCTGTAGCACTCGTGAATGCGGATCTTGCATCTTACTGGGCAACACAATAGAGCTGACCCTACTGATAGTGCAGGTGAACAGACCTCGAGAATGTGAGCATGGGAGATCTGGCCCTGCCCCTCACCTGCCATATAGTGGTGTAGGCAAGAGAGAGATACATCCCCATCCCTCCTATTGCTGCCTGTGGCAGGGTGATCCCACTAGGAGAATTCTGGGAAGAGGACAGAAATGCTGTCACAAGCCAAATATAGAGAAAGCAAAATGAAAACGCCATACTGAGAAAAGGTACCAAGTCATAAGACTAAACAGATAAAAATTATGGGTTAATTTAAGTTATAAGAGCAAATTAGTCATAAGCCTAAGCAATAGTCAAACAGTCTATAATTAATATAAACCTCTGTGTGCTTACTTCGGACTGAATGGCCGCAGGACAGGGCAGGAAAGAAACTTCTGTCTACAAACTACAGTGCCTAAAGTCTCTTAAGATGCAGAATTATACCATAAAGCTAGTATAAGAGCTAGGTGTCAAACATATATGCACCAAATGATTGTAGTTTTTATTGGTGCAGATGATGGTTGTCAACCATATGAGAGATTGGGTTATGGGAGTGCAATTACAACTAGTAACTATAAAAATTCTGATCCATATCAAGACTGTAATGGGAAATTTTTTTCTAATAAAATGTCTCTAAACAAATTAATCTGATTCATTGAAAATGAAAATGGGAAAAAACTGGGAAATGCTGTGCTAGAGTAACCATAGTTGTTATAGTTATATATCAAATTCAGGGACTTAAAAGAAGAGGTTGAACTATTTGAATGCAAGAACTCTCATGAGAATAAATTCTCTCGTCACTTTAGATGGGATCATCAGGCAGAAAGTGGAGAAGGGCCATGGACGAGTCTGGAATTGGACAGGTACTCTTACATACAAGCCACTTAGCTTTCAGTTTCATGATCCTTGCTTATTAGTTATCCTAGATCTTTCTTAAGTTAATCCTGTTATTTGTTTTGGGTTGTATTATTATTATTGCTATCACTATTATTATTTTTATTATTAGAGATGGTCTTGATATGTAGCTCACGTTAACAGACACCTGTCTTCTCACCCAGGTGTGCCTTGACCTCCTTTGCAATTCTCCTGCCTCAGTCCCCTGACTGATTAGTTTATGTCTGTCTTAACCTGGATCTTTAAATGGATATTTTAATAATTAAGACAAAATATTTGTGAGGATTAAATATGAAATATTACAACAGTGCATTAAACACAGAAGTAAGAACTACACAAGTATTAACCCACTTTGACGCTTTTAGTCCTATAATGATTTCTACAGGTCTCATTATGGATACTTATTTGTGAACTCATTGAAGTTTAATGGAGGAGTTATGTTGAATTATACTGGTTGTGGGGTCTTTTGGTATAAATAATGGCAATTATAAGTAGTATTGTTATCAAGTATAAATTATAATAATTTAATGGTTGTATGGTATAATGCTTGGATTAAGCAGGATTTTCTAGAGGAAATGAGCTAATATGTATATATGTTATAAAATTGTATTTATTAATTTTATTAATTGATTGGGAAGTTCTACAATGACTATCTACAATGACTACATGCTGGTGAGGCAGAGACCCCAGTGGCTGCTCAGTTAAGAAATCTGGATACTTCAACAATCTCAGTCTGACACAGCAAACTTAGAAGATCCCTGGAGAGTTACCACTATTCACTGCAGATGAGAAAGCAGAAGAAACTGGAGTCTTCACTCAGTAGAGGTTGGCAAAGCTAGTAGCAATAGACATTCAAAAGCAATGACAGCAGTTAACACTTCCCTTTTCTCAAATGTCTTTATATTAAGGATGCCCTTTGGATGCTCAGTTTGAGGTAGGTCATCACCTACTCAGTTAAAATTCTTGGGAAGCACCCTCATATACATTCCCAAAGTGATCTCCTAGAATACTTTGACTCTCATCAAACTGACAATTATGATGAGTCCACAATTGCTAAAATTTACTGATTTGTTGCTTTTCATGATTATAGGAACATAATATTTATAGCTACTCTAGAAGAGATGTCTGTTTTAATATAATTTTAGGCTATAAAAATATAAGATAATCAGTAACTCTCTTATTACTATAGTTTCATGTTTTTACAAATATAGGATAAAAGATGTGTTTGTTTAATAAGAACCCTAAAACCCTGAGATAATCCACTTCCTTTCTGACCCAGCCTCCCTTAACTACTCACCTTAGTTTAGTGTTATTACCAGCCTCAACCTTACATTTTTTAATGTTCCTATATTGGTTCTGTTTCTTTACTATTATGCATAATAATCATTTTATGACTATTATTTCATTTTTCCAGCCTCTAGAAGGCATATTAAATTTTGAATTGTCTTAGCTAAATTGAAAGCTAAGACTCTATAATATGGCAAAGTATCAAGATTTCTAATATGTTGAAATGGCAGTATGTACCCAACTCAGAAAGATCCAGTTTTTTTTTTTTTTTACTAACTACTTTATGTAGGCAGTGAAATGCCACACATGAAAATGAAAGTGAGCACAGGAGTTCCAAGAGGCAAAAATCAGAAACTTTCATTTTATATGTCAAGTTCAATTTAGACTCAATTGTTTTAGAAATTTGGATGATGAGCTTGACTTTAGGCATTCTGACTTAGAAGACAGATGTTGGAGTGGCACTTGCTGACTCTGTAACCCACTTATCTCACTTTTACACTTGGGTCTCAGCTAGGCATCACCAGCCGGAGTTGCTAGAGGATGCTGCAAGCTTATGAAAAGAGGAAGTGGAGATGTATGGCAACAGGGTGGTAAGGCAGGTTGCCTAATATAGGACGAATGACACAATCTCAAGTTGATTTGGAATTTTTTTCTTTTTAGAAACTCTAACCATGCCAAACACATGTCCTAGTTCACTTTCTATGGCTGTGATAAACAACATGAACAAAAGCAACTTGGAGATAAAAGTTTTTTTGTTGTTGTTGTTTTGATTTTATGTTACAGTCTACTATGAAAGGAAGTCAAATAAGAAAATCAAGGCAGGAACACAGAGACAGAAACGGAAGCAGAGGACATGGAAGAATGCTGTGTACTAGCTTGCCGAGTTTGTTTTCTTAGACAATCTAGGTCCATCTGCCTAGGCAGAGCATTAGCCCTTCAATGTCAGTCAAGAAAATTTCCCACAGATGTGCCTACACTCTGTCTGATGGAGGCAGTTTCTCAACTGACATAAACTCTTTTCAGTTTGTGTCAAGTTGACAAAAAAAAAAAATCCCTCAGTAGCACATCACCTTGGTAGTGCTTATACTGTCTTACTGAGGTCTGTGATCCCCGGGAAAGGTCAAGACTATATTACTAAGATTCCTCATTTTCCTAGAGAGCAAGGAACTCCTTTAACATTTAGTAGAAAAAACACAGCCAGCTCAACTGTCCAGATAAAATAGATGGCAGAAAGGCTACAGATAGATGAGGCTTATAGATAGATCATAACGTTGGCACAAAAGCTTAATTTGACCTATAGTTACAAAGATATATTTCAAAGGTCTGACTGTATATGAGTATATTATCCTTGAAGTCTGCCATACTCCTCAGGACCTGAATAGTATTAACATACATAGACTTCCTTTCTGTCCAATACAAGGGATTTTAGTGTTAAGGCACTGAGATATGAGATACTGTAAATATAAGTTTTATTCCTCAGTGGGTGAAGCACCATAATTTAAGGCGAATTTGGTTTAAGCAAAGTGAATAAAACTTATTAAATTCATATATCCCACTCTGAAGCAACTGAGTATTAAAGAAGTTAAATTTATTATCACAGTACAATTCCATTAAAAGTTTAAAAAGAATAAGTAAATTCTCTTGGGAAATTGATATGATGAATGAGAATACGTGTCTAATTTCAGCTTGTGCGTTGTTATAGTTAGGGTTTCTGCTGCTGTGATGAAACACCAGAACAAAAAGCAAGTTGGGGAGGAAGGGGTTTATTGGGCTTACAATTCCATATCACTGTTAAAGACAGGAACCTGGAGGCAGGAACTGATGCAGAGGTTATGGGAGGTGGGTGCTGCTTACTGGCTTGCTCCCTATGACTTACTCAGCTTGCGTTCTTATAGACCTCAGGACCACCACCCAGGGATGGCACCACCCACAATGCATTGAACCCTCTCCCATTAACCACTATTTAAGCAAATGTCCTTGCTGAACCATATGGAGGCATTGTCTCAATTGTTCCTTTTTTTTAAAGACGACTCTAGCTTGTGTCATGCTGACATAAAACCAGCCAAGACTTGCATTTATCAAAACTTTCATTACAATTTTTATGAAGAGTACTACAGGGAAGAGCTGATACCATGGTTGAGAAAAGAAAAAAAAAGGAGTTAGGATCAGAGATCCACACAATAAACACATTTTCAGACTACACGCCAACTTTTGCAGGACATATTCATTGAGATTTTCAAATATCTATTAATATATTCAAGTAATATATTGCATAGAAGTCTGGTAACAATACTTGTTGTCTTTTACAATGCTTTGATGGAATTTTATGAAAAAAGACTGAGAGTTTTAAAACCAAAAGTTCCTTGTCTTAGTTTTACATCTACAATTATGATACTAACTTATGTTATATGACAAGCTGTCAGAGTTACTATTTTACAACCCATTTAAATGAAATCAATGGGAGTAACTCTCTGAGAACTTTCTGTCTTGATTCTGTGAAGAAGAGTCTATTAATCTATTGAACTTTTTAAACTTGTGGTAGGATATAGTTATTTGAGAGGAGATACTAGCTGGACAGAACACTTACAATGATAATGATTTCCCGAAACAAGAAAAGAATCGCACAGCAACAACAAAACAAGAAATACGTTGACACTGAAAAGTTAGCAAACATTGCTTTAAATGTTTGGAGATCATGGAAAATGAGAACAAAAAGAAGAAAACAGCCATTCTCAGTTAGTCTTCCTCAAAGTAACATTTACTGTTAGTATTATTTGATTTTTCTCTCAACCGCATTCTCATCTTAACCTTTTAGTATAAATGTAACAGGTTATTTTTTGTGAAGCATTTACATGACGAATTTTAGTTTTAACATATGGGTTTATTTAATTTTTGTCTCTTTAGGAAAACAATTACTTCAGTTTATCAACTATTGGGAATATTATTTCCCTCTCCAGTTTTCATTTGCAAATTTCATTATAGAATGATATGGTTACCATCTGGTGTTTTTTTAGATAACATTATACTCAAGGCTTTTCAGCATCGAAATAATAATATTTCAAAGCCAAAAGGAATTCTTTTCTGAGACTACTACTTTTTATATAAGTAACACATTGGTATATAAAAAGATCAAGTTTAAGCTTGTACAGATTGCATAAACTGAAACTATGTGACTAATACGGTCTGATGAATTAAATATCCCTATTGGTATGTAATACTTTATTTATCAACTTAAAAAATTGAGGGATATTTGTTGGTACTGTTGTCTAGAGACTGCCACTGGAGTTAAACCTTGACTCATTAGATTAACTCTTTTTGCTTATTTTTGTCAAAAAATCTTGAATGCTACATATTTTTATTTTTGTGTTAAATTTTGTCATGTTTAAGCATTTCTACTGAACAAGTCTTTTATGAATGCAAATATAGCAGGTTGTCTAAAGGAACAATTATTATCTCCTTCCATCCCTCCTTCCCTTTCATTATCCATCCTTTCTTTCCTCCCTTCTTCTGCCGTCCACCTTTCTTCCTTTCCTCTCCTTATCTTCTTTCCCATCCATCCACTGTTACATGTAGTTTGAATGTGAAACACCCCACATTCAGTGTGTTTGAAAACTAGGACTCTGGTGGTGCAGTTTTGAGAAACTATGCAAACTTTGAGTATGGGGCTTAGAACAGAGAAAATGAGCCATAGCAGTGGAGTTTAGGGCTTCTAGGTCAGTGCTACATCTACCTACGCTCTCAGTTTTCTGATTGCCTCCATAATGAAACATGCCCCACACTTTGCAACCACAATGATAAATTTCTTGTGCAATCATATTTACCTTGCCGTGATGGACTATATGCATTTTCTGCTTTTAATGAGAATAGCTTCTGTATGTTCACATATTTGACTACTTGATACTGTTAGGGAATGGCTAGGAGGTACGGCTTTGTTGGAGTATATGTATCACCGGGGGTTAGGCTTTGAGGTGAAAAAAACTCTATGTTATTTCTTTGCTTTCTTTTTCTTTTCTTTTTTTATTTTTTTGAGACAGGGCTTCTCAGTAGCTATAAAGCCAGCCTGGAACTCACTCTGTAGACCAGGCTGCCCTTGAACTCACAGAGCTCCGCCTGCCTCTGCCTTCTGAGTGCTGGGATTAAAGGTGTGCGCTGCCACATTTGGTCCACGTTATTTCTATACCTCTCTCTCTACCTTATGCTTGTGGATCAAGATGCAAAGCTTAGTTATTGCTCCAATGCTATGCCTGCCATGATGGTCAGAGTTCCAATCTTTAAGCCCCCAATAAACTTTTATAAGTTACCTTGGTCATGGTGTTTTACCAAAGTGATCAAAAAATAATGAAGACAGAATTTCGTACCATTAGTGCTAGCTATCCCTGCCTATATTCTGCCCCCTACTGTGACTTCCCATTGTCCTCTCCATTTAAGTTCCTACTTTAATTTCTTCATTATCCATGTAACACCATGTTTTATTTCTCCTTTCCTTGTTCCTTGTTGTTCCCTGATCTCTTACTAGTCACATAATCCTTGCGGATATCTGAGTAAAACAACGTATGTGCACTTTTAGAAGCTAACATTCCCATTTAAGTGAAAAAATATCTGTGTCTGGGTTACCTCACTCATGATGATGGTTTATATCCACCCATTTTCCTGCAAATTTTATAACTTCATTCTTCTGAACAGCTGAATAATGTTCTACTATGCAAATGTACCTTCTTCTCATTATCCATTCATCCATTTATCGACATCTAGACTGTAGGCAATTTCTGGTTATTAGTAATAGAGCTGCAGCAAACATGGATGAACAAGTATCTGTGTTCAATGGACACAGAGTCCATTGGTTATATGTGCTCTATTAAAAACCCATGCTACATCAATCAATTTTAATGAAACCAAGCGTAGAAAAATGCTGCCATGAAATAATATTTTATAACATAGCCAATCTTTTAAAATAAGACTTCTGAAGTTCCGATACACTAGTAGAAAACATCCAGCAGCTGGAAATGTATTTCAGTGGTAGATCACTTGCCTAACATCCACAAGGCTCATTGTTGAACACAGAGTACTGAGCTAAAATACATTTAAATTATATGAATGAGAATAAAGTACTATTCTTTTCCCAGCTATTTATCTAAATAATGAATTTTTGTATGTTCTTCACTATAAGAAATCACTCAAAATAGATCATATGAAAAATCAGATTAAAAAATAATCTCTGAGAAAGAAAGGTGATATACAAGTGTGCTAATTTACACAAAACCATCAAATTTTCATGAAAATATGCACATTTAATGGTCAATGTAGATAATGAAATAGCTCTCATTTTTAATTTCTAAGCTACAAATCATGAACAGATATAATCTTAAAGAAAAGAACTGGTCAGTTATCATCAACTTAGATCATGAAACCCGATATGAACAAGTTCAACAGAACTGCCATATATGGGCTGCCCACGCATGCCCTTCAGGGTTTTCAGATTTTTTTTTTTTTTTTTTTTTTATTTTTCAAGTTGTAAGGGAATCTGGAGAATAAAAATTCAAGTATTTCTCTTCTGTACTTTTTTTTTTTTTTTTTTGGAAAGACCAATACCTAAGCTACATAGAAAATGTAAACAGGCACTTAAGCGCTCAGGATATGGCCCATAAGGGAGAGGTTAAAGTGAGGTAAACTAAGGAGAACAGACCTACCATTGAGAAATCCAGCTTCACTGTGTCTGGGTCTGCTGACCCATGTCTGCCAGAGTTGTTCCTTTGTCCTGAGAAGGGGAAGCCTCAGGATTTTATGCAAAACAGCCATTTCAACAAAGATAGCTAACTTGATTAAAAACAGAAGGAATAAAAATACTGTATGAACCAAATTGTACAGACATGGAGCCCGTTTTGGATTATATCCCATTCATCTGTGGACAAAAAAATACTATGGTCAGTTCACTAAACAGAAAAATGTCATTGAAAATATAAAATTTATGTAAAATTATTTTATGTTTAAAACTTTGGGGAGAATTTCCGCTTTCTTACATAAATATTTTTCTATTCTCTTTCCTGATTGATACCCTATTTCTAGATACCTATCATTCAAGTAATCATGATTAATTATAGAAATGTTAATAATATATTTTTGAACAGAGGTATGTAATATGCATTAAAAATTATTGAAATAATTGCACATTCTCTCTGTTTTTAATTTGTTCTCAATAGATAAATCACCATACAAGATAATTAGAAAAATCTCATGAGAGGGCAACAGACAAAGACCACATTGGTCTGTACTTTTTGAACATAGAATAGAAAGAGAAATAATAATAATTTATTTTTTGTTTTACTTTCCTCTTTCTCTCCAAAGTTCATGGTGGGGAAGGTGCTTTCTGTTTGGAAAAATACTCATATAAAGCTAACACCCTCCAGGGCAAGACAGAGAAGGAATAGACTTCAGTAGAAAAGAAAGCAGGTCAAGGGTTGTAGATAGTTTAAGACATGTCTTTAATTTAAATCTATCAAAGGGGGGACACAGCAGAATATAGGGTATGAGATGTTGTCCTTACTGACCTTGGAGGACAGCATTTGGGAAGGCTTTTAGTTATAATCCACAATTGAATTAATTACCAACTGTCAATAGCCACAAGATTTCAAGTCAAAATTCCCAAGAGGAAATGACTAGTCTGTCTACCCTGAGTAATGAGCCCAATAAAATGTAACTGAGGTGCTAAAGTTCTCACTGCTTCATTTCTCAGTTCCATTTTTCCATGACAGGAACCACTTGTTCCATGTCATTCAACCTATTTATAGATGCTGAGTTCTTGTAAACATTTAAATGTAATTTCTACCCTAGAAATCTAGACTATTTTAATATATCACTTAAATGTGCTTGTGGGATGATAATTGGATTGGTGATGCACGTCTAGGAAATTCTGAGGTGGATGCATGAATTCAGTATTACTTGAGAACATGTTTTATGGAGAACAGATTGTTTTGAGCACCTCCTATGTGCTATAATAAAACTTGAGAGAATATATGTGACAAAAGCAGGTCAAAATATTCTTCCTGGTGGAGTTTATACTTCAGTGGAAGGAAACAAACCATTGATGAGATAAACTAATAATAAAAATTAATAAAAGTTACAACGAGTTTCCCCAAAGAAAAATAAAGTGAAAAATAGAATAACGAGGACCAGGAATGTGTGGTGGAGACGGAGATAGAGAATTTTATGTACTGAAGTCTGGAATGATTCTTGAAAGATTTTTGAGGCGAGTATGCATAGGAGGCAGGATAACAGTTCAGATTCAGAGTACAGCTTGTACAAATGTCTTTAGGTGTGAAGATATGTGAGTGGAGACTGCTCATTTGTTTGCCCAGACCCAAATAATCAAGAAACTATATCATTTATAACACTGTTTGGCTAATGACTCAGGCATATTTCTATCTACTTTTACATCTTGAATTAACCCATTTCTATTAATATGTGTATTGCCATGAGGCTGTGACTTACCAAAAAAATTAAAGGCCCTTCTCCTTTTGGTGGTTACATGGCATCTCTTTGACTCTGCCTACTTTCTCTCTCTATCTCTGTTCTGATTTTCCACCTGGCTTTACTCTGCTAGGGCATTGTTCCAAACAGCTTTGTTCATCAACCAATAAAAACAACACATATACAGAAGGACATCCCACATCAAGGATGTGTCCAGAAAATAGTCAGGGTATCAGACAAACTAGGGCAGAGTTCCAATCTTTGTTTGAATTAATGTTTAGAATGACCAGCATGATAGATGATACCAATGTCCCTAATGCTTAGCCACTTAGCCAGTAAGATAGAAGTGACAAATGTTAGTCATTTTATGATAAACAAAAATATTTCAGATCTTACCAAATGTCCTATTTTGAGAGTATCCCGAAATGGGGTTCTTTGGAGATAAAAATGAGAGCAGCTCAGGTAGAGAATGTGCCATAGGAAATGTGTTGAAATTGTGATATAACTGTTACAAATTCAACTTGACTTAGAATGATCAGGTACACATGATTGAATTTCAAAGGAGAGCTCAAGGAAGACACAGTAGTTTGGGTTTTGAGTATTCCCCATGTGCTAAAGGCTTGGCCCCTAACCCTAGGCCCTTGGGCTACGATAACTTCTAAAAGCTGTAAGATTTGTTTAGGGGAAGGGCATTAATCATGGGAGGTGAGTCTTTTGTGGGGTACAGAACTGAAACCCATAACTTTTCTCTTTTGTAAATTGGAATGGAGATCTATGGCTCTACTTGGCAGCAATGCATTGTCTTTTCACTGGCCCAAAGAGAGCAAGCCCTGATTAGAGTCTTTAGAGTCTTTACAATTTTAATTCCAAATACACTCTCTCTCTCTCTCTCTCTCTCTCTCTCTCTCTCTCTCTCTCTCTCTCTCTCTCTCTCTCTCTCTCACACACACACACACACACACACACACTATCTCTGTCTCCTCTCTCTTTTTAATGTTAATATTTTAGTATCTTAGGTATTTGGTAAAGCAAGGAACAACTGTCTTATGTAAAGGTAAAAATAACTTAGACAACAGACTTAAAGCTGAGTCTGGATTAAAAGAGTGAGTACAGACAGTAGAGAGAACAGTAGCAAGCAGTGAGTTTGGGAAAGTTGGGGGAGGAGCAGGTTAACAATTGCACATAGAAAGAAAGAGAAGTCATGTGTCATTATGAAGGCACGGTAGAAAGCATGGATGATATTTTGAAACTATGAGTTACAGATACATTTCCTTTCTCCATCAAAACATGACTCTTAATTTGTGTTCTTCAATAGAATTCCATTTCTTTCACCAATTATCTCTTCTACACTCTAACACATAAAGCAAAATAATGGAGGACCCATGGTAAAAATCCAACCCAAAATCTGATGATATAAAACTACTAAATTAAGGCTGCATTCAGTATACAAATCAGTAGAACTCTAATTGCTTCCTTCTTTTAACCTGAGTGTCTTTAAAGGTGTGCCTAATACCCTGAGGTCACATGCCTATTAGCAGCTGAGTTAGAGCAAAGGCCTTTATTATCAAGAGCAAGTTGGTCATCAAAGGAATGTTTGCCAAACCAGAGAATATTGTGCACATTCTTATGGCACAAATCCTCAGCTACTTACATCTATGGGTTCTACAAGTGTAAATGTTTCCATTCATAATTTATATAGGCCATTACAAGAATCCAATGTAATGCTAATCACTGGATGAAAGCATTGAGGGGGTTGGGGTGACAGTTCAATGTGTAAAGACGTTTCTATGCTACCATTCACATCCAGAGGCACCATGTAAAAATCCTGATGTGACCATGTACCTGCTGTGAAGCTACAGCATCATGAAAGACAGGGACAGGAGAACCTCTGAGTCTTGCTGGCTGCTAGCCTACTTCCAGTTTCATTTACAGATCCTATCTCAAGAGACAAAAAAAAAAAAAGTGGTAACTTATGAAGCAGGGCACATGACATCATTCTCTGGTCTCCAAACCCGTACATCCATGGGCTAGGATACGTGTTCGTGTACGCATGCGCACACCCACTTGCTTTTCTTAAGAAGGCATTCCCTTTTCAGAACACGAAATGAATATGGATAATGGTTTAAAATAAAAGTCATGAGAATGAGGCAGCGAATGTGAAAGGGAAAATTGGAACTTCACATTCTCTGCGGGGAGAAGTGTGTTTTCCAAGAAAGGATTTCATTTCATCCGAGCACAGTGGCAATCAAAGCTCTCTGCTCTCGGCTTGTGCGTACCCATTCACAGAATCTTGTAACAGAAAAAGCCCGAGAAGTAAAAATAACTGTATGACGATGGAATAAATAAATAAGCAAGTAACATAATAGAAAGAAACAAAAAGTGTCATGCACAAAATTGTAAATATATATATATATATGTATATATTATTTAGAAAAGTAATATATTATTTTATTTTATGACTATGTGAAAAATTATTGCTCACCTTAAGGAGGATGATATTTTTCACTCAATAGTTTATTCAAACAAGCATTTAAAGATATCACAGACATGTGCAAAGGTAAAGCTCTTAATTATCTTCATTTTGAAAGGCTCAATAATCAGGATTATTTTAAATGTACTGTAGATAATATTCAAATAAATTTTTATTTTGTGAAGTAGATGTATAAATGTACACACATAATATATCTGTATATGAATGCATTTAAGTACATGCATTCATCTGTGTATTAATTTTAGACCTCAAACTGAAAGATGATATGGGAGTTTAATATGGGAGAATCACAATGGTCAATAAAATGTTTCATGTGAGTCTTTTTGTTGTTGTTTTTGGTTTTTGACACATGGTTTCTCTGTGTTTCTCTGACTGTCCTGGAAGTTGCTCATTAGACTAGGCTGACCTAGAACTCACAGAGATCTGCTTGCCTCTGCCTCCCCAGGGCTGGGATTAAAGGTGTGTGCCACCACCACCCAGTTTGTGTAAGTCTTTTTAAAAACTTATTTAATTATTTTCTCTCTGTGAATGCTTATATATGTGTGTATGTGTTTTTCTATGTGTGTATGTCAATATGTACATTTGTGAATGGTGTGTCTACATCTGTGTCTCTGTGTGTACAGGGATGCATATGTGCCACAGTGCAGGGGGAAGTCAGCAGACATTTGTGAGAACAGATTCTTTATGCTGTGTGGGTCCCTGGCATTGAACTCAAGTCATTGGACTTGGAAGCAAGTACCTGGAATTACTGATCCATCTTTGCAGAGACCCTCATGTTCTTCCTCAACATGTGTTCATGTTTTCTAGTGTAAAATTCCCAAATAATCAACAAAAATATTATATTGGGAAAAAGGAATATAGTGAGACTCACTGTACATTGAGCATCTAAGCTGTGCTTAGGTTTTTGATATATAAAAACTTGCTTTTATATATATTATTATTATTCTTAGTGAGACTCATGGTATATTGAGCATCTAAGCTGTACTCAGTTTTTAATATATAAAACTTGCTTTTATATATATTATCATTACTCTTTATAACACATCTAAGTAGTTGCATTTTTATCTAAAGGATGAGAAGCATGTCAATGTTGCAAAATTGTGGTTAGAATACAGATTCATTTAGACTCCTCAAATTGGATTATTTTTCTCCCCTATCGTTCCACGTTGAATTTCCCTATAATATGTTTCTCTTTGAGTAGCAGTTGACAACTATCATGATCAGCAGAGGCCACCAGTTAGCTTCTACTGGGATAAAGGTAAATATAAATTTGGAAAAAGAATTAATATTTATATACCTCTGTGAACTCAATGGAAGATAATTTTTATAAACTAAATTTTGATAGACTCATAAATTATCAGTGAAAAAGGGTAAATAGAAATATTAAAGGCAGGCCACATTGTGCTTCCTGTGACTAACATATTATTTTAAGTCTTGGTTGCTGTGGTGATGGTCTCATATGTCCGTCTTCATCCAGAAACCCAGGAGATTTTTTTTCCTAGTAGTGTAAAAGAAATCCCAAATTAAACGTTCTATTTTAAGAAATCATTTAATTTTCATGAATATAGAAAACATTCAAGTATAAGAAATTTTGTTATATTATCTCACTTGAGTAGTAAACTAAGAGATATATTAAAATGTTTTCAATAAAAATAAATTTACTCCTAAATGGCATTCTTCCAGTTGAGGAGTTCATCTTTTAACCCTAACCAGAGAAGCATCTTAAGAATGAGATCCAGCTTTTTTGTTTGCGAGCTACACAAGCAGCACGGAGTTTCGATCTGGGCACTGGGTGAAACATCATTGTGGTGAGTGAGTGCTGCGGCAGCCGGGAACAGGGAACTCAGACGTTCCTCATCCCTCCTACACTTCCTGGTCATCCTACAGGGGCTATACTGCCTAATACCTCCTCTCTCTTCCTATCCCATCCTCTTACATCCAGATCCCCCCACCCCCTGTCTCCCTCCCTCCCTCCCTCCCTTCTTTGGCGGCATAGCACCTCCCAGCTCAGCCTGCTTGGGTGCTGGGACTTAACCCGAAGCAGAGAGCAAAGTGGAGGGCGGTAGCTCCTTTGTCTCCATACCCTGCCTGCAGCAAGCAAGGTGGGCGCTTTGTTTGCGAGCCACCCAAGCAGCACAGAGATCCAATCTGGACACCAGGAGAAACATCACTGGGGAGTGACATCACTGGGAAGGTACAACAGTGGGCAAGAAGACCTGATCCTGTAAAGGAAGATCCATAGGGGAGCATTCGGAGGAAAAGATGGGCAGGCGCCAAGGCAAGAATTCACCCAACAATCTGAAAAACAACATGAAACCACCAGAACCCAGCGACCTCACAACAAAAGGACATGAACACCTTAATCAAGAAGAAGTAGAAAAAACTGACTGGATTAAAGACCTCAATATCAGCCTGAACACACTGCAGCTGATAGAAGAGAAAGTGGGAAGTACCCTACAACAGATGGGCACAGGAGATCGCTTCTTATGTGTAACCCCAGCAGCACAGACATTAAGGGCAACATTGAATAAATGGGACCTACTAAAACTGAGAAGCTTCTGTAAAGCAAAGGACACTGTCACTAAGACACAAAGGCAACCTACTGACTGGAAGAAGATCTTCACCAACCCCGCAACAGACAAAGGTCTGATCTCCAAAATATATAGAGAACTCAAGAAACTAGACTTTAAAATGCTAATTAACCCAATTAAAAAATGGGGCACTGAACTGAACAGAGACTTCTCAACAGAAGAAGTTCAAATGGCCAAAAGACACTTAAGGTCGTGCTCAACTTCCTTAGCAATCAGGGAAATGCAAATCAAAACAACTTTGAGATATCATCTTACACCTGTCAGAATGGCTAAAGTCAAAAACACCAAGGATAGCCTTTGCTGGAGAGGCTGTGGAGGAAGGGGTACCCTCATCCATTGCTGGTGGGAATGCAATCTTGTGCAACCACTGTGGAAGTCAGTGTTTCGGTTTCTCAGGAAATTCGGGATCAACCTACCCCTGGACCCAGCAATACCATTCTTGGGAATATACCCAAGAGATGCCCTATCATATGACAAAAGCATTTGTTCAACTATGTTCATAGCAGTATTATTTGTAATAACCAGAACCTGGAAACAACCTAGATGCTCTTCAATGGAAGAATGGATGAAGAAAGTATGGAATATATACACATTAGAGTACTATGCTGTGGTAAAAAACAATGACTTCTCGAATTTTGCATGCAAATGGATGGAAATAGAAAACACTATCCTGAGTGAGGTATCCCAGAGCCAAAAAGATGAACATGGGATGCACTCACTCATAATTGGTTTCTAGCCATAAATAAGGGTCACGGAGTCTACAATAGGTGAACCTAAAGAAACTAAATAAGAAGGTGAACCCAAGGAAAAACATATAGTTATCCTCTTGGCTATGGGAAGTAGACAAAATTGCCAGGGAGAAAATTGGGATCTTGGGGGTGGGGTGGGATGGGGGTAATGGGAGATGGGGAGAGAAAAGTTAGAAGGGAAGGAGGGGGGGGACTTGGGGAAACAGGAGGATTGGGATAAAGGAAGGTTGGACAGGGGAGCACGGAACCACAATTCTTAGTTAAGGGAGCCACTTTAGGTTTGGCAAGAGACTTGACCCTAGAGGGGCTCCCAGGAACCCATGGTGATGTCCCCTGTTACTCCCTTGGGCAGCTGAGGATAGGCAACCTGAAATGACCCTACCCTATAGCAATACTGACGAATATCTTGCATACCACCATAGAACCTTCATCTGGTGATTGATGGAAATGGGGACAGACACTCACACTGGAGCACTGGTCTGAGCTCCCAAGGTCCCAATGAGGAGCAGAAGGAGGGAGAAGATGAGCAAGGAAGTCAGGACCACGAGGGGTGCACCCACCCACTGAGACAGTGGAGCTGATCTACTGGGAGCTCACCAAGGCCAGCTGTACTGTTACCGAAAAAGCATGGGATAAAACCGGATTCTCTGAACATGGCGAACAATGAGGGCTGATGAGAAGCCAAGGACATTGGCACGGGGTTTTGACCCTACTTCATGTTCTGGCTTTGTGGGAGCCTAGCCAGTCTGGTTGTTCACCTTCCTAGACATGGACGGAGTGGGGCGGACCTTGGACTTTCCACAGGGCAGGGAAACCTGACTGCTCTTTGGACTGGAGAGTGAGGGGGAGAGGAGTTTGGGGGAGGGGGAGAGGGGTGGGAGGAGGGGGAGGAAAAGGGGAGGCTGGGAGGAAGCGGATACTTTTTTTCCTTTTCTCAATAAAAAAAAAAAAAGAATGAGATCCACAACTGTCAGCATACAGAGTGAGAGACTTGGAAACACTTAGTTCTAAATGGGATGTCTCTATCACACCCTTCACCCAAAAGAAGGCACAGAGATCTATGATGAAGAGAAGGCAGAAAGACTGTAAAGGCCAGAGGATATGGATGACTTCAAGGAATCAGCATCTGCCAGACACAACAGGAATGAGACATATGAACTCATAGATATTATGACAGCACATACAAGACCTGTACAAGTTCATTGACACAAAATTCCAGCCCTGAGAAGAGGAAGTGGACACAAAGTCCCACCGTAAACCAAGAAGCCATTTGTGATTGATCCTTTCTGTAAAACAGACCATTTTCTCCAGGGAAGTGACACTCAATATATCAACCATATTTCAGCACAGGATCCATATCCAAGAATAGTTGGACATCATAAAACTTACTCCATGGGTGTGTGTCTCACGGTGCATATGTGTGTGCATGCTTTTATTTTGTTTTGGTATTTTTCTCTCTTTTATATAATAAATTATCTCTATTAAATAAATACTCTTTATGTAGAACAGGCTGGGTTTCGAACTTACAGAGTTCCATCTGCCTCTGTCTCCCAAGCTCAGTTTAAAAATGTGTGCCACCATGCCCAGTTCTTTTTTGTCTTATTAATTTTCCTTTCTTTTTCTTTCTTTCATATTTTCCTTCACACCTCTATTTTTCTTTCTTTCTTGGTTTTGATTTTTTCTTGTTATTTTTCTTATATATTTATTTACTTATTTTGAGAGAGAGAGGAGAATATTTAATTAGGTGAGTAGGGAGGTGGGAGGACTTGTGAAAACTTGGGGGGCTAAAATAATCAAAAAATATTATATGAAAAAATTAAAAATATTTTAATAATTACAACCTAAGCTTGCTATTTTCTCTAAAAATAAAGTCTACATTCAGAGATTAGGTTTGGGAAAAAGGATTATTTCCCCCTAATTTACAGTTTGCTCTCATGTGCTGAAATGATTTAGGTTCACACTTTAGAAGGAACTTTGAAGCTTTCAAAGAACACAGTTGCAGCCAGCACCTCCTGTTGAATCTCTTTAGTAAAAGTTTTCAATGTGATAACATTTTTGGGAATATGAGATCTTAGAAATTCAGTCAGTAAAGACAAAACGAGCAAAATAATGAAATGAACTGTGAATAAAGTATTAGTCTCCCTAGTGTCTGAAATGTTCAGTTATTTGGAGCAAGAGTGTTTTTCTGATGTCATTAGGCTTGGCCCTTCTGAGATACCACTTCCTGCTATCTTCCACTTTGAGATTTAATGTGGAAAATTCCTATGAGAAATTAACCATTCTGTAATTTAAAGTCCAATTCAATAACTTCTCTTCCTTGCATTAAAACACTTTCAATTTGTATCTACTCTATTTGCCTTGGGATCTTGATCATTTAATTGTTCTATCTACTTCCAACTGACTCATTATCTGAACATTTTTTATGTTTCTGTTTAATTAGAGTAATTTGTTTATTTTGAAAAAAGGTAATTACTTTTCCTGTGTTTTCTTTTCCATATTAATTTAGTTGCCTTTTCCTTGTCAGAATGCAAAATGTTGTTTGAAATTTTTGAATCTGCAAATGTTAATTATTTAACACTCTTTCTGTCTCTCCGTCTCTTTGTCTCTCTCTGTCTCTCTCTCTCTCTCACACACACACACATACACATGCACACACACACACTTACACATGGCCTAGCACCTTTTTGTCTGATAACGGGTTCCAAATGGCTATGATGAATGATTTAATTGCAAAGATTATAAACACGGCTTATTTTTCCATTGCTGTTTCATTATGTTTATTATTATAGCAGCAGTCAATTTAATGTTTACTAAACAATATTCATGAAATTACAGCATCTACAACTTGATCTTTAAATAATGTATATAAAATAAACAATTCTTTGGCAGCTGTATATCCGGTAGCTGCCTACTAGATATTGGAGAGGCAGAGAACCCAGGGACATCTTTCTTCTAACTGGGAAACTCAACATAAGAGGAAAGAATGATGCAATTTGGGCGAGAGGCTGAAGACCTGGGAACTCCCTGACGAGTCAATGGTGTGAGTCTGCCTTGAAGGCTGAAGAACCAGGAGCCTAATGTCCTCAGGCATTGAAAGTGGTCAGTTTCAAAGATTCCCACTGTAGGTAATATCAGAGGCAAATAGCAACTGCACATGTATGTTATAGCTTTATTTCTTTGTAAGAAGTGTTGGGAGCAGTGAGACCCCAGATCCTAAGTTTCTTGTAATCCCCTGATCTGAGTGCCTACAGCTGCTCTGAGCATGAGACCTTCAGGAATTCCTGATGGCAGGAGAGTGGTTTCTGGTGGATTTGGCTGGGGCGTGGCTATCTCTATATAATCTGCCCCTGAACACAATAAAGGGGGCATTCTTGGGGAATTCAAGGATTCGCTGTCTCTCTGTCTATGTGTGTCTGTGTATTTTAACCTCCAGCCCCTTGCCCGAAGCTCGGTAACTGGGTGCCAGCGCACAGAGCGCAGACACGGGGTGTGGTGAGCGGCACATGTATATTGTGATTTATTATGGTATTTTAGGGAATTTGTGTGAAACAGCAAATTGCATACTGGTTGTTGGCTCTAAGTACTCCCAGGATGTATTCTGTGTATAAAGTATTAGATGCAGACTGAATAGATAAACAAGAATGTTCTGTGTGAGTGGTATCTTTAGTAATAGGTTCTTCAGTCCTGTAGATTGTATACCATAAGTAGAAGTGTTTATTTAAACAAAAATTGAAAACACCATAACGATATCCTATTCGTGTTCTTTTCCTCAAGCGACATCTCATTGAGTCCTTTTGCTTGAGAAAGAGAGCTGACTTTTGGCAAACTGACATGGAAAGAAGAGGCTCAAAAGTAACAAATTCTGAATGAAAATCTTGTCTTGCATCAGCAAGTCTTTCTGAGGAAAAGCACTGAAGTCCTGCATCATGCAGTGTCAGTGAGGTCACAAAGCCTCAATCTTACTCTGAAGTTAGATGAAGAACCCATCACTATTAATCAGAGGTTGTGATGGAGTTGAATAGACAACATCCTAAGGATCGACTTTTAAATGCAAAGGCCATCTGAGATGGTCTGTAATCTTTTTTGAGCATTTTTGTAAGAGGTAAATTGCTTCTAATACAAACAAAAATAGCTAGTGCTCTTTGTAATTATGCTGAAATCAAGATAGACCTATTCATCCTGAAGAATAATTATTCATAGGGAATCAAACAATGAATGTGGATATTAAGTTGATTAAAATTGAAATGAGCATTTAATTTTTAATAACTAAAATGAAGATTGAAGGAAAACTTTTGACAATTCTGTTCTTTTTATGAATGCTTATCTTTCCCCCTTGCCCATTAAAGAGTGTTATTAAATGTGCGGTCATATCCTGATCACTTCAATGTCTAGGAAATTTTTTTAGAGAAGTGATCTGAAATTTGGTGGCTCATTAATGTCAACTTCTTTTGTGGCTTAATTAATCATCTCTTTGGTACAGAACATTTAATGTACTTTATCAACACTCGCTAGGTTAATATATTTCCAATCATGTGAATCATTAAGTAGAGTTTCTTTTAGGGAGACCTTTTCATTGAGGGAAAGTGGGGGAAGACAGTGCTAAAGGTCCCCACACTATGTTCAATGAATAGATCCCTATTAGAATGTTCTCTGAGTGGGGTATATTATTATAACTAAGTAAGATTAGCTAATGTAATATTATTAACATAAGATCATGGGTTGTTCAGATTTTTTCTTAGTTTTTTAATTGCATGTGTGTATATTTTTCCCTTTTATTGGTATTAGATTTTTTTCTCACGATATATACACTGATTACAGTTTCTGGTTCCTCTACTCCTCTCAGCTCCTTTCCACCTTCCCTCCCACCTGGATTTACCTTCTTTTTATCTGTCATTAGAAAACCAACAAGCTTCTATGTGATAATAATCTAATCTAATCTAATCTAATCTAATCTAACATGATAAAACAAAAAAACTAACACATTGAAATCGAAAAGAAATAAGACAAAAAAACAAAACAAAACAAGAAAACAGAAGGAAAAGAGCTCAACAGAAGGTACAAGAAACAGATTCACTCATTCTTACACTCAGGAATCCCGTAAAAACACTAAACTGTAAGCCATAATATATCCACAAAGGGTCTGTAAAGAACACACACATACACACACACACACACACACAAAGAGAGAGAGAGTGGGGGGGGGGGAGAGGGAGAGACAGAACAGTAGTATTTGGTTTTAGCCATGGTCTCCGGGCTGCCTATTTTGAGGTTCTTGGTAACCTAAGCACTGTTGAGTATGTGGTGTCTTTTTCAATTTGTGGAGTGGGCTTTCAGTCAAATCAGATATCTGTTGGTTACTTTCCACAGGCCACCATCATACCAGCACATCTTATGCGGTAGAATACCATTGTTGAGTGAAGCATTTGTTGCTGGTTTGATGTCAGGTTTCCATATTTCCCCTTAATTTTAGCTGCATCTCCCTGTATTTTATTTCTCATCCTACTCTACCTTCCCTTTTTGATCATCTCATTCTATCACCCCCATTCATCCATCTGTTTATTCATCCTTAGCTATGGGATGACACGGGCCATTTAGTGTGCGTCTTACCTGGTTATTCTCTGCTTGGATGTGGCTTTCTTGTACTTTCTTGTGAAATTTTCAAGAGGCATGTTTGAACATATTATAATATTTGTTTGTTTTGGAATTTTCCTGGCTCAGATTGTGGCTTTAAGGTAGGAAGAGCTCAGAAATGTATTTAGTGTAGACACTATCTATGTGGTTTATGACTATAGATGTGGCCTTTTGTTTTGATCACTGCTTGCCA
Organism: Microtus pennsylvanicus; assembly: GCF_037038515.1. NCBI lineage: Eukaryota > Metazoa > Chordata > Mammalia > Rodentia > Cricetidae > Microtus > Microtus pennsylvanicus. Next base: position 56,756,093 of record NC_134580.1, on the reverse strand, counting down.
AAGTCTTTGTCAGGCTTCTGCTGTGTTGACTACCTTGTGCTAATATCTTTCTGAGAAAACCCTTGCATGGCAAACACTCAAGGAGTGGCATGCGCTACTCTCCATCCTCTAAGACTGAGCATCTACATACATTATTTAACTCTTTTTCCTGTATGGTAGAGTTGTCTCTTTTACGTCTTTAATTAATTTATTCAATAATTAATATCAGGAATGAGTGAAGAATATTTAAGTTATAGATTGGTTTAGGATACAATTCTCTGATTCATTCTATTGCTTGGAATATGTCAGCTTTAGTCATTGGGAGATTTTACATTAGATAAATTCTATGACCCATTGACATAGGTATTTGGTGTGTAAGTTTTTTTTTTAATTTTATTGTGTGAGGTTTTTTTATTTGGGGACTTACAATTTATTTTTGAGCATTCCTCTTTTTGTAGTTTTCTGGAACTATAAAATATTAAGGATTAATCTTGTGTATTTCCTGATCAAATAATAGAACCAATCATTTTTCATAAAACCTACTAAAAAAGAATTAGATACCAATATTGGGGGATGGAGAGATGGCTCAGAGGTTAAGAGCATGAGTTCAATTCCCAGCAACCACATGGTGACTCATAACTGTCTATAATGAAATCTGGTGCCATCTTTTGGTTGGCAGACATACATGCAGGTAGAACACTGTATACATCATAAATAAATAAATCTCAAAAAAAAGGAAGCCAATATTGGTCAGTAGGCATACTCAGTTACTGAGATGGTGCTTTGGTTATGTCCTTTTGATTAATAGGGTGATAAAAACAGATCAAGTGATACATTTGTTTACAATATATGTGAATAGCATATATCATCACATTCTCTGCATTGCACTAAATATGACTTTATCTTGCTATGTCCACCTTTAATCACATGGTTCCTTCTAGACTCCTTGTCTTGCTTGCCTCTATCAGTGAGGAACTTGGCTCAAACTAGACACTACTCACTTCCTTAATAATTAAATTACAGTATAGTTGTATATTAAATACATCAATAGCAACCACCATTTACTATTTACTAGTCTCACAGCAAACAGCCCTACCAATTAAATCTAAACATTAATCGGCATCTCTCAATTAGCAATAGTGAACTTAATTAAATTCATGTCCTTCAATGTATTCTTCTCTTGATAGCTCTTCCTTTTTTTTAAAAGGAGAAATAAGATTCCATTTTATAGATAGACCACAATTTGTTTATACTTTAGCCTATTGAAGAGCACATTGGTTGTTGTTGTCTTTTAGTGATTATGAATGAAGCTGATATAAGTATGTGCATTCAGATTTTATATCATACTTTTTTATTAAGTTTGGTTAGACATCTAGAAATGTGATTGTCAGACTGTATGATAAGGCTACAATTTTCTTTTTAGCTGGGAAACTGCAAATTAATCTTCGCCTGCACCTGTTTGCATCCCCATCAGTGTGAACACAGAGTCTTATAATCTCAACATTTTCACCGTTTGCCCTATCATCCTTGAAGTGACGGTAGCTCGTGAATTTGGAATCCCTCCTGACAAGTGATACTGGATAGTTTCCTATGGATAAATATGTTAACTGATTTTAGGTCAGCTAGGTGGAATCAATTAGATTCCATTGTTAGATGTTGAGTCAAATATAATGCTGTATTTTTCTTTAGAAGTAGTTTTAAGAGGATTGACATTTAAATTGGTAAACTTCCAGGAAGGTGTGCCGTCCTTCGTGATATGGATAAGCTTATCCACTTATCTGAAAGCATTAAGAAAACAAACAAACAAAACACTAAAGGAACAACATAACAAAACAGTCCTGCCTAGGGGAAAAGAGAAAAGGCTAGCAGACTGCCACCCCAGACTTGAACTACAGCTCCTATCAAGTTTCTTGTTGGTCTGCACTGTGAATTGTGGACTTGCCAGTCTCATAAAGGTGTGAGCCAGGTCTAGATGCCCACTAACACTGTCACACATACACACACACACACTGCTGGTTCTGTTCCCTTGGAGAGCATTGATGAACACAATAGCTCTCTGTCCTGGTTTTAAACATTTAAAAAGCACACTGGTAGCTTCAGATAAGGCTGAGTGCTTGAGACACTGCACACCCACAGTAACACATTTATATGTGTGCATTTGTTATCATTGCTAAAAGCTTTTCAGTCTTGAGTACCTCTCATCTCTGCTCCAGCTCAGATAATTCTGGGCTTCTATCACAACTCAGGAAAACAGTGTCTTTGGTGATTCCTTCTGTTATACTGGGGATTGGAATTTAGGACCTCACTTAAGCTAAAGCAGCATTTTTCCAGTGAGAAATAGCCCAGGCCTCATTGCTTATTCTTAATTATTTGTCTTGGAAATCTCTTTGGAAATCCCAGAGGTAATTATTGTAAGACTTAGGCACAATAAGCTGGGTTCAAAGAGCTGATGTAAAAGGGACCTTGGTGAGGTGACATCATGATATGAAGAGAAGGGAGCCCTGCAGGATATGGTGGCTAAGTCTCTGTCATTCACTGAGCCAAAGTTTCTGACTGGGAGCTTTCCTGGTATTCCTTAGTCAACTGCAGCCCCGACAAAGGTAAGGCAGGCTTGATAGATAGTTTGAGTTGTATATTTTCTTTCTCTTACATCAGTGGCTATGGTGGACTGGTTTGGCTATTTCCCTTCTGATAGGGAAGCTAGACAGGTTAGGGTGGGGTAAACTAGGTTACCTTAAGGATAGGCCTTCTTAAGGACAGAATGATCTAGTACTTTATACAGTTTTTTCTTTCCTCTGTCCTGTGGAAGTTTCAAGAGGTTCTACGGAGGGAACTTAGATGCTCTCCTGAACGTAAGTACTATCACATTGCGGGTAGCACCTAGGACTGTCTCTCTCTGGAGACTTCTGACTCTCAGCCTTATCTACTCTAAGCACGCTGGAAGTGACTGCGGCAATGGTCTCTGCTGGTAGGCAGCCAGTCATTGTTTGTCCATCAGTTCTCACAAGGATGGGACATGATACCGCCCTGGGTCCTCCTTCCTCGTAGAGTTTTCAGAAGAACAGTTGGATTTTTATTTTTCTTGTTTTTTCATTACTAGGATAGAGTGAGGACTTTAAAGAGTTTCACATGTGGAAGGGAAACTGAAAATTCCATGATGTCATTTTTAAAAGGATAAAGCAATCTTTGACGTGATCATTTCATTTCAATTATTATACTATTACCAGGCATGAAAATATGGTCATGTTACTGCATAAACTCAAAACTGCACCTAAGTTTGTAAAACTAACTTTGTTATGATGTTCGATTACTTTACTAATAGAAGGTAAAATTTACTTGTATTTGCTCAAACACTCACCAAAAACAAAAACAAAAAAGACCCCCAAAACACTATAGTATGCACGTGTGAGACTTGACAATGACATCATGTAGTATAAGATCAAGAAATAAGGTTGAGAAATTCCCCTAGCTAACATACATTTTCAGCATATACCTTGCAAGTCCCTGTATCATTGCCCCCACAACCTCCTGTGATGAAGTTTGCAGTTCTTCTTGAGGGCTTAAATCTCTTCTAGTCTTAGAGCCCAGATAGTTGCCTCAATAGTATAGCCCATTCACATCTATCTCATTCCATCCTAATCTACTCCACCCATTATATTGTGCTCCATCAACTTTCCTTAAAGTAGTAATGGCTATAAGTCAGTAAATTGAAGACTCTGTAGTGACTTTTATTCGGCACCTAAAATCAGTGTCTCTTACATGTTGAAATCATTTATGTTGTTTCCAAATAGTGAACCAATGATCAAGTGACCACTGATAAAAGAGATTTAGTTTGGTGTTAAAATGACAATTCAGAGAAATAACTTTATTATATAGGTTAAAAAATATTTTAAAAATAAAACTTACTTAAATCTAACTTGAATATATGATTGTTTCATTTCATAACATTCTTTGATTTACATTTTTTTTCTTCTTTAAACTTGAGACTAAGGAAGAAAAAAACCATTATTATGCTATCATTGCCAGTTCTGGTATGGATTGAACAAAATTATGCTACAATTACTCTTCTCAGGGCCAATTGTTAACCTGCTCCTATAACACAGGTTAATTAGCTTATCTTGCATGTGAGCAAAGCCCTTGTGAAAGCGTCATATGTAATTAAATGCATGTGTCTTGCTCTGTGTGTTACAAGATAGTTCTAGAAAACATGTCAGCACGATGTGAAAGATGATTCTGCTAATTGGATTTTCATTTATAGCTGCTGAAACCCTCTGAAGATATATTTATAATATGATATGATGAGTGCTGAGTGGAAGATAGAGTCTTAGTCTGCACTGAAGATTTGCGATTAAACAAAGTGATTTCTTTAAATTTTTAAAAGTTTTTAAATTGATACCTATCGTTATTGTTTTGAGATGGTGCTTTGAAGTCATATCATATGCAGCCTAACTTAGACCATCACCCTGCCTCAGCCTTCGCAGCACAGGCATTATAGGCATGAATTTGACTAGTATGGAAACTTTTCCTTTTCCTTGTGTATTACTGGAGATTGAATAGATGGCCTTGATGATGCTAAGCAAGTGCTCTACTCCTGAGATATGTATATGTTTAGCTCATTTTTGTTTCAATTATACATGCCACCAGCATTTAATGCCCAAACTAGAGTAGTTAATATTTCCATATGTTTAAAGATGAAAGGAGTTTTGAATAATATATAATATCTGTATTTATGGAGGTACAGTATATTTTAATACATGAATCTAATGAATGTTGATAAAATCATAGCAGTTAACATTCCTTCTTCTTGCCCTTACTTTTTATGGAAAGTCTTTCATTTTCTCTCTTCTTGTTATATACAACATGGAAAATAGATTAATGTGAACGATGTTTGCCCTACTATGCTGTGCAGGTCTAAAATTTCCCGCTTTAACCTGTGCTTCTCCCAGCTTACCCCATGTTCTTCCTCGTGATCTACTAACTCTTCTACACTCACATCAACATTCTATAACATCTATTTCTGAGACAAAACAGTTGATATTTCTCTTTCTATGTGTAACTACCCATTTAAAAATGTGGTACTGATCTAAACAGAGAATTCTCAAAAGAAGAAACTCAAATGATTGAGAAGTACTTTCAAAAAAAGTTAGACCATTTTAGCCCTCAGGGAAAAGCAAATCAAAACTATTTTCAGATCTCATCTCACTCCAATCAGAATGGCCAAGATCAATAAGACCAAAGATAGCCCAAGCTATCCAGGATGTTGAGTAAATTTCATGACTTCATTTTATAAACAACTGAGTAATACTTTATTGTATAAATGTACCATGTTTTCTTTATCCATTCATACATTGTTAAACATCCAGGTTGCTTCCAATTACTGGCTACTAGGAAAAGAGCAGCAATGAAAATAGTTGAACAAGTGTCTCTGTTACATGATGAAGTATCATTTGGGTATACGCTGGGTGTATGTCCTTTATTATAGCTGGACCTAGACACAGTTCTATTGTCATCTTTCAGATGAACCACAAGACCCATAGTAGCGGTATAAGTTTCACACAGCAATGGATGAGCCTTCCCCTGACTCAACATCCTGGACAGCATGGGCTTTCTTTGGTCTTATTATTATTTCTTACAGTCTGTTTTTTTTTAAGGAAAGACAAAAGGGTGTAGATCCAGAAACTAGAAGAGGGGAGAAGCTTGAATAAGCAGAAGTTGAGAAACAATATTTGAAATATGTTGTATGAAAAAAATTTTAATAAAAGAAAAAATAAATATTTTTGATAATGACTTTATATATTATGAAATTAACTGTTTCATAATTAAAAATTTAAATAGAATTTTTACCTATATTTGATCATTGTAAATTGTATACATGTTTACCCTGCCTTTAATAAAGATATACAAGCATTGTGTGTCAATTATGGACTTACATTATTAAAAAGATAAGTTCCATTGTTATGCGGACTTTTAAAAAGAATTTTTTGTTGTTATTTGAAGAAGAAATAAATAATAATTTGCTAAATAACAAGGCTTGTGTGAATCCAGAAACTGCGAGTTCAGCTTATGGTAGAAGGAAGGTTTGTTCTCACACACTTGTGTCGTTTCTCTCCTTTCCCAACAGCTTCTGGTCAAGGTAGTACTACTGTCTGTAAAGCTCTTTCTTATTTTAACTGAGAAGTGAGGCCTGTTGCAATACATTTTCTGCACTGTTTCCATAGCAACTATAACTGTCTTTTATTTTCACATGCACCGTGTAGAATGAGTTGACAATGATAATTATAGCCCACGTAAGAGAAAACATTTGCTGTACAGCAAAGACAGGAGTAAAGATGGGGTTTTGGAAATATTGGAAATATTAAGAGAAACTGAAATTACTTTTTCAAGAAGATATGGCTTTCTTCAGTAGATAGCTGAAATTCAAACTGAATGTCCTGTTTGAATATTGAGAAGATTATTGAGGACTCTCAAGGAACTTGTCTCTGCCTTGAATCTCAAAATCACCTTGTTAGCTACGAGTTGTCATTTATCATTTAGTTTTGAATTTATATGCATTCCTTTACCCAACTGTCAAATCTTCTGTAATTCAATTTTTATTTCTTTTGATATACTTACTTTTGATATTCAATCTTCTCACTATTTTCTTTTGCCTATCAAATCCATTAGATCATGAGCCTTTTAAAAAATAAGGAAATCAGGTTTCACATAAATGAGAGTATCCACTCAACCACAGAAGATAAAAAGGAAATTATAAAGTTAACTATTGTCCATGTTACTTCAGATTTGGCTGCACTGTGTTATTCAAAGCTTAATATATTTACCTAACTCACTGGCCTTAGACAAAAGGGGTTTTGAAACATTGGGTTACTAAAAAGCCCATTAAAGCAGCATCCATGCTGAGTATGGTGTTACTAGTCCAGAACAGAAGAAAATAAGATTTAGATTATTTTGTGAATTCCTCTGCTATACCCTTGCTATCCATTCTCTTCCTTAGTAACAGATGGAAATGGTCATATTATGCATTGTAACTAAATATAATGTGCTTCAACACAGAATAATAACTTTAAAGATATTCTGTCAAATGAAAATGGTTATTCAACTCTATTGGAAGATAAACTAGAATTTTCTTGTCATTTCTTTAAGTGTTAAGGTGTAGTGGGGAAAATAATGTTCTGGAAGTTTTAGGAAGGAAGACAATAATGAAAAGTTGTTAGGAGGCCAACAGCATTGAGGGTTGACTTAATTCCATTGATTTTTTTTTTTTTTGTCCAAAGCTACTCCTGTCCTAACAGCCTCAAGGGATTTGTGAAGAAACTGGGCCTGAACTGCCTGAAAAAAAAGCTGGGAGCCACATGAATTGCCTGACTATGGTGCAAAGAAAATACACTGGGTGGACCTGTTCTTGGGAGGTGTGTGATCAACAGTCTAAGTCAGTTAGGATCTTTCTCCAGTAACAGTGCAGTCCCATTTCAAGAGTCAGGACTCTCCTCAGTAGCTACATTGCTCAAGGCCTGTCCATTAACCTGGCTACAATGTCTCAGAACTTCATGCATAACAATCTTTTCCTCCTTTGTCTCTCCTCATAAGAGCTGCCTGATTCGCTCTCTGAAGAGTCTTCTTGGCTTTCTGACATTGTGCTGCCCGCATGTTCACTTGCACACAAATACCTTGAACATTGACAACAAACAATCATTTGCCTTGATCAGCTTCTCAGAAGATTTTAACTTAGGGATTTTGTGGAAATGTCAACAGTTTTACAGTTGACGTGAGGATTGTGAGGCATGTATTAAATATCTGCTGCATAGATACAGGCAGTGAGAGTCTGGTCTCAGCATAGAAGTTTAGGAGCTGACTAAATGTCAGTGATATTTAAGCCACAAGCCAGATTATTTTATCAAGTGAAGAAATATATATGAATAAAAAGGAGCAGATGAGTAAGGATTTGGCTCTCATGGACCATTTCAACCAAAAAAGATGGTGAGTAGTGAGGAAGGGTAAAATTAGGAAGCTGCAAAGTGCTGTGAGTCAAGAGAAGAAAGGGTTTCCAAGAAGCATCCACAATTAACCTCGCGAAGGGCAATACACACCTGAGCAGGGATGATTGCTGTGATCAGTGCTGGGGTCATTGCTGACCGTGGGGACACTGGTTTTTCAGGAGGTATATCAGCAGGAGAATAGCGAGGAGATTTTTCAAGAAAGAGAAGGAAACGCTATAAAAATGGAAAGCTTAGATATAGAAACCGCTGACAAGAAGTTTTTATTTCCATGAAGGGAGCAGAAAATTAGGTGGGTTTTAGATAATGAGAGATCTGGAAAGTTAATTTGTCCATATATTTTTACTTTGCTCTTTTCAAACTGGGAAGATTAAAACTTATGTTTATGCTGATGAGGGATGTCCATGGGAGAAGAGAAAAGTGATGACCTGCTGGGGAAAAGGAAAAGTCCTGAGGCAATTCTTGGATCTGGAGAGAAAAGTGTGATAGTCAGGTTGACTCTTGCAATAGAAAGGAAGAAAGAAGAAACAACAGATGGAGGTGGGCGGATAAATGTGGGTGCTGGTTTTTCTAGACTGTCTCTTTGATGATTCAATTTTATGAGTGAAGGAAGAATCAAAGGGAGGCTTTAGCAGGTTCCAGTTACATTGAGAGTGAATGGGCTCAAGAGGTGCATTGCGGTTTGACCGCTCACAAACCTAAGAATTCGTGGTATTGGTTGCATGAACGTCAAGAGGAGCGGGAAGCAACACTGTCACCTTCTGTAGCCATGACATAAAAAAAAAGGCTTTGAAATAGATTTAGTTGAGTTGGGGCGACCCTGATCGAGGGTCAGTGGAGGTGAGGGAGAGAATAAAGATCTGACTGTAATATGTGTGGTGTTAGGACAAGGGAAGTGTCAGTATCCAGACTACTCCATCACTCAATATGTTCCATGTAAACAATTGCCTGTGGGGCTAATTGATAAAGTTCTCCTTCTAAGTTTTTCTTGCATATGTAATTCTGGTTTACAAAGAGGGTTCGGATAATTTGTAAGTGGATGCCATTAAGGGAGGCATTGGAACACAGCATTCGCCATCCAGTTCTTGGACTGAAACAGAAGGACTGATAAGATGAAATTAATGCTTGATTTTTCACAGGACAAGGCTTTTCATGTTAATAAAATAAACCTACTTAAAGGTAATGTTCTGTTTAGACAGCTTGAGTCAGCATACTCATACTTTCTGTAAGAGGTAGTCAAAGGATTATAATGAAAACAACACTTTTGCAGAACAAAGATTTTGACAGTATTGAACTCCTTGTGACTTCTACATTCTGTATATTACTCTTATACATTAAAATGATAAGCAAATGATCCTTGCATATTTGTATGTACATATATAAGAGAAACAACAAAAGAGGAATATGACATGACTCCTGATAGGGAGTACACTTGCTTTTTAAAAATACTTAAATATTTAACTGTGTGCATTTAAAATTTTCGTTGCATTTTATTAGTGTGTGTTTGTGTTTGTGTGTGTGTGTGTGTGTGAACAAGAATGACACAGAAATGCTGATGCATATAAGAACACAACCTTTGGGAGTCAGTTCTTTTTTCTTTCTTTTTTTTTTTTAGAATTTCTATTACTTTATATGTCCATATTCCTGTCTGTATTTTTATCTTTATAGTCCTCTTTATTTTTATTATTTATTTATTTTTACTTAAAAATTTCCACCTCTTCCCCTCCTCCCATTTCCCTCCCCCTCCCTCTCCAGTCCAAAAAGCAGACAGGTTTCAGTTCTTTATGTCATCAGGCTCCCGGTGTCTTCAGCTTAGGATGGGTCTGGGCAGCAGATATCTTTATTTGCTGAGCTATCTCACTGGTCTATGAAATGATTTTAATTTGTGTTCTCTAAATAGCTTAGAGAAAGACAATACTTTATTTCTTTATTTTAGATTTCTAAATAAATTTAATATTGCTTTACAGTAGCCATTCATAAATTTTTGAAGAATGCCTAATGTTTCCATAATCATACACATAAAATAAGCAGAGTTCTCATTTTGTTTATCTGTAAACTAATCAGGTTTGCTTATATGCATATTTATTGAATAAGTAAGTATGTTAGTACTTTTTAAACCAGCAAATTCACCTAAGCAATTGTAGTATAAAGTATTTAAAACTTAAATAATTTTAGAACTGTCTATATCTTAACAAAATTTATATAATTAATAAATCATATTTGTAGAGAATATTTTAAGATGCTCTGTTTTCATTAAGGTTGATGTATGTGTGAACATATACATATAATTTTTATAGTAAAATTTCAACTCTTGATTATTCTAAAGACAGTTTATGTTTGTGCTATAAAAACTACAAGTTTTCCCACAACTTTTTTTTTTGTAAACACAATCTCACATCTTCAAATGCTTCTCTTAGGGCAGAGTGACTATATGGGTAAAATCTGCAATATGTTTTTTTTTTTTCAGAGTCAGGTAGATTGGTTAATGTTTCTCTGACTTTGCCACTTGGTGCCTCTGTGGATGCTAGTAAGGTTCTGTCTCCCAAAGTCACCTTTTTGTCATTTGGCTTTGGCACATGATATTGAAAAGGATATTAAATACAAGAGCACAGGATTTCTTCTTGATTAGCAAATGATGTCTAATGCTCAATACTCATAGGATTTGAGGTAAATATTTGTTGAGTTGGCAAATAGGTATAAAGTAAGGGACTGGGGGAAGGTTGTCTCTGATAGAAGGGGAAATTGAGTAGAGAGTTTGGATGATTGGGTGGAGCAGGAATTGGAGGACCAAATGAGGGAAGGGAGGGAGCCCTGCTGTTGGTTGTTTTTTTTACTCTTTTGGGGTACCTGCCACCCAGCTCCCCAAATAAATCACACACAGAGAGACTTATTCTGACTTACGAATGCCTGGCTTAATCTTGGCGTGTTTCTAGCTAACTTTTCTTAATTTAAATTATCACATCTATTTTTGCCTCTGGGTTTTTCCTTTTCTTACTTCTGTAATCCTATTTTCGCTCTTAGTTCTGGGTGACTGGTCGCTGCTTTTTTCAGTCCTTGATCTCTCTTGTTCTTTCCTCTTTTCATCCCAGATTTCTCCTTCTATTTATTCTCTCTGTCTTCTTGTCCTGCCTATCTTTTCTCCTGCCTGCTATTGGCTGATCAGCTCTTTATTAGACAATCAGGTGTTTTAGATAGGGAAATAATCACATCTTCACAGATGTAAACAAATGCAACAGAAAAGAATGCAACACATCTTTGAATAGTTAAAACAAATGTTCCGCAGCATAAACAAATGTAACACATCTTGAAATGGTATTTTACAACAGAGCCCCAAGTAGACATCTTTCATTGGTAAATGAAGGCAGGAATGGATTATATCCAATTTAGATGTTGGCCGAAGGGACCCCATGGGAGCCTCCAATAACCCAGGCTATTGCCAAAGTTATTGGCTACACTCCACAAACTGACAGTAAGGCTATATTGCTGAAGACAACTACACAATTCTCTGAACACAGAGAAGTCAAACTGGTTCCTACCTAGAGGCTTTACCACTATGGACTAGTGTCTATGCTACTGGAAGTTACTCTGTGCACTACCAAAGGAAAAAGGTAAAGATCAACCTAGCTACAAACCCTTTAATTTACAATGGTGATCTGCCTTCAAGATATACGAGTGCAATAGTGACACAAAGCTTATGAGAGTGAGCAACCATATCTGATTTAACTTAAAGCCTACTTTATGAGCTAGAACCCAACCCCAACACTGCTTGAATTGTCAACATGAGATTCAACAAATCAGAGACCTAAGAGGAACACCAAATACTACCTTTCTGCTTAAGGAATATAGAACAAAAAGACTCCCAATGATATTTTGCTATATTCATAGATCACTGTCTTGTTCAGTTATTATTAGAAAAGCTTCTTTTGCAATAGTTTGGAACAAATACAGAGATGCACAGCCAGAAAAGGTACAGAGTGTGAGACACCTTAAAACACTCAGTCCTAAATGGAATATCTCCATCAAATTCCTCCCTGCAGGGCTCAGAGAACCATGTGGAAAAAGAGGCAGATAGAGTGTGAAATCCAGAGGGGATGGAGGGACCTCGACTCTCTAAGTATTATAGGACTGATGCACATATGACCTCACAGAGACTGACAGCATACCCAGAGCCTGCCTGGGTCTGCATAGATGGGGTCCCAGAGCAAGAGGTGAATTTAATACCAGTCCCAACCCTAACCTAGAAGTTATTACCAACTGATAGTCACTCATAAACAAAAATGAGTTTTTTTCCATTGGAGTCTCACTGCAGCTACAAACCCAATGCTCTGTAGTTGATATAAAACCACAAAACAAACTCAGTGGTATCTTTCAAGGTTCTTTGTCTTATAATGTCTTGTCAAGGCATTTTTTTTGTAACCTTACAGATACTTTGTGTATATATTGTGGGTTCTGTTTTGTGTTTTTATGGGATTCCTCTCTGTGCAAGTGTGTGTGTGTGTGTGTGTGTGTGTGTGTGTGTGTGTGTGTGCATCTATATGTGTTTCTTATGGTTTTGTTATTCAACTCATTTCTTCTTTTGGTTGTTTTATCCTACTCCTGATTGGCTTTTTAAATCTTATTTTTAAATTATTATTCTTTAGATGCCCATTTGTTTTATAAGGGAGAACAAACATGGTATGGATTTGGATGGGAGGGAGGTAGGGAGGATCTCAGAGGAGTTGGAAGAGGGAAAGCCATAAACAGAATATATTAGATGAACAAAATCTATTCTAAATTTTAAAAAGTAAAATATTTTAAAAGGCTACAAAAACAGTATTAATATAATTGGGATATTTGAGGGAAACTACAGATTATACTCCAGGAACAATTCTTGCTGGAGATATTTCTAGAAAGCCCAGAGTAAATTTATTTTCTGTGTCTGACGTCTCCTACCCATTCAGACAATGAAGAGATTTGTGCTATAGCCAGGGGTGCCCAGACTTGCTCTAGACTCCACATTTTTTTTTTGTAAGATAACTATTGCTGGATGACGGAGTGCACAAATTTAAACCCAGCACTTTGGAAGCAGAGGGAGGCAGAGATTTCAGAGTCTGCATAAGTCTTGGTCTGCATTGTAAGGTACAGGCGAGCTGGGCTATATAGTAAGAACCTGTTTTTAAAATAAATGCAATTTATTTTAAAATTATTCACTTTTTGTAATTTTCTTATAATCTTTAGTAGAAGTACAAACAAGCCAAGTAAATTAAAGCACCTTAGGATATAATTTAATGAAATTTGCTATAGAAATGAAAATTTGTCCAGAATGTAAGCATCTACACCAGAAAACAGGAAGTATTGCCTTGCGTCTGTGTTATTAATATTTTATATGTTTAAAAGCTGGCCCCAAGCTTATGTTTCTCCTCTGTGCTGGGATTATGGTCTTGCATTATCACCCCAGTATTTAAAGCAAAAGATTCTTCAATGCTCACTACCATTTACTTCAGCAAGATATCATCTGTTTTTCCCCAATTCTATCCCCTATGAAGGTTTGACACTGTAGTTATTCTGTACACATAAGCATTTCATGTAGATTTGCTTTATAAATCAAAGAGTAAGATTTCTGACCCAGAACCAATTTTATTTTCTTTAGGAACTTTATTGCTTACATCAAGAAAGTAGGCAATAAGGAAATCCTTTGCTAGGCTTTTGTAAAAATTGCTCACTTTTGTATTAGAACCGGGGTTATTTCTTAACTTTAAAACTTTTGGCTTTAAGTATATGCCACAATTTTTAGGCATTGTATCATTACCATAAATACTGTCAAAGTGCCTGCAAAGTCTGAACATTTGTTATTTACCTCAGCAATCAAAAAGCTTTCCACCAATAAAATTTTAACCAATAAAAAGATCTTCAAGTTCATCTAATGATGCCGTTCAACATATTTTCACTTATAAAAAGACTATCTAATCTTTTCAATGAATAAATTTAGGATCTTAACCACTTCACTTTTACATATTCATGACTTCATGAATTTGAAGGCATAACTTAAATAATTCATCCATAATGAGACATTTTACAAACCGTCTTAAGTTTCACAAAGAACTGTGCTACTTTCTTCTTCACACCTCTCGCTCAGTTGCGATGGTGAAGCTGTCTAGGCACTTGAAGCCTCACCCCCTGCACTCAGCAGTTTGAGGTCCCTTGCAACTGGAATGATGAAGGGCAGAGCTCTGTCTGTGAGGGCCCAATGATTTGCACTTGATGGAAGATGAAGCAATCGCTATGATCACCAAGTTTGCGTGTTTGCTTGCAAAGCTTATCATTGTACTCGACAGCTTTAATTTATATAGAGAAAAAGTAATTTATTTGGAGACTATTTCTAAATAGCCAAAAGATGTTCGGTTTGGTTTTAAATGTTCACTTATTTTTTTCCTCTGGAAAATACCCAAAAGCTGTGGAAATCTAAAACATTGATACATGAATTTTTAAAGTTTGGTGTATGAAATTATATCAACTAATATCTGAAAATTTAGATATGTATTTCTTTTCCAAGTAATTTTGGTTGTATCAATTAGCTATGGTGAAGAGAAGTATGTCAAAATAATCAGTGGTTGCTATAGGAGATGTTAAATATTCTAGGAAATCAATACACCAGAAAGAAGATAAGTGTTCAAGAAACTCATCATCAATATACAGATATCCATAGTAGCAAGGCTTCATCAATCCAGTCAAATGTACATCGATTTTGCAAGTAAGTTGAAAGTAAACTTAAAACCAAAAATCATCTCCACCACTGCTCCTAGTACTTGCTCTTTCCCTGCCCTTTAATCTAAGCATCTCCATGATGCTCCGGGCATAGACATCTCTCAAGTTAACACTGATATAGGAGTCAGTGGCAATGTTCTTGGTAAGCTTCTTGAGAGCTTCACGCTGTCTCATGGCTGCTTCCTTGAGTTTCAAGGTGAAGTAGCAAGCAGAGAAGCGATCATTAATAATGGCAATAGGCAAGGCCAAGACAAGGATTCCTGATAGGATACACATGAAGGCCACAATTTTGCCTGTGGTGGTGTCTGGTCTAATGTCCCCATATCCTACTGTAGTCATTGATGTTGTGGCCCACCACCATGCACAAGGAACACTTGTGAAGGTTGTGTCAGGAATGCTTTGCTCTGCAAAGTATTCTATTGTAGAAAATATAGAAATCCCCACAGATAGAAACAGGAGCAGTAGGCCAACTTCTTCATAGCACTGGGTGATTGTCATCCCAAGTGAGCGCAATCCTGCAAGAGAAGAGCAGCTGTCAGGCTTGAGCATCCTTCTGATTTTCTTCTCCCCTTCCCCTCTCCCTCCTTGCAATCCACCCACAAACATGTTCTGCATAACTAATATGCTGAGCAATGTTCTGGAGATACAATGAAGACGTCATTATGACCTCTGTATTCGGGAAGCTTATAGTCTTGTTGGTGGGGCCAGGTTTGAAGGATAAAGAGAAATGTAGCTACATTCATGAATTTACTTGGTAATTATTGAGTTTATGCTGTTTATGCTTTTATTTTTTTCATGTAAAAAATGAAACTGAAATATATAGAGAGGTGTCTTATAGCAGTTTGTCACTTCATGGAATCAAAGTTTTTGGCAGGGATGTATGTGGAGAGCTCCTATGATCAAAGTTGCTTTCCAATGTATCATTTCAGTACTTCCTTTTATCATCATTTTGATGTTGTTCTAATATATTTTTGCCTTTTATTTTCTTACTCATGGTAAAGATTAGTAGAATGAGATGCTCCATAGAAATGAGGGGTAGATTCCATGGCAACGAAGTGGAAAAGCAGGAGTACATTAGGCACTGGTGACAACACAGCTGTCAAATGTATATCCAGAACACACTCTTACCAGTGTATAGGAAGGTTCTAGAGTTCCCAGAATACTTATTAAATTCTGGTCCTTATCTCCTTTAACCATATGATAGTACTGATTTCCTGTAAGAAGATACAACTGAGCAACGTATTCTTTCATTGCCAAAGTTTTGAAGTTTTCTCTTCAAATTTTGAGATATTTTATTCTTATTATCACCTATTTTTAAAGAACAATGTACATAAACTTACAAGTTTAACTTAAAAAAAAAACCCTCCAGAGTAACTTTGTAATACCTCATTAGAAAATTATCTCTAATGTGTTGATATGGAATGACAGTTAAGAAATAATTTGACATAAGTATGTACAGTGTTTAGAACAACTGATTACACTTAAAGATAAAATATCATCCACATAACTAAATTTAGTTACCCCTCAAAAGTACCACGTGACAGATTTTGTCCCTGTTGTGTCATTTTGCAGATATGGAGTTTGACATTAACAGGGCTGGTGTATCTAGAACAAAGCTACAAACCCTGGATTTATACCAAGACTGTCAGGGATTCTATCCATTATTATACAACATCTCCCAATCAATGTTTCAAATATGTGGGAACTTATGATGTTTGTGGCCATATTTTCTAAATGCTCTCCTTGACATAAAACTATAAAGTATTCACCCATTCATTGTACACTTTAAATAAATTAAGGTTTTGCTAATACTTTATACTTGCTTTAGAACTGAGAAAACTTTCAAGGAGGTGACACTGTTGAAATTACTATTATTTCGCTTTTTCTTTCTTTTGGAAAAAACGTAGCTCTCAGTGTTTTATAAATTGAATCCCGGGAAGAGTTTATAAATACTCAAAGAAAGCATCCCATTATCTGTGTCAGGAAACAAAGAATGTTACTTGTAAAAGTTCTTGGAAACCCCATCATCAGATCCCTGGTGTGTAAGGCTAGCTAGGAAAACACATGACTAGAATTTTGTAGGGTGAGTCTTAATTACAGAGATGTAGAAAAAGAAATTGCAGGTTAATTTCTTCCTACATTAATAGGCAGGCGTAGCTACCATGACCCTTACTGTGGTCATGCAGAGGTATGTTTGTGGACATTGATGGCAGCATACTTTGTAAATACACTTGTTTGTGTGTATATACATTTGTATTATATTATTATGCATGCTGCCCAATCTTTCTCAAAAATACATATGACTTCCAAATTATGTAGCTCAAAAATAATTGCATACACAATAAAGTGCAAGATCCAGAAAGTAGTACATATACTAAAATTTTACCTTTTGACAGGTGGGGTTGAGAATTTACATTTGAACAAACTCATGGGAATATTCTGTTTTCTTTAAAATTATGCCTGTAATAACCCAATAATATTCAGTAGTCACAAAACCAACTACTGAGCACCATTAATTTCAGATCATAAATAATTCTATTTAATTGCTCTAAATCTAATTTAATTTTCATTGGCATTGGTTGTAATTTTCAAGGGCAAGTTAATGTGTGTGTGTGTGTGTGTGTGTGTGTGTGTGGTTGAGAAAGAGAGAGAGAGAGAGAGAGAGAGAGAGAGAGAGAGAGAGAGAGAGAGAGAGAGGTGTATTTTTTCTAGGGAATGCTCATTTGATTTTTCAAAGTTTAAGAAAATTCTCAAATACCAAGTAAGGCATTTAGTTACTAAATTTTTTCTTCCAAAGCAAATGATCCTATTTTTTAATAAAAAACTAGAGGAAGGCCATCAAAACCTGGCCATCTCTTGTCTGCCGTGACTAAAAAAGTCTCTTCTCTCCAGTCAAGAACAAAATTCTATATATTTATTTTTTGGAAATAGAAAACAAAATAACTTATGGCCTATATATAGTATATAATTTATTTGTATGCCATTTATGTATGCTTTATGTCTGACCTTTGAGAAGAATGTCTTAATGTATATATGTATCTATATGGCATTGTATTATATTAAACTGAAGGTAAAAGATGATCAGATTGTTCCACAATCCTTGTAGACAGAAAGTCTGTGAGAGATAGCTCTGTACCTCTGATAATACCTTGAAGATTTTGCTTTCTAGTACTTTTTAAGAGTGAGGGGTGGATAAGAATGGAAGGTGGTGATGTTCTCATTTACATAATTTTTTTTTGTTTGACTATTTTGGGGGAAGGTTTCAAGATGGGCTTTCTCATTACAACAGTCTTGACTGTCCTGTAACTCACTTTGTAGACCAAGTTGGCCACGAACTCACAGAGATCTGCCTGAAGCAAAGAGAAATTAAGACACCATTGAAATATGAATACCTGTAGAATGCCTTCCCAGTTTTAGCATGCGCAGAGCCCTGAGGAGCCTCAAAACCTGGACCAAGCGCCCCACGTTTTCCAGCTCCTGCGTGGTGTGGCTGCCACTCAGACTTTCCACCAGAAGAGTTATGTAGAAGGGCAAGATAGCAAGGAGGTCTATGATGTTTGGCACCTTCCTCAGGAAGCGGCATCTGTCCTTCACACACAGGAAGCGCAGGAGGAATTCCCCGGTGAACCAGCTTATACACACATATTCCAAGATCTCCAACAGCTGGAGGTTGAGCCAACTTAGCTCAGCTGACATCAGGGCCATGTTGACAATGGACACTGCCACAAAAATGATGGAGATTACTCCGAAGATCCTGGCTGCTGTGGAAGACCCAGGTTTCTCCAGGATATCCCAGAGCTTTTGGCGGACAGTGGGACAAGGTCCTTGCGAGAAGTCCTGCTCACTCTCATGTTGGCTCTCCTGGTCATCCGTGTCCTTCTTAAAGTCAAGTGTCTCACTCAGCTCCTTTCTCCTGAAGTATCTTTCAGGGAAGACAACTTTGTGATTAATTTAAAAAAAAAAAATAACACATATAGAAGGACAAAAGAATTAAGTTTGACAGAGAGGTCACACTTACACAGGGATAAAATATAGAAATATATATTCATATTTTACCCAGGGTGGTCCCTGCCAGATTTCCCATTTTTTAAATGACAGTTTCTTAGTAGAAATTTATGCAAATAGGATTTATTCATAACCAGGCAATTTTGGATTAATGAATTTTTGTGACTTAATTTTTGGTGATAAGAACATCTGTTTGCCACTGGAACATTTGTGTGTATAAAAGAAAAATATCCCTGAAGGAGTAATAGTAGCCACAGGTCAACAGGAAGTCACTGTCAGAGTCTATATCTTTAAGGGCCAGAGGAGGTCCTTCAAGCAAGTTTTTCACAGATAAAGTACTGATTTGATGGCAATAAACCGAAATATTTCATTCCTATGTATCATTTGAAGCATATTTTTTTTTCTGACTCAGCTACTTAATTACCAGATGCTTACTTAAAGCCTGATCAGCCTGGGCTTTCACAAGAAATCAGAATATTAATTTCTGGAAGAAACGGGACAAGAAGTTTCTTTGCTGTTGTTTCTGTTTTGCCTTTAACGTTCAATGCACAAGTTGACTTTAGGATTGATTTCTAGTCTTATGCAAACACCTTAGCCTCCAGTCAAGAGGCAGACGAACCTATTGACAAGGCTCTGGAGTAGGCAAGTTTACACAAAGCCTCAAGCCTTGCCTATGCCTTCTTATTAGCCCAACTCCTGACTTCCCACCCAGCTGCCGCGCCCTGCCTTGTGGGTACCTGTCCCTGCAGCAGGAGTCGATGCTGAGTTCGTCGATGCCCCAATACTGGATCTCCTGAAGAAAGGAGAGAGCGCACAGCTGCTCCATGACATGCAGGCGACCAGTGCGGTAGTAGTGCAGGACATAGCGGAACGCCTGGGAGCTCCGGTCGAAGAAGTACTCGTTGTCCACCGGGTTGGCATCATCACAAAGCTCCAGGGGGCTGGGAGCCGCAGCGAGGGCTCCTAGGCGGCGGTAGGAGGCCACCACCACGGCCAGCTTGCCCAGCCGCGTGTGCGGGAAGCAGGACAGAGCCTGCTGCGAGAGCACGAAGCGGCTGCCGCCCACGTTGACCGTGAGGCAGTCCCCCAGAGCCAAGGGTTCCCCTTCGCCCTCGCTGCAGAATACGCTGGAGTCCAGCGAGGTCAGCGAGCCACTGTCCAGCGACGAGGAATCTAGCAGCGGCCGGTTGCGGGGTGACAGATCCATCCCGACCACCTGAGTCTGAGGGCACCACCAAGTTGGGAAGGCTCTGGATTAACGCTCGGGTTCCCAAGAGGGCGGTGGCACTGCCCCTCCTGGCGACAGGGATCTCCCAGGCTCCCGAGGGAGAGGCCTCCCACTTGCGCACCCCGACTCTCTCCACCCCCCAGCTTGATGGCTGGTGTCGCTAGGGAGCTGCGAGTGCGCGGTAGAGCGAGGAGGCTGGGAGACCAAGAGTGGTCGCGCGCGCAGAGGGAGCCGGTCATGCAATCAGGTGTCCTCCAGGAAGGAAACAGCCAGGACACAAGCTATGTCCCGGTGGCGGTGGCTCTTCCTAGATATAGGCACAGCCTTCTTTCAACTTTGTAATTGAGACCCCACACTGTGTATGGATAGTATAGCTGGCGATTCTGATGGAGGAGCTGGCAGGGGGGGCGACGCGAAGATCTGGAGGGCGGAAGCAGAGAGGAGGACTCTGTCAGGTGCCTGGGAAGCAGGATGGTGACCCTCGCTTTTATCCAGTGGCAGACGAAAAGTTGTGAAACTGGTGGCGACAGCAGGATCTGAGTACTGACTCTAGGATTTATAACGTCCCTCTTTTATTGCAAGGGGTTCACTCTGTGATGTTCTCTAGTGCTGTGAACACGTGGAAGGGGGGGGTGGGGAACATGTCTGGGGTACCCGACTCAAGATTTCCTCCCACTTCTCTCTGGTTCCCATCTGTCTTTCATGCTAGATTTTCTTCCCTCCTCCCTTAGGTTTTGAGCTCCTACTTCAATAAAAAGGCTAGTTACTTATTTATTCATTTTTAGTTGAAGTTCCAGTGGGCAGTGGGTCATTATGAACTGAGGGGCTCCAGTTTGCTGGGTGCCCTTGAGCACAGGGAACACCGCACACTTCTTAAGTTTTCTCAGAAGAATCATTCTGGGCGCATTCTCCAACACAAAGGCGAGCTCTCACTTAAGGAAAAGGAGGAAGGCAGAAAGACAAGGAATAGAACAAGCGTGGGCTGAGGCGAGGGTTTAAATAACAGCGACCCCACGGTTAAAGGAGAAGCCAAGTTCAGGAGAGCAGGTGAGATCAGCTGAGTGCCTACTGGCCCCTTAGAGCTGTCTCCCCCCCCCCCCCCCCCCCCGCCGCCAACCTGTTGGACCCAGGGCCTAGAAGTGAGGGAAGGAAGGACAGTGACTCACCTGTAATTTCTGGCACACCTGGGAGTTGTTCAGCCAGTGTAGCTGGCAATGTAACCTTCTTTAGTCCTTCTGGTCTACACTTGAAAATTCTGACTTCACCAGCCAGGAAGGGAAGCTGCACAGGGCTCAGATCATAGCTTGCGTTTGCTGCTTCACTCTGCCTGCACCAGCATCCTGGCTCCTGGCCTCAGGATTCTGCTGAGAGTTACACGCCCCCTTGTGTAGGGCTCCTCTGGAACCTGCACCCCCGAGGTGGTCAGTTCCTTAAAGAAGAATAGAAGGTGAGGAAGGAGGGAGACTAGTCCCAGGGAGGAAAGATGTGCTCACTGACACTGAATATTGCACCTATCTGAGGATGCTTCAAGAATCGTTGTATTTGATTTTCATTCCTCACCATCTGTGTCTATAAAATGTTCCAACATCTCCAAACTGGTGAAGGGCTGTGAAGCAGGGTAGCAGGGTTAGGACAGTTATATTCTACTTCCCAAACATGGATAAGGATTTATCATTATGTCTAACAACCATTTATGCTCAGTATTTTCCATAGGGAATGTGAACCATGTGAACCAGTCTCTCTCTCTCTCTCTCTCTCTCTCTCTCTCTCTCTCTCTCTCTCTCTCTCTCTCTCTCTCTCTCTGTCTCTCTCTCTGTCTCTCTGTCTCTCTCTCTCTCTCTCTCTCTCTCTCTCTCTCTCTCTCTCTCTCTCTCTTTGGGACTCTTCATTATTATTTATTTTGTGGACCTGAGTGCCTCAGCAAGACATCCAGTTTTAATAAAGAAGACTAAACATTTACTGGCTGCTTATTTTATACCATGACATTTTGTAGACTCTCTACTAGGGCCACATCTTGTTTAGTCCTAACAACACAATGAGATACCCATGTGCTCATTAATGGAAGAAGAAATGGAGACAGAGAGGTTGAGTGTTTATTCAATACATATTCAAGCATAGCCCTAAATGGGCTGCCTCTGGAAGTTAAATGTGGAGATGATGGTTTTTTGTTGCTTTTCATACAAATTGAAGTTGGATGATTTTTTGCTTTATGTTTCCAATGAAGAGCCAGCATTCATGATGTCCTGGGCCTTATTTTAAGTGCTTAACAGATGCTGGGAAGGAAACGGTTAGAATTCCTTTTTGTGACTCTTTCAGCTAACCAGTGAGCAAAATTCAACACATTCTTTTAACGCTGGTATTTCTTGGTGATGGTTCTATTAGTAGCTCTCGCTTTGGTTAACTTTTACCTCTCTAAAGAACTCTTTCAAGCAGAAAATACACAGACTGATTATCCCAGGAAACGTTATCATTTATGTTTAGATACTGTGTTGTTTTTAAGATATGTCCTTTTATACTGAGGATAAAACTTCATCTCAATCATAGATGAGTTAGGTACTGAAAGAACAAAAAGTTCATAGCTCTGTTAAGACATATGGTCAGTAGTTAAGGTCTACACTAACTTCACAGATCGTAGTAAGGAAACAGGTAAATTTTTACAGAATTACTTTAGGTAAGGAAGGGGAGGAGGCTTTTGGGTGGCACTGCCAGATCCCTGACCCTCAGCTGTGACGAGTGGTGTTCTAAGGAAGGAATTATAATAATAACAACAGCCATCTTTGGGAGTATGAGGCTGTGGTTCAGTGGATAAGAACTTTTGTTGTGCAACCACGAGGACCTGAGTTTAATTTTCTAGAACCCATATAAAAACCCAAGTGTGGTGGCCTGTTTTTAACTCCATTGCTATACAGGGGCAAAGAAATGATGATAGTTTTGGGGGCTCAGTGGACACCAGTGTAAATCTGGGTTCAATAGATCTGTCTCAAGGGAATAATAAGCTGAAGGGTGATAGAGCAGAACACACCTCAAGTTCTTTTCTGGTCTTTTGTCTGTGCAGGCACATGAACAAACACACATAAGCATATACATCACATATATGCTACCGATACACACATATGAATTGTGACTTTTTAAGCATAAAGCCCTTTGCTAAGTATCTGAATTCTCAAAGTGCTCATATAGACTAGCGTTGTCATCATGACATACTTCAATTTGTCTCTTTAGTGACAATTGTGAAAATAAATGTTAAAATTTATTAATTAATAAATGCTGAAAGTTTTATACTACCATAAAATAAAATCATTTTTTGGATTTTGAAAAATAATATTATTCATATTATTCTTTACTCAGTTTATCTGGAATCCTTTTGGGGAATAGACTATGATATTTCTGTGAAATTACTCTTGATAGTAATGTTTCAAAATAATGATAGCACACAGACATGACCTTAAATCTTTGAAGTTTTATTTAAGAAAATATATATTCACTATTAATTTATATCCCAAACATTTTTTTGTTAGATTTTTTTTCTTTAAAAAAATACCAATCCAAATTCCTACTCCTTCCCCTCCTCCCATTACCTCCATCTACCCTCTTATGCCACCCTGTCCAATCCTAAGAGAGGGCAAGGCACCTTGCCCTGTGGAAAGTTCATGGCCCTCCCCACTACATCTAGGCTGAGCAAGGTATATATCCAAAGAGAATAGGATCCCCAAAAGCCAGTAAATGCAGCAGAGACAAATCCCAGTGTCACTGCCAATGGCCCCTCAGTCTATCTCAGCCATACAACTGTCAACCACATTCAGAGGGACTAACTAGCTTGGTCCTATGCTTGTTTTTCCCAGTTCAGCTGGAGTTGGTGAGCTCCCATTAGCTCAGGTAAACTGTTTCAGTGGATGAACCCTTCATGGCCTTGACCTCTTTGCTCATATTCTCATTCCTTCTACTCTTCAACTGAACCTTGGGAGCTCAGTCCAGTGCTTTGATGTGGACTCTGCCTCTGTTTCCATCTGTTGCTGGATGAAGGTTTTATGGTGATATTTAAGATAATCATCAATCTGAATACAGGGCAATGCCAGTTTGAGCACCCTCTCCACTATTGCCTAGAATCCACAAGGATGGCCCCAGCTAAGACCCTGTATCCCAAATCTTTAACTTCAAAGTTTTTATAATTAGATAAGGTGATTTGATGAGGAAGTAGTTTGAATAAACAGCTTAAAAGAATTTAACTTAGGACAATTCTACTTTTTCACTCTTACCCCCCCCCATCAATATAGGCTCATGTGTTTACATACAATTCTCTTAAATTTTATTATTCATTAACAAAGGAGATGACATTTCATGTGGTGCGTGCATCACTTTGCCTTGCTGTGGCTTTCTCTGGGGTTGACGGTCAGGTAAATCAGTTGCGTGGATATTTAAGAATGCCTTTGCGTATGGATAAGATGATTTTGCTCTCTTCCTCCTCAGCACTGAGATATGTTCAAAGAAAATAAAATCTGCTGACTTCTATGTATTCATCCTTCATGTGCCTTCTAGGTGCTTGGAATAAATCCTCCCAACCGTATGACAGCCCACTCTAAGGCAGAATTTAGCTTAATGTGGGCTTGTTCTGGATTCCTGCCAAGGGGAGGCAATTATCTTTGGAAGTACCTAGGAGCTCGTTTTCATAGCCTTGTCTGCTACAGAGATAGCAGGATGCACTGACAAAGGTGGTGATGACAATGCTATCATGATACGCATAGCTACTACCTTAATGTGTTCCGTTCATGTTCTGTCTTCTATTGACTGCACAGCCTTAACAAGTTGCCTCATTTTCTTTGTCTGTTAAACAGGAGCCAGGAGTGTACTTTAGGCTACTGTTTTCAAATTAAATGAGATAAAATGCTTCCTGTAGTTCCATTTTTTTCTTGTTTTTATGAAAGTTTTTAAAATACATTTTTCATTTTTTCTAATCATAATATTATTGTATTATTTTATCTTCCCCTTCTCTCTAAAACCTCCTGTGTACCCACATTTTTTAATAATTTAGGAGTTTTTTTCTAATATCCATCCTTTATACGTCAGTAAGTATTTACTATGTGATAGGCACCACACTAAGAACTTGACATCTTGCATCACTATTATACCACAGAACCTTTCAGAACAGATAATAGTATATGTTACAGATATAAAAGAAAGAGACCATTAAAATAATTTTCCATGTGTCACATAGACTGATGATATTGATTTGACTTTGTTTATTCAATTGAAAGCTTGTATTATTTGAAAAGGCATGCTATAAAATGACACCTTAATAAGCAGGAATCAGTGGGAATCTCTTTACAAACAATTTTAAAAGGAAATATTTACTTTTATGCTCCACACAATTAAGACATTGACCATGTCTTATAGATAACGGCCAAAATAGTGCCTGTTAATTTCACAGCTTTTCCCCTCTATACAGGCTAGATGGAAAGCCTGATTGGCCATTTTATGATTTTCATTACACCACTGTGATCTTCAGAAGACATACACCAAATTTTTCTGGATTATCCATAACGTGTCGAGTAGGCACTTACTCTTCACTGATTAACTTCTGTAATTACCCTTAAATTAAACTTTTATAAACAAGATTTAGAAGTAGTGGTGCAGAAGCAGTACAAGTGCTGTGCCCCTCATACTCATGAGCTGTTAATTGAACCCAACATTGAGCTTCAATATTCCAATTAAGATCTTAAAATTCCCTTTTGCTTATCCTCCTCTTCCTTCCCCCGTTCTTTCTTCCATTTTTCCTCCTCCTCCGTTTGAAATAGGATTTCTCTGTGTAGCTCTACTGTGCTAAAACTTACTCTGTAGACCAGACTGGTATCAAACTCAGAGGTCTGCTAGGAGTTAGGTCATCCTCCTGTAAGTATATGCAAGTGTATGGACAACATCAATTAGGCATTTTTCTTTTCTTTTGGGGAGGGGTGTTCATAAGTGTGGGGGCAGACCTGTGATGACTGGGAAGTGTGATCAGAGTGCATTATGGGAGATTCCTAAGTAGTCAATAAAAATAATATGTTAGAAAAAGCCTTTTACTCAGCTTTTTTGAATTCTCTTATGTTGAAAGATCAAGAACCATTAAGAACTGTACTTCTCTTGAATGTATGTAGTTTATTGATATTAATAGTAAAATTTTATGTAGTCTATCTATTCCTTATTTCATCTAATATTTTTATCTCATTATCAAGGAACTCAGCAAAGTTAAAATTTCACCCAGGAATTATAAGAAACATCTGCACTCTCTTATATTCTGAAGGTTTTCTCATACTGTGTTTCTTTTGTTTCCCTGCAGGCTACTCATAGTTGAGTGGTTTATTGGCTGGCAATTATCCTTAGAAATTTATTTCTATAACCTGATGTTAGAGTCATAAATACTATATATGTATATATTTTTGTGTACCATATATTTTATGTTTCACACACATTATATGCAGTACTATAGACACATGAATATAAACACTAGAAATTGACAATACAGTGATGTTTAGAGTGACTACTAAGTAGAGCACGTTGTCATTACTTTGTGCAAGAGCTGGTAGGAAATCAGAAGAAACATATGAATCAATAGAGATACATGAAGATATATAAAGAGACATGGAATTCCTTCTTTAAAAATGGGTATTTGTTGTGGTCTAGTGTTCTCTTAGATAACATCTTCACAGAATTTGAACATGATATAATTAAATAAAATATCAAGTAACATTTTAGGTGCATATACTGAAATATATGGCTAAATGTTTTTGTTAACTGTATATGACACTATTTTGAATAATTTATTTTAATATCTAAGAGCATTATCTTATTTTTAGCACACAGGATTTTGTTAAGTTCATTGCACAGAAATGGAATGGCCACAGTTTTCTATATATTCAGTCAGTGCCTTTTACACTCAGCTCTGTATTTCACATTTTTGTGTCTTCTCACTGTAACAAAGAATGGATATATGGAGTTGGTAAGGTTTAATTATCTTTATTTTTTTTTGAAATTATAATTGTATCTCTTACCTACGCTTTCCCCTTTCCTCCATCAAACCTTCCCAAACCTTCCTTGCTCTCTTTCAAATTTATGGTCCCCTTTTTATTAATTGTTATTACATGAATGTAAATATTCATATATGTGTGTGTATTTCTAAATATAACCTTCTGTTTGTATAATGTTCCTTCTATGTATGTTTTCATGGTTGACCTTTTGGTATTAGATAAGCAGTTGGTGTGCTCTTCCCTGTAGAAAAATATTCTTTCTGATTGAAGCATTACTTAGTTGCCTGTAGTTCTTTGTGATTGGTTGAGTTCTTGTGGTTTTTCTCCTGTCCACATTGGCCTATTTATTAGTGTCCTTGCTTACCTCATGTGCAGTAGTCATGTCATGAGACTTCATGAATGTAGCCTCTTAAATTACTAGGAGGCAGTCTCAGAGCAAACTCTGTGATCTACTCGCCCTTACAATCCTTCTACTTCATTTTCCAAAATGTTCCTAGAGCCTTTGGTACATTTTTGAGACAAGATCTTACATTCTAGTCCAAATTTATTTCCAACTCAAAGTAATCCTCCTGCTTCAGCCTCCCAAATGCTAGAGTTTTAGGCATGAGCAACCATGATCAGCACATACTAATATACTAATCTTATTGATTTAGAAATCAAGCAAGCAAGAAAGAAAGAAAGAAAGAAAGAAAGAAAGAAAGAAAGAAAGAAAGAGAAAAATAAATTTGGGGTGAATACATTTGTTCCAGTATATATTTTCTCTACACAGTAGAGAAAATTGTAATGGTAGCAACTGAATGTACAATTTGTCATTCTTCCAACATGGGAAACACAAGGAGCCATATGGCCTCCCTCACCATGGCATTTGATTGACATCTCAGTTTTAGACATGGCCTCACAGTTCTCCCACAAACAGATTTCCCGGAAATCTAAAAGAGTAGGAATCCAGGGGAAGTCAACGCATTACAAATTTGTCATATCTGTTCTCATCTTTGTTTGATCAAATTTATCTTCTTTAGTAAGCAGCTGAAGATGGTTTATTTTTATAATAGCAGACAGCTTTATTATGGCTTAAAATAAAAAGTCATGGAAATGAAGGCAAGGACCCCCTTCTTCCCAAATCTGTCATTGACAAATAGCTCAGGAGTGAGACATAGGGCCTCTTGAACCCCTTTAAGAACATACATTTATCTGCTGATACCCTAGCTTGTACAGACCTAGCACAGCGATCCAAAGCTGTTACTTTGTGATTACAATGACTTTTTTTTTTTTTTTTTTTTACCTCGGATATGTTTTCACAAAGCTTATACAACGGTTTAGGGTAAAAATAAATGGTTTGTGAAAAAAACGAAAACTTGTTAATCCAGGAAAGCCACTGGTGGGGTTGTGTAAGTGTGTGTGCATGTGTGTGTGCATGCATAGGTGTGTGTTTGTGTGTGTTATGGTTGAAAGCAAAATTAGAGAGGGTATAGTGGAGAGAATAATTATATAAATGTCCCTTTTCTAAATATTGTGAAACTGTCAAAGAACAAGCAATGAAAATGTGGCTTTCAAATCACCTGTTAAAGAGCGCAAATAAATAGTAATTTTGAAATTAATTTAGGAAATTGTTAATTTTGTAAGATTGTTGGGAGCCACGTAGCCTAATTTCAGATAAGCGTGTGACTAGCTGTCCACTGGGGTTCCATGGGGCAAGGCACCTGTGCAGGTGGGCTCTAGTTTGTCAAGGACTAGTAGTTCCATGGTTCATGCCGCTTTCAGGCTCTCTTCTCTCTCATTAGACTGGTTATTCGTTGTGTGATTTTTAGTTTTACTTTGTCAGTCACCCATGAAACAGCTGTATGTAATTTTCCCTGGAAATTCTGTTCCTTTTAAAATATTCCCTAAGATTCAACATGGGGCTAATGTTTTTCAAATCTCTTATCTAGAATTACCTAACTACCACTCCTAATCCTAGGAGAGAAAGATAGGAACCTATGAGAAAACAACAGTTGGAACATTAACCATGTCTCTCTCATAGTTCCAGAAAGGAAGGTAGGGCATGCATGTACAGAATAAGGAAAAAGCCTCAGGAATACACATAATGCCAATTGTTGAGAGTAAATTCCCTGGGCACCAATCATATAGAATTAATAAAAAGATCTAGTATATTCTGATGGGAATAATGCAATAGAAAACATGGGGTGGATAGATCCATCTTTGCCATATATAGCAATACTGGCAGAAGAAGTTACGGTATAGTGAGATGGAAAAAGAGTGCTCTGTCAAAGTCTGCCTTTTACAGAGAGATTGAGACATGAAACCCTCTTCTAGAAAAGGGAACTGTATAAAAATATGCCTCACAGACATGAAATAGTAGTCTGGGTTTGAATATTGTCGTCCTTAAAGCATTGTGCTCATGTTTGCTACTTTTTAACTTTGTAGCCACAGAGGGCCTAGTTTGGTCCTATGCAGGCTCCCCTGCTATTAGTGGGAGTCAGTATGCTCCAACTAACTCAAGTCAGCTCTTTCTGTGGGTATCCCCATTATTGTCTTGACCTCTTTGCTTATATTATTGCTCCTTCCTCTCTTTGACTGGTGTCTGGAAGCTTGGACCAGTGCTTAGCTGTGGATCTCTGCATCTGCTGCTTCCATCAGTCTCTGGATGAAGGTTCTAGAATGATAATTAAGGTAGTCACCAATCTGATTACAGAGAAAGGCCAGCTCAGGCTCCCTCTCCACTATTGCTTTGGGTCTTAGCTGAGGTCATCCTTAGGGATTCCTGGAAATTTCCCTGACGCCAGGATTTATGCTCTCTCAATCAAGATATCCCTTTCCTTGATCTCCCTCTCTGTTCTCTCCCCATATCAACCATCCTGCACACTCATGCCACAAGGACATTTGCTCAATTGTGTTCTTAGCAGCATTATTCATAATAGCTGGAACCTGGGAACAGCCCAGGTGCCCTTCTACCTAAGAATGGATAAAGAAAATGTAATAATTTACACAATGAAATACTACTCAGCAGTTAAAAACAACGGGATATTGAAATTATCAGGCAAATGTATGGAACTAGAAGAAACCATCCTAAGTGAGGTAAGCCAGAC
Source organism: Microtus pennsylvanicus (assembly GCF_037038515.1). Classification (NCBI taxonomy): domain Eukaryota; kingdom Metazoa; phylum Chordata; class Mammalia; order Rodentia; family Cricetidae; genus Microtus; species Microtus pennsylvanicus. The sequence goes on along the minus strand of NC_134580.1, from coordinate 56,726,056 downwards.
CCAGAAAGACAAACATGGTATGTACTCACTTACAAGTGGATATTAGATATAAAACAAAGGTTAACCAGCCTATAGCCTATGACCCTAGAGAAACTAGGTAACAAGAAGAACTCTAAGAATGACATACATGGAATCCCTGAGAAGGGGAATTAGACAAGATCTCCTGAGATAATTAGAAGCAGGGGTAGGGGATAAGGGAGAATGCAAGGGAATGTTGAGGGTAAAGGGGAGGGAGAAGGAGAACATGATGTATTTCTTAAAATAAAAAAAAAATAGAAGCCAATAATAAAACTGTTCATGTAGCCCTGGTAAGAAATATAACTTTGTTTAAGTATAAAAATAAAGGTGGCTTGAGCTATTCAGGGTCATTTGTGTGCAATCAACTTGGTGGTCAGAAGTTTTCCTTGCATCAGTGCTCCTTTCCTGTCTCGGGGCCTGACCCTAGCATAAGATGAACAAGATTTAGAATGCATCAAGATAGCTACATACACATAAAATAAAAATGTTTAAAAATAGTTTTTGTGGACTCTGGGATTAAGCCTAGTATTTGAACATAGTGGGCAAGTATTGTATGACTCTGTTACAAACTCGGTCCTCTTTTCAATTTTTACTTTGAGACCAGGCATCTCCAGCTTTCCCAGACTGACCTTGATCTTATTGTGGTGTTCTGAATGAGAAATGTTCTCCATAGGCTTGGGTATTTGAACACTAGTCTCCTGGTAGATGACACTGTTTGGTGGATTTTAGGAGGGCTTGTTAGATGTCACCGAGGGTAAGCTTTGAGGGTAAATAGTGTTGTCTAATTCCAGATCCCCTCTATCTTTCATGCTTCAAATGGATACTGTGACATCTTCATAAGCTCATATAAAATTTAAGCTCCAATAAACTCCTTTAAATATGTTGCCTTGGTCATGGTTTTTAACCATAGCAGTAGAAAAATAACTAAGACACTAACTGCAGTCCAGAGAGGCCTTGAGTTTATGATCTGCTTCCAGAGCAAACTGGGATTATAGATTTGTATCTCTAGGCTTGGGTAAACCTTTCTATTAGTATGGCTGGGAAAACTAAATCTACCGCAGTGAGTTAGTTAAATCTTCTTTTTGTATAATACATGGGTAAATTTAAAGCAAATGTCCAGTTTGTCAATTTTATGAAGTCTTTAATTTTTCTAAAATTTCTCAGGTTATAATGAAGTCAAAATTATTCTGTTTCTTCTAAGATATGTGACTACTTTACTCGCTAGTAGCATGGATTCCTGAACTAATGATGGCAATGATTGGTCCATATTCCTTTCTATTTAGGCCATAACATTTTCCCATCTTCTCATCTTTGTCTCTCCTCATCGTAGAAGAGGGGGCTCTAACTTATCTATCTCAGATTTACCTGTAATCAGCCACTGTACTGCAGCAAAATAATCATAGCTCCATGTTGGCAGTGACTCACCATGGAGCACCTGTTCCGACTTGAAGCTTTTCACTAATACGTATGGAAGCAACAACTCCTATATTACTGTGTAGGCCGAGATTGCTTTTTCATTTCTAGCTGCCCACACTTGAAATTATTTCACAGAAACTATTAATTAAATCATTGCTTGGCTAATAGCTTAGGTGTCTTTCTGGTTAGCTTTTATATCTTAAATGAAGCCATTTCTATTAATTTCTGCCTCACCACTAAGTCTGTCTCCTCCAGTGGCTACATGGCATCTCTCTGACTCTGCCTTCTTTCTTCCAGCTTTCAGATTAGTTTTATCCACCTGGCTCTGTTCTGCTTTATCATAGGCAAAAGCAGCTTCTTTATTAACCAGTGATAAAAAAAAATGTAATCACAACATACAGAAGGAAATCCCACATTACCTCCCCTTTTCTGTCTAAATAAAAAGAAAGGTTTTAACTTTAACATAGAAAAATTACACATAATAAAATAGGTATCAAGCAAGAATTATAGTTAAAATATTTACATCTATTTTATCTTTTATCATAACTAAGAAAAACTATAATTATAACTTTCTGTTCTCCAACTTCATCAAAGACCACAGAAGAATAGAACATTACCTAAGTTAACAGTCATAGCATACAGAGGGGAATCCCACACCATTACTGTCTACCCTGTAGCATGCAACACCTGACCATACATTACACACTTCCTTTTCTCCTTGTTTCTACTTCTGGTTTCTCTGGGCTCTACCATGACATTTAAGCAATTTGCATCATATGACACTCATTTCTACTTAAAAGTCTTCAAATCCTCGTTAACTGCATACAGAATAAAATCTAAATGTCTTTGCATGACCGGCAAGTCTTCCGCCCTTTCCAGTGACTTCTCCCACATCTCATTTGTGCGTACACAGACTGTGCATCTTGAACTGCTGTTGCCTTTCTTCTATGTCTTCCTTAGCATCAGTGTGGGGGCGAGGAGTGTGGGCTTGCAGCTCTTTATACTCATCTGTCTCCAGTATAGCCACGTGCAGCCTCACGACAGTGGTCTCATTTTTTTATTATACACCACTTTATTCTCAGGGACAAGGACAGTGGTCTCATTTTTTATTATACACCACTTTATTCTCAGGGACAAATTTAGGGTTTAATACATAACTTACATCTAACAAATGTTTACTAGTTGTGTAAACATATATTATCTTACCATGATACTGTAAAATATAAAAAGTTTTCAAGCTCTAAATTAGAAATACATTCATGTATAAATAAAAATGTTTGTGTTATTCAAGTTTCTATACATTTCCTATAAATTAAGACTTGAGCTGATACTGTTGCCTTCTTGTAGATAGATTGATATTAGGACTGATTTCAGGGTATCCTTCTAGAATACTTTTTTAAAGATGTGACATATTATCTCTGTCTGGTAATACTGACTTGGATGATGACTATAAGTTTTAGATGCAGGTTTTATACATCCTGTTTCCAGGGAGAATATACTGAGGTTAATCTTCTTTGTCTTTTTTTAACCTTTTATGGAAAAATATATTTTTCCTCATATAATATGTCCTGATTGTGGTTTCCCCTCTTTCTATTCCTCCCAGTTTTTACCCATCTCTCTTTCCAGATGGATCAACTCCCTTTCTGTCTCTTTTAAGGAAACAAACAAATAAGATAAAGTAAAAATAATATAATAAGAAAATTTAATACAAAGTCATAACAAAATTTAACACATTGCAATTGAAAAAAAAAAACCCCAAAGAAACAGAAGAAAAATTTATAAAAGAAGGCACAAGACTAAGAGACCCACTCATTCACAGTTAGGAATCCCATAAGAACACTAAGCTGGAAGCCAAAATAAATATGTAGAGGACCCGAGGCAGAGTCATTCAGGCCCTGTGCATGCTGCTTCTGTCTCTGTAAGTTTATATGAACTTTTATGACACTAGATTTTAGGGCCTTCTCTTCTTTGTATTCTCCATCCCCTCTGGCTCTTATGTTCATTCTGCCTTCTTCTCTTGAGGGTTCTGTGAGATCTAAGGGGAAGAATTTGATGGCTACATCCTGTGTAAGGCACAGTATTGCTTTCACATACTGAATAAACCAGATTTGTGTATGGTATAAGAGTTATTCAACACTTTAAACATGTATTTACTTAAGTGGTGTGTGTGTGTGTGTGTGTGTGTGTGTGTGTCTGCGCGCGTGTGTGTAGGCTTACATGAGTTTATGTGTCATGTGCATGCTCGAGGCTTTGGAGGCCAGAAGAGTGCATCAGATCCCTGAAATTGAAGTTATACACAGTTGTGACCAATCATTTTGGTGCTGGGAAACAAACCAGCATTTTGTGCAAGAGTAGCAAGGGCTTTTAACCACTGAGCTTTCTTACTGGGCTCTAAATTTAACACTTTGACCGAGTCAATCGATTACCCAGATACTTACTGGGATTGTGCTAGATCATCAAATATAGTCCTTTACTTTTAGTTGAGTTGAATTTTGGCATGTCTTTTCTGATTAATGTCAGTGGACCATTAATAAATAGCTATCTACTTCTTAGTTTTGTGTTTATTTAAAAGTCATTGTTGAACATGGTATGTTCTTGGCATAGGGCTCTTTATTATGAAATGTTCTTTATTTCCCATGAGAGGAAAAATCGCCATCCATAGATATATTTGACACATGGACTTTAGAATATAAATGATTTTACTGTTCACTTACTGTTCTAGAGTAACATTAAAATTAAAATTATTTTGGTTGTGAGCCTAGCCTTTAAAGGCTGAGCCATCTCTATTGCCGGGAGATGGTGGCGCACACCTTTAATCCCAGCACTCGGGAGGCAGAGGCAGGCAGATCTCTGTGAGTTCGAGACTAGCTTGGTCTACAGAGCTAGTTCCAGGACAGGCTCCAAAGCCACAGCAAAACCCTGTCTCGAAAAACCATAAAAAAAAATTTAAAATTATTATCATGTGATATCCATGGATATAAGCTATTTTTCTATTTTTTTTTACTTTATGTGGTGTACCCCACTCAATTCTTGCAACTATATGTTGTGGTTACAATAAAAAATAGACACCTACGATTATGTATTTGAACACTCAGTTTCAAGATAGTGGTGTTGCTTCAAAAAGTTATGTAATGTTTTATTTTTAATTAATTAATTAAGTAATTTTTGTTTTCTCTTTTCCAATTTTTTTTACTAAAAGTTTGCTTTTCATTTTTGCATACCATCCCCAAGTCACAAATTTTAATTATATGCATCACATATGTAATTTGGTCCTAATACAGTTTGTGATATGAAAATAATACATAAAGCATACAAATAACTATGGTTCAAATACCCTAAATTGCTGCTAGAAAGTCTCTTTAAGGGGCTGGAGAGATGGCTCTCTGGTTAAGATCATTGCCTGCTCTTCCAAAGGTCCTGAGTTCAATTCCCAGCAACCACATGGTGGCTCACAACCATCTGTAATGAGGTCTGGTGCCCTCTTCTGGCCTTCAGGCATACACGCAAAAAGAATATTGTATACATAATAAAAATAAAAAATAAATATTTTAAAAAAAGAAAGTCTCTTTAAACTGTCAATAAAATAGTCCTGTTTAAACTTTTAGAAGCTTCATTATACATAAAAATTTCACCAAAATGATTAGGTATACTATATTGAATCATCACATTACTTTAGTAAAAACAAATGTCAGCTCACAGACTGATTGTGCCTGACTAAATCAACCATGGAAGCAGAAATATAAAATTAAGAAAAGGAAGAATAAATTTCTCTTTATGCTACTGTTCTTTGTCAACCATCTGTGTTAAGATTCTACTATATCTTCCAAGGACTACTGTGAATCTCCTAATAATTTCTTTATCCAAAATCTCAAATCACAGTTGTTCCCGAATTCCATCACATTCTTTAGCAGCATGAGTGATCTTTATCTTTATCTCATTTGCTTCTGACATTCAAATGCTATTTCTCAGCCCTTTCTAAGGCTATTCATATGCTCAACCTTCCTTTCTTCTGAGAACAAGGCCCCTTTCTCTTGTTTTCATGTCTTCACACTCTTTTTTTTTTTAATTTTTTTATTGATAAAAGGAGGATAAAGAAAAGAAAAAAAAAACAAATTTCCACCTCCTCCCACCAGCCTCCCATTTCCCTCCCCCTCCTCCCACTCTTCTCCCCCTCCTCCCACTCTTCTCCCCCTCCTCCCACCCCTCTCCCCTTCCCCCCACTCCTCTCCCCCTCCCTTTCCAGTCCAAAGAGCTGTCAGGGTTCCCTGCCCTGTGGCACGTCCTAGGTCCTCCCCCCTCCATCCATATCTAGGAAGGTGAACATCCAGACTGGCTAGACTCCCACCAAGCCAGCACATTGCATAGGATCAAAACCGCGTGCCATTGTCCTTGGCGTCTCATCAGCCCTCATTGTTCGCCATGTTCCGAGAGTCCAGTTTTATCCCATGCTTTTTCTGATAACAGTCCAGCTGGCCTTGGTGAGCTCCCAGTAGATCATCTCCACTGTCTCAGTGGGTGGGTGCACTCCTCGTGGTCCCGACATCTTTGCTCATGTTCTCACTCCTTCTGCTCCTCATTGGGACCTTGGGAGCTCAGTCCAGTGCTCCAGTGTGGGTCTCTGTCTCTATCTCCATCCATCGCCAGATGCAAGTTCTAGGATGATATGCAATATATTCGTCAGTATTGCTCTAGGGTAGGGTCATTTCAGGTTCCCTATCCTCAGCTGCCCAGGGAACTAACTGGGGACCTCAGCTTGGGCACCTGGGAGCCCCTCTTGAAGAAAGAAATTGAAGAGGATACCAAAAAATGGATGGACATCCCTTGCTCTTGGATTGGGAGGATCAACATAGTAAAAATGGCAATTCTACCAAAGGCAATTTATAGATTCAATGCAATCCCCATCAAGATCCCATCAAAATTCTTCACAGATCTGGAGAGGACAATAATCAACTTTATATGGAAAAACAAAAAACCCAGGATAGCCAAAACAATCCTATACAATAAAGGATTGTCTGGAGGCATTACCATCCCTGACTTCAAACTCTATTACAGAGCTACAGTAATGAAAACAGGGTGGTACTGGCATAAAAACAGAGAAGTCGACCAATGGAATCGTATAGAAGACCCGGACTTTATCCCACAAACCTATGAACACCTCATTTTTCGATAAAGGAGCTAAAAGTTTACATTGGAAGAAAGAAAGCATTTTCAACAAATGGTGCTGGCACAACTGGATGTCAACCTGTAGAAGAATGAAAATAGACCCATATCTATCACCGTGCACAAAACTCAAGTCCAAATGGATTAAAGACCTCAATATCAGCCCGAAAACACTGAATCTGATAGAAGAGAAAGTGGGCAATACCCTACAACAGATGGGCACAGGCGATCGCTTCTTAGGTATAACCCCAGAAGCACAGACATTAAGGGCAACATTGAATAAATGGGACCTACTAAAACTGAGAAGCTTCTGTAAAGCAAAGGACACTGTCACTAAGACACAAAGGCAACCTACTGACTGGGAGAAGATCTTCACCAACCCCGCAACAGACAAAGGTCTGATCTCCAAAATATATAGAGAACTCAAGAAACTAGACTTTAAAATGCTAATTAACCCAATTAAAAAATGGGGCGCTGAACTGAACAGAGAATTCTCAACAGAAGAAGTTCAAATGACCAAAAGACACTTAAGGTCATGCTCAACCTCCTTAGCGATCAGGGAAATGCAAATCAAAACAACTTTGAGATATCATCTTACACCTGTAAGATTGGCTAAAGTCAAAAACACCAAGGATAGCCTTTGCTGGAGAGGCTGTGGAGGAAGGGGTACCCTCATCCATTGCTGGTGGGAATGCAATCTTGTGCAACCACTGTGGAAGTCAGTGTTTCGGTTTCTCCGGAAATTCGGGATCAACCTACCCCTGGACCCAGCAATACCACTCTTGGGAATTTACCCAAGAGATGCTCTATCACATGTCAAAAGCATTTGTTCAACTATGTTCATAGCAGTATTATTTGTAATAGCCAGAACCTGGAAACAACCTAGATGCCCTTCAATGGAAGAATGGATGAAGAAAGTATGGAATATATACACACTAGAGTACTACGCTGCGGTAAAAAACAATGACTTCTCGAATTTTGCATGCAAATGGATGGAAATAGAAAACACTATCCTGAGTGAGGTATCCCAGGCCCAAAAAGACGAACATGGGATGTACTCACTCATAATTGGATTCTAGCCATAAATAGGGTTCACGGAGTCTACAATAGGCGAATCTAAAGAAGCTAAGTAAGAAGGTGAACCCAAGGAAAAACATATAGTTATCCTCTTGGATAAGGGAAGTAGACAAAATTGCTGGGGGGAAAAGTGGGATCTTGGGGGTGGGGTGGGATGGGGATTAGGGGAGATGGGGAGAGAAAAGGTAGAAGGGAAGGAGGGTGGACTTGGGGAAACAGGAGGATCGGGACAAAGGAAGGTTGGATAGGGGAGCACGGAACCACAATTCTTCACACTCTTTTTTATGTAGAACATCTTTTTTTGTTGTGGAAAATTATTTTAAGATGTGTTACATTTGTTTATGCTGTGGAACATTTGTTTTAATGATGCAAAGATGTGTTGCATTTTTTTGTTGTTCTTGCACATGTTTAACTTTGTAAAGCTGGGTTTTTTTCCCTATCTAAAACTTCCGAGGGTCTAATAAATAGCTGGAAAGTCAATAGTGAGGCAGGACAAAGAATGGAAAGGGCTGGCAGTTAGAGGGAATAAATATGAGAAGTCTGGGAAGAAGCAGGATCAAGAGAGATTTAAAGGGCAAGACATAAAAGAGGCCAATCAGGCAGTCACACAGACAGCCAAGGAGTAAGAGTGAAAGCGAGATTAAAGAAGTAAGAAAAAGCCCAGAGCAAAAGGTAGATGGGATAATTTAAGAAAAGATGGTTACAAACAAGCCAAGATAAGGCCAGGCATTTATAAGAAAGAAAAAGTCTCTCTGTGTTCGATTTATTTGGGAGCTGGGTGGTGAGCTCTCCAAAGGGTAAAGAGTAAAATGAGTAAAAATAAACTACAACATTTTGATGTTTCAACGTAGTAAAAGAAAATCCAACAGCTCTTTCCCTTTAATCTGCCATAGTCTATCACATCTTTTTTGGGATTCTGCTTAGGTATTTTCTCTGTTGAGTTAAATTTGGATTCCATCCCTTTGCTGTACCATGGCTCTGCAGAGTTTATCTTACTAGTTCTGCTGTTTGCCTATTCATTGTACCCATGGGAAAGTGCAATCGTCACGTGTGAGAAACATTTTCAGCTCCTCACCTTGCTCTCTGTACCAACCTTAGCAGTCTGCATTCAACAGTCTTTTAGAGGGCCTTCAGAAGTTTTTCAATAGCTGAATGTTTTCTGATATTATAAATGCATCATTTTCTAACTTTTTATTCTTAATACATCAGATTCTTAAAGTAGCTCACAATTGTTCTGTATCAACTTGAGGTTCAAATTTAATTACCTACTTAGTAGCTAAGTGTCCTTGGAAAAATTAACTAAAGCTATAGTATTCCCATTTTAAAATCTGAAAAATGATAGTGCTTTTAAATTAATGTTTCAATGAATGGTTCTTAAGATAACGCACACAACACTTTGTATGATACTTGAAACAAACGAAGAACTTCTTATCACTGTACATTTTTATTGCACCAAATTTGTGTTAAGCCGAAGCTTAAGACCAATGGATAAGCCAACTAAAATGATGTGTCAAACCTCACAGATACTAGCCGTTATACGAAAGTACTCTGTTCTGTGCCAACTTACAGCTGCCAGCTGCGAAAAGAGGGAGCAGCTGCCAAACACCTGAAGAACTGACTTCAAACATTTTTACAATTAATGTTGTGAAAGCAAGGTTTTGTAAAGCGAGTGTAAGATATCTATCTCAAACCTTCTGGGGTCCTTGGACTGAACTGACTGTAAAATTTAAAATGATGTCATTGACCCCCTATCATGGGATTTAAGTCAAGGTTTTGACATGAACTGTCCTTTCATCCTTTTTCTGTGCTTTCAGCTGTTGAATCCTTTCTATTATCCCTTTTTCTTCTTCTTCAGCTGTCTAGTCTTTTAAATCAAATTTGGGACACTTAAGCATGTTTTCTTCACCATGGTGTACATAGCTTAGCATAGGGCTTTAGGACTCGAGCTTTGGAGACATACGTGAAGTTCAATTCTCCTCCACATGGCCTACTTTAAAGGATGACCTTGCTCTTTTCTCTTTTTAAAGGTAAAATTAAGATGATGATGATGATGATGGCAGTGATGATGGTACCATAACAACGTTCTGAGGCTTCAAAAGATAAGGTAAATAAAACCTTATCATTTTACATTATATACAGGAGAAATTTAATAAATGCTCAGACTATTATTCACTGAGGTTAGTCTATGTCTTTTCTAACTTATTCTGGATTGTGTGAAACAGTACTTTTCAGGCTGTGCCTTGCTTTGAGAAACTACATTTTGAGACTGGAAGATGCTTTGTTCCTGTGTCATATGAGAAATACCACCTCCTTGGTACCACACACTGAGCACAGACTCAGAAAAGATTTATCCCAAAGCTGGGCAGTGATGGTGCACGCCTTTAATCCCAGCACGCGGGAGGCAGAGGCAAGCAGATGTCTGTGAGTGGCAAGGCTGGTCTACAAGAGCTATTTCCAGGACAGGCTCCCAAGCTACAGAGAAACCCTGTCTCAAAAATAAAAAATAAAAACCCACAAAACCCTAAACCCTCCTCAAACAAACAAAAAGATTTATTCCAGAAACTATAAAGGAATTCATGCTATACGTTTATTTGTGTAAATTAATACTGCAGCGATACATGGATATATTGGAATTATATCAGCAAAGTCAGCTTGAGAACTTAGACATATCATATGAAGGAAAGGGCAGCACTCCCTCATTGGGACTCCATCGAGAGAAGGACACCTGACATGGAAATGACAGTGATGAAGACCCTCTACCAACCTGTTATCTGACTGCCCAGTATGTCACAGGCTCCACAAGAAGAGAGCTCTTTATAGTCACTGAGCCTTCAGCTTGGCTCAGTGCCTGCTGCTGTTACTGCCTACGCGAATGACCTTCTGTTTGTCCAGTTCAGCCATCTGGACCTGCTGCTTATAAGCCATTCACTCACCCGGATCTAGCCCTACTCTTGGCTGTGTCTCTCCTGAAGCTCATTTCTGACCCCAAGCCTGACTTCCAAAGAACAGTCAAGACTTCTCTAGCAAGACCTCAACTATGCTCCTCTCTTGGTTTTATTGAATACACTTCACCGTATTTCTATCAGCATCTCAGTTTCTCTGAATTTCTGAAACCTCTTAAACTTTTCTCTAGCCCATTAATCCTTTAGAGTCATTTTGTGATACCTTGATCCCACTAAAGTCACATTTGCATTTCCTGTGTAGTGCCTACTATATCATCTGTGGATTAATATTATTCAATCAGATTGTAATTTAAAAGCCTGGCATCTACCCTGGCCAGGGATGCCAAAAAAAGTGAGACTATTTAACAAAATGCTTTCACCGAAGTTGCCATATCTTGTGTGTTTACTGTTATTCAATACATTCTGATATTGTGAAAAAACATACTCACATATTCACCATTGTTGCTGGAAGCTGAAATAATATAGCTTAAAAATGTTACTCATCTTTGAATTCTAATCATCGGGGGAGGGAAATGGGAGGCGGTTGCGGGGAGGAGGCAGAAATCCTTAATAAATAAATAAATTAAAAAAAAATAAAATACATTAAAAAAAAATCTCCCGAGAAGCCCTCCTGTTCATTGTCACTGGACAATAGCAATTCGATACAGGGGTATGTTAGAACCAGAAGCAAGTGTGTTAGAAAGCTTTACTTTTGGAATGTGCAGACATTCCAGATGAAGAAGAATGTATCTCATGGTGTCTCAGCAAACATAGTTAAGAGCTGAGGCAGAAATGCATTAAAGCTAATTGGTTAAGGCACAGGGGTAAATTTAACCTGGTTCTTAATTGTAGCCACGCTGTAGCTTGGGCCTAGCTGTAGTTCTAATAAAAGGAAACAGAAAACAAACAAAACTTATCCAAGCCCCAAACATTAATGGTTTAAGTAAGCTAACTTTATTTGAATTCCCAAGAATAAAATAGTTTGGTAATGTATCTTTCATTTTATCTTATTTCATTTTATTTCTTTAAGATCAGAGGTTTATCTGAATAGACTAGAGGCCCAGAGGAATACACATTAATTAGTAAGCTTCTAGTGTTAAATTGCTGCTCATTTGGTTCTTGTAATTGAAGCGAGCTGGCAGGCACAATGCTACTGACAGTGCTCTGAGAGAGGAGGAAGTTTAAAGTAGCTCTTCTGTAACTCATCTTCCTGTGGTAAGAGACAGCCTATTTCACTTGACTGAACTAATTTCGTGATGTGAACCTCCTGTCTCCCAGAAAAAAAAATTGACAATTTTGCAGGAGATGAAAGGGAACGAGAGTTCTTCACCAAGTTCCATTTTAGATGCACCTTACATGTAAGCGGTTTGCTTAAGAAGGCAAAATACTTCCAAATATTGCAGGCAGGTGAAAACTGATGCTTTTGTTTATTTAATGCCACCTGATACTAAAGCTGAATATTGTTTTGAAACTAAGGCTGCAATGCCTGCCAGAATCTAAGCACAGGCAATAGTTCAGAAGTAAAGAGAAGAGCAAGTCTCTCCTCAGTCCTTGGCTGACTGTTGATATGTCTGCTCTTGTGGAGTTAAGTGCAGTTCACTTCAGTTGATGTGAGGTAATGACTATAATATTTATATGCAGCTTAGAGTGGGAATTTGTAGATTTTACCCTATTTTCTAGCTCTTAAACTCTTCCTCCCTTCTCTTCCATAAGGTTCCCTGAGCCTTATAGAAGGTAGTATAAAGTACTTGTTTAGGGTTAGAACCACACCCAAAGCTTACTTTCTGTATCTTCAGCAGCTGTGAGGGTTTGCTGTGAAAGAAAAGGCTTCTCTGCTTAGTATAAGGGGCTGCTTTTGTCTCTGGGTGTAAGAATAGGTACTTAGAAGTTTGTGGCTATGTTAGTTTACTTGCCCATCAGAAGAAGCACATTCCACAAATTGGTCTACGACATCCTCAGACCTAGGTTATTAGCCAGATTACAGTACTAGCATTTAGTCCTGGGATTCTGTGGAATTGGTCTTGAATTTACTCAGAAGACAACTGTCTACCTATATCTTGCACCACACTCCCAATAACAAGTTGCTATTGCAAAGGTGGCCACATCTTGGTTACCAAGTTGTTTCATTATTCTCTGTTCATATTCTGGGATCCCAAACCCTGATTTTCCAAATCCCCCTCAACCTTCCAGAAACATTTCTAGCAACAGTATTTTCCCTCCTTACAAACAAGCAAACAAACATACAAATAAACACCAAAAAATCCCATCTCTGTTCTACTACTTCCCCTTTTCTAAGATAACCTCCCCCTCTTTCCTCCTATTCGTTCTTTGTTTCCTGATTTCTATGTGTATAGCACGTTAGACACCATATTGATAAGTCCAAGGTCGCATTAGGACAGGCAGCAGGAGATGCACACTCAAGCCTTTCTGTCAGGAAAAGAGACCATGGATCTACCCAGTGTCTGGCATCATTATGGTGAGCAAAGACATAGTGGGGTGTTGAAGAGGGAGGAGGGCGGGCAGAGTGTCTTGTGTCCTGTGGAGAGAGGCAAATCTGGGGAAGAAAAGGCAGCAAAAAAGGATGTGGTAGGGCTGCTAGCCAACTTGGGTCATAGTGACTCTCTAGTCCTGGGCTGATGCCAAGGCCCATGTCTGGGTCCTCAACCCTGGGGCAGCAGCTGTCTGTGTTGATGTCCATGATTCCTGTTAGCAACAAGAACCATGGGGATATCCAGGGTCTGGGCTACCACGTGTGACCATATTAGTGCCCTAAGGCCATGCCGCTGCAGGGGTCATTCTATTATGAGTGACCTAAACTGATGGCTGGGGCCATGGAAATGTTCAGGCTTGAGCTGCAACTGAGGGCTATTTGGGTTCATGACTCTACCATATCCAAGGTCTGTGTTGATATCCATGTCACTGTCAAAGTTTGTGTGGGAGCCTAGGGTCCAAGCCCCTGCCTTCGGCCATATTGTTGTCTGAGGGCCAACTTTTAGCCACGACAATGGTGATCTGAGTGGCCTGTGCTGCCACCTGTGGCCATGGTTTCTTCTGAGACTGGGCTTCTGCTGAGGACCATACCTGTGTCTACTGCAGTAAGGGATCTGCTTGCTGTTGCAATGAGGGGCTGTTTGTTTATCCCAGCCGTCTGGGGACATATAGATATGAGTGCCCTGCACTGCCATCAAGGGACATGGTGATGCATGGGCCAGAGCTTCAGTCAGGGTTTCTGCTGATATTTATGGGACCTGGGACAAGGAAAGGCCTGTAAAAAAGCTTAAGGTCTGGATCACCACCTGGAGCAATGGTGATATCCAAGATCCACTTTGCAGCCAGGACAATGCCAATCAATCTGAGTGGCCTGCATAGCTACTTGGGGCCATGGTGACATCTGGGCCCAGGACGTGTTACAAAGTTAAACATATGCAACAACAACAACAACAACAAAAGAATGCAACACATCTTTGCATCATTAAAACAAATGTTCCACAGCATAAACAAATGTAACACATCTTAAAATAATTTTCCACAAGAAAGATGTGTTCTACATAAGAGAGTGTGAAGACATGAACATGAGAGAAAGGAGCCTCATTTTCAAAAGTAAGGAATATTGAGGATATGAATAGCCAAAGAGCTGAGAAATAGCCTTTGAATGGCAGAGGCAAATGAGATAATGATAAAGATCACTCAAGGTGCTAAAGAACGTGATAGAATTTGGAAACAACAGTGACTTGAGATTTTGGATAAAGAAATTATTAGGAGATTCACAGTAGTCCTTGGAAGATATAGTAGAACCTTAACACAGATGGTTGACAAAGGGTAGTAGGATGAAGAGAAATTTATTCTTCCTTTTCATAATTTTATATTTCTGCTTCCATGGTTGATTTAGTCAGGCATAATCAGTCTGTGAGCTGACATTTGTTTTCACTAAAGTAATGTGATGATTCAATATAGTATACCTAATCATTTTGGTGAAATTTTTATGTATAATGAAGCTTCTAAAAGTTTAAACAGCACTACTTTATTGACAATTTAAAGAGACTTTCTAGCAGCAATTTAGGGTATTTGAACCATAGTTATTTGTGTGCTTAATATATTATTGTCATATCACAAACTGTATTAGGACCAAATTACATATGTGATGCATATAATTAAAATTTGTGACTTGTATACTTGTAAAAATAAGAAATCCTAAATATTGGGTGCAGGGCCTAATCGTGGATATAAATTGAAAAGATAATTATCTTTTTAGAGTATCTTGCTACTTGTTGTTGATTTAAATAAGGTTCATGAAATAGCCTACCATGTATCATAATTTACTGAATATAAAAGACTATAAGGTACCGTTTAATCATCATTAATATAGCAAGTTAGTTTTTCTGTGTTTATATCTTTAGAAAATAATCCAAGAGAACTGAAAATCGATTTATGAAACAATCCATGATGAAATGTGCATTTAAAATAGATCACAGTGCTGGAGAAATGACTTAATGAATAGAATGCATTTTGTTCTTGTAGAGATCCTAAGTTTTGTTCCCAATACTTATATCAGATAGTTCATGGCCAACTGTAACTACAGCTTCAAGGGAATCAAAAGGCTCTGGCCTCTACTGTCACCGGTATTCTTGTACACATGCCCAGGAACCATGTGTTGAACCATGTGTTGAGATGCTAGGGCCATGTGGAGCTGGACCTGCCCCTCACTGGGGTCAAAGAGAGCCGTCCTCCCCTCACAGGGAACTGATCCTGTCCATCACTGACCCTGGCATTAGAAAGCTGGCCCCTCCCCAGTAGGAGAGGTCCCCACCCCCTGCACTTGGGAGTTGGGAATGTTGGCTCCAGCCCCCAACACAGGCATGGGAGAGTTGGTTCTGCCCCTTGCCTGAGGGAGATGGTATTAGTGGCCTGTCAGACCAACTTAGAAACCACTCAAACACATATCCATGGCTTTGAGTTGATACTCCCCACATCTGCTCCGTCTGTAGCCTGCTGGAGTACATGAAGGGACTGGTCCTGCAGAACCATACCCACAGGATCTCCATGACCGGGGCAACGGCCTGATATCTGGTACCCAAGAAGAGTTTTGGTGAGGACTCAGTATTGATGGTGTCTTAGAAGCCAGGAGCTCTGAACCTGACCAACAACACATTAAACAATAAATATTTGCAGTTAAAGATGCTTGAAAAAAATGACAAACTTCACAATATGCCACAGCTACCAGTGCCAATAAGACTGGTGAAGAGGCAGTGGGGAGGCCGGAAAGATGAAGAAGCAACATGTACATTACATTGTTTTTTTTTTTTTTTTTTTTTTTTTTGATTTTCGAGACAGGGTTTCTCCATAGCTTTTTGGTTCCTGTCCTGGAACTAGCTCTTGTAGACCAGGCTGGCCTCGAACTCACAGAGATCCGCCTGCCTCTGCCTCCCAAGTGCTGGGATTAAAGGCGTGCGCCACCACCACCCTGCCTGTACATTACATTTTTAACTGAACTGTATAAACATAATACCTTAAACAAGAGTAGAAATACACATCTAACAAAATTGATCCTAAATTTGTTTCAAGAAACCAAAGTCATACCAATGTAAAGTATGTATTTCTATATCAAGGAAAGTGTTTTTATATGTTAACTTTTTTCTTTTTTGTTTGTGTATGTTTTTAAATTAATATTTTTATTTGTATATTTTATTATTTTATTTTTATTTTTCCATTGTTGGGGATATTACATGGGTGGGGCGTGCGTACAGAACAACTGAGAGGTGAGTGAGTCATTTCCAATCCATTTGTAATTTCTTTTCCCTTTGGCTCTACACCCCATTTTAATTGGGTTGTTTGTTTTCTTGACATAATTTTTTCAAAGGTTTTTGTATATCTGAGTCCTTTATTCTATTATATTGACCCATTTACCTTTTTTTGTGCCTGTACTTTGTAATTTTTATGGCTTTGTAGTACACATTGAAATCAAGTATGGTGATATCTCCAGCCATATTCTTTCTGCACAGGTTTTTTTTTTTTTGGATACCTTTGGTCTTTTGATATTTCATGTAAGTTTTAAGAGTTTTCTTCCATATCTATAAAGAATGACTCTGTAATTTTTTAGAGGGATTGCATTGAGTCTTCATTTCATGTTTTTGTATGTGATGGCCATTTTTATGAGACTGATACTTCCAACCCACCCATGGGAATTTTTTTTTATCTTCTGTTGTATTTTTATTTCTTTCTTCAGTGTCTTAAAGTTTTTACTTTGGTGATCTTTTGTTTTCTTGACTAGGTTTAAACCTATGTAGGGGTGTGTGTTTGTGTGAGTGTGCATGCGTTTGTCTGTGTGCACTATTAATAAGCTCAATTCCATGATCTCTTTTTCAGTGTATTTCTCATTGGCATATAGGAAGGCCACTGTTAAATCTGTTAAATTTCATTCTGCTACTTTACAGAAAATGTTTACAGCTCTGAGAGTATTTTAGTGGTGTCTATATATTGAATCACATCATTTGCACACTGAGATAGATTAGCCTTTATTTGAATCCCTTTTAGTTCTTTCATTTATTGATTGAAGTAACTAAGACTTCAAGCACTATATTGGAGTAAAAATAAGGAGAATGAACATCCTTGTTTTGTTGCCCATCTTCTTGAGAATGCTTTGAGTTTTTCTTCATTTAATATGAAGGGTTCATAACATATTATTTTGAGGAATAAGTATACTGATTAGAGATTTATGTGCCTTTATTGTATATCCATAGTTAATCTTGTTTTACTGTGTAGTAGTATGCTATTTTTATTTACTTTTACTTTTCTGTTTAGATCTTTCCAGTTTGAGGCATTCTTGTCTTGCTTTGAATTATAAATTTTATTTTTTTCTGTTTTCTTTTATTGTTCTGTAGCTGAGGAACAAGATTAGGTACTTATAAGTGATAGGCAAATGTTTTTTCCTTAAACTATATACCTAGACCCGAATTCATTTCTCTTATTTTCATGACATAGTCTCCACAGATAGTCAATATAAATAAAGTTTTACTTCTGTTTTCAAAATGAATGCCTTTTAATTGTTTTTATTGACTTACCTACACTGGATTGAACTTCTCAAAAATGTTGAATAGAAATGAAGAGTGTATTTAAGTTGTTTTGTTTTGTTTGTTTGCTTTGAAAAAGTATTTCACCACTGACATGATGGCAACTATAAATTTTGATTATGTAATATTTTGTATTATGTTGAGGATGCTATCTATTTTATATATGTTTGCTAAAACATGGTGTCTTACTTAGTGTTACTCTTGCAGTGATGAAACACTATGACTAAATGCAATTTAGGGAAGAAAGGGATCATTTCATGTATTTGTCCTTATTACTGTCAATTACCTAAGACATGCAAGTTCCTCCTTCTTAGATGACTAGCTTGTGTCAAGTTGACATATTCTAGAGAGACATTTAGATTCTTATTTGCAGTTCTCTAACAATATATTTCTGTTTAATGTTTTTAAAGTAGAAATAGGATTTGAATATTTTTCTAGCTTCTGTCTAACTAAATTGAGAAGATCATGGGACTTTTTTTCATATTTATTCTTATCTCATACAATACATCCTGACCCAGTTTCTACTCATCCTAGTATCCCCCATTTCCTCTCCTCTGGATCCATTTATCTTTTATTTTCTTTCAGAAAAGAGTAGGCCTCTCAAGAATATCAACTGAACACTGCATAACAAAATGCAGGAAAAGTAAGCACAAAATATATCTGGGCTGGGTGAGGAAACCCAGTCAGAGAAAAAAAGTCCTAAGGCAGACAAAAGAGTCAGAGACACCAACTCCCACTATTAGGAATATACAAAACACCAAGCCAATAACCACAAGGTATGTGTAGAAGAATTAGCACAGGCCTATGCAGGCTCCACGATTGCTGCTTCAGTCTTTCTGAGCCCCCGTGAGCCCTGCTTAGTTGATTTTATGGATCATAATTCTCCTGGTACCCTCCACACCTATGGGTCCTACAATCCCACCTGCCCCTCTTCCCCAGGATTCCCCTGAGCTCCAAGTGGAGGGATTCAATGACTATTTCCAATTTGGGCTCTCTTTTCACCTATTGTTTGGCCGTAACTCTCTGCATCTGCTCCCATCAGCTGTGAATTAAGCCTCTGTGAAGACAATTAGCCTAGGTACTTGTCTACAAGTATAGCAGAATATCATTAAGAATCATTTCACTGATTTTTTTCCCCTATCCTAGATCTCTGGTTCCTGGTCATTTGAGGAGTGTCAGGCATGGACTCCCTCTCATGGAGTGGGCCTCAAATTAGACCCATCATTGGTTTGCCTCACCCACAAGTTCTAAATCTCCATTTCCCTAGCATATCCGGCAGGCAGGATAGATTGAATGCGGATGGTTTTGTGGCTGGGATAGTGTCCCAGTCCCACCACTGGAGACTGCATGGTTATAAACGATGGCTGGTTCAGTCTCAATATCCTCCCTTATTAGAAGTCTTCAATTGGGTCACCCTCATAGGATCCTGGGAGTTTTCACCGTAGTACATTTCTACATTGGCCCCTACATGCCTTCTTTCAAGATGTCTCTACCCATACTCTGTCCCTCCATTTCTCCCCTCATCTGATCCCTCCTGTTTCCATTCCTTTCACCCCCAGTCCATTACCAAAATTGATTCTTCTTTTCCTTACCAGGGAGATCCATGCCTCCTTGTTGCTTAGCCTTTTTAGGTCTGAAAACGGCAGCCTACAGAATGAGAAAAGATTTTTCACCAACTCCACATCCAATAGAGGACTAATGTCCAAAATGTATAAGGAACCCAAGAAAATAGCTGTCAACAATCCAAATAATTCAATTAACGAATGGGGTACAGATATAAACAGAGAATCTCAGGAGAGGAATCTCAAATGATTGAGAAAACAAAAAGTGTTCGATATCTTTATCTATTAGGGTAAGGATGCAAATGAAACCTACTTTGAGATTCCGTCTTATACCCGTTAGAATGGTTAAGAACAATAACAGAAGTTGACAGCTCATTCTGGTGAAAATTTGAAATAGGGGAACACTCTTTCATTGCTGGTGAGAGTGAAATCTTGTATAGCCACTATGGAAATCAGTATGGTGCTTCCTCAGAAAACAGAATTGATCTACCTTAAGATTTAGCTATACCACTCCTAGGCATGTACCCCCCAAAATGCTCCATCCTACCACAAAGGCACTTGCTCAACTATGTTCATAGAGTTTTTATCCATAAGAGCCAGAAACTGGAAATAACCTAGATGTCTCTCAAACAAAGAATAGGTAAAGAAATTGTGGTACATTTACACAATGGAGTATTAGCCAGCTGCTAAGACATCAGGAAACTTGCAGGAAATGGATGGAACTAGAAAAGATCATCTTGAGTGAGGTAACCCAGACTCAGAAAGACAAACACTACCTGGACTTACTTATGAATAGATAGTAGTTGTTAAGTAAATGATAATGCTAGAATCCCAGATCATGGGGCTTACTTTTTAAGATTAGTGATTTCACATGGTGAATCACACTGACTGATTTGGAAGAGCAAGCTAATCTCACATTATTGCACAGATGCTCCAGTTCTATGGCACACTTTCTTCTATGTATTACTAGATTTGATGTGATTTGCTTTCTCTGTGCCAAGCTCTGTCTCATTCAGATAAGCCAGGTTTCATTTGGGGTTTCCCTCCATGCATCATAGTCGGGAAATACTTACAGTTTTAGGCTGAGCTACACCTTATTTGTTCTCATATGTCATGAATCACATCTAAGAAGGATGCAAAATTTTACAGAGAATAGAAATGTCCTAAATTTTTATTGTGGTAGTGGTATTGAGAACTGAAATATTTCTAAGTGGTCCAAAGTTCTTTAACTGTGTTGAGTGAAAAACTGTACTGTTTAGAGGATGTCACGCTGAGTTATTTGATTATGTGGGGTTTGTGCTTTTCCATTTTCTCTGAACTTTATTTCAACTCTGCAAATTGCTAAAATCTAACAGTATAACAAATCTAATTTATGGAAATGTATGTTTGTCAAGTGGAAAGCAATTGAGTATGCTTCTGTAAATACTTACCAATTCTGCATTTAGTAGCAAATTTGTTTCTGGTTTGTGTGTGTATGTGTGTGTGTGTGTGTAGTCTTAAAATATAACATTTTTCCATTTATGATTGTATCAAGTACTATTTTGTGAGAAACCAAATCTTTGACAAAACTTCATCTTATAATCTGAAAACATGAAAATAGCATTCAAAACACATGAGACTGAACATCTAGAATGTCTATATTTCATGTTTTGTAGATCATGACCCAATAAGTTGTGAACAGTAACTGTCAAGAGACATTTCAGTAAAATATACAGTGAAGAATTTGCCTCACCATCTCTGAATTTTTCAGCTGAAAGCAGGCTTGGCTCTCATGACACTGCCTTTTCAACATTTCCCTTTACTCTCTACAGATTTCTTATTGATTTTCCTTTTGTCATTACCAATTTCTTTTGCTTCAATGTTGGAGTGGATTCAGAAATATCTCTCAGGTCATCTTCTTATTGCAAATTCTGGTCTTATAGTTTTCTCAAAATACAGAGGTGCATAATATTCAAAATAAAATTACACCATCCCAACAACTATTAAAAATGTCTTATATCCCAAGACTGGTGAGATGGGTCAGGAGGTAAAGGCATGTGGTGTTCCAGAACTTTCCGGGCAACATGAGAGAGCCAGCTTCTGTGAGAGGTCCTCTGACAGCCTGTGATGGTTTGAAGGAGAATGGCCCACCCACAGTCTCATGTATTTTAATGTTTGACCCCTAGTTAGAAGAACTACACTGGAAAGATTAGGACTAGGACAAGGAGTTAGTCTTGTTGGAGGAGATTTGTCGCTTGGGGTGGACTTTGAGGTTTTAAAAGTCCACTCTAGTCCAACCCCGTTTTCTCTCTGTCTCCAGATTGTGGAGAAGACACAAGCTCTCAGCTACTATTCCAGCACCACATGTGTTGCTGCCATGCTCCTTACTACAGAGTCAGAGACTCTGCTTCTGAAACTGTAAAGAACTTCAACCCCCATTTAAATGTTTTCTCTTTATAAGTTACCTTGGTCATGGTGTCATCTTTCAGAAAAAAAAATATAGGACATAGTCCCACCTGCACATGGAAAGTGTGCACCAACATATATCTATCTACATACGAATACCACATACACACAGGTTTTAAAAATCCAGCAATCCATGTATTCTCCCATGAATATTATTATATCAGTTCACTAACTCTTCCCAGTTACTCAATATGCTTCTTTATGGGTGTTTTATAGTCAAGGAGTCTACTAAGCTGTAGATAAATGTGTACAATCTCTTTTCTCCTTCCCATGCTCAAATTTAATTAAGTCTTTTGGGTATTCCCCTTTATCATATTCACTCCTATGTTGGCATAAATTAGCTACAATCAATCTGTATGTCCTTCCTGTATTTAACGTGCTTTTTCCTGTCAGTTGAGTGCCTCTATGCCTTGGCTTATGGGTATCCTTTTGGGACACCGGAGCCTTCAGTATGGTTTTTACACATATCCTATGCCAGGCAAGTGCATTTTTGCTGCACTGCTGTTTTTCTATTCTCACAAAAGGGAATTTGGCTTAATATTTTTTAAAATGAAGATTCTATAAGTATTTTTGCCTCATTAGGATAGGGTTAATGCTTTCTGTACACAGCATCAAACAGTTTTAGCAATGTGTTGCCTGCCTATTTGAAAGTTTCCATCTGATAAGTGTAAGTTTCCTTTTGAAACTATCATCGCTTATGAAAATGCAATATTTTAGAGCTGTCACCTCTCTGCAGTGTGTTAGCCCCATCTAGTGAATGATTAATGAATTCTCAAATCCAATATCTTATGAACATTTTTTAAGCTTCCATAGGAGATTAGTTGTGCTATTCGTCTGTAAAGTATTTAA
This sequence comes from Microtus pennsylvanicus, assembly GCF_037038515.1. NCBI lineage: Eukaryota > Metazoa > Chordata > Mammalia > Rodentia > Cricetidae > Microtus > Microtus pennsylvanicus. The sequence continues at coordinate 56,703,520 of NC_134580.1, read as the reverse complement.
GTGAATAACATGAGATGAATAAGAGGAGTTGCAATCACTTCCTCAATCTTTTCCCCTAACTTTTTATTTTTACAAAACGTTCATAGTTGAAATCGTCACAGAATTCTGTAAAGCTCGATGCAGAAATCAGAAGTCCGTCGCTACTCCTTACCTCTATTTCCCTTTAAGAAAGTCAATTACAATTATCAAAGAGGTGTGCTATTATGTAGGCCTCTACTGTCCTGCTTGTTTGTAGCTTCCAGTATTATAAGCTGCTGTCTGTGAGTTTGTGAGTATTGGACATTTTGGAATGGTCTGCTAATTTTGTTTTATATGTTTTCTCCTATTTTCCATCTCCTTTCAAAAATTAAGAAAAATGATGTCATAGACTTAACCTTCTAACTTTTTTATTAAGACTTATAAAAATTGACACTATAGTTTAAATTTTTCCAGAAGTGTTTCTCTTCAATTACCTTAAAGTATTATTCTATTCCTACCTGTTCTAATGTTACTGTTACAGCACATTTTATCACATATGCATGGCCACTGCACTCTAGACAGCATTTCTCTGCCTTTATTTAGCCTTTAGCAGAGGTCCTCAGTGTGTCACAATTTCTGATGGTTTCTCATTGGTAGCTGTGGGGAACTTAGGACTGGTGATCAATTTGCTGAGTCTCACTGGGCTTCACTCTCAGAGGCTGTGATAATAGCCACATTTTCACAGTCCTCACTCAAAGCTGTTTCCTTTACAAGGCAAAAGTTACAGGTAGGCATTCTAGGACTCACCACATCTTGTACATGTGCTGGAATTACAAAAGGTGCCCCCGCAAGTGGTTTACAACACAGCGACCCTGTCTTTTACTAACACAGAGTTAAACTTCAGCATTTTCTATTCAGAAGATGGGGCAGAAGGATATGGCTGCTGTTGAAGCAATATTTCGGATAGTCCTCCTTGCTATTAAGAAATCATTCTTTCAACTTAAGTTTCTAGAAGATCTGATGTTACTAATTCCAAAGTATATTGGGGATTCTCCTTAGCAAGTTGGGTGGCATGTTGATTTGCTTGTTACAATTTAATATCTCAGTTTTTAAAGTATATTTTTTTTTAGTTTCAAAATGGTTGCTTTATTTCTGTGCACTTCCATCTTAGAGTTTTTATTGCTGTGAAGAAACACCATGATAACAGCAACTGTTTTTCTTTCTTTTCTTTCTTTTTTTTATTTTTGAGACAGAATAACAGCAACTGTTTTTCTTTCTTTTCTTTTCTTTTTTATTTTTGAGACAGAGTTTCACTGTAGTTTTAGAACCTGTCCTGGAAATTAGCTCTTGTAGACCAGGCTGGCCTCAAATTCACAGAGATCCACCTGCCTCTGCCTCCCGAGTGCTGGGAGTAAAGGCGTGTGCCACCACTGATGGGCTTCCCAGCAACTCTTATAAAGGAAGAACATTTAATTGGGGTGGCTTCTATTTTCAGGGGTTTAGTCCATTATCATCATGGTGTGATATGGCAATGTAAAGGCAAACAAGGTGCTGGAGCAACTCAAGTGCCCTACCTCTTGAATTGCAGGCAACAGGAAGCGAACTGAGACACTGGGTGTGTCTTGAGCATATATGAGATCTCAAAGCACATCTTCACATTGACACACAAGACCATACCTACTCCAACAAAGCCACACCTCCACACAGTGCCACTCATTCCAAGAGCCATTTTCTTTCAAACCACAACTTAATTTTGGGGGATTTGGCTTTTTAAACAATATCCTGTCTGTAAATAAGAGGAAGAGCTGGTGGGTCTTGATAGTGAGTTTGTATGATTTGTACGGCAGCTTCTTGATATAATAGTAAGTAAACAGTTGCGTGAATGTACCTATGGGTGTGCACGCACATGCTTGCTTTCATCTTTCTTTCTGATTTCAGTCATCAATTCTGAAATCAATGTCACTGTATTCAGAGAGGAAAAGCAGTTTGATGCTAAAATGGTGATAAAAGAGAAAATGTTACAGAACAATAGAAGTTAATAGATTCCTTGTATACTCTATTTCCTATCAGAGGTTTGGACATTTTTGCAAGAAGTTGCTTTTTGCTTTCACAGTCACCTGGGTCTCGTTTAGTAAATTAGTCTCTTAATGTTATTAAGTGCTTAACCTATAAAACTTCACTGAAATAGTAATTTATCAAATAGCACTCAGGTGATTTTGAGAGTTAATATTGCTTCTCAGAATATATAATGTATAATATAGCCAGACTACAAAAACATTTCTCAAAAAAAAAATCTGCACTTAGGCAGATGAATTAGAAAACTTAGGTTTTTCTTCACTTAAATCTGGTCATGAAAGCATCATATTAACTGCAGTGATGAGGATGAGGTGGACACAGGGAATGGATAGGATGGGGCAAATCATGTGATCGCAAAGTAGAAGGGGCATGCATTTTTTCACTCATACATGCCATCGGTGATGGAGACTCACACCTACATTAGGAAAGGGAGGAAGAGCAATGATCTACACTGGAAAGAGGAAACTTTCAACACTGACAGTTCACAAGGGTAGACTTGTGTAGAACAGAAAAGAAAAGAAACTGGATACGTCAGAGTGACTAGAGCAGAACCTGTGGGTCCATATCCACTTTCACTCAGAATCTAGGAAGGCCATGAGCGAGACCCTGGCTGGTGTATAGGAAAAGCAGATACTGAAGAAGCGGCACTTTTGTTTATCAACCTAATGAAACCAGGTCCAACAGGAGGCAAGATAAGAAACAAGAAGGAAATAAACAAAAGCAGAGTCCCAAACCTGCTCAGAGCCAAGATCTGCAAAATTAGGTGTGTCACAGATAAAAATGGACTGATTTATATCACTGGATGCCTCAGGCTTTTTATCAATGTTGTTTTCTCTGTGCTGTCTTCCTTATAGTCAAAGGCTTTCCATGTGATAATGAGGTGATTATTGGTGAATCAATATGCACATTTTCTGTATCTTAGTGATTCTAAAGAAAAATTTTAACCCTTTTTGGACTGGACATGATGTCAGTCCCTCACATGAATTGTGGTTTGCCTTACTTAGGTCCTATCCTTTCTCATTACAAATCATATTCCTTAAATAGTGATGTACTTTGGTTGACTATGCTGGGTCACTGTTGAAGGCATTTTTCTTAAAAAGTTGCTAACATTATGAAATATTATAAAGGCATAAACATTCATACATATGAATATAGAGAGAATCAAAATGTCCTCAATATTTCCATAATATTTTTATTAAATGTTTAGGAATTTTGTACAATGTACCCCAATCACATTTGCTTCCCGTTCCTCTCAGGTCCACCCTTTCACCCTTGCATCTCCCCCCTAAATTAAAAGCAGGACAAAAAAACCCTACCAAGTCCAATTGTATTGCCCATATTCAGATTAAAGGAGAACTTCATGAGATACATTTTTTGTGGATTCTAGAATCACATATGGTTTTACTATAAATATTTTGAAAACAATGCTGAAAAACCTGGCCCTTAGGGGTTGGAAAGATGACTCGGAGGTTAAGAGCACTGTTCTTACACCCGCCCTGATTTTAATTCCTGGCAACCACATGGTAGCTCACAGCTATCTACTGATAAAGCCCTCTTCTGGCATGCAGGCATACATGGACACAGAATACTATATACATAATGAACGAATCAGTCTTAAGAAAAAGAAAAGAAATACCTGGTCCTAGTGTAGAAATGGTTGTATATTATCACGAATCAAAAGAAATAAAAAAGAAGTATCCAGCATTGCAAAGAGTGCAGGCTTAGCGGGGGGCTAATAATGTGCAGACAATATAAGAGTTGTGATGTGGAACAGTGGGAACAGATGTATATGAAGATAGTAGCTGGGACACAGGTGACTTCATCTACCTGACTTATCTCAAGGCAGAATCAAGGATGCTGGTGACACTTTTGTGTGCAGAAGAAATGAATCTGCATTTTAAGCTCAAATCACACTTTATTTATATCATTATGTTATACTATTTTCTATAGTTAAACATTTTTAACAGGATACCAGGAATGTTGCTATATATGCCAGGGTAAATATGTATAATTATGTTATTTTGGGGAAACTGAGCTATGCTTTTGGACTCTTGACTGAATCTATTTTCCATGTTAGCAAGGGTATAACTAATGTGTTCTTTAATGTATATTGCAATCCGCTTTTCTCTCCATTGATTAAAATAGATGGATTAAAACACTGTCAGTTACAGCATGTAGAGATTCTGGCAGTTTCTTTTTGAGGCATCTCTTGGATTTCAGTTTTATTGCATTCTTATCACCTTGAGCCACTGTTCCCATTAACTGTGGTCGGGATTACAAACTAGTGAATGGCAGGCAATTTGTTCAAAGGTATGTGGCTTTGTGCTAATGTGGAATCAGACATATCTTTCTGAACACCTGATATTTGGTGAACACAACAGATTCAGGTCACACTTTTGAGTCTGCGAAATTCTACCTGTCTCAGTGTCCTGGAAGCACATGGAGAATGAAGAAAGGAATGGATGGGACTATCATGTCAAGTAGTTCTCTGTAATAAGTCTGGATGGGTCACCAATTATGCTTCTCCTGTTGATATGGTCATTATAACTCAGTATAAGTGAGATGCTGATGCTGAAGCTAAAATCTCATTTGGGGAAGTCTCTATTTAGTGTAACTTCCATTCACAGCAGCTGGGATGATGCAACCGCTTGCATTTCAGCATTAATTCCTGCCTAGTATTAGGGTCAGATGGATGGGATGGAGGTTTTGAAGCAGCCTACTTGCAGGAAACTCACCTGCTGTCTATAGAAGCTGTCTATTGAAGCTGAAGCAGATTGGGAAGGGCGCTGGGATTTTGCCCAGTATGGAGGGCTTAGAGAGTGGGATGTCCTCCTGGGCAGGTAGGTGGTCAGTCACTTTTGGTCCTCTCTGTGTAGTAACAGGTTGTGTTTCAGAGTTCCACTGTGGTTGGGGGAATAGGTGAGTTTGGGGGAAGGGTGAGATTTGTAGCTTGCGGGGGTCTGATGGATGAGATGGGGGTACTGGAGAAGTCTACCTTCAAGAAACTCTCTGGCTGTCTGTCTAGAGAAATGGAGGCAGGTGGGGGAGGGGCTGGGTGCTTTGCCCTGGTGTGGAGGGCCCAGGGAGTGAGGTGTCTCACTGGGTGGCTTATCCCTTACCTTTTGATCCTCACTATGTAGTAGCAGGCTGCTTTTCAGAATTCCACTGAAGTTGCAAGGGAGTAGTAGGTTTGGGGAAAGAGTGGGACTTGTACCTTGCAGGTTCTGATGAATGGGATAGGGTTACTTTTTTTTTTTAAATCTTTATGCCTTAGTAAAGGCTATGCTATCCCCAGGTTTCTTTTCATGGGACTAATGTTCTAAGTGGACTTCAATTTTTGAGTTCCTGGAGGTCAGAGACATTTAGATGGAGGCAATGCAATCTGTTCTTGTTAAAATGAAGCCCATTGATGGAGGACTGCACCTGAATACACATAGAGCAACTCCTTCTTTCTTCAATATTAAAACTGCTGGAAGCTGGACATGGAGACACGTGTTTATCATCCCAGCTGAGGAAGGGTAATTGAGAGTTCAAGGGTAGCTTATGCTCCTTAGCAAAAACTTGTCTTAATAAAGCAAATTAAAACCAAACAAAAATGATACAGTTGTTTGAGATCTCATATCTTTGATATGTGCCAGATGTGATTGCTCAGCCCTTCCTCATTTTTTGCAGACTCAAAGGTCAGCAGGTTAGAGTGTGTTAATACATGGAGGCATGGAAAAGGTAAAACACATAATTAACTATAATTAAACTGGAAGTTTATGCAAGTCTCTGAGGAAAGTATAGACATTGGACAAAGTACTGATGTGTAGCTACTGTGAAGAAAAGGACACATTTGTAATAAAAATGCTTCAAGTGCAACAAATAGAATCAGTTAAGCTATTTAACTCTGAGACAAAAAGGTACAGACATTTCAGGAGTTATTTAGAGCTGGGGAAAGATGTTTCTAAAAAATGCTAAACATTACTATAACGAAACACTGTTAGGAAAGCAAATTCATTTTGCGTCAAAGTGAATGTGGGGTGTAATTGTTGGCTTCTGGGGGAAATTAAATTCCTTTTCCTATCAGCAACTTGGTATCTATTAAAGAGATGTGTGTGTTTATAGGCACTCAGAAGCCTATCGCTTTATGAGGGGGACTTTAATAAATGAAAGTTCATGAGTTGAAGGAGATAGCCAGGCTGGCCTGCTTTCAAAAGGGAAGTTCGACTCATCCAAGTTAAGATTTCTTGCTCTCTAGATGTGGCTTAGTTTGAGATAAACTTGATTTGTGAGGCTCCCATACTTCGTTATAGAATATTGCATGAAAATTGAAACCAGAAAACAGCTTCAGAGAGGAAAGCACTAGCTACCCTTTATTGACCACCTACTATTTGAAAGCTTTAAAGGGGCAACTGATAGCGTATTTAATATGTCATTTATCCTTTCATTTGATTGAAAAGAATTGGTGGCTTGGAAAGTTTATCTTTCTCAAATTCAAACAGAAAAAGTGATGGGTGGTGAGATTTAGATATGCTGGACACTGTGGGTCCATCACTCAAATTTTCCATACTCTTAATGTCTTGATTGGTCTTTGTTGGGTATATATGGATTTTCTTATTATTTCCACAAATTAAGCGTAAAACAGAAGTTGAAGTCTGATGAGAAAATATTATTAGTGATGTCAAATACTTAAATAAAACGTATCATGTGAATATTTTATCAGTATTATGTTAAATGTTCATACACACCCAAGTAGCTAATGTTGTAGTACATAGACAAACATTATGTTTTGTCTAAATACCACTTAGAAATTTTTGCGAAATAGTTTTATTTTAGAGCCTTTTAACACAGTATGTAAATATGTAAACTAGTAACTCATTTTGGATGATAAAATATGTAAGTTTTCAGTTTATACTTTTGTTACCTTACTTTAAGTAGGAAAATGTAAGAGAGGTTTCCTCTGGACTTCTCTGTTCACAGTGAGGGAAACAGCTGTTTTTGGAAACTTATCTAGAAGAGGCATTTATGTAATATTCGATGGCTGTGAGTCTCTAGAACAGCAGTTCTCAACCTTCCTAATATCGTGGCCTTTTAATACAGTTCCTCATGTTGTGGCGACCTCCAACCATAACATTATTTTCATTGCTACTTTTTAACTGTAAATTTACTACTGGCATTTTTTTTCAAGACAAGGCTTCTCTGTGTAACAATCCTAGGTGTCCTAGTACTAGCTCTTATAGGCAAGGCTAGCCTTGAACTCACAGAAACCCTCCTGCCTCTGCCTCCCGAATACTGGGATTAAAGGTGTGCATCACCACCACTGGGTTCTACTGTTAAGAATTGTAGTGTATGTATCTGTGTTTTCTGATGCTCTTAAGTGACCTCTGTGAAACTGTCATTTGAACACCCAGTGACCTCTGTGAAACTGTCATTTGAACACCCAAAGCTATCACACCCACAAATTATACCTGTTGCCCTAGAGGAATGTGTTATTTTGTGCCTTTAGTATGGTAAGAGCTGCATTCTTGCTAACATGTTAATGATTTTGTATTTTCTGGAAGGGTGCTCTGACTTTAACCTAATAGGAAGGCAAAGGAGAGAGATATTGAGCAAAAATTGCTGGAGACAGCAGAAAAGGACAAAGTGACCTTAATGCACAGTAGTATAAATGGCATGCCTATACTAGAAGGCAAAGCGGCTATCTGAGGAGAGAGTTGGAAAGTGGAGTTGGTGGATGAAGGAGAAAGTGGAAGGGTTTTAGAATTAGGAGGAGCTTGTAGCTTCAGGCATAGAGTATCTAGCAAAACTTCAACGAAATGGAGATAATAGTAAGTTTATAATTGATTGTGGGTGTGTGTCTAGGGATGAATTGATAAGATGAGGTTGTCAAGGTCTGGTAAATAGCATGTTTGTGGCACCTCAGACACACACACACACACACACACACACACACACACACACACACCAAGCTACTGGCATTATGTTATAAAACTAGTTCTTTCCGACTGGTGGAGATGCAATAGAGTACAAACTGACTCACAATTTAATAGTGTTGATGGAACAGAATATTGTAATTTTCAAAAACTTAAAAGTGCAATGAAGTGAAAATTATATTTTATAAAAATGTTTTAATTAATTTTAATTGATAAACCATAGTGAAAATGCAGTGCTCTAACATAGAATATGACATCATAAACCCAAGATCATATTCAAGTCTATCATCTTGATTTATCATCTCAAAGATGCAGTTTTAAGTTTACTATTTATTGATATTAAATCATTCATTTTTACTATCTATGGAAACTATTTACTATCTGGTGTAACTGATGCAAAAAACTTATTTCTCCCTTCTGAAACGTTGTACTCTTGCACTGAAATCTCTCCATTCAGATTTTGGTAACCAGTATTGTACTCTACACATTCTATGAGTTTAATACATTTAGGTACTGTATATATTCTATATAATTGAAATCATATCTATATTTCTGTGTTCTTTGTAGCAATACACTAGACAAGATATGAAACCAATATATGTCACCATAATTTCTTCTACCAACCAGATTTCATCATAGACATTGTATTTCTCAGTTTTCATTTTTCCTGAAATTATTCATCAGATCTGTATCAACTTTAGTATTTTTTCCACAAGGGCCATTCACATCATTGGAATAAACCAGTGTTACCTCATTTTATTTGTAGTAATAAGGGCGGCGGGGCTGCGTCCCCAACACCCCAGCCGCTTGGCTAGCTTATGCCCGAAATAACAACACACAAACTGTATTCATTTAATCACTGCTTGGCCCTTTAGCTCTAGCCCTTATTGGCTAATTCTGATATCCCGATCAACCCATCTCTAATAATCTGTGAGCACCGGTCTTACCGGGAAGATTCTAGCCTAAGTCCATCCTGGGTCGGAGCTGGGGCATGGCGTCTCTCTGAGGCATCTGCTTCGGAGAGGAGAGCTGTAAAGTCTGAGCTCACTTCCTCTTCCTCCCGGCATTCTGTTCTGTTTCTTCCACCTACCTATGTCCTAACCAATAAAATGGGCCAAGGCAGTTCCTTTATTAGCCAATGACCTTCCTCCATCATTTATTTATCGTATTAATACCATTATGTTCAGTCTAAGATTTCAGACTTAGACATGGTCTTAACAAGACTAAGATAGCTAAAGTGTGCTGATTTGTGATATAGTATGATATAATGCAATCTCATTAATTTGAATTCAATGTATGCTTTACAAATGTTTCTCTTGGATCAGTTATAAAGATAAATTCCTGAAAATTCTCTTTTCTTGTACTGAGCATTGACTACATCAATAAAAGACAGAAACACACAAAATTTGTAATTGAGTTTTAACAGATATAAATGAAAAAAAAGTACATTTTCTTTGATCATCAACAGAATAAATATGATAAGAATATTGTAATGAATTGACTCCCCCCAAATCACATAATTTCATTAAGAATATTATAAATTTTCTAATGACTATATATTAGATTAAACTTTTATGCAGCTGGGCTTCTGTAATATTGTTATTTATATAAAAAGAAAATACTTTTTATTATCAGACATCAGTGACTCTGAAAAGACTTTAAGACTGATTTCTCATAACTCAATTACAGGGACAGGATGGTGTTCAAAGATTTAACAGAAACTAGTGTGATCTGATTTAGAATTTGCCTTCAGAGTCATAGCATTTCTGAGGTGTCCTAATTAGCTGGGCCTCTGTGTAAATTCCTCTCATATTGTTATTTTTATTCTATTTGGAGATACAAAGGGCTTTAATTGCTGTAACAATTTTCTGGAACGTTAGTTCCCTTAGAAGTGTAGCTTGGTTGTTAAAATAGTGTCATTGGTAAGAGACTCTTATGAGTTCATAGAAGAGAGGAAAGCCTGTTCCATTCTGTTTGGAAACATTAACAGATATTTTGCAATTTAAAGAAATTGACTTTTTGAGCCTAATCCTGTTGGGTGAAATATAAGAATTTAAAAGTGGAATCCAATTATCTCTAGCTTGTACTCTTTGTTGAAGAGCTACTAAATTGGGGGGGGGAAAGCACAGACCTCTTCGTTGTTTACAACCTTTCTGGTGACAATAAAAGGAAAATAAAAATAGTTTACAGATGAAATCCTTGACAGATGACTCATGTCTCTTCAGAGCTGCTGGTTTTGAGACATGCAGCATCAGCCTCTGCTCCTGACCATTTATAAAAACTTAACACTCTTGTTTCCTCTCTGACGAATGCTAACCTTGTTAGTACCAACTTTGGTCACTAGGTGGCTCCATACATCTTTTCAAAACCAGACTTCAAGGAAAATCTTCCTGGCTTGGGGTTATTTCTTTTGGTTTTTCATTCCGTCTCATATGTTTTTGCCTTTGTTTTGCAGGTCCTGTAGCATCGCTGCAAACTATCAGCTCCAGGAAACTAGAACCGGAATGAATGTGTTGCCAACTCCTCTGGTCAACAAACAGAGAACGGCGACAGATGACAATTCCACAGGACTGTGGTTTCTGGCTGGTTGCCATTGCCCAGAGCCTGGATTTTTAGTAAAGTCTTCCTGATCTTATTTTGTTTCACTTCTGAGGTCTCTCTAGGTACCAGGCCACACTCCCTAGAAGAGGGGAAAAATTTTGAATTTTTTTTTTCTAGTCTTAGGAAATAGTACTACGGTTTTGTTAAAAATGCTCTGGGTAAGCATTGCTACCCATGAAATATGTTTTGGCCTTTGCTTGTCATTTAATTCACTTTGTTTTGTCTGAGTCTCAGTGTTCAATGTTGAATGTAGCAGGGTTGGAAGAAGAGATAAGCTCATAATCTCTTCAGATTTTAATATTTCCATATGTGTGGCGCATCTAAAGAGAATCTTCAAGAAGAAATTTCCTCACACAGCTAATATTATTTATTAGTGTATATGTTAGTGAATGAGGAGAAATATCTTTCTTTCAGATTCTGGGTCTAAAATAGTGCCATTCACATAATAGAAAAATATCTCCAAAACCTGACTCTGTCTTCCTTTTCTTTTAGCCTCTGGTTTCTGTCCATTGTATTACAAGTGCCTGCTTGTGGAGGTTGGGCCACAGAAGTGTGAATTTGATCTTTCAGGAAAAATAAAATTGAAGTTACTGGTAATGTAACTTCAATAACTTCAATACTGGTTATTTATATGGTATAGTTGTCATAGGGAATGTTGATCAAACAAAATATACTGTATAGTAGATTTAACGTCCCTGGGCATAGTCCTTACATGTTCTGTCTAGGTGTCGCATTAAATCCCTTGGCTCAGAAGCTGCTGTCCCTTTGGAAGGGATATGTCTGTGAAAAGAAGTCCTACGTCAAAGATGAGAGAAAGGGCATTGGGAACGGGTAGAGGAGGTGTAAGCACTGTCGAATGTCTTTTTTAATAGTACTGACAAGCGAACGACAGGTAAATATAAAATATTTAACATGCACAGAAAGAAAATAGTAAAACACCACGTTACATGAGATATGAAAGAATTTTGACAGCAGGTATTTATGGCTAACCCAATCTGAATATCTAACTCTAAGGTGTTTCTGAAGAATTCTTAACACCAGCAAAACAAGTAGTCAGGAATCTTATTTCATAGTATTAAAAGAAAATAGCATCAACATTATCATTGCTTCAAACAAGCCATGGTAGGACTATCTGTCCTAACTCTGTAAATGCTGTGCAGTATGCTTATGATAGATGCTTTTGAATCACAACCATTTCATCCTATAATTCTGTGCAGAAGGACATTATAAGAGATACCACAAGTTCTGCTTGACTTCTGTTGAGCTCCTTTGTATTCTGTTCTGCTGGAGAGGATTAGAAAGGCTCTATCCAGCTTAATGTTTATACAGTGAAGAAAATTTTCAATTTGTCCCAGTATCTCCTCACAAAGATGTTTAGGAGTCTATATATTTCCACGAGAAAACACTACAATATATCCCCGTTAACTGCAAATTCCTGGGGAAATCCAGTGTTTCATTATTCTCTGGGGCATATAGGTTCCATTAGAGGGAGAGATGTGAAGACTTCACACATTTTCTCTTTCTCTCTCTACTGTATATATGTGATAAAGATTCACTCAGTGACATAATTTAAAGGAATATTGCTTATTTGCTCTTAATATAAAAAAATTAAAGAAAATTTACCCCATTATAAGCAAATGTCTTCTTTAGATGCAACGATAATTTGTCTTTGGCTTATATAATTTCTGATTATATCAGATAATTTGTCTTTGGCTTATATCATTCAATGATGAGGGATATTATTATCTTTGTAAAGCAGGTGATAATCGGCAGCAGCAAAATATGAAATATATGCATTTTCTTTTTTAAAAATATTTATTTATTATGTATACAATATTCTGTCTGTGTGTATGCCTGCAGGCCAGAAGAGGGCACCAGACCCCATTACAGATGGTTGTGAGCCACCATATGGTTGCTGGGTATTGAATTCAGGACCTTTGGAAAAGCAGATAACGCTCTTAACCTCTGAGCCATCTCTCCAGCCCCTGCATTTTTTAGGCTTTTTTTTTTTGAGACAAGGTTTCTTTCCCTAATAGTACTGGCTGCCCTGGAACTCACTTTGTAGACCAGGCTGGACCCGAATTCACTGAGATCCACCTGCCTCGGCCTCCTGAGTGCTGAGATTAAAGGTGTGAGCCACCACTGCCCAGCAAAATATGTTTTTTCTGATCTTGTAAATATGTCTGTTGAGTATGTTATAAGATAGAAATCAGATGTTATGGCCATGTACGATGACACACGCCTTTAATCCCAGTACTCAGCAGGCAGAGGCAGGTGGATCCCTTTGAGTTCAAGGACAGCCTGGTCTACAACATGAGTTCTAGGATAGCGAGAGCAACACAGAGAAACCCTGTTGCTAAAGAATAAGATTTTATGGACAAATATAATCTTGATCGGATTTATAGATTGTAAGGGGGAGTCACGGTTGATTTTATATTTGCTATTTAAGTATATCCTTATTTAACTCTAAGAAAAAATTTACTCTTAGTTGCAGAAATCCACACCAGAGCATAAGAGATGATTGTATCACATGGCAGATACCCTAGAAGATTCACATGATAACCTGTGAAAGGAATTTCAGATAGTCCCTACCTGTATTTCATCTCTACAGAGAAGACCTGGTATGGTATAAAAGAACGAAGCAAAATGCAGACTCATCGAGGAGGGGATGAGATGTTCACAGAACAGACAGTGGGTGAATTCTGTCTGGAATTACCATGTCCACTGTTCTGGGCTGTTTTGTCTTATACACTAATTACAGTGGAATTAACACAAAGTGATGTTCAAAGTAAAGATAATTTAGTCTTTGAAATTCATCTCTCTTGTGGATAGGTTTAGAGGAAAGGAAATCTGAATTGCTTCCTATATGGAAGGCAGTGTGGAAATGGCCCTGGGGAAATGAGTATGGTGGTTATTTCGTTGTTGCTTTTTCTTCCTTGGCTAGTTCTGATGTGAAATGAATATGTTGGGTTTCACCCCTACACCTCTATCTTCTTCTTTCTTCCATATTTAACTCCTATCCTCCCACCCCCATACTCTAAATGCACTCTATGGTAATTCAGCTAATCAGGGATTTGAAGACCCAAAGTCCAGCCTTCTTTTTTCATCACCTGATCTTATTTTTTTTTTCATTTAAATGAATTTCCAAGTGTGAAAATGAATAGGCCTCTGATTTTTCTGTTTTCTCTTGGGTTTTTCCCCTTCTGTTTGTCCTGTCCAGCTCTAATATGATAATTTTGTTTCATTTTATGATATCTTATTATTATTTTTTAGAATCCTGTTTTCTAATGAGAGCCAGAAAAGGAGTAAAGGAGTGGTCTGGATGGACTAAAATGAGAGAGAGAGAGAGAGAGAGAGAGAGAGAGAGAGAGCGAGCAAGGATGGACCAGTGGATCTCATCTTTTCACACCAGAAATCTGTTTCCATGAGGACAGTGATCATTACAAGTTTCCCACAGTAATACAGTCAGAGAAGTCTTCAGGGGACAAAACGAGGACCCTGAGAATGTCTTTTTCCAGTAGTGGGTATGAAACCCAGGGACTTGCACCTGCTAGGCAAGTATTTTATCACGAAGTTCTATTTCCAGGCTCTTGCACTCGCTCTTGATCAGAAGGAAGATAACTTGGTACCCTTTGCCTTTTATGCAACTGTACATACCCTATGGAAGAAGATCCAATAACATCTTCATGTTTATCTAATGGAGAAGGAGAATCAGCAAAACAAATGGTGTTTGTCATACATGAACCTGCTCTAGCAGTCCACTGAGGGTCTAGTGACTGTGACCTGGGTAGCAACTCTTCCAACTTAAAGGGCACGATCCGTCTTCTGCAAACTTTTTGAAGCTACACCCACCCAGCTTTAGCCACATCCAATTTGTCCACTCTTCTACTTTTCAGAAAACCAACCAACCAAACACAAAACCCAAAGGCCCAAGGAAGGCCAGTCTCAGAAATGCACCCTATTCTGGGTGACTTCTACTGTTACCGGTCAAAAACGACATGGTTAACATTTGTTCTCCAAGCAGGCCATGGGAATCAGGCTTCTCTGAACTTTATTTATTGAATTTGTCAGACATCAAGATAAACAATGAGACTCGTTTTTGTGTTTTTTTTTTGTTTTACATCAGAAAGGTCAAATGATGACAAATTATTGAAATACTTGTTGAGTATCCCTATCAATGCTTAAAAAGTCTTTGTTTTGTGCTTTCTCTCTTTCCTCATCCATTCTTTGCACGAAACTGCCAATGCGGGGGCCCTCAGTAAAGGCGGTAGCTTAATGATTGAACTGAAATAGCTAAAAGTGGACTGGGAGCCGGGCGGTGGTGGCGCACGCCTTTAATCCCAGCACTTGGGAGGCAAAGGCAGGTGGATCTCTGTGAGTTCGAGACCAGCCTGGTCTACAAGAGCTAGTTCCAGGACAGGCTCCAAAACCACAGAGAAACCCTGTCTCGAAAAACCAAAAAAAAAAACCAAAAAACCAAAAAAAAAAAAACAAATAAAAGTGGACTGGGGTTTCAGTCAGTAAAAGAACCCCTGCTTTAGATTCCGAGTCACATTCCCAGTATCAAAACAATAAACAAACAGTGGCGCACACCATGCAGTTGTCTCTATAGTGAAATAAATAAATAATGAATAAATAGAGTAACGTGGAGGGAAGGCAATGGGTAAGGATTTGCATAGGGCTTCTTCTAGTACAGCTTTTGTGGCCCAGCATCGCTGTTTCCTGCAATGACTTATGTTCTTTTAAGGGAGTTAATGATGCCAATGTCTTTGCCCTGGACAGCCCTAGTTTGCACCTGCTATCTTGATGTAATTATTAAAAGCATCCTTTCTCTCTCCAAGCTGTCCTGGTTTAGATGATAAATTATATACTTACTTTATCTCTGAAGCTCCTTTCAACTCAAGTGTTCTTTGATGTTGCTTAGGGATGAGATGTGGAAGCATTTGTCTGAGAGATGGGCATTGAAATTCTAGTCTTTTGCTTTGAGCAGTGGTGAGAGATGAAGGTATTGAGTGTGCTGTGGCCCAGATCATGAAGGTCTGATATTCAAAGACTTAATTTTATCCCGAAGCTTACAGGGAAAGTTTCATCACAGAAAACACCGAGATATCCCTTTGGCTACATTACAGGCAATGAATTTTAAGAGATTGCTGGAGACAGCAAACCTGCTAAAAGGTTGTTACAGCATTTCAAATGAAAGATAATTGCACTGTTGAGTGGAAACGAAGATAAAAATAATAAGCTAAGGGAAATTCAGGTGACAACATTGGAGATGGTGACTCAGTGCGGGAAATAAAGGCAGGATAAGAGTCTAGAATGGGGTTTCCTTCACCCATCGAGTTCTAAACTGACAGGATGGACGGACTTTCAGATATAAAAGTACCCGAGGCTTCTGGGTACTGACTTAAAAGCAATCAGACGTTCAGTGGACCTAGAATAGATCTGAAATAATATGGAATGGAGCAAAACTGAACCACTGAGAGAGCTTCATTGTCTCTAATTTTTAAGGGAAGAATCAATATAAGAGGATGATATAAAAAGATTATTAGGGAGTCCGGTTTTATCCCATGCTTTTTAAGTCCCAGTCCAGCTGACCTTGGTGAGCTCCCAATAGATCAGACCCACTGTCTCTGTGGATGGGTGCACTCCTCGCCGTCCCGACTTCCTTGCTCATGTTCTCCCTCCTTCTGCTCCTCATTTGGGCCTTGGGAGCTCAGTCCGGTGTTCCAACATGGCAGACAATGAGGGCTGATGAGAAGCCAAGGACAGTGGCACTGGGTTTTGATCCTACTACATGTACTGGCTTTGTGGGAGCCTAGCATGTTTGGATGCTCTCCTTCCTAGACCTGGATGGAGTGGGGAGGACCTTGGACTTCCCACAGGCAGGGAACCCTGACTGCTCTTTGGAGTGGAGAGAGAGGGGGAGAGGAGTGGGGAGAAGGGGAGGGAAATGGGAGGCCGGGAGGAGATGGAAATTTTTAATAAAAAAATAAATAAAGAAAGAAAATAATAAAACCAAAAATTCATACAAAAAAAGAGGCAGAGGCAGACAGATCTCTGTGAATTAGAGGCCAACCTGGTCTACAAAAGCTAGTTCCAGGACAGGCTCCAAAGGTACAGAGAAACTTGTCTTGAATAAACATAAACAAACAAAAAAGAGTTACAAAAAAAAGATTATTAGGGGACACTAGAGAAATTCAGTAAATCCATGAAGATGATGTTGTATTACAACAGCAATAACGGTTTGATTTCCAGAGGACGTAGACTCTTCCTCAAGTTAGTAATGCTCAAACAATGATCTTGGTACTTTTTTATTTATGTCTATAGGAAGCATTAGACATTTTTATACAGAATTTGGTTTTGTCTGTCTACAGTCTCTGCTCTTCTCTCTCATCATCCCTTACCCCAATTGTAACTTTGTTCTCTCAGTATCCCCCTTTCCATTTTCTTGTCACATTTTTACTACCTCCTTCCCCTTTTCCTAAAACTCATTAAACTGTGTGCACTTTCACTACCTATATGCAAATTCACACCCACCACAAGGCAAATACATAACCACGGAAAGCTGCTATGTATAGATGAGAAAAAATGTGCAGCCTTTGTCTTACTGAGGCTGAACTACAAGGATGAAGAAAATGATTGACAGCAAGCAAGGCTGAGGTTTTAGTATAGCCAATTTAGAATTAAGTGTGATAGTAGTACAGCCACTATAGAATTAATTATGGTTGATTCTCAAAAAGTGTCAAGACCTACCATGTGAGCCATTAGGAAATGAATGGATAATGAAGTTATAGATGTACACACAATGGAATTTGAGTCAGTAATAAAGAAAAATGAAATTCCAAGATTTGTAGGGAGAGGGATAGATCTGGAAATTATCATATTAAATGAGGTCACCGAGCACTTCATGCTATCAGTTTCTGAGATGTAATTTCTTTCCCCATAACAGTCCATTGCACTAACCAACACCAATGCTGATTCTCTAAAAATGTGCGTAGGTATTGGGAAACTGTCAGACTTACAGAGGTAGACGTGCTTTTCAATATTCTACTTTTTTTTTCCAAAACACAAATTTTATCACAGCAACAGAAACTGTCAGTTATTTTTATTAAAGGATTAGATTCCCTGTGCTTATTTTCAGCAGAACGTCTGCCGAATACCCAGTCTGGATAACGGTTGTTTGTCTGGCGTTTGCCCTTTCATGTAAAAATTCTGTTTCAGGAACACAGCAGCGAATTCAGAGTCTTGACCCTCAACTCCACTAGTGTTTGCTTCATCTAGCTGACCGAACTGCTTAGCGTTGTGTCCATCCATACGAAACCCAAACCAGATGTGCGCATGCATTGAAGCTTCATAAAATTATAATTTTATGTCCTACCCGATCAAACACAACAGAGAAACTGGTGCTATTTTGTGCAAAGTATGAGTCTGCTGTAGTGAAATTGTGACACCGCTTGGGAACCCCACCTTGGTGCAAGCTGTTTTGGCAGGACACATTCTTCTGCACAATCGTTACAAATGCCACTACAGCCAGAAGAGCTAATAACATTTTGGTGTTAGTTTGAAACTTTAGATTACTTTGACATTCAGAATGGGCATTTGGGCTGCAGATGTGTGCAAATGTTTCTGAAACTGCTACTTTAAGTAGTACAGGTTTACTAATCTCATGCTGTAGAGAGGCTGTAGGAGGTGCACAAAACCCCAAAGATTGCTGAAAAAAATGACAGGCAGTCCTGTTGAGATTGAGTTGCCTATATCAATGTATTTTAATCCTCAGTAAGCTTAGGCACTTGGGAAGTAATGTGCAGATAGAATATGCTCTTCCTTACACAATTGGATGTATTTTATCTGCTTCAATAGGAAATGTTTAAATGTATAAAGGCATTAATTATGGTTGTCGCCGAATCTGTAAAAGCGTGTCCAATTTCTCTGACTAGGAGCTAAATATCTTTTCCTGTTTTGAATTGTGGATCTAGCACATAAAACAATTTGTCATGCCATTTATAACAGCTTAGGAGAGGAAAAAAGTCACATCTCAAGTAGGGGATAGTCAGAGTAGTCGTGCCTGCTGGCTACACTGTACACAAGTCAGATGAAATCGTTCAATACTTTAAGAACTTACTTTGAGACACTTCCTGATCAACCTACAGGGCTACACTGCTCGGTACCTCCTCTCTCTTCCTATCCCATCCAGCTTACATCCAGATCCCCCCACCCTCTGTTTCTCTCCCCCCTCCCTTCCCTGGTGGCAGAGAGCCTCCCTGCTCTGCCTGCTTGGGCGCTGGGTCCTAACCCCAAGCGTAGGGTAAAGGGGAGCTCGGGGGCTTCTTTGTCCCCATAGCCTGCCTGCAGCAAGCAGGGTGGGCCCTTTGTCTGCGAGCGAACCAAGCAGCAAGGAGTTTCATCAGGGCACCTAGTGAGACATCATTGTGGTGAGTGAGTGCTGCGGCACCCGGGAACAGCCCGCCTACACTTCCTGATCAACCTACAGGGCTACACTGCCCGGTACCTCCTCTCTCTTCCTATCCCATCCAGCTTACATCCAGATCCCCCTACCCCCTGTCTCCCTCCATCCCTCCCTTCCTGGAGCAGAGTGCCTCCCTGTTCAGCCTGCCTGGGCGCTGGGACTGAACCCGAAGGTGAGTGCAAAGGGGAAGGTGGTAGCTCCTTTGTCTCCATAACCTGCCTGCAGCAAGCAGGGTGGGCCTTTGTTTGCAAAGCTAACCAAGCAGCAAGGAGATCGGAACTGGACTCCAGGAGAAACATCACGGGGGAGTGACATCACTTGGAAGGTACATCAGTTGGCAAGAAGACCTGATCCTGTAAAAGAAGATCCATAGGAGAATATTGGAAGGAAGAGATGGGGAGACGCCAATGCAAGAATTCACCCAACAATCTGAAGAACAACACGAAACCACCAGAAGCCAGCGACCTCACAACAGGAGGACATGAACACCTTAATCATGAAGAAGGAGAAAAAACTGACTTCATGACAGTGATTGACACCCTTAAACAGCATATAAAAAACGCCCTTATAGAAATGGATGAGAAGTATAACAGAAAGTTCGAGGAATTGAGTAAATCAGTGAATGATACCCTAGGAAAGCAAGGAAAAACAATCAAGCAGATAATGGAAACAGTTCATGATTTGAAAAATGAAATGGAGGCAAAGAAGAAAACACAAACAGAGGGCCGGCTGGACATGGAAAATCTAGGTAAACGAATAGAGACTACAGAAACAAGCATAACCAGCAGAATACAAGAGATAGAAGAAAGAATCTCAGAGTCTGAGGATAATATAGAGAAAATAAACGCACTGATCAAAGAAAACAGCAAGTCCAACAAACTCTCATCACAAAACATTCAGGAAATATGGGACACAATAAAAAGACCAAACCTAAGAATAATTGGAGTAGAAGAAGGAGAAGAAGTGCAGCTCAATGGTCCAGAAAATATACTTAACAAAATTATAGAAGAAAACTTTCCCAACCTGAAGAAGGATGTACCTATGAAGGTTCAAGAGGCATACAGAACCCCAAATAGGCTGGATCAAAAAAAAACATCCCCTCGCCATATAATAATCAAAACACAAAATATACAGAATAAAGAAAGAATATTAAGAGCCGCAAAGGAAAAAGGCCAACTTACTTATAAAGGTAAACCTATCAGACTTACACCTGACTTCTCTATGGAAACCATGAAAGCCAGAAGGTCCTGGAGAGATGTACTGCAAAAACTAAGAGACCATGGATGCAAGCCCAGACTACTATATCCAGCCAAGCTTTCGTTCACCATAAATGGAGAAAACAAAATTTTCCAGGATAAAAACAAATTTAAGCAATACGTAGCCACAAATCCAGCCTTACAGAAAATAATAGAAGGAAAATCACTAACCAAGGAGTCCAACAAAGACCTCAATAACTCAGACATCTAGAGACCCTTCACCAGCGCAACTCAAAGAAGGGAAACACACAAACCCTACTACTTAAAAAGTGACCGGAGTTAACAACCACTGGTCATTAATATCACTTAATGTCAATGGACTCAACTCACCTATAAAAAGGCACAGGCTAAGAGACTGGATACGAAAACAGGATCCAACATTCTGCTGTCTACAAGAAACACACCTCAACCACAAAGACAGGCACCTACTCAGAGTAAAGGGCTGGGAAAAGGCTTATCAAGCAAATGGACCTAAGAAACAAGCAGGTGTGGCCATACTAATTTCTAACAAAGTTGACTTCAAACTTAAATCAATCAAAAGAGATGGAGAGGGACATTTTATACTCATAACAGGAAAAATTCATCAGGAAGAAATCTCAATCCTGAATATCTATGCCCCTAATATAAAAGCACCCACGTATGTAAAAGAAACATTGCTAAAATTCAAGGCAGCCATCAAACCACACACACTAATAGTAGGAGACTTCAACACTCCTCTTTCACCAATGGACAGGTCAATCAGACAGAAACCTAACAGAGAAATTAGAGAATTAATGGAGGTAATGAAGCAAATGGACTTAACAGACATCTATAGAATATTCCACCCAAATAGGAAAGAATATACCTTTTTCTCTGCAGCTCATGGAACCTTCTCGAAAATTGACCACATACTTGGTAACAAAGCTAACTTACACAGCTACAAAAAAATATTACTAACCACCTGTGTCTTATCAGACCACCATGGATTAAAGTTAGAATTCAACAACAATGCTACCCCCAGAAAGCCTACAAACTCATGGAAACTGAACAGTCAACTACTGAACCATACCTGGATTAAGGAGGAAATAAAGAAAGAAATTAAAGTCTTCCTTGAATTCAATGAAAATAAAGAAACAACATACTCGAACTTATGGGACACTATGAAAGCAGTCCTGAGAGGAAAGTTCATAGCACTAAGTGCCCACTTAAAGAAAACAGAGAAAGCACATATTGGAGACTTAACAGCCCACCTGAAAGCTCTAGAAAAAAAAGAAGCAGACTCACCTAGGAGGAGTAGAAGACTGGAAATAATCAAACTGAGGGCTGAAATCAACAAAATAGAAACACAAAAAACAATCCAAAGAATCAATGAATCAAGAAGCTGGTTCCTGGAAAAAATCAACAAGATTGACAAACCCCTATCCAAACTAATCAAACGGCAGAGAGAAAATTTGCAAATTAATAAGATCAGAAATGAAAAGGGGGACATAACCACAAACACAGAGGAAATTCAGAGAGTCATTAGATCTTACTACAAAAGCTTGTATGCCACTAAACTGGAAAATGTAAAAGAAATGGACACTTTCTTAGATAAATACGATTTACCAAAATTAAATCAGGACCAGGTGAACAATCTAAACAGACCTGTCAGTCGCGAAGAACTAGAAGCTGTTATCAAAAACCTCCCTACCAAAAAAAGCCCAGGGCCAGATGGTTTCAATGCGGAATTCTACCAGAACTTCCAAGAAGACCTAATACCTATACTCCTCAATGTATTCCACAATATAGAAACAGAAGGGTCATTACCAAATTCCTTTTATGAAGCTACAGTTACTCTGATACCAAAACCACACAAAGACTCAACCAGGAAAGAGAATTACAGGCCGATCTCACTCATGAATATCGACGCAAAAATCCTCAACAAAATACTGGCAAACCGAATCCAAGAACACATCCGAAAAATTATCCATTATGATCAAGTAGGCTTCATTCCTGAGATGCAGGGCTGGTTCAACATACGAAAATCTATCAATGTAATCCATCATATAAATAAACTGAAAGAAAAAAACCATATGATCATTTCATTAGATGCTGAAAAAGCATTTGACAAAATTCAACATCCATTTATGTTAAAAGTCTTGGAGAGATTAGGGATACAAGGGTCATACCTAAATATAATAAAAGCTATATACAGCAAGCCGACAGCTAACATCAAATTAAATGGAGAGAAACTCAAAGCCATCCCGCTTAACTCAGGAACACGACAAGGCTGCCCACTTTCGCCATACCTCTTCAATATAGTGCTGGAAGTTCTAGCAATAGCAATAAGACAGCATAATGGGATCAAGGGGATTCGAATTGGAAATGAAGAAGTTAAACTTTCGTTATTCGCAGATGATATGATAGTGTACATAAGCGACCCCCAAAATTCCACCAAAGAACTTTTACAGCTGATAAACAGCTTTAGTAATGTGGCAGGATACAAGATCAACTCCAAAAAATCAGTCGCCCTCCTATACTCAAAGGATATGGAAGCAGAGAGGGAAATCAGAGAAGCTTCTCCATTCACGATAGCCACAAACAGCATAAAATATCTTGGGGTAAATCTAACCAAGGAAGTGAAAGATCTATTTGACAAGAACTTTAAGGCATTGAAGAAAGAAATTGAAGAGGATACCAAAAAATGGATGGACATCCCTTGCTCTTGGATTGGGAGGATCAACATAGTAAAAATGGCAATTCTACCAAAGGCAATTTATAGATTCAATGCAATCCCCATCAAGATCCCATCAAAATTCTTCACAGATCTGGAGAGGACAATAATCAACTTTATATGGAAAAACAAAAAACCCAGGATAGCCAAAACAATCCTATACAATAAAGGATCTTCTGGAGGCATTACCATCCCTGACTTCAAACTCTATTACCGAGCTACAGTAATGAAAACAGGGTGGTACTGGCATAAAAACAGAGAAGTCGACCAATGGAATCGTATAGAAGACCCGGACTTTATCCCACAAACCTATGAACACCTCATTTTCGATAAAGGAGCTAAAAGTTTACATTGGAAGAAAGAAAGCATCTTCAACAAATGGTGCTGGAATAACTGGATGTCAACCTGTAGAAGAATGAAAATAGACCCATATCTATCACCGTGCACAAAACTCAAGTCCAAATGGATTAAAGACCTCAATATCAGCCCGAAAACACTGAATCTGATAGAAGAGAAAGTGGGCAATACCCTACAACAGATGGGCACAGGCGATCGCTTCTTAGGTATAACCCCAGAAGCACAGACATTAAGGGCAACATTGAATAAATGGGACCTACTAAAACTGAGAAGCTTCTGTAAAGCAAAGGACACTGTCACTAAGACACAAAGGCAACCTACTGACTGGGAGAAGATCTTCACCAACCCCGCAACAGACAAAGGTCTGATCTCCAAAATATATAGAGAACTCAAGAAACTAGACTTTAAAATGCTAATTAACCCAATTAAAAAATGGGGCGCTGAACTGAACAGAGAATTCTCAACAGAAGAAGTTCAAATGACCAAAAGACACTTAAGGTCACGCTCAACCTCCTTAGCAATCAGGGAAATGCAAATCAAAACAACTTTGAGATATCATCTTACACCTGTAAGATTGGCTAAAGTCAAAAACACCAAGGATAGCCTTTGCTGGAGAGGCTGTGGAGGAAGGGGTACCCTCATCCATTGCTGGTGGGAATGCAATCTTGTGCAACCACTGTGGAAATCAGTGTTTCGGTTTCTCCGGAAATTCGGGATCAACCTACCCCTGGACCCAGCAATACCACTCTTGGGAATTTACCCAAGAGATGCTCTATCACATGTCAAAAGCATTTGTTCAACTATGTTCATAGCAGTATTATTTGTAATAGCCAGAACCTGGAAACAACCTAGATGCCCTTCAATGGAAGAATGGATGAAGAAAGTATGGAATATATACACACTAGAGTACTACGCTGCGGTAAAAAACAATGACTTCTCGAATTTTGCATGCAAATGGATGGAAATAGAAAACACTATCCTGAGTGAGGTATCCCAGGCCCAAAAAGACGAACATGGGATGTACTCACTCATAATTGGTTTCTAGCCATAAATAGGGTTCACGGAGTCTACAATAGGCGAATCTAAAGAAGCTAAGTAAGAAGGTGAACCCAAGGAAAAACATATAGTTATCCTCTTGGATAAGGGAAGTAGACAAAATTGCCGGGGGGAAAAGTGGGATCTTGGGGGTGGGGTGGCATGGGGGTTAGGGGAGATGGGGAGAGAAAAGGTAGAAGGGAAGGAGGGTGGACTTGGGGAAACAAGAGGATCGGGATAAAGGAAGGTTGGATAGGGGAGCACGGAACCACAATTCTTAGTTAAGGGACCTACTTTAGGGTGGGCAGGAGACTTGACCCTAGAGGGGCTCCCAGGTGCCCAAGCTGAGGTCCCCAGTTAGTTCCCTGGGCAGCTGAGGATAGGGAACCTGAAATGACCCTACCCTAGAGCAATACTGACGAATATATTGCATATCATCCTAGAACTTGCATCTGGCGATGGATGGAGATAGAGACAGAGACCCACACTGGAGCACTGGACTGAGCTCCCAAGGTCCCAATGAGGAGCAGAAGGAGGGAGAACATGAGCAAAGATGTCGGGACCACGAGGAGTGCACCCACCCACTGAGACAGTGGAGATGATCTACTGGGAGCTCACCAAGGCCAGCTGGACTGTTACCAGAAAAAGCATGGGATAAAACTGGACTCTCGGAACATGGCGAACAATGAGGGCTGATGAGACGCCAAGGACAATGGCACGCGGTTTTGATCCTACGCAATGTGCTGGCTTGGTGGGAGCCTAGCCAGTCTGGATGTTCACCTTCCTAGATATGGATGGAGGGGGGAGGACCTAGGACTTACCACAGGGCAGGGAACCCTGACTGCTCTTTGGACTGGAAAGGGAGGGGGAGAGGAGTGGGGGGAAGGGGAGAGGGGTGGGAGGAGGGGGAGAAGAGTGGGAGGAGGGGGAGAAGAGTGGGAGGAGGGGGAGGGAAATGGGAGGCTGGTGGGAGGAGGTGGAAATTTGTTTTTTTTTCTTTTCTTTATCCTCCTTTTATCAATAAAAAAAAAAAGTAAAAAAAAAAAAGAACTTACTTTGAAATGACTTGGGTAGAGTTACATGAAATTATTTCTTCTAACAAAGGACAAAAGGGATGTATTTCTGAAGTAGTAAATGAGTTGAAAGCAGGCATTATGCTAAAAATGGAATTCACCACAAACATCCTCTTTCTTTTTCTGTAAGTCATAAATATTACTAATTTCATTTTATACATTGACACCCTTCAGAACCCTTTAAGCCAATACTATTCACTCTTAAAGATCATTGACTATGTCTAAGACTTTTAACTGTCTCTACAATTGCTTGCAACTGAATTGTGAACAGCAACGGTAATGGGTTCTATCTTCTTCAATTAACGTTATGTGGGTAAAATTTCATTCCATATGAAGTATAAATTTCTTCTTTATTCAAAATACTTGTTTAACTTTGGATTCCATATTCAGCATAGTGTTCTGAAAACAGTTTTCATTCATAAAGCACTTTATAAATGTGCTTGTAAAGAACTGAAACCTCTTTCCATTTTCTCATGAGTATCTGTATGACTATCTCTCATCTATCTATCTATCTATCTATCTATCTATCTATCATCTATCTATCTATCTATCTATCTATTTATCTATCTATCATATATCATATATCTGTTGATTGACAAATCTACCTTTACTTAGTTGAAAAGGGATATCATTATGTTGCAGAAATGATATCTCCATATATTGAGATAAAGTGATTCTCCCTCAGCTTACAGAGTTGCTTGAACTCTTAATACTTACCCTGAGATCTGTGCCCCAATTCTGACTAAATACTGGGTAGCTGTAAAAGCTAGAGACCTCCAACTGTCATAGCACAGTAGTTAGGTTACATATTTACTACCATTCTCAAGTCACAATTATTTTTTCTTTCTAGAAAGCAGATGAGAATACTATAATGCTCTGGGACAACGGTCTGTACCCTTGTCACTTATATTGTAAATGAACGCTAATTGGCCAGTATCCAGGCAGGAAGTAGAGGTGGAGCAATGAGAACAAGAGAACTCTGGGAAGAGAAAGAGTCAGTCTGCAGCCATCACCCAAACAGAGAAGAGGAAAGACGTGACTGCCTAGCCACAAAAGGTACCAAGCCATGTGGCTAACACAGACAAGAATTATGGACTAATATAAGTTATAAGAGTTAATAAGAAGCCTGAGCTAATAGACAAACCAGTTTATAATTAATGTGTGTTTATTTGGGACTAAACAGGTGTGCGATCTTGTGTGACAGAGAACCTTGGACAACACTATAATGTTCTATGTAATCATCAATGAAAATCTTACACATAAACTCTCATTTAAAATGTAGTATTTTAAAAATTATCTACTACTCAATCATTCAAAAAGTGAATACTTTTGTAGTAGGGATTTGATTAAATATATTTTATTAAATTCTTTTACATGATTTGGTATTTCCTAAAGTCTAGTTTATTTGCATTCTAAAGTTATTTTTCTACATGAAAAATTATAGTATTTTTTTGTTTTTGAGACTTATATTTCTGGATTGGGAAGTAGTCTAGTGATAAAGTCTTTACCTAGCATCTATAAGATGGGGCTCAACTATCTACAATTCAAAACAAACAAATCAAGGGTTCATTTGCAATCAATCAATATGATTTTGGACCATGTTCATGTTAAACCTCTGCATTTTTCTTCATTGACTCCTCTTTCTTTTTACCCTTATTATGCTTTGTTTAGCCAGGTAATCTTACTTTTAGCCAGAGAATGCATTGTTCTTTTTTTATTTAGTTAGACAAAGGATGCTATTTTTGCTAATTAAAACATCAGAGAATCTTGTAGCATTCTTTATTTTTAAGATTACAAACAATATACCTTCTTCTCTATGAGTGCTTTGCTGGTTTAGTTTTTAGTAATTCCACAATCACTTTAGCCTTCTGTAGTTATGTTAATACAGTTGAGTGGGTGCTATTAAACTGAGGAACTGGAGTGAATTGACAAATCTGTAGATATTTCCATGTGCAGAGGACTGAGGACTGTCCTTTAATGAAGTTAGAGTGGATGACTAAAGGTCAGAGACAGAAATGATGGAAAAGAAGCAAAGATGGGAAATTCTCTTAATTTGATGAAGTCCATGTTATATTAAGCAGTATAATTATTTCACAAGAGATTTTTTAACCTCAGTGTTTCTTATCTTTCCCACTCGGTTATGAAGCATTTATAGGCAATATATGATTGAATACTTGGGTCCTCAATTAAGTAGAACACAGAAATTTAAATTGCAAGCTTTGATGATTTTATTCTCACACTGAAAAATGAACACCCACATACATATGCACTGGAGAATTTCTTCCTCAAATATTTATCTATTTTTCCTGGAGTATAAGGGAATAAAATGAAATGGTATAAACATAAGACAGAAACACATTTGTAATAAAAAAAACAGCTGGAGCATATTGGAAAAATCAATGTTGTTTATAGGCTAAGTTCTTGAGGTAAGTTTGCTCCATTAACAATTGAAACACAAGTGACTTCCACATTGCACGGCCTCTAATTAGAACTCTGCTGGGAATTTAATTGTGTTTTTCTTAGCATACAGACATTGCATACTGTGGGACACTCAGCAGTCATTAAAAGGAAGCTTAAGGAACACCATCCAGAATAAGAGATTCTGCTCAAGCCACAAATTGGCAAAGCTGGTTTCTCATTTGAACTATTTAGTAGTAGTGGTAAGCAGAAATAAGAACAAGATTTATTTTTACAGTTATGACTAAATCGAGTGTGAGTGATTGAAACTATGACCAAATGTCTTAGCCATTTGTTGTTACAAGAAAAAATGGGACAAAAATTACTCTGTGTCAGTCTGCTCCTGACAACACTTTATATTCATGAACTGTCCCTTGGTATATTTTGACAATTTATCTGAACATAATTCAATCAAGAGTTAGGATACTAACCAGAAACTGTTTTAAATGAATAATGAAAAAATTTTGTTTAAAAAGGACAGTATCTTTGCAATTCAGGATGAGAAAAAAAACTTTATTTCTTTACCCATAAGAAAAGACTTTGTACTCAAAAGAATGCATCAAAAGTGAACATAACACTTTCTCATTTCATATACAATACATCTATAAAATTTTAGACATAAGGAACAAAAGTGCTATAACATTGCATAAATCATTTAGAATTGGAAACACTGTGAAATGACAGGCACCATTTGCTGAACATATATGCTCTTTGTATCATATGTTCAATACTGCTTACTCTGAAAAAATATTCTTTGAGATTGTTATTTGAAGATCAAGGCTCAGAGTTTCACCAGCTTATCCACATTAGTGCCAATAGTATTCAGTAAAGTTAATATTCATCTCATGTCCAATCTGAAGTTAGTAGTTTTTTGCTCTTATGCCTCATGCTATGATTCTGCTTAATCTATAATCTATTGCACTGGTATTTGCCATCAAGTCTGTTGAATGCTGTCTTTATGTTGACATTCAATCTATCACATAAGCAGTCTTGGTAAAGAATAACGATGTAAATGAAATCTTTGCTTAATTAGTTATACCAGAAGCATCAAAGTGCAGATGGAGTATAAATTTCCTACGGATGAACGGAGACAGGACTATTAAAATCAGAACAACCACGAGTTGTGTGTATATGTCTGTGATGATAATTTCAGAGTCCTATTTTATTATCTTATGGGAAGACCATGACTTTAGATATCAGTAAAAACAAAAAAGAAAAAATACAGCATGCTTCCTAAATTGGAATTGATTACACAAAATATACTTGGAATCCCTGGCTCCATGTCTCCATAGAATCCTTCAAGGTGTGAAGTTTTTTAGGCTAGCTATGTGATAGGAAATGACAAAACCAAGGTAAATATAAGGTTCTAACTTTTGTGACTTATCCCCTCTCAGTCCCAATTTACATTTCATCAATGGTGAAGTAAAAGGCTATTAGTGGAGTAGATGTGCCACAGCAACCACAAGTATTTACTGGATCCTGGCTGCTGTAGGAGAAACGGTTTCTAAAATAGACAACTCAGAAGTTTAGAGTCTGTCCTAGAGAAAAGAGGGTCAGAAATAGGGATACATCTTTTCTGTCCTTCTAAAGATCATTTCTGTGATGAAAAACATGACACATTTTAACCATTATGAAAATGCAAATTTTTCTTGACATTCGGTTTTTTTTTTCTGTACAGTTTTATCTTGTAGAGGTAGAGGGAACTGAACATGCTGTTATGGGTCTCATTTTTAATAGAGATGGAATGAAGTACATCTTTACATCATAGTGAAAAGTACCACGTGCTCAGTCATGTTTTGGAAAGATGAGATATTGGCATAAATATAACAACAGGATTATTAATAGACAATTATACTAGAGAAAAAGGGTAGAATGGTCTTCACTGTGAATGGTGAGGAACTTTAAAAATAAGGCACAACTCTAAAATTGGCTCCCTTAATTAAGATATATACTTCCCAGCTCCCATATACCAGCTGGACTGGGTCTAAAAAGCATGGGATAAAACCGGACTCTCTGAACATGGTGGACAATGAGGGCTGCTGAGAAGCCAAGAACAATGGCACTGGGTTTTGATCCTACTGCATGTACTGGCTTTGTGGGAGCCTAGGCTGTTTGGATGCTCACCTTCCTACACTTGGATGGAAGGGGGAGGACCTTAGACTTCCCACAGGGCAGGAAACCTTGACTGCTCTTTGGGCTGGAGAGGGAAGAGGAGGGGAGTGGGGAAGGGGGAGGGAAATGGGAGGCGGAGGGGAGGAGGCAGAAATTTTTAATAAAATTTATATTATATTTAATAAAATTAATAAAAATTAATGCACAACTCCAATGGAAAAATCCTTGTGACAGAAGAACACGATGCTAACCATGTTCTTGGTGGATTTTCCCTCCTTGGTTCAACTTTCTTGGGTACACCCTCATAACCACAGCCAGCTGTATATATATCACCTAGGTAATTCCAAAAAACAGCCAAATTGATGAGCCAGATTAACCACTACTGTGCTCCTGACCTTATACTTGTTGGAGCATTTTTGTTTTCTCATACATCAATCCATGTCTTCTCCTAACAGCTTTGCCCGATTACATTAAGTCTGGCCACAAGGCTGGGATGTTTATACACTAGAAGCCCTTTCTGACTAAATCAGACTGATGCCAGGGGCTTTTTGACAAGACTATACTAACAACAAAGAAGAAAGGACTTCCACTAAAAAATAACCTAAAGAAGCTTTCTAGCATCGTTCATTAGCTAGTCAAAACATAAATGCTTTTGAAGAGAACACAGTGAAGTGACACGTGATTGATTTTCCTCTGTCCCCACTGAAAACACTTTGGATTATTCTACCATTTGCCTGTTTTCCTCACCAAAAACTTGAAGAGCACTTTTGCTCAAAACAACTCCATTCTGCAGTTACAGAAATCTCATAGGTGACTGAATATTATGAGAGCTGAGAGCCAGGGAGTGTGGAGACAGAGGGCAACTTTTTAGGGAGTTGCTTTTCTCCTTTGACCTTGTTATTTCCATCACTAGTCTACGTTTGTGATATTTTGTTCATTTCACTGGCTCCTCCCTCGTCTCTATAGTCTTGTTGCTACTAAAAGCAACAAGCTGCTGGATCCAGCTTTCTATACGCCCTACAGGAATCTCTTGTCTTCAGGTTTGTGCAGCAGGTGTTTCTACCCATGTTATCAGCCCTAGAACTGCTGCCTTAATATCTGCTTGCCCCCTTTGTTGCCTTGACCTTTGTGTCAGAGTTGATTTACCCAGTATCTAGACGTGTTGAATACCTGAAAAATGTTCACTCCAAACTCTAATGAGGGGTTAACCTGGCCAATTCCTCCTTTTAGAATTCTCCTATTCTACCCATCCATTGTTCCAGCACAGACACTGAATGTCCTTGAGCCCTGTTATAAGAACATATAGTTAGATACGGTATGACTTCAACTGTTCCAGGAGCCCTCAGAGTGATCATGTCAAAAATCATCAAAATGCAGAGTTTTGGTGTCCATTTTCCAAGGGTACCTCTAAAATAAAGCCTCCGTACTGTAGTGCAAATTCTAATAGGTCTTAATAATAAAAACCTGGAGCCAGATATTAGGGGGTGAAAGCTGAAAAATCAGAGTAGCAAAGGGGCCTGGCACTACAGTTCTTACCTCTACAAATCCTCAGACTGGAGGAGACAAGATCCTGTCTCCAGGAATCCTCAGACTGAATGCGCTGAGCTCTTTTTCTCTCCTGTCTTATATTTCTTTCTCTGTCCGGCTGTAGTCTGTCCTGTCTCCACCTCCCTAGTGCTGAGATTAAGGGTGTCAGCCACCACACCTAAATATTATCAGATGAAAAATCTTGTATTCTAAAGTTCAGGATCAGGTTTAAGTATGAATCTAGCTATGGTGTCTCCTGGTGAAAAGTTTCTCTGTCTGTGGATCTACTAGAAAAGGTGACATATGGCACTATATATAAATATTCTTAATCAACAGTGGGGCTGAAAATGGATCTCAAGAAATTTTGGGATCTATTTAGGTAAATATTAAGTTTCCATGACTGGGAATAATTTATGCTCTAAATTCGTGACTATACTTTTCACCTTATCCTTCCTTGCTTATGAACAGTAGCATGCTTTGTTGACAGCTTTAGTTTGTTTTCATTCTTCAAAAGACTTTTGTTTTGTTTTCCTATGTGTGAAATTTTGCAAGTCCAACTGCTTTCTTTTGTTTGGTACTTCTGTCTGTTTCAGTTGAAGCAGGCATGCAGTTTATGGTATGAAATTCTCTTGATTCTCAAAACCAATGGGTGTTGTGTATATAAATCATTCTGTTAGAACACAGTTACAACACCGGTGTAGTAATAGGAGCATTGGGTGCCGTTCTGTTGTATTAGGAGCGGCGGGGCTGCGTCCCCAGCACCCCGGCTGCCTGGCTAGCTTATGCCCCGAAATAACAACACACAAACTGTATTCATTTAAACACTGCTTGGCCCATTTCTATCTAGCCTCTTCTAGGCTAATTTTCACATATTAATTTAGCCCATTTCTAATCATCTGTGTTGCACCCCAAGGTGCGCTTACCGGGAAGATTCTAGCCTACATCCATCCTGGGTTGGAGCTTCATCGCGTGTGTCTGCCTGGGAGCGGGACATGGCATCTCTTCTGAGGCGTCTGCTCCTGAGAGGAGAGCTGTCGAGTCTGAGCTCACTTCCTCTTCCTCCCAGCATTCTGTTCTGTTTACTCCACCCACCTATGTTCTAAGCTATGAGCCCAAGCAGTTTGTTTATTACTTAACCAATGAAATCAACAGATTGATATATGACACTCCCACATCACACCGGTTATTCAAAATCAGGCTAGCCTCTAGTGCTATTTCTTTGTTTCTGCTGAGATGGCCGAGGGGAGTCATGTATCACTTATGTTTTACGGAAGTCATTTAGTGACAAAGTAATGGTACTAGAAAAATACCATTTAATCAAACCTTTAAACCCTTAGCCTTGTTCAATGAATCTTTGTTTTTGTTTTTGTTATTTTACATTGAGTTTACTACTTTTGAAATATTTTTCTACCTAACCAAGAATTTCAATTTCTAGATCTGTTTCTTTGTGATTAATATTTCCTCCCTCAATTTACTCACTTTCCTTTCCATTTTACTCCAAGCTATTTACTTTAAACACATTTAACTTCATTACTTTGCTTTGAAAACTCATCTAAATTTTTAAGTTCATTGTTTTATATTTTCTGTTTTCTATCATGCTATCAGATATAATGATTGAGTTTTCTCTCTTCATTTTTATTTTTTATTTTTACATCCTGGATGCAGTTTCCCTTCCCTCCTCTCCTCACAGTCTCCCGCCTTCCACCGCATCCCAACTCTGCTTCCACCCCCAATCCACTCTTCCTTCATTTCTGTTTAGGAAAGGACAGGTCTCCCATGAGTATCAACAAAACATGACCTATCAAGTTGCATTGAGGCTAAGTATCGCCCCATGTGTTAAAGCTGGACAAGGCAACCCAGTGTTGCCAAAAGGCTGGAAAAAGAGTTAAATGCAGGCTCTGCTTCCATGTTAGGAGTCCCACAAGAAGACCAAGCTACACAATTGTAACATATATGCAAATGCCTAGGTATGTCTCATGTAGGCTCCCTGGTTTTTGGTTCAGCCTCTTCCTTGATCCCTTTGGCTCCTACAATACTTTCTCCTTTTCTTCTGCAGGATTCCCTGTACTGTGCCTAATATTTGACTATGGATATGAATCTGTCCCATCTGTTTCTGGAGGACACCCCTGATGACAAACCTTCAAAGATGTAAAGAACATGGCATTTAAAATGTTATGCTGATATATGGCTTTTCATGACAGTGAGGCACATCTGCTCCTGGCAGAACTAATCTACTTCAAAAAAGGATGATGGGCACTGAAGGATCTCCATATGGAGTTCGCTTTCATTGTGACAAACCTAGCCATTTGGACAAGATATTATTCTTGCCTTGAATACTGACAATATATTTTCCAAACTGGATATGTAAGACACAAAGGAAAGTGACTGCTGAACTTTGCCAAAACACCAAAACAGGTCAGGAAGTCCTTCAAAATTCTTGCTTCATAGAAAACTCTGCCAGATATTCTAGACTTGTGGGCCAAAGGTGGATACACCAACATTGCAGAACAAACTTGAATGACTGTCCAGTCTGCAAGTTGTATATGTTATTTTTGTAGTTTTGGAATGGCTTGCACTATGCTTGCTGTTTACTTTGGTAGTATTATATCCTTCTGAGGTCTTTAAAGGAGTTGAAGACTAGAGTTATAAAGTTTTCCTTACTTATGATAGAATGTAAATTAGGTACGCATCTAGATAAGGTAGGTAACAGAATGATATCTCTAAATTTACCCTGTGCAAAGGGACTGGATATTTTAAATGGAATTCTTACTTGATAGCTGGTTTATTGCATATAGTTTTAGTATGTTAAAGTTACAACTTTTCCTTTTATTTAGACAGAAATGTTGTGGAGTTTGGAAAAGATATGTTATATTTGTTTATGCTGCATTTGCTTACAAATATAAAAGTAAGTTACATTGTTAATTAAATAAAATTAACGTGGACTCGGAGAGGCCGGGTTAGCAGCTAGTTGACAGAAAGTAGCAAGGAGGAACATAGCATGGGTTTCTTTGTTGGGGCAGTGTAAGGAAAGAGGGTACCTAGCATCCAGCAAAGGAAGAAAGCTAGCCAGTTGCTACTCTAACTCCCTGAGGGGCACGTTTTCACCCTAGCCTTTGAATCAAGTTTTATTAGAATGATAGGAAGTTAGTTAAAAACGTCTCTAAGGGCAGCAACAAAGCCATTGTCTGGGGGACAGAATTCCCTCAGGCTCAGGCCTGAGCAGCAGGGCAACTAGCAGTCTCAACTGGTCCCTGAGACAAAGGCATAGCAGCCCTATTGTCTATTGCTTCATTTGTTTGTATTGTATTTTGTATTTTAGAAGACATCTTATCAGTTTTTACAGTTTTCCTTCACCATTTTTAAATGTCTTATTCTCCCTAATCTGTCCTAACTACTTAGCTGTTTGTTATCATAATGTTTGCTACCTGTGCCAGTTACTTGACCGATAATCATTACTATTTCCCGACTTCTTTTGTATAGCACTTTTTATTCTTCATTGTGCTGCTATAGAAATATTTTCGGTTATTTTTCTAAAAGTATTATCAAGATTTAGATTCACAGATTAATACATTTTGCAAACATAAAATGACTGTTTGAAAATGGTGTGTATATGTGTGTGTTTGCAAGGAAAAATTCAAAGACTGTGTTGTAAGACAAGACACGAATCTAAGATTAAAGTTCCACATTATTAAGTAATTGGCATATTAATTTACTGTGGTTTATATGAAAGCTATCTATTGTAATGGTATAAATTTAAGTTGGCTGTTTCCATCCTTACATTACCACCAGGAACTGCCCTGATTCTCTCTTTCATTACAGTGAACATTTAAGTCATTCAAGTCAGAGTCATATAATAAAAGGAGAGCAAGACTATATTTTGCCATCATGGAAAATCATTTAAATTAACCTTCCACAGAATATAACATGAAGTTTCATCCAGTGATCTTTACAATACTGATTGTCTAATCATAACTGTGACCTTTCATTAAAGGTTTTCTGCATTCACTGATAGCTGACATAATTTCAAGAATGTCTTTGGATAATTTTAGCCAACACATACACACACACACACACACACACACACACACACACACACACACACACAATTGCAGCATATACAAAGCCTGTACGCTGATAAATATTTGCCTCCAAAAGAAGATTTGAACTTTTCCTGTATCTTTAGATAGAAGAACAAACATTTAAGAGTAAATCTTCTAAATTAAAAAAGAAGGAAAAAAACCCCACATTCATCAGGAAGTTTAATTTATGGAAAATCCTTACTTGGGCTCAAGGTTATAAATTGAAAGATCATTTCTTTTCAAATAATTCACATTTTATAGGGAAATAAATGTTTATTTAAAACATGCTATAGCACTACAATAGAAGCACACACAATATATTGCCAGTCTTCCAGCAACAGGCAGGAGAGAATAAATATTGGGTCACTTAAATGACTTTAACAAACAGTTATTTATGAAGATGCAGGCATGGTATAGAGCAAGGTTCAAGTGGGGCCATCACTGTTACCATCTTTGACTTAAGAGTCAGAGAACTGGAACTCAAGAAAACACAGAATAAGAATTTTCATTCCTCTGTGAGGAGAATAGTAGCATGAATGCTTTCAGTGCTCCTTCAAATATCTCTCTCTTCTTCCATTATTTCACCTTGGCTGCTTCAGAGGCCAGTGATGGTGTTTACGATGGCAGTGTGAATAGGTACAAAGAGAAGTAAAGAGGTGGCCTGTAGAGATATGTGAAGATGCTCAATGCACATGCTATGAAATCATGACTGGATAAGAGATTAGCCTGTACTACATGATAGGAGGAAGTTATTAGATAGATTTTAAATTGAACCTAGGATGATTAGTTGTTTTTCAACTTGAATGAAGTGAGGCACCAAAATGTCTTATATAATGAGCTATGTAAGAAAAGAACTTTGCATAAGTTTGTGGACTAACTTGAGATTATGTGATGTTATCAAGTTTTCAATGTGTCTATAAATAATAGGATAGAAATCTATAGATTCAGTTTTACTGCTGTAGGAAAGATACACTTCAAATAAATACCATACATTCCCATAATACAAGGTCCTTCTAATTCCAAAGGCCTTCTTCTATGAGTATAGTAGCTTCATCTTTCACAAGACACAAGATAAAGCAAATTTGATATCATTTTCGTATAAAATCGATTATATTCAGTTTTCCTTCATTCTCAGTTGAGAAGTCACTTGAAACGATCTTTTAAGATTCACTGTGAATATCTCTTTTTATCTGATTTTTCTAGCCTAATCCTTTTTTCTTCTGGCAAGAAGATATATAGCAGGGAGGATTTCATTCATGAAGGATAAAGAGGAGGCTAAGTTTGAAGAGGAAGAAGGAGCAGAAAGAGGAGAAATGTAGGCGAACAGAACAATGTTGAGGAAGCAACGTGGCTTTACAGCTCATGAGCCAGGACCTGGGACAAAGATAAACTTTGGGATCAAATTGGTAACAATTTAATAACCTGTTTGATCTTGCTTTTTATTTATAAACAAAAACAAATGGAAATCATAATAAAATAATCTGGGTGTTGTGAAATGTGTATGCTAACCATTGTGAGGCCTGAGAACATGACATACATTCAAAGTCCTCTAGCCATCCTTCCATTTGAATCATATTCTTTTGTGTACTAATGAATTATAAATTTAACCAGGTTTGCTATCACGCTGATGTAAATAACTATCACACAGCACTTACATTTTAATTCAAGCTCATTTTGTTTTCCTTCAAGAATGAGCATAAGCATAAGGAAAAGATGTCTGAGCTTCAAAATTAACAAAAGTATATTTTAAATAGCAATCCTAGGCTGTCAGCTGTGGGTAAGGCCATTAATTTTGAAAGTCAAATTCAATGAAAATAGAAGTCAGTATCAAATGGCACACTGGTTTGAATGAAAATAGCAAATATGAGGCTATCATTCCCATCTGCTTATGCTACAGAAATGAAAGGGCTCAACACCTCTTGAAAGAATGAACTTTGAGCTAAAGCATCATCTGTCTAAAGTGTAATAATATGAAGACGTTGGAGGGATGAGTTGTGCACATGGACCACAAGGTCAGCAGATACTATCTTAACACACTTATGATTCTCAAATTCAAGACCCTAAAGAAGGAACCAGAGAGCCAGGTAGTGTTTATAGACTAACTAGTTGGTACTAAAATTTCCCTATGAGGGTCACAAACAATGAAGGTACAGCACTGGGAAGCATTGTCACTTACTCCTTGGTGGTGTGTAGTTGCTTGACAAATGATTTTGAAGAAGACACCAGGCTGAATGTGTGGCACATGGTGATCTTGCTTTTGAGCTGTTAGCTGGGTTCTAAGTAGGGCAGCTCAATGCAATGTTTCAGTTTGTCCTGGTCTTCAAGAATTGAATCATTATGCCCAACAATTACCCCTGATTTCCTTGTTGACTTTACATTTTATTTACTAAATACTTTATAATGAAACCATAAAGCCAAAGTTCATTTCAGATTGTGTTTCATTTTAGACTATGTTTTTGATAACAGTCCAAGGCTTCACTTTAGAGTGTGTTTTAGATAACAGTTCAAATATTTGGTGCTAGAAACCCCACAACTCAGTGATGTGTTTAAAGGTATTTACTTTTTAAAAAGTTTTTCTTCATGTCTCGAAAAATCAAAAAAAAAAGTTTTTCTTCAGAGACAAAAAGAAAGTGCTGATAATAGTTATCACTTGAATCAATAACATTTTAATTATGCTGTTATAAGTTTTGTATAATGGAATATCAGCACATTTCCATTTGAAACTATATAGTCTTTTCTACTTAGAAAGATGGATGACCTTGTTTGATCGTTATTCTTCCTTTAACCAAAGAATGAAATTAACACGCCAATACCTTAAACAATTATTGAGAAATTGGCTGAACCTAAAAATTCATTTCTATCTCCTCTGACTTTATGTAGGACACAATAACTTCAATGTAGAAAATTATAAATTATCAGTGCTTCCTTTTGTGAATTTTGTAACATTCTAAGAAGCTGGGAAATAGATGTGATGGGGAAACTTCTTTGCTTGTTTAGATTTACTTCTTAACAGCACAAATCATGCTCCAGTCTGTGCCATTTGCAGCCCTTAAAACATATTTAGGTGTTTATAATTTCAAACAAACACAGACTGAAGTTGAGTTTCTATGCCGCTTTTATTCTAACAAAAGGACAAATGGAAGGAAAACCAGTGGAGGAGGTCGGTATTGCTATTACATTTTGAGTGTTGTTATTCTGGCAGAAGTCTTATTTTAGAAATTAAATGCTGCTTCAAGCTTCACAGCTCA
This sequence comes from Microtus pennsylvanicus, assembly GCF_037038515.1. Taxonomy (NCBI): domain Eukaryota; kingdom Metazoa; phylum Chordata; class Mammalia; order Rodentia; family Cricetidae; genus Microtus; species Microtus pennsylvanicus. The sequence continues at coordinate 56,664,667 of NC_134580.1, read as the reverse complement.
CCAGGTTTTTTTTTTCACCTGTGAATGAAAGAGGACAATTACAACCTGTCATTAAAGCAGTGTGAGCGTCTGCATCAATCCCGCTTTTTAAGAGTAAATGACACAGGTCAAAGACCCTAGAGACAAATGCATGTTAGTGGTGTCTGCTCCTTAGTTATTCTGTCCTAGATAAGACATGACAGGAGTAACCCAGATGCGGTAGACTATGACAGAATCTCAAGTCACACAAGCACCTCATTTCATAATTTGAGTCTGTCATCTGTGATGGTCCTTGATGATTCTTTCATAAGGACCCTCTGATATCAGTGCAGTCCGTAAGCCTTTGAGAATTAGAGTATTAGGATGTGAGCTATTCAGGATCCGGGAAGATGTGCGTGGAAGATGAAACACTTCAATTTCACAAGAATAAGAGGCTGGTCTCATAAACAGAGCAGGTGCAGATCAAGTTGAGATGAATCAACAGTCATGTAAAGAGATAGGGAAGGACAAGCATCCTGCCTGTCTCGATAGTTTGCTTTTAAAATGTCTGACAACTTTTTTTTTCATGCGCCATTTTAAATGTTATACAGTCATTACTCTGCCCTTTTAATTGGTTAACTATTTACAAGTTTATGTAGAAAATCCAGAGTGATTTGGTACTGAACAATAAAAACCATATGTAGGTTCTAAGGATTTAGAAGTACTGTCTGAATTGTAATTCTTAAGCTCTGATTGGTTTGGTTTTGTTTAGACAAAGCTTCACTGTGTGCCTGGCTGCTCTGCTCTGTGTTCTGCAGGGGAGCGATCCTGTGACGATCCTCCCAGTCCATGAAGCTTTATTCAGGTTTCTGTTTTCTATTCAGACCTTCCCTTTTTCTAGGGCTATCATCCTTTGATGATTCTTTGTTTTGGATTATTTTCCCAAGGGGGATGGTTTTTGTTGTGGATAAGAGGTAGAGCCTCTGGCATCTGGAAAAGTCCAGAATGAAGAGAGAAAGAAACAGAGTGGGCATGGTCAGGGCTGTCTTCTAGAGATGTAGTAATAGCCTGTTATTTTTTTTTTTCAAAATTTAAACTAATTCAATAGTATCAATAAACTATTTGCTTTCAAAAAAATCAAACATAACTTTTAAATATATAGTCAACAGTAAAGGAGCATGGCACACTCAGGGTTTATACTCTAACATTCTGATCATGGTTATGTATGCATACATTCATATTTTAGTTCAAATCATCATATTACTAACAGAATAATAATTTCTTCTTAAATACTCTGAGAACTGTAAAAATAAAATGATTTTCCAAAGTAGTAATGCTACTGAGACCCACATCTTAAAGTAAGTTCTGAAACATAACTAAATAAACCCATAATGAATTTTTTTCTGCTATTTCACAATTTATATTATTAGGTGGATTGTCATGATCCAACTAAATATAAGCAATTCCATTAATGCCATCTCTTATATGTCCTTCAATGACTTAGTATGAAGACTTCATGTTTGAAGAAGCTGCTTTTCTGAATGTATGCTTGTTTGCTAGTATCGTTTAATTTAGTCTTTTACATGTTGTTCTTAAGTATTGTAGATCCTGTCCATATATTTTATATTGTACCCTCTACCAAAGTTAAATGTATTTTTTTCTGGAGGGACAACTTGTTTTTTTTCTTTTTCCTGACTATATAGTTTAAACTTATCTTCAAGGCTCTTCAAAAAATGACTTAGAAAAGGCTTGCTGACATTGAGGGTAAATCCTGTCAGTTAAAAGAAATCCATAGAAAAGTGTGTGTGTGTTTCTTAAATGTAAGATTATTTTAAATCATAGTGCTTAAAAGTAGAACTTGTCTGAAACGCAGATATAACCTTCAGTTCTAATTAGTTTCCTGGTATGAAAGCATCAAATTTTAGTTTATGTCTTCTTTATTCTAGTTTACCTTTTTACATATAACCAATAACATGAATCAAGTACAGAAACAAACCCACAATCAAACAAGTTCCTCTTCTCATCTGATGTTTACTGGGTCTTGCTATATGCTCAGATTTGTCACTTGGTCAACATTATTTGCTTCTGTTTCACAGACCCAAAATGTAAGTATAGTATCTAGGCTTTCTTTAAACTGGATTGAATTATTTCTCCCCTTGTCACCTAGCTAAGTAGACCTTCTATCTGCCTGTCTGTCTGTCTGTCTATGTATTTATCTATCAATCATCTCTTCATACCAAATACTTATTTTTTTAAATAATGATTAAACAGACACACAATTTGATTCTGTAAAGTTACTTTAGATCAATCCAAGGGGATGAACAGCAATGACCATTTAAAAATAAGAACATGTTCTATATGAAATTTGTACTTTAGTCTTTAAATGCAGAATATTATATTTGTTCTCCTGAGTTCAGAGCTTTGGTCTTTTCATAGTCTCCCATATTTCTTGGATAGTTTTTGTCTGGATATTCTTAGATTTAGAATTTTCTTTACCTGAGCTCTCCATTTCTGATATCCAGTTTCTAAGAAAAATCCTTTCTCCTGGCAGTGGTGGCACATGCCTTTAATTCCAGCCCTTGAGAGACAGAGGAAGGTGGATCTCTGTGAGTCTGACGCCAGCCTAGTCTACAAAGAAAGTTCCTAGACAGGTTCCAAAGCTACAGAGAGACACCTTGCCTCCAAATATCAAACAAACAAACAAGTAAATAAATAAAAATAAAAAACCCTTTATTTTATGTCTTTTAATCTGTTGGTAATCTTTTTACTTTCAATACAAAATTACAGTATGGTTAAGTAAGTTCGGTCTTCAATATGTAATATCAAAAAATTTGCCAAGTTTCTCTTAGTAAAGCATTAGGAGTGACCAGAACTACTTTTAGTCTAGTCTGGCCGTCAGTACTGCTGACTGAGGAGATACAGCCTCATAGAATACTCCATTCAGGACTTGATCATAATCCTATTTTCTTTGGGTCCCCATAGAATGATCAGCACCCCAAATCAGGAGGAAAGACCCCAGAAAACTGTGACCACATCCCTCCCCCCTCCAAAATGAATTATGGATGTTTGTCTTTGTTTAGAGTATTGGTTACAAGTTGTTAAAGATAGTGATCAGGCAAAAAAGCTAAACAAAGGAGATTAGATTCAGAATTCTTGAAAAGAGAAAAGAGGAAATGCTGTGAGATGATGCTCTTGTACACTATAAAGATTTGTCACTTGTATTAGTTTTATAAAATGTGGAACGGCCATTAGCCAGGCAGGATGTATAGGAGGGATACCCAGAGTAGGAGAATTCTGGGAAGAGGAAAGACAGAGAGTAGTCACCAGCCAGACATAGAGAAAGCATAATGGGAATGGTTGATTGAGAAAAGGTACCAAGTCACATGGCTAAACATAGACAAGAATTATGGGTAAATTTAAGCTGCAAGAGCTAGTTAGTAGTGTGAGCAATATGTCAAACAATTTATAATTAGTATTAGTATTAGCCTGTGTGTGTTTATTTGGGACTGAATGGATGTGGGACTGAGGGAGACAGAAACTTCCATTTATAATTCAGTACTTTGAGTACATGAACAAGGTATTATATCAAGGTTTAGACAGATCTAGCTATTGTATTTCTTAGAACTATCACAATGGGCTGGGCGGTGGTGGCACATGCCTTTAATCCCAGCACTTGGGAGGCAGAGGCAGGCGGATCTCTGTGAGTTCGAGACCAGCCTCGTCTACAAGAGCTAGTTCCACATAACATCACCCAGCCCAGCCTGTCTGGGCACTGGGTCCGAATCCTCGGGGCACCCAAGCAGGTGGGAGTTCCTTTGCTTCTATGGCCTGCCTGCATCAAGCAGGGTAGGCACTTTGTTTGTGAACTGCCCAATCAGCACGGAGGCTTGATCTCTCGGCACCAGGAGAGCCAGCATTGGGGAGAGCCCAGGGGCCAGCATTGGGGAGAGCCAACATTGGGGAGAGCCAGCGTTGGGTAGGCAAGGAGACCTGATCCAGTAAAAGAAGATCCATAAGGGATCATTTGGAAGAAGAGATGGGCAGACGCCAAGGCAAGAATTCGCCCAACAAGCTGAAAAGCAACATGAAGCCACCAGAAACCAGCAAACTCACAATGGGAGGACATGAACACTTTAATCAAGAAGAAGTAGAAAAGATTGACTTCATGAAAGTGATTGACGCCCTTAAACAGCATGTAAAAAATGCCCTTATAGAAATGGATGACAAATATAACAGAAAGTTTGAAGAATTGAATAAATCGGTGAATGATACCCTAGAAAACCAAGGAAAAACAATCAAAAAGATAATGGAAACAGTTCAAGACTTGAAAACTGAAATGGAGGCAAAAAAGAAAACACAAAAAGAGGGCCAGCTGGACATGGAAAATTTAAGTAAACAAATAGAGTCTACAGAAACAAGCATAACCAACAGAATACAAGAGTTAGAAGAAAGAATCTCAGATTCTGAAGATACCATAGAGAAAATAAACAAAGAAAACAGCAAGTCCAACAAACTCTCATCACAAAACATTCAGGAAATCTGGGACACAATAAAAAGACCAAACCTAAGAATAATAGGAGTAGAAGAAGGAGAAGAAGTGCAGCTCAATGGTCCAGAAAATATATTTAATAAAATTATAGAGGAAAACTTTCCCAACCTAAAGAAAGATATACCTATGAAGGTTCAAGAAGCATACAGAACACTGAATAGGCTGGATCAAAAAAAAAAACATCCCCTTGCCATATAATAATCAAAACACAAAGCATACAGAATAAGGAAATAATATTAAGAGCTGCAAAGGAAAAAGGCCAAGTCACTTATAAAGGTAAACCTATCAGATTTACACCTGACTTCTCCATGGAAACCATGAAAGCCAGAAGGTCCTGGATAGATGTACTGCAGAAACTGAGAGACAATGGATGCAAGCCCAGATTACTATACCCAGCCAAGCTTTCGTTCACTATAAATGGAGAAAATAAAATTTTCCAGGATAAAAACAAATTTAAACAATACACAGCCACAAATCCAGCTTTACAGAAAGTAATAGAAGGAAAATCACTAACCAAGGAGTCCAACAATGACCACAATAACTCAGACATCTAGAGACCCTTCACCAACACAAATCAAAGAAGGGAAACACACAAAACCTACTACTAAAAAAGTGACTGGAGTTAACAACCACTGGTCATTAATATCACTTAATGTCAATAGATTCAACTCACCTATAAAAAGGCACAGGCTAAGAGATTGGATAAAAAAAACAGGATCCAACCTTCTGCTGTTTACAAGAAACACACCTCAACCACAAAGACAGGCACCTACTCAGAGTAAAAGGCTGGGAAAAGGCTTATCAAGCAAATGGACCTAAGAAACAAGCAGGTGTGGCCATACTAATCTCTAACAAAGTTGACTTCAAACTTAAATCAATCAGAAGAGATGGAGAGGGGCATTTTATACTCATAACAGGAACAGTTCATCAGGATGAAGTCTCAATCCTGAACATCTATGCCCCTAATAAAAAAGCACCCACGTAGATAAAAGAAACATTGCTACTACTCAAGGCAGCCATCAAACCGCACACACTAATAGTAGGAGACTTCAACACTCCTCTCTCACCAATGGACAGGTCAATCAGACAGAAACCTAACAGAGAAATAAGAGAATATTAATTAATATTAATGGAGGTAATGAATCAAATGGACTTAACAGACATCTATAGAACATTCCACATAAATAGGAAAGAATATACCTTCTTCTCTGCAGCTCATGGAACTTTCTCAAAATGACCACATAGTTGGTAACAAAGCAAACATCCACAGTTACAAAAAATATTAGTAACCACCTTCGTCTTATCAGATCACCATGGATTAAAGTTAGAATTCAACAACAATGCTACCCCGAGAAAGCAAACAAATTCATGGAAACTGAACAGCCAACTACTGAACCATACCTGGATTAAGGAAGAAATAAAGAAAGAAATTAAAGTCTTCCTGGAATTCAATGAAAATAAAGAAACAACCTACTCAAACTTATGGGACACTATGAAATCAGTCCTAAGAGGGAAGTTCATAGCACTAAGTGCCACTTAAAGAAAACAGAGAAAGCTCATATTGGAGACTTAACAGCCCACCTGAAAGCTCTAGAAAAAAAAGAAGCAGACTCACCTAGGAGGAATAGGAGACTGGAAATAATCCAACTGAGGGTAGAAATCAACAAAATAGAAACACAGAAAACAATACAAAGGATCAATGAAACAAAAAGCTGGTTCCTGGAGAAAATCAACTGTTGTAATAGGGAGCGGCGGCGGGGCTGCGTCCCCCAACACCCCAGCCACCTGCCCGACTAGCTTATGCCCCGAAATAATTACACAAATACTGTATTCTTTTAAACACTGCTTTGGCCCATTTCTAATCATCTGTGTAGTGCCCCTAGGTGCGCTTGCTTACCGGGAAGATTCTAGCCTAAGTCCATCCTGGGTCGGAGCTTCATAGCGTGCGTCTTCCCTGGAGCAGATAGCATGGCGTCTCTCTCAAGCGTCTGCTCCGGAGAGGAGAGCTGCGGAGTCTGAGCTCACTTCCTCTTCCTCCCGGAATTCTGTTCTGTTTACTCCACCCACCTAAGGGTGGGCCTATCCAATGGGCCTAGCAGTTTCTTTATTGCTTAGCCAATGAAATCAACAGATTGATATATGACACTCCCACATCAATCAAAAAGATTGACAAACCCCTATCCAAACTAATCAAAGGGCAGAGAGCGAATTTGCAAATTAATAAGATCAGAAATGGAAAGGGGGACATGACCACAGACACAGAGGAAATTCAGAGAATCATTAGATCTTACTACAAAAGCCTATATGCCACAAAACTGGAAAATGTAAAGGAAATGGACACTTTTTTGATAAATACCATATACCAAAGTTAAACCAGGACCAAGTGAACAATCTAAATAGACCTGTTAGTAGCGAAGAATTAGAAGAGGTTATCAAAAACCTCCCTACCAAAAAAAGCCCAGGACCAGATGGTTTCAATGCGGAATTCTACCAGAACTTCCAAGAAGACCTAATACCTATACTCCTTAATGTATTTCACAATATAGAAACAGAAGAGTCATTGCCAAATTCCTTTTATGAAGCTACAGTTACTCTGATACCAAAACCGCACAAAGACTCAACCAAGAAAAAGAATTATAGACCAATCTCACTCATGAACCTCAATGTAAAATCCTCAACAAAATACTGGCAAACCAAATCCAAGAACACATCTGAAAAATTATCCATTATGATCAAGTAGGCTTCATCCCAGGGACACAGGGCTGGTTCAACATACGAAAATCTACCAATGTAATCCAGCATATAAATAAACTGAAATAAAAAAAACATATGATCATTTCATTAGATGCTGAAAAAGCATTTGACAAAATTCAACATCCCTTTATGATAAAAGTCTTGGAGAGATTAGGGATACAAGGGTCATACCTAAATATAATAAAAGCTATATACTGCAAGCCTACAGCTAACATCAAATTAAATGGAGAGAAACTCAAAGCTATCCCACTAAAATCAGGAACACGACAAGGCTGTCCACTCTTGCTATACCTCTTCAATATAGTGCTTGAAGTTCTAGCAATAGCAATAAGACAACATAATGGGATCAAGGGGATTCGAATTGGAAAGGAAGAAGTGAAACTTTCGTTATTTGCAGATGATATGATAGTGTACATAAGCGACCCCCAAAACTCCACCAAAGAACTTTTACAGCTGATAAACAGCTTTAGTAATGTGGCAGGATACAAGATCAACTCCAAAAAATCAGTCGCCCTCTTATACACAAAGGATATGGAAGCAGAGAAGGAAATCAGAGAAGCTTCACCTTTCACGATAGCCACAAACAGCATAAAATATCTTGGGGTAAATCTAACCAAGGAAGTGAAAGATCTATTTGACAAGAACTTTAAGGCATTGAAGAAAGAAATTGAGGAGTATACCAGAAAATGGAAGGACCTCCCCTGCTCTTGGATTGGGAGGATCAAGATAGTAAAAATGGCAATTCTACCAAAGGCAATTTATAGATCCAATGCAATCCCCATCAAGGTCCCATCAAAATTCTTCACAGATCTCGAGAGGACAATAATCAACTTTATATGGAAAAACAAAAAACCCAGGATAGCCAAAACAATCCTATACAATAAAGGATTGTCTGGAGGCATTACCATCCCTGACTTCAAACTCTATTACAGAGCTACAGTGATGAAAACAGTGTGGTACTGGCATAAAAACAGAGAAGTGGATCAATGGAATGGTATAGAACACCCGAATTTTAACCCACAAACCTATGAACACCTCACTTTTGATAAAGGAGCCAAGAGTATACAATGGAAGAGAGAAAGCATCTTCAACAAATGGTGCTGGAATAACTGGATGTCAACCTGTAGAAGAATGAAAATAGACCCATATCTATCACTGTGCACAAAACTCAAGTCCAAATGGATTAAAGACCTCACTATCAGTCAGAACACATTGAACCTAATAGAAGAGAAAGTGGGAAGTACCCTACAACAGATGGGCACAGGAGATCGCTTCCTATGTGTAACCCCAACAGCACAGACATTAAGGGCAACATTGAATAAATGGGACCTACTAAAACTGAGAAGCTTCTGTAAAGCAAAGGACACTGTCACCAAGACAAAAAGGCAACCTACTGACTGGGAGATCGTCACCAACCCCGCAACAGACAAAGGTCTGATCTCCAAAATATATAGAGAACTCAGGAAACTAGACTTTAAAATGCTAATTAACCCAATTAAAAAATGGGGCACTGAACTGAACAGAGAATTCTCAGCAGAGGAAGTTCAAATGGCCAAAAGACACTTAAGGTCACGCTCAACCTCCTTAGCGATCAGGGAAATGCAAATCAAAACAACTTTGAGATATCATCTTACACCTGTCAGAATGGCTAAAATAAAAAACTCCAATGATAGCCTTTGCTGGAGAGGCTGTGGAGGAAGTTGTGCCCTCATCCATTGCTGGTGGGAATGCAATCTTGTACAACCACTTTGGAAATCAGTGTTTCGGTTTCTCAGGAAATTCGGGATCAACCTACCCCTGGACCCAGCAATACCACTCCTGGGAATATACCCAAGAGATGCCCTATCATATGACAAAAGCATTTGTTCAACTATGTTCATAGCAGTATTATTTATAATAGCCAGAAGATGGAAACAACCTAGATGCCCCTCAATGGAAGAATGGATGAAGAAATTGTGGAATATCTACACATTAGAGTACTACGCTGCGGTAAAAAACATTGACTTCTCGAATTTTGCATGCAAATGGATGGAAATAGAAAACACTATTCTGAGACCTGGATAGAGGTGGGCGGTCCTTGGGCTTCCCACAGGTCAGGGAACCCTGATTGCTCTTTGAGCAGATGAGGGAGGGTGACTTGATCGGGGGAGGGGGAGGGAAATGGGAGGCGGTGGCGGGGAGGAGACAGAAATCCTTAATAAATAAATAAATTAAAAAAAAAGAAAACCCTATTCTGAGTGAGGTAACCCAGACCCAAAAAATGAATATGGGATGTACTCACTCATAATTGGTTTCTAGCCATAAATACGAGTCACGGAGTCTACAATTGGTGATCCTAAAGAAGCTAAGTAAGAAGTTGAACCAAAGGAAAAACATATAGTTATCCTCTTGGCTATGGGAAGTAGACGAAATTGCCGGGGAGAAAATTGGGATCTTGGGGGTGGGGTGGGATGGGGGTAAGGGGTGATGGGGAGAGAAAAGGTAGAAGGGGAGGATGGGGGGAACTTGGGGAAAAAGGAGGGTTGGGATAAAGGAAGGTAGGATAGGGGAGCACGGAAGTACAATTCTTAGTTAAGGGAGCCACCTTAGGGTTGGCAAGAGACTTGAACCTAGAGTGGCTCCCAGGAGCCCAAGCCGAGGTCCCCAGTTAGTTCCTTGGGCAACTGAGGATAGGGAACCTGAAATGACCCTAGCCTATACCAATACTGACGAATATCTTGCATATCATCATAAAACCTTCATCTGGTGATGGATGGAGATAGAGACATTGACCCACACTGGAGCACTGGACTGAGCTCCCAAGGTCCCAATGAGGAGCAGAAGGAGGGAGAACATGAGCAAAGAAGTAGGGACCACGAGGGGTGCAGCCACCCACTGAGACAGTGGAGCTGATCTACTGGGAGCTCACCAAGGCCAGCTGGACTGTGACTGAAAAAGCATGGGTTAAAACTGGACTCTCTGAACATGGCGAACAATGAGGGCTGATGAGTAGCCAAGTACAATGGCACAGGGTTTTGATCCTACGTAATGTTCTGGCTTTGTGGGAGCCTAGCCAGTTTGGATGTTCACCTTCCTAGATATGGACAGAGCGAGTAGGACCTAGGACTTACCACAGGGCAGGGAACCCTGACTGCTCTTTGGATTGGAGAGGGAGGGGGAGAGGAGTGGGAGGAGGGGGAGAAGGGTGGGAGGAGGGGGAGAAGGGAGGGAAGAGGGGGAGGGAAATGGGAGGCTTGGGAGTTGGTGGAAACTTGTTTTTTTTTTCTTCCTTTTCTCAATAAAAAAAATAAATAAAAAAAATGTTAAAAAAAATGAGCTAGTTCCAGGACAGGATCCAAAATCACAGAGAAACTCTGTCTCGAAAAACCAAAAAACCAAAAAAAAAAAAAAAAAAAAACAAAAAAACCAAACAACAACAACAACAAAAAAAAAAAAACCCCAGAACTATCGCAATGATTTCCATAAGAGAAATACAAATTTGCACTCTTTTATCAGAGCTGAGCTTTCCCAGCTATTAGTATCCTTGGCAGCATGTATTGCTCTTTATTTGTTTTAATCTTAGCTATCCTAATTAGGTTAAGATGAAATTTAATAATAGATATTTCATATTTCCAAGATGGCTAAGCATGGTGCATCTTCTTAAACACCTTTAACACTTTGGAATTCTCAGTGTTCTTTGTTTTGTTTACTCTACTTTCAAATTTTAATTCTGCTTTTGAATTGTTTGATTCTTTCTTTCTTTTTATCTTTTTATACTATAGACACTAACCCTCTGGCAGATCTTTGACTGGTAAAAAATTTTCCCATTCTGTAGGTTCTTTCTTAAATTGATTAATATTTTACTTCACAATACATATTTTATTGTTGATTTAAAGATTTCCCTCTTTGGGCTCTATTTTCAGAGCAAGCTGAGCTTTTGACCACTACAAATTGGATTATATGAGTTATTAATAAAAGGGATCATTATAATTGGGCACAGATGTGGGAGGAGTTAGAGAAGACTGGGAGATAATATATTAAAAATACATTGGATGAAAGCCCTCAAAGAATTAATAACAATATTAATTCATAAAATAAAATGAGAAATCCAAGGTAGGAAGAGCATATTTGAAACACAACAAATTAAACATGTTTAAATATATTAGTTTTACCAAGTTACATCTAGAAAGAAAGTATTTGTAATGTGTATAATGTATGTAATCAAAATTTTTTTGACAGATTAGAAGCATGTGTGTATAAATAATAATCAAAACAAATCACATTTAAATACTTTCTATGCCCTCATCTACGTATCTGTCTATGTATGTATGTATGTATGTATGTATGTATGTATCTATGTATCTATCTATCAATTATCTATCTATCTATCTATCTATCTATCTATCTATCTATCTATCTATCTATCTATCTATGTATCTATCTATCTATGTATCTATCTATGTATCTATCTATCATCTATCTATCTATCTATCTATCTATCTATCTATCTATCTATCTATCTATCTATCTCTCTATCATCATCTGCCGCGCATCGCGGCCCCGGTCTGAGCTCTTTGCTCTAGACCCCAGTTCGCGAGCTTAGGGGGCAAGGGTCTGGAGGTTAAGAATACACACGCAGAGACAAACCAACACACAGACCTTCCAACACTGGTATCAAAAGCCCCTCTTTAATAGAACCATGGAGGCTTAAGTACACTGCAGTCAATGGCCAACAGGTGAAAATCCCATCCTCTGATCCTCTAAGCTAGGCAGAGCTTCTAGTAACTTCAATTAGAAGGTTCTAGCAGGGAAGAGCAGCTGAAGGCCAGGACTCATTAGTCCCAACATCTCTCTCTCTCTCTCTCTCTCTCTCTCTCTCTCTCTCTCTCTCTCTCTCTCTCTCTCTCTCATCTATAACTATCTACCTGTCTGCCCCTCTGTGTACATGTCTGTTTATCTGTCTACCTGCCTTTCAAATTTATTTATTATTTTTCTTATCTACTAAAGGTTTTGCACAACTCAGTTTATTTCACTCATTGAATGTTTTGAGTTTTAAAACATAAGATATAAAAAGTGTTGATAAGAATGACATTGCCTTGGATATCTCAGTAATTGAATTACTTCTAAAATATAACTAAAAGAAAGAAAGAAGTATGCAGTGTCCCTTCTTCCCTTCCTCAGCTGTTCCCTCCCTCCCACCTCCCTTCCCTACCTTGTTTTCTTCCTTCTTATATCCTAGATAATTTCCATAGTAATTTGAAATATCAGGCTTTGATTTCTTAAAATCACCAACCAAATCAGCTGTGTGTGTTTAGAGTACCCAGGATAGGTGAGTGAGAAGATCTCACTCTGGTAATTTGGAAGTTAGGGCTACAATTAGTCCTATTTGAGGTGAATGAACTATACAAATGTTTTATTTTTCTTTGTCTCAACTGAACTCTTCAAATAATTAATTTAGTTATTCATTTTTAAAAGAAGAGGAGCATTTGATTTCTGGGGGTTTGGAGTATAGCTCAGTGGTAGGACATACTCCTCTCATATGTAGGCCCTGGATTTGATACCAGCACATTAAAAACAAACAAAATATGGATCTCCCCTTCATATTCCAGACTATCCGGTTGAGGGATAAGCAGTGCCCCTTGCAAAGGCTTCATGGGAAGCCAGTTAATGCTTCCTGCATCACACATTATGGAGACAAAATAGCTACTGGAATACAACCAACACTAACTGTTGAATAAATTTTTATCATTGGCAGAAGGAAATGAGATGACATAAAAATCCCTTCCAGGGGATAAACATTTTCATCATTAATAGAAAACTTTCACTTTTATAGACATCTCTGGAAACTTTTTAGAATTTCAATGTGCCAACAGATAAGTACATTCTGCTTAAAAGCATCCTCAACATTTTTATTGCCTTGCCATTAGAGTGAACATGAATGGAGTCTGCAGGATTGTTAGCAACCATTTGCGGGGAGCGTTGAAGTAGTCCCTTGTCTCTTTGACTAATTAGACATGAGTTGTTAGCTCTTTTTATTATTTTTGCAACTGCTCACATTAGAGTAGTAGATTTTGCATAATTCATCTACTTGTACACTTTGGTAAATTCTCTTGGTCCCAACCGGAGGATTGCGTAGCGCCAATTTGTAACTGGTCCATTACTGACTCAGACTGAATTATCTTATCGAAGGCTCGATTTGTTTGAATAATGAAGTTTTTCCATGAGAAACGATTTCTTCACATTTCAATTATTAACATTTATATTAAAACACTATATTAAATTTTAACCAAAAGAAGTAAACATTATTAAAAATGTACACATTATTGATTTACAAGCTTGTCTAATCATTTTAATAATAAATTTTATCGGGGACTGCTAATTTTAAGTCACCTTTACCAGCAAGTATTATTAAGACTTAGAGTATTGTTTTCTTTATGGAACAATTACATTTTATCAACATAAAATTTCAGTGTGTATGGCATACAGACAATTTTACCTAGCTAACAAAAATTCTTAAATACTGGAATCACTTATTTTCTAGAAGTCTGTACCCAGGCCTAATACACTTGAATTTCATCTACCACTCTGCTATGGGAAATAAAGTTTACTTGTTTTCTAGCTGGTCTAATAGTGTAATTCTCCTCTATAAGCAAGCAAAGGAAACAAGTAAACATAACCTTTGTTCATTATAGTATGGGACCCAATATTGTGTATGTATTAGAAATCCACTGTACTACAGAGTTGACTCTAGATGAAATATTTGACTCACACAGCAGGGAACAATTTGCTAACATGTGTAAAATCAGAAAGCATACTGAAGTCCAACAGTACATTTGCATATGTAACCAGATATTGTGTGTATGTGTTTTGGAAACTCTCTTGTCTACACAGTTGAATATTGTAGCAGTATTTGGACCACATGCCATCCTAAAATTATATCCTAAAATGTGCAAAATTGCAAAGCAGTCTGTACCCATCTACACTGAGAACTGAAACCTAGTGGACGCCAGCCTTATGGAAAGTATCCACATGGTGTTGGTCTACATATATCGATGTTGTTTTATTCTCTGCACTTTAAAGAGACCTAAATATTGGAATTAAAATCACTGAATTTATTTGTATTCACTTAAATCATTGCTTTTGGCCTTAAGCCACCCTGAATCATCATTTATTAATTATTAACACTTGAATCTGTAGAAAAATTCTGAGTCTTTTCGGACCCTACCAGGAAGCTGGAATTTCTTATAATTTAACAGATTCGTTTTAAGACATAAAAGACAAAATTTCTAAGCAACACAAAAACATTTCAAATAATTGAAGAAAGCTTGTTAAGATGCAACCATGAGACAGTGAAATCAAAGATCTGAAGTTTTATCTAGTATTTCCACTAAACATAATTAATAATTTAAAGCTAAATGAGCACTATGGACACATTTTATTCCTCATTTACTAGTTAGCATAGCAAAAAGAAATGATCGCAGTATTAACCCACGAACAGCCAGGAGAATAAAAAGCCCCTGTAATTGGGCATAATGTAGCCCAGTGGTGCTAGCGAGCACCTCAGTAGTAGTCTTGAATAAAGTCCTCTTTTCTAAAGTACATTAAGGAGAGTCTTTTTAATTCCCTTGTGAAAAGTAAGTAGCCTTTTCTTTGTCCTATTTACGATATGTACAACCACCTTGGAAATCAGTGTGACGGTCTCTCAGGAAATTGAGAATCAACCTACTTCAGGATCCAGCAATACCACTCTTGGGAATATACCCAAGAGATGCCCTATCATACTACAAAAGCATTTATTCAACTATATTCATAGCAGCATAGAGCCAGAGCCTGGAAACAATCTAGATGCCCCTAAATGGAAGAATGGATAAAGAAAGTGTGGAATATATACATATTAGAGTACTACTCAGCGGTTAAAAAAAAAAAGACATCTTGAATTTTGCTTGCAAATGGATGTAAATAGAAAACACTATCATGAGTGAGATAACCCAGACCCCAAAAGATGAATGTGAAGAATCTTTGTTCGGCGATGGATGGAGATAGAGACAGACACCCTTATCAGAGCAACCTACTGATCTCCCAAGGTCCAGTTGAAGAGAAGGAGGGAGAAGATGAACAAGAAAGTCAGGACCATGAAGGGTTGATTCATCCACTGGGACAGTGTGCGTGATTGAATGGGAGCTCACCAAATCCAGCTGGACTGGAACTGAACGAACATGTGATCAAACCTGACTCTGACTGTGACTGCCAATGGGGGCTGACTGAGAAGCCATCGATAATGGCACTGGGACCTGTGTCTACTGCATGTACTGGCTTTTTGGGACCCTAGTCTATTTGAATGCACATTTTCCTAGGCCTGGATGAAGTGGGGAGGGTCTTAGACTTCCCACAGGGCAGGGTACCCTGCCCTCTCTTAAGGAGGGAGGAGGATGGAGGGAGCGTGAATGGGGGAGCAGGAGGGGAATGGGAGGAGGGGAGGAAGTGTAAATTTTTGAATGGAAAAAAAACTGCAGCAGAAGCTCACTTTAAGCATGGATTCTTACAAAAGTTGTACAATATTCATTTCTCTTATGCTTATGGAGTAATTTATAGTTTACAAATAGAGATTAATCCAGGTAATACATCAAGATTACAGGTACGTGGATATGGAACCGTCCTCCCCCCTTCCGCATTGCCGTTTGCTACTCTTCAGTCTCAGGCCACCACCTAACTCCTTGTATCCCCCTTACAGTTGTATCATTTCAGACAATGTTAGGGTAACCAGACCTTTTCTCAAACGTTTGTACATTTGAAAATATCTTTGTCTCAGTAATTAAATTTAAGGGGTTAATACTGAACAGAATCTCAGTTCAAAGTCACTTATGCTTTTAAAAAAAATCACACAATGTCTTAGTGCAAAGCAAAGTAGGTTTTTATTCTTTGTGCTAAACATCAAGGCAAATACTTCACTGACTTAGAAGTTAAATTATTGTCATTAGTCTATTTACATGGCTCGTACTAAAATTGAAAGTTCTTGGAAGAATATATGTCTGTGGTGTCTTAGATTTTCAGTGTCTGATATTTCTACAGCATTAGTAAATACTACCGGAATCACAATGACCGTTTTAGTGACCATTTTCATCATTTATCCAACTGGGTCATTTTTAAATATCCTATGTCCAATAAGGGACTTATGTCCTTGAAAGCAGGCATAGGGCCAGCCTCATTTAAACCTTCAGCATAGAGACTAGGAAATGAATGTTTCTGGTTGCCAACAATGTAACTTCATTTTGGCATTTTGTCTAGAAATCAACAGAACCTGAGTGAGAACATCTACAGCTATTGCGCAATTGCAGATCTTTTGCCAGTCCCTGGAACTAATGTCAGTCTGTGGTAGAAAGCGAGACACAGACATGCGAGGACGCCTACTTGTTTTGTCCAGATATCCACAAATGGTGCTCCAGATGTCTGCATAGGGGTTTCTGCTTGTAGACTCAGGGAACATTCTTTGAGAAGTTTATGCTATATTATTGCCACATAAGTGAATCTCAAAGTCTTGGTTATTGATCATCAAGAACCTCAGACTGTAGCTAGTGAGGGAGGTCATGCAGTAACTATCCAAATCTGTTCTGTTTCATGTGTCTTCTTGAAATGGAAACATCTTAGAATCGATAAGAACCCTCTAACTACATTTCTTTCCCAGTAGCAAATTGATTCTTAGAGCAATAGGGTATTTTCTTCAATCGCTTTTTGTAAAAATGTTGCATCTTTGAAAATGGGCTTCAAACTTCACAAGTGTCTTCCGTGCTGATTTCCTCTTGGGATAGCCATCATCTCTTCTACCCTTTCAAGGCTGCAATTATTTTTTAGTAAGACTGGCCAACTTGAAGTGCTTTCAGTTAGCTAAATGACTGCCATTGATTGGCTCCTTATTTTGGCATAACATCTTTCACTAGAAGTCCTTGTTTGATCTCTCAGCTTCCCTGCAAAATACCACTTCTTCTTCTGGATAATTACTCAGTGGGATCTTGCTATAGCTCAGCAAGAAATTAGTTGGTGTAGCCTACCCTTTTCACTTCATCAGTTAGGGTAATGTTTGGAAGAATTAAATTTTTATTTTGTCTAATTTGCTCAAAATATTTTAAAACTTTTTGCTAAATAATAAAAGGTCTTTTAAATGTCTTTGTAAATCCTACTCATATGTTCATGCTGCTATCATAGACATTTTTAAAAATTGTTTTAATTTCTTAAGCGTATAAAATAAAAACCTTCATGAGACACCCTTCTATTTTTACAATATTATGGCATTTGGAGTATGAATCCTACCTTTGATGCAGATCGTTTTGTGATAGATATTAAATTTTATATATTTGAGGATAGGTATAATTCATTTTTTTTGATTTTTCGAGACAGGATTTCTCTGTGCAGTTTTAGAGTCTGTCCTGGAACTCACTTTCTTGACCAGGCTTGGCTTGAACTCCAGAGATATGCCTGCATCTGCTTCTCAAGTGCTGAGATTAAAGGAGTGTGCCACCACTCTCCTGCTAACATTATGCTATTAAAAATTGAAAATATTTATTATTAGGATAACAATAACCATGTTTAGTATTAGGACCATAACAATGCTATTATTTACTGAGTCCATACTATTGATCTGGGGCCATCCTAATTTCTTGCTGTCTATGCATGCACGAGATACCCTATTTTACTCACAGACGTCATTTCCTATGGTCATGTGCACAATGTCAGCAATTCAGGTTATTTCACCTCAGAGTTCACTGTTAATTTGACAATGAAGAAGGCTCAGGAATCATTTTAGCACTGCTGTGTGACTTTTCATTGAAATTACAGCACTTTGGCCTAGTAACTGGAAAATTTCCTTCAAGTAGTCTTGGAGCCCAGATACCAGTATTTTGTAAAATTGTTCCATGTTCATAACATACTTTTGAATGGAGTCCCCCTGAAAGGAGAAACACAATATGTAGCTATTTGCTAGCTCTGGGTTTTCCTTATTATTATCTGTTCATTTTTTTTTATTGTATAGACCCTCTGAAGATTTGAAGCTAAAAGCACTATTGAAAAGTGTATGTATGTAATTATGAAAACTGAGGTAGAAGACATAAATCTTAACAGGATTTTTTTAAAGCTAGTTTTTCCAGAAGTATTCTACTAATAGCATAAGTTAAGCACAAAGATACAGTAGGTAACATTTATCTTGCTAAATTCATGCTGGATAAGTAACCTGACATGATGATATGATTTCCACGTTGTTCCAAAATTTGCTGTTTCCTGAACTGCAACTTAAGTTGAAGGTATTGACCTTTATTGTAATCACTTACCCAATGGGATTATACCTTCTGGCTAGTTATCCTCCCTCATTGTTACCCGGTGTCATAGAGGGGCTAAAACATTTTTGTGGATAAATATATTTTACAGTTCAGTTCTTTTAATCATTTAGTCAGCTTGCACGCAACTGGGGATGCTTTCCATTGAGGAGCTTATGGAGTGGGAAAGTGGTCACCACTGTCTTTTCATCCAGGACAGCAGCAGAATGCTGCTTACTTTTCTACCATATGATAATTTCCAGAACTAAAATAATTTTGCTTCTAGTCCTCCATTTATGCCTCCTCAGGGACTTCTAAAGACATAGTGCTTCCATAGTGCCTTTAACGCAAAGCACGTCTTCTGGGAGTTCATTTCAGACCACACTAACTGGTGTTTCACTGACTCTTGAGAAATACCATATGATCTAACGAAGAACAAATGATAGTGTTGTAAAGAAATTGAAGCAAACTCTAAAATGTTTGCTTCTTTCTTCTTCAATGAAATACTGTCGATTGTTTTATCAATTATGATTCTGTAATATATTCAAATATTCTATTATTCATAGTGAAAATAAAACTATACAGACAGTCTTTTTTTTTTCTGTAGAGACTATAACACTAATGAACTGCTAAGATAAATGAGTGTGTGATAATTTCCAGGTCTGTAGAGCTATGAAAATATGGAGTACACCACCTCTGGCCAAAGTTTGTCTCTGCTATTGTGTAGGAGAGGCAAGTGCAAATCATTTTCTTCTTTAAATATTCTCAGGACTTAGCTCTTTAATGAATAGGATTACTTTTCTAGCTTAGAGTCAATACTTCATTTTAGCTGGACAACATAAATCAACTAAAAGAGCTCCCAACTATCTCTTGAAAAAAAATATTTCTCGCAGAAACTCATATCTGTAGGAATGTGAAAACTCATCAAGATACCTTATGGGTTAGTAAAGTGTATAGCCCTTTCCTTTCTGGAGGTAATAGTTTGATAATTACTTTTAATTCTCATTTTGCCTCAGGAATTTGGCCCTGTAAGGGTTAATATGTTTTGGTAATTCAAGAGCAACTAAAACCTCCATGTGTCATGTACAAAATAATTTTTTTGATGGAAGATTAAGAATAGTTTTCTATGCTACTTCAAAGAATTGTTTTTGATTTTAAGGATAAATTCTTTATTGTGGAAAGCTACCTAATGATAACGTGAGCACAAAAGCTATCTTTAGTCTTCTTTCCCTTTATGCTTCTGTTTCATGTATAGAATGCACTCTAATCCAAAACTATTTGGATTCCAAATATTCTCATCTGGTTGCCACAATCTCATTGGAAAATAAAAGCAAAACAAACAATAATGAAAGCTAAACACAGACACAAGATCTAGACTTGCGGCATCATGTCCTGTGAAAAATAATAATATCAGGTAAAATTGATGGTAAGTCATTGTGATAAAGGGAATTTTGAAATGACTATAATTCAAAGCATATAAATACACTTTTAACAATTTGAATTAATTGTGTATTTATTTCCTTTGCCAGATCTAAATCTAAGAGGAAGCAATAGAAAAATATTTAGAACCATTGGTAACATGTTTAATGAAGTTAAAACCCTTTGAGTCTGGAATTTTATAGGCCATGAGGGTGAATGAATGCCTTTGTGTGAAAAGTGCAGTGTTATACTGAGAATAAAAATGTCTCTTGTGATTTTAATGGGAGTTTAATTTGTTTTGTTTGTGCCTCCATAAGTATATTTATTGGGTTGGAGAAGAGTTTCCAAACAGAGAGGTCATAGAAAGTGTTTTAAGATTCATTTTTTGGGGCATTTTTTAAATATAAAATTTGGTACTTAGATTAGATTTTTCTTATTTATGAGGTGTCATTGTATAGAAAGAGGATCATAAATAGCTGTTCCATTCAATAAACATTTGGTTTATTTCCAAGGATGTTGGAAGGGAACACACGTAAAATCAGTAGTGCCTAATATTACAGAAATTATAAAATAAGAACATTTATGTGTTAAATTTCAAACATTCCCAAAAATCCCTTCAATACACACTCTTAAAATTTATTGTATTATGCATAGAAAATAAAATTATAAGGCTGATTATTTTCTCCAATGAGAGTATAACCAATAAACTGAACATATTTGGAAAATCAGACAAATGAATATGACAATTCCTCTTAGTTGGAAAAATAAACTTAATAATTCATTGGAATGGGGCTGGAGAGATGGCTCAGAGGTTAAGAGCATTGCCTGCTCTTCCAAAGGTCCTGAGTTCAATTCCCAGCAACCACATGGTGGCTCACAACCATCTGTAATGAGGTCTGGTGCCCTCTTCTGGCCTGCAGGCATACAATCAGACAGAATACTGTATAAATAATAAATAAATACATAAATAAATAAATAAAATAATTCATTGGAATACTATGTTTCAACATAGTATGTTAAAACATTCTGTGATCTATTAGTTTCTTTAAAATTGGATATTTTCTTTAGATATTTTAAGTCTTTTGGCAAACAAAAGCTTGTCCTCAAAGTTAATATGTATCATGATATGCCTCAACTTCACTATATATACTTTTGTACATTTTGAGAAAAAACTTGCATTTTGAAATAGTCACGACATGAATGGTTCTCCTTATAGAGTTTGGGAATGCATTTGATGAGGTATTCTAAAGAATGCAGCCTGTGCAAATGGATGGAGCTAGAAAATGTCATTTTGAGTGAGGTGCCCTCAGAAATACAATTATCACACGTACTCACTCATAAGTGGATTTTAAACATAAAGCAAGGAAAACCAGTCCACAAATAACAATCCCAAAGAACCTAGACAACAATGAGAACCCTGAGACACACATAGATCTAATCTACCTGGGAAGTAAAAAAAAAAAAAATCTCCTGAGTAAATTTGGAGCATGGGGACCTTGGAAGAGAGTTGAAGGGATGGGGAAAGGCAGGGAGGGGAGCAGAGAAAAATGTAGAGCTCAAAAAAATCAATTAAAAAGAGAAACCAGGCTGTGTTCAAGACTAGACAATAATATATATATATAGGAACTAGACATATATATATATATGAATATTTTTCTGAAGACCCCAAGGTAAGATAAAAATCATAGGCAATGAAAACTTTCATTCTTGGAAAACTAAAAAATGATAAATAACTTCTAATTTTTACATTTGGAATCCTTGATGTGCCTTAAATTTAAATGTCAACCAGTAACAATAAGATATAATTTACTAATCTCAATTGTGGATACCTTTCAGTCCATTTTCTAACCTAAATGAAAGCTGATAATTTGCAGAATTGATGAATATATATTATATGCATTTCATAAGACAGAATTTTACCCAGTTGCTGAAGAGACATTTTACTTTTACTTAAAATAAATTATTTATATATTTAATTACCTTTAGCGTTTTGTATGAGTGTATACATGTGAATGTATGTTGGCCACAGAGTATATGTGGAGGACAGAACATGCCTGAAGGTAATTGGCTCTGTTCTTTTACCATGTGGATTCCAGGTAGCAATGATCAGACTCAGGCCATCAGTGTTGGCAACAGGTTCCTCTACTTGCTGATCCATTTCACCAGTCCCTGATTTTAATTTTAAATCTATAGTGTTATTCTTTTGCTTTAATTCACACTAAATCATATCTCTTCTATTCTAAATTCTCTGATATGTTTTATTTTAAAAAGTTTAGTTCATATCAATTGTTCACATTAATGGAGGAGTATTAGAAACTTGATATGGGTACTCATTATGTAATATTCAAATCCAGGTATGTGTATCTACATCTTCATAGATTTATTCTTTATCTATGGTGAAACAATCCTTTTTGACATGCACACTGGTTTACTGTTATCCATGATCCCCCACTCCGCCACACCCTGAGAATCTGCCCGTCTAACTCTTCTCACTCCCTCCTTTTCCTAGACTCTCACAATTGGACACCACAGTTTCCCATTGATTGAATTGTGTTTATTTTATGTATATTAAGCCTTGATGTGTATAATTCACAAATAGTCACTGTCATTCTGTTGGGTGTCTCTTCTCTCGGCTGAGTATCTCCTTTGCTGTGTGGATATTTTTAGTTTAATATGATTCTTCCTATCTTTGAACAAATGGGAAATGCATCAAAAGGCTAATAAAATATTTTTAAAATTTTGATATATATATATATATATGAAAATAGAAAGATTAATAATAAAGTACTCTAAACAATGGGGACATTATTTATAAATTCTTGGGAAAACATACAGTTGGGCTCTTTTAATTATACAAAGGATATGGTGATCTTCAACACATGTAAAGAGATACAACAAAAACATGAGGGATATGTATCATCCCCATTTATTTAGTATCTTAAATATGCATTTTACATTTCTTGTATATTTATGAGAGAATACACCACTTCTAAATGATTGTAGTTATGTTTAATATACGGATATCTTGCTCATTGTAGTTCAGTCTCACAGATGTGAGTTCACATAGTCACTTTGTAACTCTTGTCTGTGTCTCTGATTTTTCTGGCAATATTTTTTGTTACTTTTGTAATTATTACTTTGCATCTATTTCTCATTTTCTCCCCTAAGTACATTTAGTGTTCAAAATCAAAGCCACACATCATCCTCCCATTTACCTTTATCTCAAATATTTTATACTTACTATATGCTTGCTGAATTGTGCACAAAGCAAGACTTAATATAATAAAATTAATTTGCAAGTAACACTTTTAGTAAGTGGATACAAACTAAGGTCAATGAAGAAATCACTCTTTATGGAAATATACATTTTTGAAATTGTATTGCTAAACTAAAGTCTGTAATTATAGAAGTTAGCTTAGAATCTATCATGGCAAAAAAAAGAGTATTATGATAACATGAACCTAATATGTTTTATAATCAATTGACTATGTTAACCAAACACACAACCTTTCATTACAACATTGCAAACCTGGAAATATGTATGATCACAACCTACACAGAATTAGTGTTAAATGTACTGAGCAGGTCATATTTCAGAATATGTGCGTGCACACGTGTGTGTGTGTGTGTGTGTGTGTGTGTATGTGTGTGTGTGTGTGTGTGTGTGTGCAATAGCAATTAGTGAGAAAAGAGAAAATGATTTGAAGACAAGTGGGGATGAGTATCTGGAAGGGATGGAGGAGGAAAGGAAAGAGAAATGTGGTAATTAAATTTTAATCTCAGAAAGTGTTTATGATGACTTTTTTCAATCCAGTTTATCTTGAGATGGCTGTGTTGTAATAAGAAAGGAAATGAAGATACTAAATCATAATCAGACCTTACATTCAACAGATGAACGGACATTAATAATACCTGACTATATAAGTAACTGATAACTTAGAAGTACATAGAAAGAGAATTTAGAGATTATTTGATTTTCTTTTTGCATTTTTAAATCGCAGTGAGTGAAATTAAGACTGAGTGATTGCTCAATATAACATAACTAACTTGTGATGGCTAAATTCATTCTGTAGTTTTTTCCTTATTTTGTAATTAATCATTAGCCATCTAATGAATTATATATGGTATGAATATTCTTAAGTTCCCTCAAGTAAAGTGGAAGTTATTACACATATGAAATACACTTTTTTCTGTATGCAATAGGTACTGCCAGCCAAAGAGTATTCATAAGTTATCTTTGCTATTTTTGTATTACATTTTTCTCCCCAATGATATTTTATTTGTTTGTATTCAATGAACTAAGAGGCATTTTATATAAAAGATAGAATGAGGAAGAAAATTCCATTTCTCATCATGGAAACACTCCATTTACCCAATAAAGTGAATCAAGAGCTGGAACCCTGGTTTTGTAAGCTCTGGAGTAGTCCCACATAGATTCGTTGGGTTTGGAAATGTCAGGTCAGAAAGAGATTGTGGATTTGCCTTGTGACATGAAAAAGAATGTTGTAGCTGTAGCTCCTGTAGATGGAATTCAGGTGGGAAAAAGAGAAGGAACAAAAAAAAAGTTACTACAGTTTTGCTGTTTAACATGAATACATACATTCGAGTTTTGAAAAGGACAAGATATTCAAATGTGCGGCATATATCAAAATTAAAGGGAAATATGTGTAATGAAGAGCAGGATTTGTGTCTAATTGTACAAATTATATAAAAGCCTGACACTCAATTTTGCATAATTAAAAAAAATTGATGAGGAAAATACCCATTAAGATATCTCATCAATTCACCTAATGGTGCAGGATTATTACCTATGGTATATTTTTGAGTGTTTTAGTAAGCTAAATTTTCCTCATCAAAATGCCTGCTTTTCTGGTGCTTTTGTCAATACACTGAGATTTTTCCAGTACTCTACCCAACTCTGACTTCCTTTTATTTCACATCCTTCGACACTCAGCAGCTTTAATTAAAGTAAAATCAGAAATTTCTCAGCAAAGGGGAGAGTTCACTGCGGTTACCTGTGTTTATTTCTAGCCTTGTGACATACTTGTTATCTGTCTGAAAGAAGATAAAGTGTTGTCCAATGACTTTTCAAACTGGGGGAAAGTCACTGTTATATTTTTTAATTTTGGTTTGTTACACTTTTGACCATCAAATTGAAAGGCTATATGTCACTCTTTAAATAATTTTGTAATATAGATGGCAAAAATGGAAAAGGTGGTCACAGACGGTCAAGCTAAAGTATCAGTTTTGTATAATGCCATCTGTTGGGAAATCAATGTTTTTCGCAAATTTCCAACTATAGTAACTATAATTAAAGATAAAATATCTTAAAAAGCACTCACCCCCAAGGGCACCAAATTGCGAATATATCAAGAAAAATAGATCGATGTAAGGTAATTTCCAACATCATTCTTGTTAATCAAGTACAATTAATTACTTAAAGTGGAACTCAGTTTTAAAATGTTCTGTATCACTGCCAATGTGAAATGCATGCTATTTTTATACGTCTATAAATATTTTAAAACTTGATTTTGTTCATTCTAATTTCATCTCAATAACCTAGCCTTCTCTTACCATTATTTAAAAAAAGTTTGATACATAGTTTATAAAGCATGTAAGTAAATTAGTATAAAATTTTTATTAAAGTAATATTACCCAAAGTAAATTTAAATCATCAAATTTTGATGTGGCAGCCGTAAGATTATTATAGTCTTACTCTAAATGTAGGAGGAATTTCAGAAAAAAACAGAATTATGACCTCGAGTTTTGTAATTACAAAGTATGCTTTTAAAGATAAGGATTTTTTTCTATCTACCACCCATAAAATATTAGCAAAATTTGATTGCTTGTACTTCTATCTTTATTTTTGTAGCTCATCACGCCTGTCGGTGCTCTATGCACTACTATACAGTTCATGAACTGGGCAAGGGGCTGGAGATTGAAACACACAAAGACGCACACAGAGAGAGATACAGACATGGGTCATCCTTGTGCAGGAATGCCCCCTTTATTGTGTACCAGAGCCACTTATATAAAGATCCTTAACTCATAGCCACTCCCCAGCGAAACCCACCAGAAACCACTCTCCTGCCATTAGGAACTTCTGAGGGTCTCGTGCTCAGAGCAGCTGTAAGCATTAGAAATTGTTTACCAGAAATTCAGGATCTGGGGGGTTCACAGCTCACAACAATTTTATCAATATTTATTTGATGTGGCCACATATAACAGTCTTTTTAAGTAATATTTTTATGAATTCTTGGAGAATTTCCTACTTTCAATTGTGCTTATAACTCCCAGATCTTCACCCACTCCATATCCACCCACACTCTCGTTCTTTCTATTTCTACTTAAAAAAAATTAGTCTAACTTGTTTTGTTCAAGAACTCTTGGGTATACGGTCTGCCCTGGACCATGATGGATCTACCATGGTACACATCATCAACCTCTTTCCTTGGTAGCCCATAGCTCCACAGCTAAGCTAAGGGTGGGACTTCATGACCACCTCCCTACCTTCATTTCTGTCACCTTTGTGCTTCTGCAGATCTTCCACAAGCTGTCTCAGTCACTGAATGCTCACATGTGCATCTGCCCTGATGTGTCGAGAAAACACTGTTTGGCAGTAGTTACTCACCTCCCCTAGCCTTTTTTTTTTTAAAAAAAAATATTTATTTATTTATATAGTATGTATACAATAGTCTGTCTGTGTGTATGCCTGCAGGCTAGAAGAGGGCACCAAACACCATTACAGATGGCTGTGAGCCACGATGTGGTTGCTGGAAATTGAACTCAGGACCTTAGGAAGAGCACGCAATGCTCTTAACCTCTAAGCCATCTCTCTAGCCCCCTCCCCTAGCCTTTTATATATTTCTCTTCCCTCTTCCTAAATACAGTTGAACCTTTAGGGCATGGATATGATATTATTGCCTTATGCAAGCTTGAACACTCCACAGTTGCTTATATCTACAGATTAGCTGTCAGTGGTCACAGAATGTGGCATTCTTAAGAAGTGTTCTTCATTTTAATTGCTGACTATTGAGGGAATATTTTCCCCTTAAAATCTATACTTACATAATTCCAAAATTACTCTGATAAAACCTATCTGTGCCTTTAACCCTTCAAATGAACATGGCATAATAATGTTGGTATTGACAAATGACAGATTTTGCAACTTTATATATAAAAAAGACAAGAAACTCCAAATTTCCAGTTAGATAGAATTAAAATATTTGCAATTAAGAGACACAACCATTCTCTTGTTTACTTTTATTTTTTTCATAAAAGTATCTACAATTTAAATAATTCCACAATATGGTGTGGGAAATTATACATGTTCTTTTTATTTTGTATATGTATGTGCCTTTGTGTTGAAGTGTACAAACACACATGCATATGGACATGTAGGCTCAGAGGTCACCCTTAGGAATCTTTCTCTGTTGCTCTCCATATTAATTTTTGAGACAGTTTCTCTCACTGAACCCAGAGATCACCTACTTAGCTAGACTAGCTGGCCACAATCAATAATTATCCTCCTGTCTCTTCCTCTATAGTACACGGATCACAGGCATACTGCAGTGTCTGCATCTATTATCTTGGGCTCTGGGTATCTAAACTCAAGTCCTCATTCCTGTACAGCAAGTGGTTTATTGACAGAGCATCTCTCTAGCACTGATGCATATTTGACTTCTAAAGGATGATAGTGAAATGACTTTCATTAATTTCAAGTAAATATATCTGTGCGAACAAATGCTGGAGTAAGAAAATAAAGTAGTAAAGTCAATTTGCTAACTTGGTAGGTCTGTTTTTTTTAAAACCCGTTCAAGAAGGGGAAAAGACTACTCTTCTAATAAGCAATTAAAATATAGGTTATTACTAAATGACAAACTTTGAAGATTGTAGGAACTACCTCTACTTAGAAGATTGTTAGAGCATATCCTAATAAATATTTACCTATGCAGATATAATTTATATGTGAAGTAGGGTTAAACCTGAATAGGAAAGCCAAGCTATTTATTCTAGAGAAAAAAATGAGATGCTGAATTATTCAATTACTATTGGTAAAAGCTGTACAATGAGTCTTTTATTGCTTACATAAGAACAATCCTACCTAGGCCTCTTTGATGGCATCATACATACCCACATACAAAATGAAATTGATATAGTAGAACCAAGAAATGAGGACCACTAACAACCCTGACATTGAGTGCAGATTCTGTCTATTCTTCTTTCTTGTTCAGAAACTAAGAAACCCCTTTTTGGGTATTGACAGCCTCAGTTGGGGGTGGTAGGGAAAAGAAGTTTTTTGTTTTTTTTTATGTTTTTCTTTTATCAAAAATAGATTCTTTTCTCATACTTATATTGTGATTACAGTTTCCCCTCCCTCTATCTACTCTTTCCAGTTTCTTCCCACATTGCCTCATATTTGGGTCTATTCCCATTATATTTCTCATTAGAAAAGAACATGCTTCTTCTATAACAACCAAACATGGCAAAAATAAACTATAATAAGATAAAATAGAACTATCACATCAAGAATGGACAGGCAATATGACAGAAGAAAAAGAACCCCTAAACCAGGATCAAAAAACCACCCATTCACACACTCAAGCCTCCCATAAAATACTAAACCAAACTAGAAGCTATAAAATATATGCAGAGGATCTGGCGTAGATCAATGCAAGCCCTGTGCTTGCTGCTTCTGTCTCTGTGAGTTAATATGAGTTTTGCTCAGTTGATAATTGATTCAGAGGGTCTTGTTCTGGTGCCTCACAGTAGTAACTCTGATATCTGCTTTGTGCAGGGTCTCCTCTTGCTAGCTGTCTCATCTTCCATGGGTTTTCTGAGCTCTGAGGAGAGAGATTTGATGGAGATATACCATTTGGAGCGATGTGTTCCAAAGACTCTCTGATAGTTTGACTGTAAGCATCTGCATCTTTTCTCATCTGGTACAGGAAGTAGTCTCTCTGATAAGTGATGTGGGATTTCCCTCTGTATGGTATGATTTCCATTAATGAATAAAGAAACTGCTTTGGACCTATAGCAGGGCAGAGCTTAGCTAGGTGGGAGAAACTAAACTGAATGCTAGGAGAAGGAAGGTGGAGTTTGGAGACGCCATGGAGTCCCACCAGAGACAGATGGCAGAACATTAGCTTAGAATATTATTTAAATAAACAAAAGTGCATTGCAAATAACTTCTAAAACCTCTAGAAATGGCAGAGACATCTCACTGCCTGGACAGTCACTCAGAGTTCCTTTGTAACTTTGGGGCATCCATCTTCAGCCTACAAGCACATCGTATCTAGCAGAATTTTCAATGGAGCAGGCAATTTGAAAACTGTCCTGCATGTATTGACAGTGTGTCAGTCACTTTCTCTGTGCCCTTCAGAATATCTGGCAGTTTCTTCTGTGACGCAAGAACCCTGGGTGACCATCCTGCTTTGTACGGACAAAGTTTACAACAGTAACTTTCTTGTGAGTCCTGCATGTCCAGTCTGCACAGCACATGGTCAGCAGTCAAAGGCAAGAGCAGTTTCTTTGCTCAGTGGCTAATCTTGCCACAGTGAAATCAAACTCCATAAGGAGTTTCTAAATGCCCATATCTTCTCTGAAGTAAATTGAACAGATGTATCTCATTGTCATAACAAACTTTAAGTTAGCAAAACATTTAAAATGCCATATTCTATAGGTTTTGAGGAATTTGAAGACTGTCTATCCAAAATATAATTCTATATGATCTGGAAAATATACCTAGCTAGCATATCTACAAATTTGATTGTTATATATGACTAATTACTGACCTGTGCTTCTTGATTATCCTAAAGAGTTCATAATAATACTTTTCAAAAACTAGAATTATACTTTACATTTTAAATAAAAAGAATAGGTACAATATCTCAAACAAGAGCAAAAACATATATAAAATATGTCGTGACAAAAACAACCTTAAATTGGTATCAATATACAAAATTCTTTAATGAAGAGTAAACATATATATGGTGATGTAACAAAAATTATCTTAAATTTAATTTATCAAGAGTAAAATCTTATATACAGTATAACAAAGTTGACTTTGAATTTGTACCCATATACCAAATTTCATGCCAATGCAAAATATCTGAGATTAATAGTTGTCTTTTTACCCTATATTCCTATAGCCTCCTAAATAAAACAAACATCTATACTCACAAAATAACCAAAGACCACCCACACCCCCTTTTCTCTAGGGAAGGTAGACGATGTGTTCTCTAGACATCTTCCTGCTGAATGTGGGCAAAGGTAACAGAGAAAATGGAAATAGTGGCCAAGCTCTGGAAAGAGCAGCTGTAACCTTTGTTGATAGATATCAGCTCTCAAGTTCTGGAGGTCTCCCCTGATCAACTAGATTCAAATCAGCCTGGAACTAATCCAGAGCCTGTGGTTTCCTGTGTAAACAAAAGCAACACTCTTTCTCTAAAGCATTTTTGATTTCAGTTTGACAAATACATTTTTTGACTTTTTTTTTCAAAGTTAAAGCATTCCTAAAATATCTAGGCTGGTTTATTCCAACAGTCCCTTTTTCAATTCTAGGTCTCTTAGCAGCCGTCCTTTGCTTTTCAGCAATCAACAAAAAAATTCAAAACCAACACGATACTATACAGAATTAATATTTCCTGTGTGTTTCCCATCTTTATATGACTTTTTATTATTATTCTTACTGTCTCTTTAAAGCCTTTACTTATTACTTTTAATATATTTCTTTCTATGGCAGCCAACAACTATTTTCTCTCTTTCTTAAGAGAGAAACACACTTGTAAAACACACTGAAACCTGTTTAGAGACTTTTTTCTGCCTGGGCCTCTTACTGCATATCTTTTAGCCTTTTTCACTTCAGACTGTTAAGCTACACCTGGATACTTTGCACGTTCTAGCAGCTGGCTCTGTTCACTTTCAGATAGGATTGTGAAACTCAAACTCAAAGCTTGGCCCTGGTTGGAGGTATGTGACCAGGAACTGCACTCAACTTTTCTAGCTATGGAACCTGGTACTTGCTTTGTCAAAAGTTGTTTTATTTAGCTTGTTATTTCCAGTTTCCATTTAGCTATACTGGCTGAGCAGTAGCTCCTCTTAAAGGAGCAGTGTCCTATTTTCTTTCTGTTGCTCTTTTGTTTGTTCATTACTCTCTTACTTCCTTTCTTCCTTTTTTAATTCTATCTTTATTCCTGCTTTCTTAGATCCTACATGGAAATTCAACCCCACATTAAAATGTCAAGTTGTTGTGTGGTGTTTAACTCATTTGGTTTTGTAAAGGGCCTACCATCCAGCTCCCACATAAATCACACAGAGGCTTATTCTTATTTATGAATGCCTAGCCTTAGTTTGGCTTGTTTCTGTCCAGTTTCTCTCTCTCTCTCTCTCTCTCTCTCTCTCTCTCTCTCTCTCTCTCTTCCTTTATTTCTTTCTTTTGTAGTGACTGGCTGGGTGGCTGGCCCCTGACACCCTTCTCTCCTTGTTCTCTTGCTGCTCCTCTTCCTCACTTCTTCTATTCACACTCTCTTCTGCCAGCCCCACCTATCCTTGCTCCTGCCTCACTATTGACTCTTTGGTGCTTTATTAAACCAAATGGTGTTTTAGACAGACACAGTAACATAGCTTCAGAGCTAAACAAATGCAGCGTAAACAAAAGTCACACACCTGAAAATAATATTTCCCAACATCAGAGCTGGCTCACCTGACAACAGAGCTTTAGTGTGCTGCGCTGGTAGGGTACAGGGTCCACTTTCCAGTGTGCTGCAGCTGGTGAGGGGCAGAGCTAGTTCTCCTGTTCTCATGACCTAGAGCCAACTTCCTAGCATGCTGCAGGCAGTAAGGAGACAAGAGGATGATATAGAAATGAATACTTTACATTGATATGGATTTTGGTTTATTGATACAAACTTAAGGTTAATTTTTATATGTATATTTCTACTCTTGTTTAAGGTATTAATGTTTATGTAGTTCATTTAAAATGTAATGCATAATTTAAAGATTAATGGTTAGTCATTTTTAATAGTCAAACTTGCAGTCATATTAGTTAGGTTTCCTAGAGATACAGAGATATATTTTAGTTAGATAATCTTCAACACTTCAAAGACCTACAGAATATGGCGTTTAAAATGTTTTAAGACTCCGTGACCCTTATTTATGGCTAGAAACCAATTATGAGTGAGTACATCCCATGTTCATCTTTTTGGGTCTGGGATACCTCACTCAGGATAGTGTTTTCTATTTCCATCCATTTGCATGCAAAATTCGAGAAGTCATTGTTTTTTACCGCTGAGTAGTACTCTAATGTGTATATATTCCATACTTTTTTCATCCATTCTTCCATTGAAGGGCATCTAGGTTGTTTCCAGGTTCTGGCTATTACAAATAATACTGGCACGGGGTTTTGATCCTACATAATGTGCTGGCTTTGTGGGAGCCTCGCCAGTTTGGATGTTCACCTTCCTAGATATGGACGGAGGGGGGAGGACCTAGGACTTACCACAGGGCAGAAAATCCTGACTTCTCTTTGGACTGGAGAGGGAGGGGGAAAGGAGTGGGGGGAGGGGGAGAAGGGTGGGAGGAGGGGAGAAGTGTGGGAGGAGGGGGAGGGAAATGGGAGGCTGGGAGGAGGTGGAAACTTGTTTTTTTTTCTCCTTTTCTCAATAAAAAAAATAAATAAATAAAAACAAATATAGGTTGGTACACAGGGCCCTGGGGTAGAAAGAAAATGGTATCTTTCAGGTGTTTGGTTGGTGAGGGAGAATTGTCTGTATTCTGTCAATCATGTTATAAATAAATGCTGATTG
Organism: Microtus pennsylvanicus; assembly: GCF_037038515.1. Classification (NCBI taxonomy): domain Eukaryota; kingdom Metazoa; phylum Chordata; class Mammalia; order Rodentia; family Cricetidae; genus Microtus; species Microtus pennsylvanicus. The sequence continues at coordinate 56,631,899 of NC_134580.1, read as the reverse complement.
GCCAGGCAGGAAATATAGGCGGGAAACCAGACAGGAAGTAGAAATGATGTAATGAGAACAGGAGAATTCTGGGAAGGAGGAAGTTGATTCCTCCCACTCCTGCCCAGATCACCAAAGCAGCAGGATGTGATCTGCCCCGCTGAAAAAAGGTACGGAGCCACATGGCTAACATAGATCATAAAAATGGGTTAATCAAGATGTGAGAGTTAGCCAGTGAGAGGCTAGAGCTAATGGGCCAATCAGCTTATAATTAAAAAAAAATGTTTTAAGAACTTAGACTTTTCTCAACAATGAGACATGTCTTTTCCTGGAAACACCAATTACTTCAAGAGAAAGATGGGCTTCAAAGAGTCTCCTTATGGAGTTTGCTAGCAATTTAGGATAGAAAGTGCTCTTGCCTGGATTGCCTGAAGGTATGTTGTATGAACTGGACATGTAGGACCCACTGCTGAACTTGTCTAAAGGTTCATCAGAATTCCTATTTCATGAAAGAGTCTGCCAGACATTCTGCAGGCACAGAAGAAAGTGACTGACAAACTGCCAATATAGGCAAAACAGCCTTTCAAATTTCTTGCTTCATGAAAAAGTCTGCAGGATACCATGGGCCTGTAGGCTGAAGACAGATGCCCCAACATTACAGAAGAACTTTGGGTGACTGACCAGGCAGCGAGATGTCTTTGTCAATTTTAGAGTTTTAGAAGTTATAATGCATTTCCTGTTTACTTAGGTAATATTATATCCTTCTGGAGTCTTTGATGGAGTTGTTGAGTAGATAGTTACAATTATAGTTTTCCTTAGTTATGACAGAGGAAAAATTGGATATAAAACTTTAGACTCACAAAAATAAGATAAATGATAGAATTTTTCTTTAATTTTGCCAGATACAAATAGACTAAATATTTTAACTATAATTATTGCTTAATAACTGTTTTGTTGTATGTAATTAAAACCTTGCTTTCTATTTTTGACAGAAAAAAGATGATGTGGGATTCCCCTCTGTATGCTGTGAATATGTTTCATTACCATTGTTTAATAAAGCTGTTTCAGCCTGTGGCAGGGCAGAATAAAGTGAGGCAGGAAATCTGAACAGAGATATACATAGAGAGTAGGTGAAGTCAGGGAGATGCCTTTAGTGGCCAAAGGAGAGAGACACCGGAATCTTACTGGTAGCCCACAACTTTGTGGTGATTCACAGATTAATAGAAATTTAATACATAAGAGCTAGCTAGAAATACGTATAAATTATTGGACAATGTTGTAATTATTATAATTTCTGTATGATTATTCTGGTCTGGGTAGTTGGGAAATGAACAAGCATTCTCTATTTACAAGAAGAGGGCATCTTTCCTGCACCCATGTCACCACATGGCAGACAGGTGAGCAAGAAGGGGGGAGTGTCTTCAGTTTTATTCCACTTATCAACATATCTCTTTTTATGCCGATACCATATAGTTTTTACTACTATAGCTCTGTAATACAACTTGAAATCAGGGATGGTGATACCTCCAGCATTGTTTTTAGCTTTATTGGGACTTTGATGTCATTGTTGTTATTTCATTTTTCTGCATGAAGTTAGTTGATAAGTGTCCTTTCAACATCTGTGAAGAATTGTGTTGAGATTTTGATGGGGATTTCATTGAAGCAATAGATTGCTTTTGATGGGATGACCGTTTTTACTGTGTTAATACTACTGCTTCATAAGCATGGGAGAACTGTCCATCTTCTGATATCTTCTCCAATTTCTTTCTTCAAAGACGAATTTTTGTCATAAAAGACTTCCGTCTTTCCATGACTTTTATCATGACAGGGTGTTGGATTTTTCAAAGGTCTTTCTATATCTAATGAGATAACCATATCATTTTCCTTCAGTTTATTTATATGGTATATTTATTGATTTTTGTATATTAAACCATCTCTGCAAGTGTGGGATGAAGCTTACATGATCTGATGGATGATCTGTTTTATTCTTGGATTCATTTTGCCAGAATTTTATTAAAATTTTTTGCTTCTATATTCAAAAGGAAAATTCATCTGCAATTCTCTCTTTTTTTGATGAGTTTTTATAAGACTTGGATATCAGAGTAACTGTGACCACTTGAAATGATTTGAATAATGTTCCTTCTTTTTTGTGTTTTGTGGAATCATTTGAGAAGTATTGGTATTATCTCTTCTTTGGAAGTGTGGTAAAATTCTGTGCTAAAATCATCTGTCTCTGGTCTTTTTAAAATGTTGGACATCTTTTAATGATAGCTTCTATTCCACTAGGGGCTATAGATCAATTTAAATTGCTCATATAATCCCTATATAATTTTGGTAAGTGGTGTCTATGGAGAAAATTATCCATTTCTTTTTTTTTTTACATTTTCCCATTTGGTATAATACAGATTTTTAAGTGTTTCTCAGATGTGGATATGCAAAGAAGCCACAGGTCAGAGAGTTTGGGACTTGTTTTTAGTTCAGTCAAGGTTATTGTGCTCCAAACTCAAACAAAAAGGTTCCACTTAGTTGTAAATCAGAGCTCTGCTCTCTCAAGGCTATTGTCAACAGGTGTGGCTTGTTGCCAGACCCGCTTGTTCCTGCCTACAACAGAAGTCTAAGGACCCAACTAAGTCCAGTTCCCTTTATGGAAATAACTTGGGACTCTACCTAGGGAGAAGTTTCCCTACTGAGTGTTTGGTCTAGGGCGTAAGGTGTGAATGTAGCCTGTGACTTTAAATTTGTAGGTTATTTCAGTCTTTTGTTTACTCCTATGTTTTAGGGTCAGGGGTATATTAACCAGTTGGAAATTAAACATGGGTGAATTTTTAATACTCACTGAAATTCCTTCCTGATATTATCCTATATGTCTCTGTATTTTATTATTTTCATTCACGTCTTCATATTCTGTACTACATTTCTATTCTCGCGCCTCCTCTGGAAGGAAGGTATTGGCCCCCAACACTCACAATTTACTCTCTATCTCCTGTCATATTCCCCTTTCATTTCTGACTTTGTTAAATTTGATATTTTATCTTTGCTTTTTAGTTAGTTTGGATAAGGGTTTGTCTATCTTGTTGATTTTCTCAAAAAAAAAAAAAACAATTTATTTCATTGTTTCTTTGCATTGCTGTCTTTCCCCCCATTTCATTCATTTCAGCCCCCATTTTGATTGTTTCTTTCCATCTCTTCTCAGGTCTGATTATTTCCTTTTGTTCTTGAGCTTTCAGATGTGCTGTTAAGTTGCTAGGAAGAGATCTCAGTGTTTTCATGGAGGCACTTAGTGCTATAACCTTGCCTCCTAGTACTATCGTCATCGCGTTCTTTATATTTGGTTATGCTACATCCTCAATTTCATTGAATCTTGAAAGTCTTTAATTTCTATGTTTCTGTCTTGACACATGTTTCATTCAGTAGAGAGCTGTTCAGTTTCCAGGAGTTTGCAAGCTTAATGTTGTTTCTTTTGTTAATATCCAGCTTTAATCCTTGGCATTTTGATAAGATTCAGAGCATTATTTCAATTTTCTTGTGTTATTTTGACTTGCTTTGTATCTGACTATGTGGTTTTATTTGGAGAAAGTTTCATAAGTGCAGAAAAGGTAGGGGCATTGTTCTTGTGACCCTGCATTCTATATAAACAGAAAAACATATCTAATCTTTATTATTCTGGAATGTCTCCCTATATAAACACTGCCAAAATGCCTGTTCACACTTTTTTTTTTTTAGGAGGAACTGAACTAAAGAAATATCAAGTATGCATTGAGTTGTATTCAGGTGCCTAGAAATGGTCTCAGGGTTTTTCCAAGTTCATCACCAGTGTTTCCTCAAGAGTAATGTCTTTGGATGGTCTCCATGGCAAAGGCTTCTGATGTCTGATTTGCAGATTATATTTAGCAATGTGCTGATTTCTTTGTCCAGAAGTAAAGCCTGAAGTAGAAATTTTAGAGCAATTGCTTCCGCTTTTTCAAGTGTCTATTATTTTGTATTGTATTTTTTCCAGAGAACTTCAGAAAAAAGATGGCCTTCTTTTGTAGGTCAGATATAATTTACCTTTCGTTTTCTGTTTCTTTCTTTTTTTTTTTTTTACTAGGTACACACATTTAGGGGTACTGTGTGGTATTTAAACATATAATTATATTACACAGTAATAAAATTAGAATTATTAGCATTTCCATCTACTTTTTAAAAAATATTTGTAACATTCCAAATCTTTCTAGTTTTTCATAAACTATGTCGCATGCTATTGTGGCCTCTCATTATCCCACTGTGCTACGAACTCTAAACAGTTTTTTATCTGTAAGGATCCTTTTTAATCAACAAGTCCATTAATCAGTAGTTCTTCTATTAGTTAATATCAAGTGCCAGATATTATAAAGCTAATAATTATATAAAAATAAATTCATTACTGTCTCTGTTCCAAAGAGATAATAGTATATGGCATGGAAAGATCAACTCACACATTAATTATGATATGCTAAAAGTTTCTAGAGATTGAATCATGTGTGATGAATTTGATCATGCCACTTGGATGAGGAAGATTTCAATGAGAAAATTATCTCTGGAAGAAAAATACTTTTGATCTGGTATAAAGAATTAGGAATGGTGAAAAGAGACGTTCCAGGCAGAAAACCTATGTGACGTAAATCATGAAGGCCAAAATGCAGTGCAATAATAGGAAAATCATGAGAAACTCTGAATGTTGAAAAGGAGGATTTAAGCAGAAATTAGATATGAGGTAGTAACCTGGACATTAGTACGTACATGATTGTCAGGGTCTTAGGGCTCTCTATTTAATCCAATGGAAAGTAGTTTTATACCAGTTTGTCAGTGAGGAATTATCATTAAATCTTTAATTAAATCATCTCACAAAATAGAAACAGAAGGAACATTTCTCAATTCTTTTATGAGGCCATATTTATCCTGATACCTAAGCAATAAAAATAAACAAAGAGAAAAACAATTAGAGACCATCTTCCCTTGTGAGCACAGAAGCAAAAATTATCAATAAAATACTTTCAAACATCAAAAAGATCATCCAAAATGACTAAGTTGTCTTCATCCCAGGAATGGTTCAACATACATAATATCCACGTAATTTTCACAAAATTAATCTTGTCAAAATCTTACTTGGAATGGAATGGCCTCACAAAATGCCATTACTAACTGAGGGGCTACTGGACATTGAAGACAGTGAGAACAGGGAGAAATATTTTTGTTTTATAAATGTGGTCACTTGTAGTCTGCTTATGTTGGAGTGGATGGCCCATATTTATGTTTATTAATTTCAAAGTAGAATTATTTTATCAAGACTATTATAAAAATGTAAACTAATATGTAATGTATTCCCACAAATATTCATTATGCTAATAGAAATTTCATCAATTTGAATGTTCAACTTTTTAAATAAGATACTGATATTTATTCTAATTGCATAACATGTTGATAAATATTTAAGAGATGGAAGTATTTTTTACATTGATAAAAAGAACTGCTAAACAGAGATATTCAGTTTATGTATATAAAAAGGAACAGTAGTATATGTGTTAAAATATATCTTCCACTGATTTTCCAAATATTATTATGGTCCAGAAATTAATTTTATTAATATGTACACATATGTTTTTATGCTTATCCTTTTTGAATCAAAGTTTTAAGATATATCATGTTTATAAGGATGGATGTCTGTCTCCTAAACCTTCATGAAATGAAATTTCACTTTGTTTCCAAATCTAGAATATATTTTTAAAGAGAATTTACAAAATGCACTTTGTAAAATCCTTTGTTGGTGTCTCACCCTTCTGGTGTGTCAATAACGTTTTTTTTTCTTACTGAATTATATATTTCATAGTTCTATTGAAGAAATACATGAAGAGATTTCTGGACATTTTTAATCCTCTTTTTGATTACATATGTTTGCACTGTAGGTAATGTCTAATCTTTTCCAGTGCCATGGAGTATGATTTTATATAGAAATGTGTCTGCATGAAAAAATACAGGATTAAAGTAATTTGATCATAAATTGAACCTTTCAGTAACTATCAGATTTTTTCTTAAGGATTTCACCAGTAAATACAACTACTAGTAATGACTATAATTTTTTATGGTGACTAATGATTCTTACAAAAACTTTTGTAGTATTTTCAGTCCATTAAATAACAGATTGTACTTCATTCTTAATTTTTCTTGTAAAATATATTTTAATTTAATTTTAAAATGATTTGTCTTACATGCAATCAGTTTTCTTTGTTCCCAATTCTGAAGCTTGCCTTTGCATTTTCTTTTGTCCTGTAAAAGAACCAACAGGCATACACTCTAAATAAATGTTAAGCCAAAATTCCTATGTAAGCTTAATGCTTCATTGCACTTCTTCTTTAAGCAGGTTATTCTAAAACAGTATTTTGGAAGTGGTAAGGAGCAGCCTACAGTTCTGCTGTTCTGAATCTTTTGTGAAGATATGTGTAGATTCCATCTTACATGGTAACTGCTATCCTATAGAATAGAACTAAACAAACCTTTGCTTTCCATTCCTTCACATTGAATAGTTTATTATACTTACCTCCAAGGAGTAAAGCTGGAGCAGCCTGATAAGTGTGAACACCCTGAAAAATGCAAGCCTACACAGTATCCATTCAATTACACATCCTGGGAAGGGTGATATGTTATGAATAGTAATACCATGATCAACTTGAGTGCCATGAGATTGTATTACAAGGTTGGGATATAGGTCTTCCATAGGTTTTGAAAATGTTCTGCAATTTGTAGATTTAATTTTATATTAATTGTTACTGCATTGTCTGATCTCCATTCACTGCTGCCAAAATATTCACCACAGCTTTTCTTAAGCTTGGGTATTCAAAAACACACTTAGACAATTTTTATGTCCTACCCTCCCTCCATCATGCTCCTCTTCCTTACACCTTCATCTTTTACTTGTTTCAAGTAACAATAACACAATAACAACAATAAAAACATTAGTTTGTATGGATAATTAGCTGAAGAGACCATTGGGAATGACGTAATACCCAACTCATTTCTAGGTAAGAAACCAGTCACTCCCTAAGAGGGGGATGGTTGGCAACAGTCTCTATAGGTATACAATTTAAATGTTTAAACTGGCATAAAATCTGGGCAGATTGATTTTATCTCTGAGTTCATTTCACCAAACACGTGCTTGTTAATTTTTTTTAAATGGCCTTTTTCTATCTTTCATGAGCTATTGATCTAGACTTCTACTTAAGTATGAAAATATTGTTATAACAGAAATAGCTAATACCTGTACAGTATCGCTATGCATTAATGGTCTATCTGCAGTATGAATTCACTTTTTATACATAGTTAGATTAGTTTTGGTACTCTCCACACCATCCCAGGTGGAGAATTTGAAGAAGACACAGCAGCAGTAATCAAAGGTATTAAATACTTAATAGATGTTATTATTTATAGATAATGAGTCTATGAAGTGTGATTTTGTTTAATATGCTGATAAAATTATAACCATATCCCAGAAGGAACATTGAAGATCTCAATTACTTTTACATCAGTCATTGAAAAACCATTTATTTTATATACAGTCCTGCCAGCTATGGTACAGTAAATGTTGTAAATTGACTATGGAGACTTCATCAGAAAAACATAGGTGCAGACATGTTCGCCACACTGAACTGCTCTTGATTTCTGCTTATCAAATGAAAACTGAATTGTGTTTAAGATAAATATTTCTGTATTATGAAAAGTTAAGAAAAATCATACTTTCTCCAGATAATTAAAATATTTGCAATTTACTTAAGTACCGTAATGAATTCGCTATCCTAATTTTTATTAGTATGCAACATGATTTACGCCATCTGCCTTGGCTACACATGTAGTCATCTGATAGCTGCTCTCCCCTATGGCATGAAAGGCAGGATAACTAGAAGAATAAATTGAGTTTTATAAACTTGAAAAACTGTGAGATTTGCACATTGTTTTAATTAAAAAGTGCCTAGAAAGTCTAAAAGCAGTGAAATACACTTCATTAACCTTGCGATTTGTGCCTATTTTTATTGTTTGTTTAGATATTTTGTTCCTTTGCTCATGACCTCTGATCCTATAGGTCTGATAACAGTGTTTTTGTTGCTTTATTTTGTTTATATTTTTTTATGTTTTTATATTTTTTCTCTTCCCCAACTCCTCTGAGATCCTACCCACCTCCCTACTCACACAACTTCATGTTATTTCTCTCTTTCTCTAAACACAAAAACAAAACAAAATTTCCTCCTCCAATAAAACAATAGATAAAAAAATCGATGTGACAAAAATATGCAAACAAAATGAAACAGTTCCTCCATAAACTTCTGGTCTTTATTGTGTTGGTCAGCTACTACTCAGTGTGAAGTTTTCTTCTGAAGTGTGGTGGATATACCCCGTGTCTCTCCATTTTAACAAAACAGATATTTTTTTTCCTTTCCCAGGAGCAAATAATTGTGAATAAATTTTGTTTAGGGGTGGGCATTTATGTCTATCTTCCTTTCTCAGAGATGGGGTTTTGTCTTGTCTCAAACAGGGTGTCTAAATCACATTCCTCATCTCTAGGCTCAACAATGCATGCAGAAGAAGAGATGGAAAGATTGTCAGCGTTGGCGGTGCTGCATGACTCCAGGGAGACAATTTCTTCCAGACACAGCAACCTGATACACGTGTGAACTCATGGTGACTATGACGGCATGCACTGGACCCACACAGGTTCAAAACAAGCAAAGTTTTTTTTTAATATTTATTTTATTTTTTGAAAATTTTATACACTTACAAAATGTATTTTCCTTATGTCTGTCTATTATTACTGACCTCCAACTTGCCCTTGTGTGCCCCATTCTGTTTCCTTCTCAATTACATCTCCTCTAATTGTTTTGGTACTGATAACTCCTGAGTCCAATTAGTCTGCCTATAGGTAAACAGATGTGATTGATCATGATTCATTGATGTTTTTCTTCAAATTGCTCTTCTTTTTTTCACGGTGTTTTTATTAACCTAATGCCTAGAAAGATAAAAAATAAGACACCTATTATTTTAAAGGACTGTAAATAGAGACGATTGTTAAAATATGTGGTCAAATGACTTTCAACTATCACAAAAGAGAATGAGAGGTACTCAGTGGTAGTGAAAGACAGAGTCACCTCTTTCTTGGAATCTTGTGTTGATGGAGGGAGGATCACTCTTTTTCATTAAAGGTGAATCTCCACTTAAAAAAATGACAGCTAGAGACGCTTGACTAGTATATTTTTACATCAGTCATCAATCAATCCTATCTTAATCCATGGCGAAAGCAGTTAGAAGGGGATAGGAAAAGAATATGGAAAATGGGACTTGTCATAAACTGCTACTCTGATTGGAAGATACTAAAACACTTTAGGAAGTATGAAAACAATGGAATCGGAAACACATATACACAAAGTTTTAAAATGCATGTTCATAACATTAAATCTAACTGTCAAAAAGTGGAACTGACATTAATGTCCTGCAACTGCAATGAAAATAGAAAATTTAGCAATGAAAAAGGAAGACTTATAATCAGCATCATGACTGAACATATGTAATATTATGCTAAGTGAGTTACCCCAAACAAAAGGCTCCATATTGTATGATTTTGTTTATGTCACAAACGAAGCTCAGAGAACAGAAAAAGACGAGCAGTTTCTTGGAACTCAGACTATAACGGATAGCGCTAAGCGTAGAGAGGCAAGAAAGACTCAGTTTAAAGAAATGAAAACACCATAAATGTGATTTATGACAAGGATTCAGTGAAATTATCAATTGATTCATAAATCTGGAGTACAGTACTGTTATGATAATATATACAATGTATCTCAGGAGGTGGTGTTTATAGTTCTAAGGGTGCCATCTTGTCTTCACGGGCTTTTTTCCCAGATCTTGGTGATCCACATGCTTGTTAGGATGCTAAAGATTCTGGCCAATTTTATATATTGTTCAAATGATCCATGGAGTAGTTTAGTACTCTATGACATGAACAATCAATGCTTTGGGATCCTGGCCCCATGACTCCATCTAGTGATGAGTCATGAATTGAGAAAATTAGGGGCTCTAATTTATAGACCTTTAACACAAATTTGTCTAACATCTTTCCAGATAGATTACATCTATACTCTCTCTATTTTGATGAAAGTACATAAAGTTTTAAAACAAACTTTAGATAGTTCTAAAATGAGTAGCAATTAGATACTCTAATTTCTAAATCTATTCATGAGAGGAAAGCTAAGGAGCAGAATACACTCTTCTCATTCCCCTACCACTCAAGATTCAGGAAACTAAGCAAGGTCAATCTTTTGAAAAAGGAACAATTTTTATCACCAAACCCAAACAACACCAACAAAAAATATTATAAACAATGCTGAAGTTGTTTGAAAAATATTATAAGAATATTAAAGAACTATGTAGCTACTGTCTCCCCTTTAGTACTGTAAGGTAAATAGTTATATCTTGTGCTATAAAATGCTCAGTTAAAACTTGGTTATATTTAACAGGTATCAGTTTGGTCCTTATTCTTGAATAAGTGTTGTTTGATTATCCAAATGATGAAGAAGTTCATTAAAGCTATAATAACAAGTCATACTTTTAATATTTTTTCTTGAAAGAATCGCTATAAAACACTATCTTTAATTGGCTTGAGAACAAAAAGAAGGAAAATTACATAATTCACATTAAATCTAAAATACATGAGTACAATGTATTTGATAACATAAAAGAGTAAAAATGCATTGAACATGTGATCTAACTAGAAAGATCCTTGATTGTCCTCTCAAAAAATGTTTGGTCTTTAGGATGTGCGGCTGTGTGATTTGATGGCTGACTTGCTTGGATTGATGTCAAGCTGCAGTAATTACTGCGTTTGGGGGTTTTAGCATTCTCTTAAGTTTAGAAAAGTCCAGCAAGAGACTCTCTTGCAGATAAAAGAACTCTGGAGACACCGTTACTAAGGAGGATGTGCAACAGAGTAGCTTCATGGCTATTGTGAAGTGTATAAAGCACCTTTCAACAATCTCGTATTATAAAAGATCTGCTTGACTTCCTCACCTCTCGGTGCCAGAATCCAACAGCCTGGAACCTTCTCAAAGCACCTGCCGGGAATGACATCAGATTCTACTCAGAGAGTGCAGAAACACATGAACAGTGTGCATCTTGGTAGCCAAGAGACAAAATACTGAAAGACATAAATATAAATTTAGCAACTGTCTGAAAGGAAATATCCTGTTTGTCTCCTTGACTACAGCAGAAGAAAAGTGCGAAAGAGAATTGTATTGTTTCTCTATAGCACTATGTCAGGAAACCTTGTAGGCAAGGAAGCCACAGTACAAAATAATGAAAGGAAATTTAAACCAGCAGGAACATGTAGAGTATAAAGAAAATAATAATAATTTTGCAAATTAGTAATAATAAAAGCAAACCAGATTCATATGTCTTTTTATCCACTAAACCTTCCTGTGTTTTAATTTCTTAATGTGCAAAGGTCAAGATATTCTTAATTTGTTAATTCTGTTGATGGCAATGTGGTTAATTTTTGTGAAAGGTGAGAAACTTGTTTTAAAGAGAAATAAGATATGCACATTTATATATTTGTGCATATTGCTATGTTAATGCTCAAAAAGGGGATCAAACATGCATTAATAGGGTAGATGCTGGTTTAGTATGAATATATTTTACTAAATTAATTACACCTGCTTACTTCAGTAGATATTTATGTTTTTCATTGGTTGCTTTGGAGAAAAGAGAGACAGGTAAGAGGTGGTTGAAATAAATTACATATAATGTATCTTGTAAAAGATGAACTATCAGATGGCGTGACAGTGCATGCCTCCTTTATGATGGTTAAAGGGATAAGAAACAATGTTAGCACTGGGACACAGTGGCTCTTTAGGCCACTGGTGAGTGCAGAACAAATTGAGAAAGACTATATGACATCTATACAACGACTTCTGCTCCATCTATGTTGGTCAAATGGTAACATTGTATTTTTCATGGTAGAATAAGATTACAGTATTTATATCTAGCATATTTTCTGGTAACTAGTTATTCTGAGAAGTTTAAATTTGCCTGTTGTCTGTATATATATTTTTCTTTGAGAAATGTTTATCTGCTCATTTTAATAGAACCATTTGTTTTTATGCTGAATTATTATTATGCATGCATTATACATTCATATCATGTATATTAGTCCCTTGTCTGAAAAAGTACTCACTGTTCTATAGGCTATTTCTTTCTTCAAGTGAATATAATTGCCATGCTGAGGTAATTTGATAAATTCCCATTTTTCTGTATTTTCTTTTGCTTCCTGTGCATTAGATGTATTTGCTCTCAAAACCTCATCCATTCCATTACCCTAAAATGTTTCTGTTATATTTTCATTCCTTTTCATTAATTGTTTTAGCTCTTGCATTGAAAAATTTAGGTCCATTTTGACATTATACTAGGTAGGTCAGTTTTCACTCCTTTGCACTTGGATATGTACAGACTGTGATACGTGAGCAAGGCTTCATAGGTATGTAAACACACTCAAATACATTTAGGCTTTTAGACAAGCATTCCAGGACGATTCCATGCAGCACTCACAGTCTTCATTCTGTCTTTTCCTCAGTTCTTTCCACGGTGCTTCTGTCAGTCTAGAAGTGTCTGTTAATTAGGCTGCACAGATGTGTCTGGAAAGAGTTGCAATTTTAGAAAATCATATTCTAATATAAGTTCTGTCTCTGTCCTATTCCCTTCTGGAAGAAGGCTAACAATCAGAATTATTTTTTGTAATATAGAGTCAAAAATTAGTTTGTCAACAAGAGCTCTTCAAGGGAGGAAATGTGACACAGAGAGGCAATTATTTTGCAAATTCATGTTAATTACAACCCATTACTTTTTATCTTTTTGTCAGATGTTCTTAGTTTAGCAACTACAGGAGCTTGCTTTAACTCAATTGAGACAAAATACACTGTACTTTCATACCACTGTTGACTTTAATATAAAGCAATGATTTAAATCAGTGGCTGACCAGAATGCTGCTGTGTCTAGTCTTCTTAATTTAGAAAGTATATTAATGTTTCAAGCAGGTAATTTTTTGACATAAATCTAATATATAAAAATGTATAACATAGAAAACAAGGAAGCAATTGTTTGCCCTCTCTTTCCTTCCCTTTTTTCTTTTCCCTCCCTTTGTTCCTTCCTTCGTTCCTGCCTCCATTCCTTTGTTACTCCATTCATTGATTCTTTTCCTTCTTTCCCTTTCCTATCATCTGATCATTGACTAGTTTAGATCTTACATAAAAAATGAATTTTCATGTAGTAGCTAATGAAGAAATTACTTAAGTGATAGGAATTGTCATTTCTACTTTATAGGTATATAAACAAACTCAAATACATTTAGACATTTATGACTGGAGAGAATGCTCAACAATGAATAGAATGTCTTCTTCTAGAGAACTACATTTTGGTTCTGAGAATCCATACCACATGACATGCAGCTTCTTAGAAATCTAGCTCCAGGCAATTTAAGCCCTTTTATTTCACGTGTTGCCATCTCTCAACACACTGTGGATTTTCACATGTAAGTGGACATAACAAATAAACCTTAAAAATAAATAAATAAACAGATTCAGTTCTAATTCTCTTGCAATTCATTTCTCCACCTGATGTGGGGTTCCCTCTGGGAGCTGTGAATATGTTTTATTACCATTGAATAACAAGCTGCTTTGGGTCTATGACAGGGCAGAAAAGAGCAAGGTGGAAATTCTAAACAGTGATAGAGGGGAAAAGTAGGTGGAGTCGAGGAGGTGCCATGTAGCGGCCAAAGAAGAAAGACATTCTACTTTTGTTTCCATATAGGATGAGAACCTGTAAATTCCTTCCAGACTAATGTGGTTTGATGGACCAAGATCCCTTGGAAGGTCTCTGTGAATCCCCCAAAAACTACTTCACCCAACAAAAAGCAGAATCAGTTTTGAGAGAAGTATGCCTAAATTCCCAAATATTGTTTATAAATGTTTGTTTTCATTTAAGTGGGGATATGCCATAGAGATGGATATTTTGCATTGGTATGGATCTTGATTTATTGATACAAATCTAAGATAAATTTTGTAATATGTATACTTCTACTTTTGATTAAGTAAGGTATTGTGTTTGTGCAACTCAGTTAAAATGTAATGTATAATTAAAAATTACAGGTTAATAGAGAGTCATCTATAACAGTCAAGCTTGTGATGTTAGTTAGGCTTCCGAGGTGTACTGAAATATATTTCAGATGGATAGGTATTCTTCAAATCTTCCAAAGACTTACAGAATATGGCATTTAAAAGTTTTAAGAACTTAGACTTTTCTCAAAATTGAGACACACCTGCTCTGGTAGCACCAATATACTTTAAGAGGAGGATGGGCATCAAAGAGGCTCCTTATGGAGTTTTTTGGGCAAGAAACTGTTTTTGCCTGGACTGCATAATGGTATGTTGTATGAACTGGACAAACAGGACCCACAGAAACGTGACTGCTAAACTTTCAAAAGGATGAGATGGTCCTTCAGGGTTTCTGTTTCACAGAAGAAACTGCCAGATGTTCTGAAATATACAGAAGCAAGCAATTGATGAACTTTTCCATTACAAGGCAGAACATATTTTCAAATCCCCTGCTTGATGATAATGTCTGCCAGATACTATGGGCCTGTAGGCTGAAGATAGATGCCACAATAATACAGAAGAACTTTGGGTGGCTGTCCAGGAAGTAAGATGTCTCTGCCAATTCTAGAGATTTTGAAGTTGCTTAAAATGCACTTCTTGTTTACTCAGGTAATATTATATCCTTCTGGAGTCTTTGATAGGGTTGAAGAATAAATAGTTATAATTATAGTTTTCATTAGTTATGATAAAAGATAAAATAGATATAAATATTGTAACTGTAATTCTTGCTCAATAACTGTTTTGTTATATGTATTAAGTTTACTATGTTAAAGTTGAAACCTTCCTTTTTATTTAGACAGAAAAGGGGAGGTGATGTTGGATTTCCCTCTGTATGCTGTGAATATGCTTTATTACCATTTGCTAATAAGGAAGCTTCTTTGGCCTATGACAGGGCAGAATAGAGCAAGGTGGGAATTCTAAGCAGAGATAGAGGAGAAAGGTGTGAAGAGTTGGGAAGATGCCATGTAGGTGCTGAAGGAGAAATATTGTCTGCCATAGAACCATATGGGAAAAATAAGTCAACAAGCTGAGCGCACAAATATACAGTAAAGAGTTGGATTTTCCAGCCATAATATTCTTTGATTCCAAACACAGCAGTCTCATTTGTTTAGCTGAAGCAACTATGAGAAAGTCATGATGTTACAGAAACTCCAACTAGTGAAGAGTCAGCCATGAAATCTGATAAACAGGAAAAACTCCTCTTCATTCACACATGAGAATGACCCAGGCTAATGCCTCAAGCAGGTTAAGCAGTCCCCCACAGTTTCTTACAGATTTTCTAGGTCAATTTATCCACCTGAGGGTGACCTGAGTCCTAAACCAAGAATAAATATTAGGAATGTTTAGAGTAACATAAGTTTCGGGAACAAATAGTTATTTTTTAGGAAAATATTTGCATGTGATAATAGAAAATCATTTCTTAAAAAAATGGAACCTGCAATTTGATCATAGGATTGTGATAATCATTCCTTTAGGGAATTATTTGTTAAGGCTTGTCTAAGACAAGAAAGAGGAAGAGGGTTTAATAACCAGGAAAAACTTAGCATAGTTAAGTCAAACTTTAACTCATTCTATTTATACAATGTCCCATAGTTTAGTCAGGGATTTTAATTTCTATTTGGCAATTGTAACCTGGGATAGTGACAGGAAGCCATAATGTAGACTAGAATTCAGAAATATTCACTGGCACCAAGGGCTGCTGCAATAATGGTTTGAATGGGACCCAGATTTTCTTTGTCCTTTTACCTGAACATATTTTAGAGCACTTGCTTTTTTCTGTTTTCTTGTCTTTGGCCCTATGCTCCCTCTAACTTAGCCAGCTGTCTCCCTTGGGCCTCATGCTGTCTGACTAACACTTAAGACTTTTTCATTCCCATAGTTTGTTTCAGTTTTACTTCTGAATTTGTGGCAATAACTTTTCTGAGCTAAGTTTTGGGTTTGTTTATATTTCTTAGATCTTTAGCTTGGGAGTCCCATTCTTCAGGCTGAAAAAGTGTGGTTTGTTATGTTTATTGGGATGGGGGTCCGTAGTTTTCATTTTCAAAGCATAGAAAGGATGCATTCATAAGAAGAACTTCTCTTCACTGAAGAAAAATTTCCAAGGTTAATTGTGCTTTTTTTTTCCACTACAGAAGAAAAATAAAACGCTGTTAGTGTCAGAAAATGACTCATGACAGTTCCTACCATGTAACACTATGTCCAGCATAGTTATTAATATTTGAGGTCTCACCATCTCTATTTTCATCTCCAGAAAACTGTAGAGAGACTTTGACTCCCTGTAAATCTTAAGTAGCAACAAGTTTCGATAAAGCATTTTTTTGCTGTTGAACATTCGCGTGTCTGTTGTTTCTTAGATATGGTTGTTCTTTTCATTCAAACAACATGACCTACTATCAGGAACATAAGTCTAGCTCTTTAATGTGTCTCTGAGATTTGTGATTTTTACAGAGTCTGATGTGTTTTCTCAGGGAATCAATCACTTGTTTCACTGCTCATAAGGGTATCAACCATTTTTATGACTGATAGTTATGCCCGCCAGCTGATGAGTGTCCAGCCACTCTTCCTTTCTGGACATGTTGCTCATAATCCTGCCACACTAGACATAGGCACAAAGGAAGCTAAGGCATATAAGGATACTCACTGGGACTCTGTACTTCTGCATGGTTTGATGGTTCAGCGGGTCATAGAAAAAGTTGTGTTTTGGGAGGGGAACATTCCAGTGAGGTAGGTAACTGATTCTGTAAGTAATCTCTAGAAAAATCACCGAGAAAAAATGGTGGCTTTCTGAAGTAAGAAGAGCCCAAAAGCTGCCACAGCTTGTGTGTGTGTGTGTATGTGTGTGTGTGTGTGTGTGAGTGGTGTTTGCTAGTTCTTCCATAGTGGATATTTAAACACAATAGTGGATCTTTTTAGCACATGCTGTATGCATATATGTGAGTACTTGTGTAAGGCAACTATATAATAACAACAGGCTTAACTATGATAGAAGAGTTTTCAGCAGTCCTGGTTCTTGATTTATGTGATCAATTTATGCCTACCATTTGTAGAAAGGCGCACACCTAGTCTTTTCTGTAAGACATTAATCTAGATGTCAGTCTGGTTGTGTAACAACTCAGCTTACTCTCCCCAAAGAAGGCTTCCGTGACAGGGCTGCCTGCAGTGTGTTCTGGATCAGTGCTCACAGGGAACACGTTTCCTTGCCGCCCTCCTTCAGCACCATAATGACATAAACTGGGAGAGAATGTGTTGTTAGTGCAAATTATGGTGGCTTATAGAAACTTGGAACACTTTTGTGAATAATAGAACACTGTTTGGTAGAAACCCAAACCTCTATTTCTTAGTAGAAATACTGCTTCTTTCCCTTTTTTTCTTTTAAGGCATAAACACTATTTTATGTTTTTAAGTAACAGATATTTAAAATAGGAAATATATATAGAAGGTTTTTTGTGTAACTGTGTTGTCAAGCTTCCTATCCTTTTACAAAGGCAGAATTAAGGAAGCTGTGGAAATTAAGTCTGTGATTTTGAATAAACATTTTGGGTTATATACTAAAATTTAGCCTTTTTTGATATACCAGTTTTATGTGATTAGTTCTAGGAGGAGTTTATATCTTTATTAACTACTTTTTGACTCTGACAAAGGTAACATGTTAAATGTATAATCACAGCTCTGTGAAGAAAATCAATACAGGAAAAGGTTTATCTTAGTAAGGAAAAATCAAACCCTCTTTTGAGCTAGGGTTGGTATTACAGAAATGGGAAGATAATACCGCTAAAACCATATAAAACTTAAAGTAGAAACTTGGGTAATAAAAGACAGTAATCGCTTATTTTATGATGCAAGTAGTTCCTTTGTTTGATCACAGGAGAGCACTGTTCATCTATGAAACATTTTGTTCAAAGGGAATATGTAGAGCTTTTGTGGTCCAGAGTAGATTTGATGTGGCAAATTACACAGACCTTATTACAAAGTCATAACCATAAAAATGTTGCACATTCTTCTCATCGAAAAATTGATAGATATATACAAGATGCTGTAAGTTGTCAGTGCACACATCTTGAAATCAACTAGCAAGGGCACATGTATCTGACTATTTCTGGTATAGAATTGCAGGACTCTGAATGCTACCAATAATAGACAAAATGCATATTCTTTCAGAAACACAACTAGTTACATCAATATTTAGTTTTTAGGTGTTTTGTTTAGAAACAGATCTCAATTTATTTCAAGCCTATAAAAGCTAACTTAAATATTAAGCAAATGTAACGGTTAGTAAATCTCTAGTAGATCTCTGAGCTGACTTGTGTGTGTTACTTGAGTAACATTTTAGGAAGATGATTGAAAACTATGCTTTGCTTTCCAAGACTCAGGTGATTTTTGAAAAGATGGAATTACTTTTCTAGAGCATAATTAAAAAGAGATCTGATTGTCATCCTAACTGGTCAGAAACAAGCACTCTTATTCCTAGGTTTATTTATATTAATTATGTAAGGATGTTACATTCCTGCTATATCAATAAATCGGCAGGTGTAGTTCAAGCAGAAGTTTATTTATTGCTTTAAACTTATCCCACCAAACACTGTCAGTATACATTTGGTAGTCGAGTTCATTTTTATTAAGTTTTTCTAAAGTTTAATCCAAACGTGTCTGCTGTAGAGTTGGAGAGGGACAGAAAGATATCAGTCCTGTCCTCCCTCTTTCCCTTCTAAGATGTGTCTGACATTCTTCTTGCTTCTTTCTTAAGCCAGCATTTCAAGCCTTCATGGTATTTAAAAAGATGAATTCAATCTCTTAGTATTGGTGTATGTGTGCATATCTGTGTGAGTATCTGTCAATGAGTGCTGGTGGCCCCAGGGGTCAGAGGCTTGATGTTCTCCTGGAGTTGGAGTTAAGCTTCCTGATGTTGATTTTAAGCATCAACCTCAGATCCCCTGCAAGAGCAGTACCTGTCTTTAGCCACTAAGCCATTTCTACTGCCCCTGCTTTCATGGTTTTTTGCTTTTTTATATAAAAATATGCATTGATATTTATTGCAAAGTCAGCTAATTAGATAAAAATCCACATATTACCTCAATGACCTTCTTGTCTGGAAGCATGGAGGAGAAGGACGTTTCTTAGGTATGTTCAAACACGTGACTGCAAATAAGAAAATATTATCTGGTGCAAACAGAAAATATGAAGCTTCTTGCTAATTTACAGCAACCCTGCAGATGTCTCCACCGTTCCTGTCTTAGTCTTCATGACAATTTCAAGGTAATGTCCATCCTTGAAATAACAGGCAGTGAGCTTCAGGAAAGTTTGCTTCTAGTTGAATTTACTTCAAATACTCTATTAGTAGCATCCCACATATTTGTGAATTTGATTCACAGACCACATACTTGTGAATACCTAGAGTGTTAATTTTTATATTTTGTTGCAGCTGTCTCATCGTGGGTGGGTATAACCGGAAAGCAATAGATGAAAATGTTTTACCTAATAGATAAGTCACTTTACAGCTTTATACAAAATTAAGTAGAACAAGGGCAGACACTTTTTAAATAGCCTTGAATTCCCATTTTCCGAAAGAAGACCCAGTTCTTTTTGATGGAACAATGATAATAATGACTTTCCAGGCATGACTCTCCCCTGAATAAAACTATGACATTTGAATTTATTTTACTTCTGAAAATCTTCAAACTTTTGGCTTATAACAAATAATACTTTTTAATTTAGTATTCTCTTCTTTGTTTTCACCTTGATTTTCAAAAACAATGAAGACTGAGATCTTCTAAAAATATCTAATCATATGTGGATTGAGCTATTGGATGAAATCCCTCTTGGTAAAGTCTTCTACTTCCTTGATACTTTTCATTTAAGGCAAGATAGGAGTACTTTGTGTTAACCCTTGAACTAGAGGTTTAATGACTCTTTTACATTAAAGTGGCTTCTTTTTGCATCTCTTACACATGACACCTGTAGTTAATGATGTTTTTGTTTCATTTGTCTGTTTTTAAATGTTTGATGTTGATGTGTTTAAGTGCCATATTTGGTAACAGGCAGCGATGTTTATTGCTTGATTTGTAGTGTCTCAGATCCTTAGGCACTTAAAGTTCATAAACAGGATTTAATAATGGGTTCCCATTATAAATAGGATTTAATTAATGGGTTACTCAGTGGTAGAACAGTTGTGTTATGGGTTTCAGGGCCCAGATTCATTCCCCCAACTGTCCCATCCCTAAAATAATAACTACAGGCCATGTTTCTACATTTTTAAAATGATGTTGGTGCTCAAGGCTAAATAAATATGAATCTTGGAGATTTAAACTCAGAAATTTTCAACTGCAGAAAATATGTCCCAAATTATATGTCAGTCACTCTAAAGAAACACCAGCCGTTCCGATGACAAGTTAGTCACAAAATCCTGCGCTATCACCATGGTTAGTTCAGACTCTGGATAATATCACCATCTCCAGAGGCTCCATGACTTTTTCTTTTTCACTGTTTCCTCCTTTGAAGTTTGGCTGAGTCTATTTGATTAGTAGATCTAAGTCGGGCTTTTGAGCTTAAGCGCTTGAGCTAGCGGGAAGGTAAGCGTAGCTGTCCCCATTACAATCATGTGATGAACCAATGGTCTATGCCTTGTCAACACTTCTCTAACAGCCATCAGGGTGGGTCACTGGCAGATAGGGTGAGATAAGGAAGACTGAGCTACTCATGTAAAACACTACTGTGTGCACACTCTCCTCTTGTGAATCCCTAAGTATTAGTGTCAAATAACCATCTTTGTAATACTAATAGATGTTATCATACTCACTTTTAAAGATTACCATTTTCACCATGCAACATTTTATAAGTGAATGATCATACAATTGTCTAAAAAATTAACAAAAGGGAAAATCCTCAAATACTAAAGCAAAAGTAAACCTAAAAAAATGAAAAATAAATAGAAACATTACCAGAATATAAGCAAGATTTACAGAATATGGCAAAGCGTGTGCTTTTTGGGCATAAAATTTAAATGCAAGTTTTGTTAAGTAGAAGAAGATAGTGTCTTCCTACATTCAATGAGCTATCTCTGCTGAGCAAGATTCCATCCTTAAAATGTAAATGGACCTGGTTGCCCTTTTATGTCACTCACTGACACCCAGGTGTAAGATCTAAACTACTTTTAAAGCACTTGCAACTCCAGCATCAGTCTCTTTTCCTAAGTTGTGGGAGAAAATAGGAGAGGTAGGAGGTAAACAAGAGGAGAATTGCTGACTTCCTTAAGTCCTGTCCAGACCCAAAGTAGAGTTCTAGGTTGCCAGGCCACTGGCCAACATTTAGAATGTTTGACTTAGTTCTGAGTGTTTCAAAGTTATCATAGGATCATACTGAACACCAGGATAGGAGTGGTTTTAGAACTGTGGGGTTGCATTACTTTCTACAGTTTGAATCTGGAATATTCCTCAAGGCCTGTGCAGTAAAATTTTAGCCTCCAGTCTGGCACTGTTGGCTGGTGTAAACATTAGGCAAGGCGCCATTCTTGGGTAAAAAGGGCATGACCTAAAGGGAATGGCGAGCTTTCACTCCTTCCTCACTTTCTTTTGCTTGCTGACCATGAGCTGAATGGTTTCCTCCATGTCTCCCTCCATGATGGGCTGCATTGTAACAGCTCCCCAAACAATGGTATCATACAATTCACTGTCTAAATCATCAAAATGTTGGGCAAACATATCTCGCTATAGCATACAATCATTACTGTACTTATTTCAGTAATAGGAAGCTTCATAGTACAGGACTCTGTTTACATCAACTTTTTCCTTAAAGGCTTTAATGTGTTGGCGTATATGTGACCCTGAAAAACAGTGTCATATCCTAAGTTGGTGCGGTCTGCTTAGCACTCAGCATATTAAATCATGAGCCTGGGCATCCAAAAAGACTAGAACAGAGGATGGTAGAAGGTATAACTGAGTATATTTGCAATTCAGAGTTCGTCTCCCCCTACCATTTAAACTGTGTTTGAGTCACATTTATCCTAGCTGCCAGGACGCTACTGTTCTCACATTGTCAAAGAGTTCCCACAAGTCAATAAAAGATGCAGCTGTAAATCTCTGCAGACTGTGCACTTTATTGCTATAGACTTTTTTTTTTGCTAGTTTGATAATTCTGAAATACCAAGTAATACATTTCTCTGTTGATATTATAGTCGTGACTATCCAATCTGCTGCATTGGCGGTGACTGGCAGCAATGTGATCCATGCCATGGATAACTAGAACAGTGACTCCTGATGACAAACTTATTTTAAACTCTAGTTTAAAATAATTAATCTGACCTCTCATATCCTCTCAGGAGATCAGTGCAGATCAGCGACTTCTGGAGAACTGCATTTCTTTGACAATAGTGAATGTTTAACATTCACCACCTGCCTGTTTAGGGTTTAAAAGTTCCTCCCAGGGTTTCTCTCAAGCTGAATTCTATTTCAGAAGCTAAAGACCAAATCTACACTGCCAGCTTAAAGCAAATAGTTACAGCTTTGACATATATTAGAAATGATCTGATTTTTTTTTGATCTTCACTGTATTCCACTTAAATTAACTTTAAACCTTGGATAATATACTGAAAATATTTATAAATAAAAATATGAATAAAATATCAAAACAATGAAATGAAATTAAGATAGATTCTATTCAAGGAATTAGGTAATTTCTCTGAATCATTAAACCGAAATGGTTGACGTGAGTAGAAAGGTAATTAAGTAGATGAAAACAGCAGGTAGCCCAAGACCCAAGTATGTGGTAAGCTTTGTTATATGTAGGAAACTCCACCCCCATAGCCTCATGTCTTAGATGCAATGATAAGATAGACCTCATTGATATATTAGTATTTTTATTTTCGGTAGAAATTATACTTTTCATTATGGGCCATGAATGTGCTTGAATTCTTTACTGCCTAGAATGGAGTAATATGAAATTCACTTTTGCATTTAGTTCTGGATTTTATTTCCATAATATTTTTAAAACTTGTTTCACTTTAATGATACACCCAGGAAAAGCTTGCTCTCACGGTGTAATAAAATTTCAATTGATAAAGTAAATACAATGAAGGAAAATTCTCTGCTTTCCTTTACATGGGTCAAGTGGTTTCTTAAACAACCTTACTCCTATTATAAGTGACATTTTTTGAAAACTAAATGTCTGAACCAGTCATCAAAATCGAACTAGCGATAGATAACTCCTCTAAGTTTACTCAGGGTAATGTAGAAATGGAGATTTTTCTTTCATTTTAATAAAGTCATGAATTTCTACTATTCTCAGTAGGTGATCATAAATAATAACTGTAAGCTGGTTTCTGCTTTTTATTCTTTTGTAACAGGGGCTCACATCAGAGCTCTGGCTGGCCTGAACCTCACTGTATAGAACAGCCTGGGTTTGAACTCACAGAAATCTGGCTGTTTCTTCTACCTGAGTGCTAGGATTAAAAAGCAATACCACCACACCCAGCTCCACACACACATTTGTATGCATGGTTCAAAATTCCTCTTTCCATAAATAGACTGTACTAGATATTTTTATCAGTAATGTGACAAAATTCCTGAGAAAACAACTTGAGGAAGGAAGGGTTTATTTCCCTCACAGTGTGAGGATACAGTCATGGCAACAGGGGCACAGGCAATGAGTTCCATTGCATCAGCAGCTGTGGAGCAGATAAATGGGTGCTTATAGTCATTTCCAACTTCCCTCTGAGTCTCTCTTGGGGTCATCAGCTGCTATGAATGATGAAGCCCATTTTCAGGAAGTGCCCTTCCTCTTCAATAAAACATTTCTAGAAAAAAAAGTCCTCATATCCACATTTACAGAAACGTTTCCATAGTGATTCTATATTTAATCAAGTTGGCACAGAACATTAATCATCATATACACTGTACGTGTATAAGCATACATGCATATGTAAGCCCAAATATGCATGCATATATATAGCATATATAAATAATTGTTTCTAAGTCATTTGTCTAAGATGGAGTGTAGGATGTGTTCTTATTTGTTTAACATAAATATATATGTACAAAAATGTTCTTTAAATAACACATTTACATCTTGACAGATTATCACTCAACTTTCAAACAAATTTAATTTTAACAAGGAGCAAAGTGTAAACTATCAATATGCCATGATTTTAATGTGACTTCTGATATATTACTTGTCACTAAATTCTCTCCTTGGATAAAGTATCTTATAACTTACCATTCTTTATTGGAAGCATCACACCTACAAGACATGTACCTATTAAAATACATTTTTATGATGATAATGTTGACTGAAATGTTTCTGTTAAACCACTGTGCTATATATCACCAACCTTTACAGAACTCCCAAAATTTCTCTGTTAAGTTGGTCCTATCACTGTAGTTCTAAAAGACTGAAAACAAAAGTCTCTATTAATGTACTGACCTGTATGGTATCATGTATGTAGCAATGAGTGGAACCATGATTGAACCCCAAATATCTCTGGAGTAAGTTTCATATTCTGCCTGAATTCTCCAGGTTATGTCATTTATGGTTGAGATGTCAATGGTGTTTCTTGGTATTTATTTATGAATGAGACTTCAATGAACAGAGGAAACAATTACCAAGATTTCTAAGATTAATAGAATAATGCTACTGTATAATACATATTTTCAAGAGAAGAGTAATTTCAATTCTCACATCCTATCTCCGTATGTTAATAAATGTACATTGAGTAAATTTACTGACTACCTGATAGAGGAAGGAATATAAATTAGGATTCCCAATGGACCTTCCATTTACTTTATTTTCTTGCCTTTAAGAATTTGAGAGTTGTGAAGAGCTAGTCATGGTGATTTGCATAAAACAGTTGCTATAGTAACCTTTGAGCATGATACTAGAGGCAACCTACTAACAGTAACCTTTTTCTTTACGAGAGCAATATAATTTACAGGTTATGAGAATTGTGTGTCATTCTTAGCCTCAAGGTGTTTGGCTACATTATGAAGTCAGAATAGCTTAACTCTGAAACACAGCCTCTTATGAAAGACAAATTTTTCTGAGAAAATAAAAAATGGTGATTTCATCTTTACTTTAGACTGCTGGAGAATGAGATCTGAAATGACATTAATGGTATTTTATATGCCCTAAAAATTTACCATGGCAATAGATTTTCCATTTTGAATTTTTTACTTTTCCCACTTGAAATTACTCAAAACTGCCCTATTCCACTTTTCAATACTGTTCTCATAAAATTGGCAATGGAGAATCAAATTATAAAGCTTTATAATTCAAACAAAACAAATGTGCTTTACACATATACATGTATTTTATATTTCACTGTATTCTGGTGATGTATGATAGGTTTTAAATATAAAATCAGTCACTTAGGAAATGAATCTCTTAAAAATTTGTCTGATATTAGGTACTAATTGTTACTTTAATTCAGGATACTATCATTTAAAAATGAATAACCCAATGTAATATAACAATGCCCTCAGTGATGGAGCATGACTAAGCTTAAATCAAACTTTTCCTCTCCAAACTTGCTTTTTCCCCTGTCTTCATGTTTGTTAGACATGAAAGGAATATATTCCTCTCAGTTAGGAAGGATGATTTCTAATGTCCCTGCATCTTTGGTTATCATCTGTTTTCACATTGGAGTACCTTGATGTGTTGATTAGTTTTAAATAAACTTGATACAGGCTAGTGTTATTTTGGAAGAGGGACTCTCAGTAGAGAAAATACTCAGTAAGGTTTGCTATAGGTAATTCTGTAGTCCATTTTTTTGATTAATGACTGATGTGTGTGAGGGACCAGTGCAACCTCCGGAAAAGTGTTCGTTGGTGTTGAAAGAAAAACAGATTGAGCAAGCCATGAAGAACAATCAGTAAGCAGATCCCCCAGGTTTTCTGCTTTGGTTTCTGTCTCTGTGTTTGTGCCTTGACTACTAAAGTTGATTCCCTCAATGATGGAGTTGTAAACTTAAATCAAACTTATCCTCCCCCACCTTGCTTTTTAATCTAAGGTATTTTATCACAGTGGTAAAAACCTTAAGACAAAAATTGGTAGCAGAAGTGGAGAATTGCTGTAAACCTTACCCAATTGTTTTGGGGGAAGAATTGTGGAGAGATATTGAAAACTTGGGCTGGAAAAGTCATCAAGTTCTGAGAGCTTAATAAATGATTATTGTAGGAAAATAGAATATAATGCTGAGGGATATGCAGATGAGGGAGGGCGGCCTGGCTTGTGAAATTTCAGAGAGAAGTAACTACTCTCTCTGGAATTTTCTTATGTTGTTTGTATTAAGGTTTTATGGTGTCTGCACAGCTGCAGTTAACAAGAGACCCGAAGCACTAAAGTAAAATCTTTGCTTTGATGTGATAATCAGTATTGACCAACTTGAGCTGAAGAATCAGCTGTGGTTATGAAGAGACCAGCATCACCAAAACTAAGAGTTCTGATTAGGGTTTCTTCAGTATCACAGTATAGAAGTTGTAGTCTAGAGAGGGCTAAGGCTGTGATCCATGCTGGCCATTGAACTTGGTAATGTGTAAGAGTGTCCTAGGTCTTGCTGGTTTTGAAATCAAGAAGGGGTCTTGGAAAACTGCTGGGGTTTGGAACTGAGAAGTCAGGAGAAACCACTGATGAACAGTCTTAATTACATTAGAAGCTCTGGGATGGAAAAGGCCATTGTGAGAAGCTGAGGCTTGGTACCATGTGGTGTGGTCATTCTCTGAGGAAAACCCTGTAGAGCATATTGGTAAAGGTACAATCCAGCTGTAGTGGAGACCCCGGCATATTGGACAGCTACATGGTATGACCAACCAGGAAATCAGGTGTAGGCTCAAGCTTGCCCTAGTCCGAAGATAAGCTGCGTGTGCTGTGATTGGAATACCTGGAGAAGTGGACCTTTGTAGGCTCTTCGGAGCCCCAAAGATTCTGAATTCCAGTTGTTAAATACCGAACTTTTTGCACTGCTGAAGTTTTGTTTAACTTTATTTGATTGTAACTTAGTAAAGGAAAAAAAAAATCCAGAAAGGTGTTTAAACAATTTTCATCTGTTTTTCAAACAGAAGAAATATTAGATTCTAAAAATCAAGAAATGTACCAATGATTGTTTTAATGCATATTGTGGAAGACAGCAAGCCCCCCGTGATAAAATGTAGCTTCAAACTAAGTGCAGGTATTTTGGAAGGTACCTAGAAGGACTTCTAGTTCACCAAAGTCTTACTTGAACTAGTTATGTATCAAATTAACTCAAAATGATTAGCGATTGTTGAAAGTAATGGGTTGGCAAGATACCAAAGTAGTGACTCAATTAAAAGACATAATTTAAGTGTATGTTTTGGTTAATAATGGATTATTGGTCAAACAATCCACACGTCCACAGTTCAGAATAAAAAGAGTAGATGGCAGAATTGTTAAAAAGCAGAAGGTTTTCTGAAATTCTTGTACATTTGAAGAAACAAATCAGGCAAGAGACAGTTTATTAAGTAGAAGTTCATTTAGCAAAGAGAAGTACACACGAGACACTAGCAAGCCTGGACTAGTTTGCCTCAAACAGAAAGCAGAAAGCTCTTAGATTCATTATTTTACACAGAAGGTTCTCACAAATACTTATGTAATGTCTAGCATATTCATGAAGCAAGGTGACGTATTCCCTTCAACCAAAGCATGATAGATTGGATCTCTCTTTGGGGTTATATCTTGATCCTCCTGAAAATACAGCAAAGGAGTGGGGTCAAAACCACAATGCAAATGATGCCTGGCTTTCCATTCCACAATGTACTCTTTGCTAGGTTCCTTGTGTAACGGTTGAGAAAGTATACATTAATCTGTGCTACAACAGAAAGCGCTTAGCTATGGTCTTAAGTACATTTATCCATAAAGGGGCATTTTGATCACAAGTATACACAGCTATTATGTCACATCCCTGGTGTTTTTTGGTTATCTTGCAGTTAAGTCTCTGCTTATCCATTTCAGAATGAGATACAGGCAATAACCTGAGCATAGACCAAGAAAAGCCTTCTGAAATACTACTCTGAAGATGGTGGAGAATGTGTTTCAAGCATGGCTTTGTCATTTAAAATTATCGCATCCTTCAGGATTTGAGGCAGGTATGACATCAGGCAAGATTACTTAGAAAACTCTTTGAGTCATTTGGACTGGGAGAGAGTAAACTGAACTGAGAAAGCTGCGGCATGGTTGGAGAGAGGGGCTGTACTCTCATTGCGAATGCAGAATCACATTTTAGAGCTGATGGATGTGGGAATCCGGAAGGTAGGAAAGAAAGGGGTGGGTAAGATTTCTGGGCTTTGTGTTCCTTGGCAAAAGCATCAAGGGACTTGTGGTTAATGACGGGAAGTGCACACTAAAGTTACCTGTAAAGCTCAATATAAACCTCTAAGTTAGGCTATCAGTCTACTGAAAGAATAGTGATTGTTACAAAGATAGGAAACAATTTCCTAAATAAAATTGAATACTTACTGAGTACATGATACACTGATGACTGTAAATGCTATTCACTGGTAAGAAGAAACTGATATTACAATGTTCATGAAGAGGATAGTATATTAAATTTTATATGGATAGTAATACAACTAGAAAAATATGCAAACTAATAAAAAGGAAGAAAAGCAATTAAAATAATGATATTAGAACTTTGAGATGATATGTTCTATTCTTTATCATTGTTAGAATAATTTGGTCATATTTCTTCCATAGTTAGACAGCAGTATAAAATAAAATCACTGATTAACACGAAACCAATAAGGTAAGACATAAATATTAAATTGAATGACTGATTATTTGATAGTTTCTGGGCAAATAATAATTCTCACTATTTTGTTACATGATTTGAGAAACTCGTTTTGGTGGTTTTATAGTAGAGATAGTAAATTGGAAGCTACCTTGTGAGTCATTTCCATCATGATTTATTCAGGGAGTTAATATTCAGTGTTAATATGTGAGCTTGTGAAGAAATGGACCGCCCATATATCCAGGCTAAGGAATTAAATGACAGTTTTGCTCACACGCTTTGATGATAAATTACCAAAAATTCTTTAAGCGTTTTGGCTACACTTCTTGCAAAAAGACCTGTTGACAAAACCGGGCTCAAGAAATGCTGATTGAGACTTTCATTGTCTCTTTTGCTGTGAAACTGTTACTGTGTTCTGTGCAGTGTCCAGCTGATTCTCTTCAGTGACAACTGTAAATTTTATTGAGCATGAAATTTCATAAAATGGCTAATTGTTCGATCAAATTGCAGTTTCTAGATTCATGTTTTAATGTATGTGTACATTTCATTAGAACAGAGACAAAGGGATGAAGATTATTGCTCATTTTTTTTGTAAAATAATTACCACTAGGGTTTCATCAAACCACTTATTAGAGCATATATTTAAATGAACTATGTGGAACATACATTTTAATGTGGTTTATTTTAACCTAAATTTAAGTATATTAATTTATCTTGAAGATTTTCAGAAGAGAAAAAATATGAGAAGAGATCATATTTAAAGATGGCATAATATGTCATGACAGAAAGCTTTAAGATAGTGTCAGATAATTCAATCAAGAAATAATTTCCTCAATGAATATCTATCTAATTATACTAAACAGTTTAGATTTGGTTGAGGTTCAGTTTTTTTTCCATTATAAGATTTGTATATGTTCTCTACTGCCTATATTTACTTAAAGTTTTTCAAATGATAAATTGTGTTAAATCATAACAACACTTCTTGAAGTAGTTTGAAAGATACTTTAAATTTTATTTTGACATATAAATTTTTATTATGTTATGTATTAATACTAGTAAATTCTGATGGCCAGTCTCGTGCAAGGCACAATTTATTGCTTTTCCTACTTTATTTACATAGGCATGCTGTGCAGAGAATGGTGACATTATCTTCACATGGATATGTGCCATACATTAGAAAGATTCCAGGAAAACACTCAAAGGTTAAATTACCAGCACTAACTAATTAAGAAGTATACAGATAATACCTAAGAAATTCTTAGTGCTGATTTATTTGTTGAACAAGTAAACTGTAAGCTTTAGTTGTAAAAATTCAAAGACTATTTGTGCCTAATTTATATTTATTTCTTTTATAAAGGGGCCAATAAATTTGACAAATACATGTCTAAGAAAATAAGACTACAAACTGAACAACAGAAAGATTCTTAAGTATTCTGATTAAGTTTAGTGATTATAATTTATTTAAAAATATTCTTTAAATATGTTCAGCTTGTCTGTGTGTGTGTGTGTGTGTGTGTGTGTGTGTGTGTGTGTGTGTGTGCATATGTACATGTGTAGATGCCCATGCTGGACCACCTAAGTGGAGATCAAAGGAGAACTTGCAGGAGTTGGTTCTTTTTCTCTGTCATGTGGATTCTCATGCTTAAACTCAGGTCAGATGAACCATCCCATTGGCCCAAACCAGGAATTTTAACATAGATTCTGGGAAACAAACTCAAGTACTGTATTTGCAAGGCAAGCATTTTAGCAACTGAATTGTCTATCTAGCCCTGATTTCTGCTTTTATAATGCTCTATATTCAATTCAAGTCAAGCAATTTATATGACTAGCAATATATGCTTTATGTAATAAAATGGAATAATCTTTCAGTTTTAGGAATAATTCCACTAACTAATTGTGACTTATAAAACTCAAGTGCTTTAAAATTCTCTAGCTTGTTTGATGTTTTAGTTCCCCCAAAGTCACTGCTCCAGAAGTTTTTGCTCAGCTCTTGTTTTATCCTTATGTGAAAACCACTTTCAGCAGAGGGTAGCATCCAACTTGCTATAGATGTGTGAGGCCCGGGTATCTCTCAAAGGAAGTGGGATGTTTAACATGGACATTTGGTGAATATGGAATATACTCATAAGAGGTAGAAACCATGAAAGGAAGAGCAAAATATGTTTACATACTGTAGAGGATGTATGAATTAATCAAAGAATCTGTTTTTTTTTTTTTTGCTGTCTTTTTTTTTTTTATTTTAAATTTATTTATTTATTTATTAAGGATTTCTGCCTCCTCCCCGCAACCGCCTCCCATTTCCCTCCCCCTCCCCCGATCAAGTCACCCTCCCTAATCTGCTCGAAGAGCAATCAGGGTTCCCTGACCTGTGGGAAGCCCAAGGACCGCCCACCTCTATCCAGGTCTCCTAAGGTGAGCATCCAAACTGCCTAGGCTCCCCCAAAGCCAGTACGTGCAGTAGGATCAAAAACCCTCTGCGATTGTTCTTGAGTTCTCGGTATTCAGAGGAGCACGGGACAGAAATCTCAAGGTCCAAATCAGGAGCAGAAGGAGACGGAGCACGAGCAAGGAACTCAGGACCGCGAGGGGTGCACCCACACACTGAGACAATGGGGATGTTCTATCGGGAACTCACCAAGGCCAGCTGGCCTGGGTCTGAAAAAGCATGGGATAAATCCGGACTGGCTGAACATAGAGGACAAAGAATCTGTTAAAATCATGTATAATAGTGAGTCTTAGAGAAGACTATTGGGAGGCAGCATCTACCACAGGAATATATACTCTCATTAATTTAACACAAAACTCATTTATGTTTTTAAATTATTTCTCCTTAAAGCTTTTCCAGTATCAGAAAAAAAATTCTGTTACTCCTCAGACTACAGTCTAATGCTGTCGGCAGTCTTAATTTCAGTTTCAATGCACTTTTATACATGGATGTAACATAGAAAGCAGGGATCCTAGTAGGCTGTTTGAGTTCAGAACAACAGGATCAAGATTTATTATGTAATCATCAGTAAGCACATATTTACTCAGAAGTTTCTCAGGACAGATCAATTTAAACATAATTACTGAAAGGTACTATTAATTATCACTGAGAAAGCACAAAAGTGAGGTAGAAGGCATATCCAGATTCAGGGTACACAGGCCGGACTGAGTTCTACAACTATATTCTGACATCCAACATGGAGAAACATATCTTATGAACTGCATCTCAATGTTTGTCACAGGTGGTTTGTGATCACGTCCATGAACAATCCAGGTATCAAAATGCACCTGAGGTCAAAGCCCCTCTGCCTCGTTTCCTAGATCCTCTCTCACCGTTCCCAAAGGAATTGACCATGGGTCATTCTGTTGGCTATGTTCCGAGTTCCTACACTAGAGTTTTATCACAAAAAAGAAAAGTAACTAATCTTCCAGAATTAGAGAAAGTAATTTGTTTCTAGGGAATAAATCATATAAAACATGATGAATATAAATGCTTAATTGTTAGTCTAAAATTAATTCTTACATGCTAAGTTGGATAGTTTGGAAATCAGTTAATAGAAATTTTTATTTCTTGCTATTGGCAGCTTAAAATACAGTTAGATATATGCATATTTATTTATTTAAAACTTTTGCAGCAATAATTAAAAATTCTCTAATATGAATATCCCCACTTCTAAGAGAAAAGTCTTCATTCCAGGCTTTTCCAGTTCTTTCAAATTTTTGCCTGACTTTCTACTCAGTTCTTTTCATGTTTTTTCGATAGCTTCAGTTTCAGAAATATATCTGTTTTAGTTTCTAAAAGATGCTGTCTTCTCTCATTTTTTACAGAGTAACACATTCAGAGTTGTCCCTCACTTAATACTGACCTTGTATCACTTTCTGTATAATTTACTTTCTCATAAAAACACTTAGTAGCTCCTTCCTTCTGGCTTCTATTGACCCCATATATGTCTCCATCACAGTTCACAGTGCTTTATGTAGTAAATTTATTTGCATACATTTCTTCTGCAATAAACTTAAACTGCATGTCATACAGTCAACTCTAACATATACTTCATTTCTACCAATTATCCATAGGTGTATGGAATTATGTTGGCTACGTGTCTCCTTATTTAAATAACATAGATCAACATTTCTATTTTTATGCCCATAACATGCAGTCTTCATTACCCTGAGTCTACAGTAAAATTTGAAGTCAGGGAAGGTAATACCTCTAACAGTTATTATTATTATTATTATTATTACTATATAGGATTGTTCTAGCTTCCCTGGATTTTTTGTACATTATTATACGAATATAAAAATGGACATTTAATATTTGTGAAGAATTGTGTTAGAATTTTGATGGGCATTGTGTTGAATCTGTAACTTGCTTTAAGTAGGATAGCCAGTTTTATTATTACTCTGACTGGTGCTCTAAGCACTGGGACATAGCATGCATTTTGTCCAAACTGACTGTCCAGAAAATTCTACACTGGCCTTAGTTGCCTGGGACTAGACACCAAGTAAGGCTCATGAGTGAACATTGAGTGGAAGGAATGTTAATTATCATCTTACAGCTACCGAATCTCAATACTTTGGAATTCAAAAGGTAGGGCGTTTTCTAAGAACCGTGTCCTCCACAGCTTGACACGACTTCTTTACTCAAAAATCTGGTCTACAGGTTGATGCTTTCAGGCACAAACAAAAGAACTCATCCAATTCAAAGCTGAACAAACCCATATCTTAGGATGCATGAAACTCATTATCTCTATTTGTAAGCTGGTGTATTTACATTTGAAGTGTTTACAGGCTTTTACCATATGGATAAGCAGTGAGTTGTAGAGTAAGATCAAGCCTATAATGTATATTTACTTAATACATTTTTAAGGTGTGTCATTCCTTTATAAATTAATACTAATACAAAATTTTTCATAGTATTATAGGTATTAGTCTCGAAGTACTAGAACGTATGGATTCTAATATAATCCCAGTTAAATGAATTGAAAATGCAAATGCACTCTCATTTTTTTCTGATATCTTCTTCAATTTCTTTCTTCAGTATCTTAAAGTTTTTTTTCACCATTGTGATTAGAGTTATTTTATATTATTTGAGGTTATTGTGAAAGGTCTTGTTTCTCTGATTTCTTTCTCGTTCTGTTTTATATTTCTATACAGAATAGCTACTGATCTTTTTTTCATTGTTGTGACTAAAACTTGTATCCAGCTGTCTTGTTGAGAGTTTTTATCAGCTGTAAGAGTTTACCAGTGAAATTTTTAGGGTGACTTGTCTTCTGCAAATAAATATACTTTTACTTCTTTTGTTCTAATTTATATCACCTTTATTTCCTTCAGCTGTCTTTTTTTTTCTAGATAAGACTTCACGTATCAGTTGTCTTCTTCTCTAGATAAGACTTCACATAAGGTATCGAATAGGTATATAGAAGGTGAACAACTTTGCCTTCTTCATAACTTTAGTAGAATTGTTTTGAGATTCTTTCCATTTATCTTGATGTTAGCTATGGATTTTTGTAAACCGCCTGTATTATACGAGGTGCTGCCTACTTAAACTGTGTAGGACTTTTATTATGAAGGAATTTATCATGTTGGATTTCATCAAAGATCTTTTCTGAAGCTATAGAAATGATTATGTAGTTTTGGCTTTCGGTTTGATTATATGATAATTATGTTAACTAATTTATGTTTGTTGAACCATCCCTGAATATTTGAGATGAAGTCTACTTGATCATTGTGGATGATATTTTTCATGTGTTCTTGGATTTGGTTTTATGAGCAATTTATTGAGAATCATTGCATCTATGTTCATTAGGGAATTTCCTCTCTTACTCTCCTTTTGTTGTGTCTTTATGTGGTTTAGGTATTACAGTAACAGTGAAATCATAAAACAAATTGGGCATTATTTCTTTTCTTTCTATTTTGTGGAATAATTTGGGCAGCAGTGATAATACCCTCTCTTTGAACATCTGGTAGTTTTCCAAAACATAGGTTAAAATTGTGTTACCTTTGTCATTTTTGATTGTTAGATTTTTAATTACTCCTTATATTTTTCCAAAGTTTTGGGTCTGTTTACACTTTTTATTTGATTATCATTTAATGCTTAGATGGCGTGTATCTAGAAAATTATGTATCTTTTCAATTTTCGAATTCAATGGAGTACAGGGTTTAAAGGATACCTATATAATTTTGGTTACTTGATTCTCTGCATTGTATTAATTTTCTTTCTTATTTTTGTTTTAGAGACAAAGTTTCTCTTTGTGGTCTTGGTTGTCCTGGCACTCACTCTGCATACCATCTCAGCGATCTGTCTGTCTGTCTGTCTCTGTGCTAGGATTAAAGGCGTGTGCCACCACTGTTTTATTTTGGCTGAGTTTGATTATTTCTTGCCATCTACTTCTTTGTGGTGTAGTTTTTTCTTTTTGTTTTATTAGAGTTTTCACGTGTGCTGAAAAGATACTAGTATGGGATCTCAGCATTCTTTTTATAGGCACTTAGTGTATGAACTTGCCTCTTAGAACTGCTTTTAATGTGTTCCATAAGATCGGAAATGTGCTATCTTCATTTTCATTTAGTTCTAGAAAGTCTTTACTTTGTTTAGTTCATTTTGTCATGGCCCATTTTCAATTCAGCAGAGAGTTGTTTAGTTTCCACGAGTTTGTAAGCTTTCTCTTGTGTCTATTGTTGATATCCATCTTTAATCTGTGGAGGTGAGATAGCATGCAGTTGATACCCAGCTTTATTCTGTGGAAGGGAGATAGGATGTAGGACATTGTTTCCATTTTCTTGTATCTGTTGGTATTTGTTTTGTGTCCAAGGACATGATTAATTTTAGAGAAACTTCCATGAAGTTTGAGAAAATATTCTGTAAATATCTATTAAGTTCATTTGGTTTATAACCTCTGTTAGCACCAGCATTTCTCTGGTGAGATTTTGTGTGGATGATCTGTCCATTGGTAAGAGCAGGGTAATAAAATCTCCCACTATCACTGTGTGAGGTTCAGTTTGTGATTTAAGCTGTATCATTGATTCTTTTATGAACTTGGGTGCCTTTGTGTTTGGTGCATAGATGTTAGGAACTGAAATGTCCTCTTGATGTATTTTTCCTTTGATGAACATGTAGGGGCCTTCCCTATCTCTTCTGATTAGTTTTGGTTTGAAGTCTACTTTGTCAGATATTAAAATGGTTACACCAGTTTGTTTCTTAAGTCCATTTGCTTGGCATAACTTTTTCAATCTTTTCCCCCCTGAGATAATATCAAAGCTTGATAAAAGTTTATTTCTTGGATCCAGGAAAATAGATGCATATTTGCATATATTCTTTAAGTTGCTTTTTTTCTTCTTTTTTTTGTGAGGGGTAGCTGGTGATGATGTTGATACCATTCATGATGAGAGTCAAGAATGAGCAGTTTGGTTTTTGTTAATTTGTTGCTGTTCTTGCTGTTGTGGTGGTGGTCATAGTGATGATGATGATGATGATGTGTGTGTGTGTGTGTGTCTGTTTCTGTGTATTCATTTCCCTTTTGATTTCCTGGTGTGGGGTTGTTTTCCTTGTATTTTTGTGGTTGTAGTTAGCCTTTGTATGTTTAATTTTTCCTTTTACTTTACCTGTATGGTTATATTTTTAGATATATAGTTTAAATTGTGCTTTATCACAGAAAATCTTATTTTCTCTATGGGGATTGAAAGTTTTCCTAGGTATAGTATTCTGTGCTGTTATCTGTGGTCTCTTAGAATTGGCTGAATATCTTTCCAGACCCCTCTTTGCTTTTAAAGTTTTCATTGAGAAGCCAAGTGTTACTCCAATGGGAATGCCTTCATAAATTATTTGATCTTTTTCCCCCTTGCAGCGTTTAATATTTTTTCTTTGTGTTGTGCATTTAATATTTTGATTATTATGTGCCTATGAGGATTTCTGTTCTTATACAGTCTATTCGGTGTTCTCCATCTTTCTTGTGTCGTGTTAGGCATATCCTTCCTTAGGTTAGGCAAAATTTCTTCTATGATTTTTGGTGGAACATATTTTCTTTGCCTTTGGTCGGGGTGTCTTCCCTGTCATTCATACCTACTACGTTTAGCTTTGGTCTTTTTACAGTGTCCCAGGTTTCCTGTAAGTTTTGTGTCAGGATTATTTCAGGTTTCATATTTTTATTTAACTGAGGGATCCATTTCTATGATTGTGTGTTCAATGCTTGAGATTCTTCCTTCCCAAGCCTGAGGCTTGCCTATGAGGTTCCTAAAGTGTTTTGTAGCCACACTTCCCTTAGTTGGAGTTTTCCTTATTGGCTGTACTTCCACTGTCAAGTCCTGATTTCGTTCCATGGCTTCTTTGCATTTCTGTAGACTTATTCATTTTCTGTTTAAAGGTCTATCGTTTCTCTATCTACTCTTAAAGGCCATTTTAAGGTCTTTGTCTTGTGCTCCTGCTTTGCTGCTGTTCTCAGTGCCTGTTGTGGTCAATTTGCTGGGCTCTTGTGGAGACACATTGTTCTGGATATTGTTGATTGTGTTTTTATGCTGTCATCTAGGCTTCTGAGTTTGGGGTGATTGTATCTCTTAAGTGCGGATATTTGCTATTGTCTTTGTTGGGTCAGTATTTTGTTCCTTGATTTCTGTTTCCTCTCTTGTTCTTAGGATGGTGTGTTGATTCATAAAGAATTTTTCTGCAGTTCTCATAGGTGTGACCACTTGGGGTTCCAGGTAAAATATGTTTCTAGGACTTGGGATCTGACATCTAGAAATGGTGATAGTGTAGGAACAGCGGAACTGATGGGTCATGGGACAGAAGGAAGGAAAGCGTTCCACTTGTTTCTGCTTAGTCTTCTGGGAATAGGGGTAAAGTGAGGAGACGTTTGCTACAGAGTTTGGATGAATCTGGGGAATGGATTTGTAGGAAAGGAGGGAGAATAGATAACTGAAGCTTGCCTATCTGCTCTGTTGGCCTACTTGCTTCTCTGGCATGCTTGGCTGGAGGGTTGCCAGTTAATATCTATTGGGTTTGGGGACTGAGATAATAGGATGGGTGGGGAGGAAGTTATGAGGAGAAGACCTAAGTGATCATTTGAAAATGATGACAGGTAGTATAGAGGATCATGGTTCTTGTTCCCACAGAAAAGCATTAGGGAAACCAGGAATGTCAAGCATGCAGGCTTGTCTTTTCCTGGAGGAGATGTTTACCTATTTTTCCACCTGGAAGGCTAGGAATAGATGTAATTTATAACGGGATGATCTTTGCTATCTGTATGTTCAGACCTCACTCTAATCCCACAGACTATTATGTTTACCTTAGTCATTCTCCTTAGACCCTTATCTTGAACATTGTTTCTGGGTCAGTAGAACCCATCTTTGGCCATATGTACTTTGTAAAGAATTTCAGTGTAAACATACCTTAAGCTTTGTTGTACACACGGGATTGAGTTAATTAGCATCAGGAGATTTCTTCTAAAATTGTGCTGTGCTTAAATATGGCTAAAATAAACTACCCAGTGTCATGCTCTAGAAGTTTGCAACCAACATCAGCTCAGTCCCGTTGAGCTAGATTTCCTTCTTGTCTCAAGTGAATCATAATTCTACCTGCCCTGGTGTTCAGAGATTTCTTCAATAGAGGAGAAAGAAGTTGAAGAATGTTGTTTCTGCAGAACTGGAGGCAATAGTAGGGGATTGCATTTGGAGGAGAGGAGGAACACGTGAGGATCCACAGTTAGGGTATCTGCTTCCCTGTCTGTAACAGCCTGAGGGTTCCCAGGGAATGCTATCTGATTGGCAGCTGGGATAATGAGCTAGGTGGAGGATGGAGGAGTTGGAGGGGAAGCTCTGTGGGATCTGCTGAAAATGGGGGCAATTACGGAGGGGGTGTTAGAGCAAGTTGTCTGCTGTAGAGTGGGAGGCTGAGACTGGAGGATTGGATTTGGAGGAGAGGTGAAAATCTGCAGGTAAACTACCTGTTTCCCTCATCAGAGTAATTTTCTTTTTATAGCAACAACAACAGCAACAATAACTAATACAATGATTGTTTTTGATATACAGAAAGGGATTAAGTCTCGTTGATTATACCCCCAAAATGTTTTAAGGTTTTTTTTTTAAATAAGTATTTGAAAACTTCATCTATGTATTTAATGGATTATGATTACTATATTCCCACCAATGTCTTAAAATATTCTTTCCAACCCTACCATCTCTGCTTCCTCACACAATTCCCTTTCTCATGATTTTTTATTTTATTTAAAAATCCATTACTTTAACCAGGCAGGAATTCCAAGCATATAGAAGAGAAAAGAAGGCAGAGTCAGGGAGATACCATGTAGCTGACTAAGGAGACAGATGCCCTAGAAACCTTAGCAGTAAACCACAAGCCTTGCAGTAAAATATGAAATGATAGGAATGGATTGATTTAAGATATAAGACTTAGCCAGAAATATGTCTAAGTCATTGGCCAAACAGTGCTGTAATTAATATAATTTCTGTGTGATTATTTCGGGTCTGGGTGGCTGAGAGAAATGAATGAGCATTTTCTGACTACATTCCACCCTTTAGATTCTTTTAAAAAGATGCTTATTTTTTAATTTGAGTGTAAGATAGAAGGTTTCCACATGGCTTTTCATATGCCTTTCATTTTGTGTGACCGTCTTATAATCCCAATCTTCCCCATGCCCCCAAGCTCTTCTTGCTAAAATTTTGTGGTCCCAAATTTTTCACTATTTTATGTAAACTAGAACAAGAAATATTTCTTTCTTTAGTCTTAAGTTAACTCGGAGTTTTTCAAAAGTTTTAAAATTCTTTTCATACTGCTAGGCCTCAAGCTACTGTCGTTTGTTTCTTGGGTCACCCGTTGTTTTCCCAGTTTGATTTTCTTAGGTATTCTTTCTATTGTTTAGCGTAATTTTATCTTGCTATAATTCTAAAGTGTAGACTCTTTCCAACTGATCTGCCTTCACTTTAATTTCTTTACAGTAAATGAAGTAGCTAGGGTATTATTACATACTGAATCACTGTACTACCTAATTACCACCCTCAGCAACTCACAACTCAATCCTCATTTTTTGTAAAACAGCATTTTGTTCTTCACATATTGCTACACTAAAATAATGTAAGTCTTTTATACACTATATAAGGGGGACTATTTATTTACAAGTATAAACTGTCTTTGAAAGCAAGAACAAAATAAGCTTTTCAACGTAATACAACTCTTTATGAAAACCCCAGTTTTACCTGTCCCACAACCTTGTGCGTAGTCTGGTCCTGCCCTCTGCTGTTGGATTTACTCCAACTATGAGTGTCCTTTTTCCTCCCTTGCTGCTGTTTATTAGAAATCAATGGTAATAGGATGTTAACTCAAACACTTCTGTACATATTATCCATCTCATATGTGAATACTAAAACTATTCATTTGGAAGAGAAGATTAGACTTCTATCTTTCTAACACTGGAGAGTAAGAGAAAGGACGAGATGAGTATGTGTTGTCCAAAGGATAGACAACTTGCTGAGAAAAAAAGAATAATTTCAAGAAATTCAAAATCAGTTACATGTTGTTATCTCTTAAATATTCTCAAGAGTAGCTAAGTGACTTCACAAAGAAAAGGTAGTTGTTCCAGGCAATTCACTGGCTAATTATCCAGAATTAATTATCCCACAATATGACTATACTTCCTAAGATCATGTTGGTCAAGATACAAATACATCTCTTTGGGACAAGTTAAAAATGTTTGCTTTCTGTGTATGGATTGTAAACCCAAAGCCTTAATAGGTTAGCTTATTTAATTCCATAAACTTTACAACTTATATGGAGGATGAGTGGATTCAGACAGGAAAACAGTCATGCTCAAGGGAGGGCAACGAAGAAAACAGCAGCATAGAGTAAGCTATGGAGGCTCTACCTTCACGGATCTACTACCCCTCTTCACAAGGGATATATATATATATATATATATATATATATATATATATATATATATATATGAGAAAAAGATTCTGCTATTCTACCAACCTTGTGTTTGAGAACATTCTAATTTATCTATAATGATTTTAAATATCATTGATTGCAAATGTAATGGACTTGTTGTTAGAACTGAGGTAGTATCTAAAACCACATTCTTTTATTAAAAAGTTAATATTGCTTTGGCTTTGAGTGTTGTTGACTTAGATCTAGTACTATTGTAGTCCATATAAAGAAAATGTGATCACTGAGTGAGGTTGCTACATTACATGACATAGTTTCCTAATACATAATATACCTTCTGGTCTTGCATAGTATTTTCAAATTCAAAATAAAATAAAATAAA
Organism: Microtus pennsylvanicus; assembly: GCF_037038515.1. Lineage (NCBI taxonomy): Eukaryota > Metazoa > Chordata > Mammalia > Rodentia > Cricetidae > Microtus > Microtus pennsylvanicus. Next base: position 56,590,740 of record NC_134580.1, on the reverse strand, counting down.
ATGAAAAATCTTAACAATTTTTTTTCACAAATTAAAAGATATTGATACTTCAATTTCTGACATTGCCTTAATCTAAAATATCCTATTCTTTGGGCCACTTTATTTAAGAAAAAAGTGTTCACATGTTAAGAAAAATAAAGGACTTAAAATCAGATTAAACTACCATGCTGTATTAAAGTTATGTACGTTTTAACAAAATGTTGTAGTAAATTAATTAAGAATAACAAATTGTTTCTCTTTGCTTGCTGTTTTCACAGGAATATCTCCTATTACCAAAACTTGAGTGTAGTGTTGCTAGATAGTAAATAAAAATATATTTACACTTATTATGTCATTTCCATTTGAAAACATTCAAAATTTTTATTCACTTGCTAATGATTGCTAGAAGGTGGACAAATGATCATCTTGAAAGCTAAAGGTTTTCACTTTTAGACTGAAGAGAAGTTACAAAGACATCATTCTAATGTCACAAGTAATGGGAATCATTGCTAAACCTGGGGGAGATCAAACGCAGTTTTCAGTAAGAAAACTGCATTTGCTGAATCAAGCCTTTCAATATAATTAGTTTAAAGGCTCTAGGTCTACTTTATGACCTTTAGAACAGTTATCCATTTAAAATTTTTTTGCCCCTTAGACCTCTGTGAACTCTCTTAAGCATCTGACAGATTTAATATATAAATTCAGTCAAGAAGTCTGTTGTTTTTTATTAAATTTCTGTCTAAAATGATAGCACTTCATTTGGGAAGAATAGAACTAACCTAGGAATACAGCCTATATTTGGATAGTATCAAAATATTTTAAAAATCATTATATTCAGAGGAAAATGAGAAAAGATCATGGATCGGGCAATTGCAAAGAGGCTCAAAATCTTTAGTTCCAGTAGCTTAGGGATTTCTGAGTTGTTCAATAAATTTTTACCAAACTTAGACAGACATCAAAGCACAAAAACGAACCAAAACCAAACACAAGTAACACATCAGAAATGCCAAAAAATGCTCCTCTCTCTGTGTGTGTCTCTCTTTGTTTCTCTGTCTCTCTGCCTCTGTCTTTCTCTCTTTTTTCTCTGTCTCTGAGTCGAATATGTTCTAATACATTGATACAGAGCATAGCTAGACTCACTCTTTGGACTTTTTCACATTCATTCCCATGAGTACTCTTGGAAGCTACAAGGGGAAACAGGAGTACCTTGGGAAGAGGGATATGGGGAAAGGAATATCTCAAGGACAGACTTTGTTTAAAATGTCATTATAATATCTAACACATTATGTACTGTTTAGATATAAACATAGCTAGCAGTCTTCCTTCAAATATCTCCAAGGCACTAGGTTTGAAAAAATCACCTGAAATCATTTAACTTTCTTTTTGTGTGTGTGGGGGGGGCTTTTCTAAATCCCGTTGATGACAATATTTTGGAGCAACAATTTAGAATGCTAGACATATTGCCTAGATGTTTTAAAGAAAATGATTTCTGATAGAAAGCCTACAGTAGCACTGGAAGCGTTCATGTGAAAGTGTATTACTATAGTTCCTGAAAGCTGTGTGCATATCTCACATCTTCGGCTACCTTGCTGAATAGTCAAGATTGCTGTGAACGTAGGCCATATCTCTATGAATATGGAACACTTGTTTGTAATAAATTGGCTCTGTCTGGGAGATCCAGAAGTAATTAAAGCATTCATGGAATTGATTAAGCAGTACGCATCCCAACTGTGTTTATCCCTTTAACATGAATTAATTGATAATATATTAATCTATATGTATTGTCTTTCATCCATGCATTCATTACAAGCTTTCCTACCTCTGGTGCTCTCTGGATGAATGATACTAACATCTTCATGAGGCTGCACTAGAAAGACCAAGTTATTGATTTTATCTCAAAGAACTTTCAACAAGACCCAGACACTGAAAGGTCTTCACCACTCTCCATAATTGAATAGCTTTCAATAGAAAGCTTTCCTGAAAACAATTTTTTGAAGTCTATACAAAATATAAAGTCAACTCATTGAAAGATCAGAGAACAACCCAGGTAGCCAAAACAGGGCAGATTTTTTGAGGTTAGCTTCAAAAACTCTTCCATTCTCTGTGACTTCATTTTATTTTTTCACACGTACAAATGAGGCTGGAAGGAGTAGTCATGAATTGGCAAAGTTTAACTGGGCAGTGCAGCTAGGATTAGAACTAGCAATAACCCAGATAGGAGAGAAATGAGGTCTGGATTTCTCCCTGCTACTTCCTATCCTTGTGCCACTTCTTACCTGCTTTTACAGATTTGACTCTTAGAAGGAGATTAGGAAGCAGACGAATTAACTAAAGATTTAAATGTTGATGAAATGGGGAGGTAGGCTTCATCTCCGCAAGAGCCATAACTGGTCCAAACTGTCTGCTGAGAATCTAAAGATGCTGAAGATTATTTCACAGCTAATTTAAGTGCATTGCAATCAAAGTGCAGTAGAGTTCACAATAGAGAGATATTTTGGTTCTGATGAAATGTCACGTCAAATAATTTAATATCTATTGATCTGTGGATTTTTAGTGATTTTGCAAATATTTTCTTCATGTTTTGCTTTTTTTGTTACATTATGTGTTTATAAACACACACTTGTTCATGTGTGCAAGCATCTGTACAGCAGTGCATACACTTTTGTGTCTGTAACAGTGGAAATGAGAAGGTGATAGTGATGTCTTCTACCACTCTCCACCTTATTTTTCAATAAAGACTCACTGAACCTGGAACCCTGTGATGAAAGTGAACCAGATGAGTGAAAACTCCCAGCATTCCCTTTGCTTCTGCCTCCCTAGCACTGGTCTCACTGATACAGGCTGTCAGTTGTTTGTTGTTGTTGCTGTTGTTTGTAGGTCCTGGGGATCTGAACTCACGCTCAAATGCTTGTACAAGTGATATACCACGGATACATCTCCCCAGTCATTGAGAAATGAAAGGATAACTTGGCATAATCACGTGGACAAAGACTCAGTCACATTTGGATGATTTCAAAGCTGGGGAAAATACTTTGTTGTGTGTTGGTATAAGAATATGAAAACTGTGTTATCTGTGAGATAAAAGCAAAACAAAAACTTATGGGACCACATTAAAATAAAACAAAAACTTTTACACAGTAAGAGGAGTGACTAAAATAGAAATAAGAATATGACCAACTGAAGAAAATATTTGCAAACTATATGTCATATGAGTTACCAATATCCAAAATTTATAAATATGCATAAAACTGCATAGTAGATAAAATTAAAATGGGATAAGGATCCAAAGAGATCATCCTGTATAAAATACCTAATGAGTACACCATATTTTTGTTATTATGGAGACAATGAACCCATTATGAGAATTGAATTCAGGTTCATTAAAGTAGCTATTATCAAATGGTTGCCTAAACAACACCTGAACAGGTAGGAGACAGACATAAATGGAGCACTGAAGGGGGAAATCTCATAGAGTACCATACCTAGACAAAGTACTTCATGCAGTTAGGAATGCTAAGAGATGGAGGAATGGGCTTTCTCTGGGAGAAGCTCAATAATAGGTTATTGAATACCAGGTAATACAATTGAAATCATATACATATTTCATTATGTATATATTTCTCAAACTCTGCATAAAGGAAATCTTATATTTTACAATAAAATATTTATATGCTAGAGGACACTCTGCTAAATGAAAAGAAACATCCGGGCAAAAAATATTTCATAATTTCACACGTTGAATGCCAAAAAAAGTCAAGCATGTCAAGGTGCAGGATAAAGTAGTGATTCAGTGTGGAACATGAGTAGATGTAGGTCAGCTTTTAAAATGGTATTATTTAGGTAGGTTCACAAATCTGGGGTTTTCTATCAGCTTGGCAAGTATAGAGAATTGTGTTCTAGAGAATGCAAATGAAGTGAGTAGATTTTAAAGTGATATCCACAGGTAAATACACAAAAATTAGAGTGAACATGTATATTTGAGATCATGTAATTTTTTAATAGAGTGACCTTTTTATTTTCTGCATGCATTTTACTGTGCTGGATTCTTTAGATAGAACAGTAAAATTATTTCAGCAATATTTTGTTTGAAGAAACTGCATATATTTACTGGAAAAAATATGAATTTTGGAAGTAGATAATACATTGTGATTATATAACCTAAATAAAAAATATACATTTATCTCACATAATTATCAGCTTTTGTGATAGCACTTTTTATTCATGGTCTAGACATTTTACTAAATCACAGTGTGTACTTAACTATAATCATTATTTTATAGAACTTACATTGATCTAACTTCTCTCTGAGTCAAATTTTATATTATTCATCATTGTATTCCTAAATTCTCTTCCTTTTCTGCTCCATTCTTGATTGTTCTGTTCTTTCTTCTGGTTCTGTAAAAAGAACAATCTTTTGGAGGGGATTTCCTCTGAGTGAGATCAGGTGGCATTTAACCTCCTGTTTCTGGTTTATCTCATTAAGCACCAATTTTTCATATGTTTTCATGTGCAAACTATTTCTTTGTCGTATTTGAAAGATTTTATAGTTTCCCAACAAAACCAGAATTCTTACTGTTTCACACAACACAGCAAAGTTGTTCCATTTCTGTAGATTGTAATGTATGTTGAGAAAATATAACCCATAGCCTTTTGTCTCAACCATTTGTGTATTTTGCTCAAGGAGCTATTTCTCAAGAAAAAATCAAATCAATCAATAAATTGATAATAATAATTAATGATAGTTTGGATTTAAAATGTTCCCAGATTTATATCCATAGACTATTAAAGGACCAGTGTTATGGAGTCTGAAGTATGTATAATGGTGGTCTAAATTGCCTCACCTCTTACCACACATAACCTTCCTACCAACTGATAGATGGTCTTACCTGTCACTGTAGTGGTGCTGAACAGGGAGTTTAACTGGTCTGCAATGAAACTACTGCATCCACCCGCATTGAGAAGAAGCAGGTCCTCTCCTTTGCAAACATGCCTTTTCTGTCACATGAGGCTCCATCAGCCAGTTTCTTGCTGAAAGTTAATTTTAACAATTATCTTCTGCTGTCTTTTTGCCATACCATCTGGAGAAACATTGTACAGCATCACTTTGAAGACATAAGATGGATAAGGCATAAAATCCTTAATATTGAACAGAGCAGGAAAGGTTAAGGAAAACACATTTCTGTAGGGGTCAGAATCAGAGTCACACGTTTAGTGCTTTTCTTGGAAGACAGTATGCAAGGCTGCATTCTCCAGCTTTCCTGAGGTCACTACAGTCTGCCAGAGCTTTCGTCTTGAAGAATGTATAATTGTAGGTTAACATCTTTCATACAGAAACGTTTACAACGTACAAGTCAAACTGAAGAAATTTTTGATAAACAATTGCTTTATATTTTGTTTACCAAAGCCATCTTAAATTCATGCATGACCGTGTGCAATTTTAATAAGAATTTAAAAAATATTATCAGATCTCTGTAGCTGATATATTATCGCAATGTCTTGGCGTTGTAACAATTATTTTAGTGTATTTATCATCTTTATCAACCCTGCTGAAGAAAGATCAGATCTGACTATCAGATCAGGCCACATTTCACCATGTTTCTGATGTCAGGAAGTTAGATTTTTTTTTTTTTTTTGGTTTTTTCGAGACAGGGTTTCTCTGTGTCTTTGGAGCCTGTCCTGGAACTAGCTCTGTATACCAGGCTGGTCTCCAACTCCCAGAGATCCGCCTGCCTCTGCCTCCCGAGTGCTGGGATTAAAGGCCCAGCTCCAAATCGTAGTTTAACTGGAGGTTGCACTTAATGCGGAGAACAAGTTCAACCATACCCACAGTCCTCAGCTCTCTCTTATTGTTGAATCAGTAAGCACAATATCACCTCACACAACTAAAAAGAATAGAGAGAGGGTGATATGCCACAGAAAACACGAAAAGATGCTGTAAATTGGATTTCCATTTACTGTAATCCAACCTTTCTCTATATCCCTAAGTGCTGTTTACTCCTTTAGATTGTTCCTTAGCTCGGTAGCAGATTGTGATCTTTCCTTATCCCCATGACTCATTCATACAAAGAGCATTATTATGTCATAGCATTAGTCGTACTGATTCTCTTATCGGTCAGAGTGAGGTTTGTTTCGTGTGTGTGTGTGTGTGTGTGTGTATGTGTGTGTGTGTGTGTATTCGTTCACAGCTCAAGATTCTTGATTCTTGAAAGCTGTAAAATTTTTCTGTGTATTTGCACTGCAACACCGAGCTTTCTCTCATAGAGGCAGGTGCTGCCTGACAACTTTCCTGGCTTATTTGTGAAATAAAAGTGTAAGTCAGTGTTGTCTTTAGGAAAACTGAGGGAAGATCAATACTTGTTGAGGGCTATGTCTCTTGTCACATTACACAACTTTCATCCCAATTTCCTGTCTTGCCTTTACTCTCAAACTGATTCTAAGAAGCAACCCACATTGTTCTAGAAAATAAATCTGTCCCTTTGCCTTCACACAGATCGTTCCTGTGTCCTGGAATACCTTGATATGTGCTTGTGTACATGCATATGTGTGTATGCCTATCTGAATATTGGAAATATTAAAGAAAAGACCTTATTCTATAGTAAAACAAACATCTAACACTTATAGAATGTTGGCTCAATTCTTATATAGTCCTCACCAATTTATGATAAAATTTGATTCTCATATCAAACTTAGAGTATAGCTGCTAGGTTTATTTCCATTTAATAGGTATAAAAGCATGTGGGCAAGCAAGCTGTTATATTGTTCAAGATAATGCACTGTGTGGTTGGCAGTGTACAAGTTAGCAAAGACAGCAGCATCAGATTCTGACAGAGACCTGTATTACCTTAATCACGTGACAGGAAGTAGCAACCAGGCTAGTGTGGGCCTTCGTCATTCCTCTTGAACAAAGCACAGTCCACCGTTCTAGGTTTGTTGTCATACTTTGTAGCCCTTTCAAAACAGAAAATATTCAATATTTTCAAACCTAGGTCAGGTTGGAAAACATACTTTCGTTTTTATTTCTGGAGGAAAAGCAAAAATGACTATGTGTGCAAAGTGAAAATTAAAGAGCAAATAAACCTCCAAAAATATTTTCATGGAATTTATTTATTGAGAATATATATATATATATATATATATGTGTATATATATATGTATGCTTCTTTATTTTTTTAAATTTCTACAGAAATTTTAGGAAGTACTTATGTGAGTTATTGTTTCATCTTGGAATTTTATTTGATTTGCTTGCTTGCAAATGTGTTTTTATCAACTCTGTTAGATATAATTTATATAGAAATTTAAATATGTACAATTCAACAATGATTTTGGACTTAATCATTGGAGGATTATAAAATTTAACAAGTTGATATTTCAAAATCTCACTTTAGAAAAGATTTATAAAAACATATTGGAAAAGTCTTAAATGTAGATTATGGGGATCAACTACAAGCTTAACATTTCAATTTGGAAGTTCCCTAAATAACTGGGAAATTCCCATATTTCAGGGAATAAATGAAAGAATATGAAAATTTCACCAGTTTTGTCGATAGTATTTCATATAGAAAATCAAGATGTTTTAGTGAAGCATAAATTTTTAGTTAGCTAGTAGAAAACTAGCCAATACTTAATACTTAATCTATCAAGTAAAATTATGCTTTTATTTTAAACAGATCAATAACAATACTTCTTGCCTTTTTAAAACTTACTGATTTTTTTTTTAAATTTAAGACTAATTTCTATTTGAATTTTCTATTTTAGCTTCTTTTCTATTTCAGTTCCAGAAAGACCTTGGGCAAGCATAGTCTATAGTTATCTTGGTTTTGTAACTTTTGGAAAGCTTACACATATATTATATCTTAAAATGCACATTTAACATCTCTCCTTTTTCTCTGTCTAATAATGGCAATGCTAAAGATACAACATAAATAGATTAATCTTTCTGTTTGGTGTTTGAGGCATGTCTAAATCACTCCTCCACACCACCTGGTTTGCTAATTCAACTTGCTTATTATATTTGGATTCTGTTTGAATTTCTTTCCTAGAAGTCATGATCTGTAGATAAGTTTTTTTAAGTCCAGAATAAGCTGTGATGCTTAAGAAGTATTAGTTCCAGCTCAGTTATTGTGATTATTTCCATGTAATTAATTTTTCACTGACCCTCAAGGAGGGCTCCTGTCTCTTTGTAATATAAAATTTAAAGATTCATTTCCTCTGACTTTACCATCGGAAAGTCTATATTCTTTAAAATAATATGCACCATCTAAAGAATAAGTTCTCATCTAGCCTCAGCACCCACTGTTTTCTTTCATTTTTGGTTTTTGAATAGTATTATGATATGTATTCCATAAAAAGTGACTTATTTAATGTTAGAGAAATGGCTCAGCTGTAAAAAATATTTTCTGGGTGTGTTTTAGAGCTCTGATATGGGAGTTCACAGCCCTCTGTTATTCACGATCCACAGGATCCGATGATCAATTCTGACCTTATGGGTCATCAGGCATGAATGTCACAATACATGCATACATTCAGGCAAAACACACATGTGTGTGTTTGATATATATATATATATATATATATCATACACACACACATATATAATCTTTATATATCTAATGTATATTTTTAAAAGGTTTGACCTTTATATTTGCATATCTTGTCATGTTTCCTGCAACTTATTAACTCATGTTGTCTTATTATTGTCCTAGTAATTGTTTCAACTTCAGATTAAGCAATATCTTATAAGAAATTTAGCTAATTCTCTATATAATTGGTATTTTTTTTTGCTCTGCTGCCAGTATACCTTGTGTAAACTTGTATTTAAAAAATAATGCATAACAAATAATGAACTTATTTATGTAAGGATTTTATTTTCTTTACTTTTAATACAGTATCTCTTATGTATCAGTGCAATAATTCTGTAATTTCTATTCTACTTTTCTCAGATAACAGTATCAAGATTTTTTTCTGTGTGCATGTACATTATGTGTGCTGGTACACATGTGTGTATGGGGACACTGGAAATTGACATTGAGCATCTCTTTTCTTCCCTTTCTACCTTATTTTTAAATTATTTTTATTGAGTTATACAGTTTTTCCTCTCCTCTTCCTTCCTTCTCTCTTCCCTTTCACCCTTCCCTGCTCTCACACTCCCAATTTAAGGTTTTAGTGTCCTTAAACCTGGGAGACATATGAACTTCAGGTTATTATTAATCTCAATTTATTGATGGAAAATGTCACCATGCTAGACTTATTGGCCCAAGGTCACATTAAAGGGAGGAGTTGAGTCTCACCTTGAATCATGATCACGTGGCTCTTGACAGTCTCTTTCATTGCTCAACATGTTACAAGATCTGTTAGTTTGTTGGGCATTAATTTTCTAGAAGGATAAGCAAGACTTAGTGCATCAAATCATTAAAGTTATTAGATATATATCAACCATAGATCATATAAGATTGTCAGCGACCAAATGGTCTTTTCTGGAAAAGATTTTTTATCATGTTTTCCAATCTGGTACTGAATTCTCACACTTAGAGTGTCCTCCTACTTCACAGGCTTGTTATGCAAGGATTAACCAAACAATTTTTCTTCGGTTATGAATATTTTAAGATGGCTGATAATGTGGCATTTCCAGAAATAATGTGAACTTGATATTGCAACAGGAATTGGATGTATCTAGTTTTGATCCTAAAGACAAGAGAAAGGTCTTTGGAGTTTGCTGGAGTTATTGTAGTTACCACTGAAACATACAACTCATTTGTATTTAAACATGCAAAGGATGGATAAGGCTGTCCCAAGATTCTACTCACATCTCTCCAAGCATATTGAAGCTCAAAACTTACCAAAAATAAAACAGCAAAAACAAAACCCCTACTTGATGATTGATGATTAGTGATAAATTGATTCTTTGAAATCTTTTAAAGCTTATCAATCAAAATATCTTTATATATCCCAGTTTCCTATAGCATATATAGAAGTTGCAAATAGCAGTCATCAGTTCCATTTTCTGAAACTTAAAATTAATTTTCTACTAACTCTTTTTAATTGGTAGGAATAAGACAAAATGTTTTCTAGAATATATCTGCTAGTACAGAGAAATTTATAAGTATTCAGAGGCTGTTGTGGAGAAAAAAAACCAACAGAACCTTCAGATTCTGTAACATTGTCTCAAGCTAATTGACAATAGGAAGTGTCAATGCAATCATTTGCTGACTTTTATAAAACTTCATTGCTCTACCGTATTCAAAATAAAAAAAAAACTGCATCTGCTCACCATCAGCACCTATCTGAATGCAGAATGACTGTTACACCTATTTAAAATTTCTATCACGAACTAACTTAGACCATGGCTTTTGAATTCAGTCTCAACATTTCAGAATTTGGCCAGAAGATACAGAGCCAAGCATATAGGTTCTTACCTTATATGATAACCTTTAGTGAGACATTGAAAATAATTGTCAAGAAGCAAGATAGTAGCTAGTTGGGCTAAAGAGCAAAAGATCAAGGAGAGAGACATGGTGGGGTGATAAAAATATTACGGGACCAGACTGAGAAAGCAGTTAGAACTCATTGTGATTATGATAAATGCACATGAATTTCTTTACCTTCAAATCCCAAGAGGATATTTTTATAATATATATATATATATATATAAATAATAGTAAGGACTCCATTACTAAATTCGTTTTTAAGGAGACTGAGACATCAAAACTCTTCCAGCACATCCTCAGGTGGTGTTTTCCAGAGAAATTGTTTAAAACTTTCTTCGAGGTTGCTGCAGCTGTGGTCCAGGAAAGACAGGCTACATTTAAACCAAGCAGTAAGTTTGGCATTCAGACACTCTTGGTTTTGCAGTCTCTCACAATATTTAAAATTGAGTGGGGTATGGAAACTTTAGCCAAGAGTCCAGAAAACTGTGAGGCAAGGCAAGAGGCCTAGGATTGAATTCCCTGCATGAAGCTTCTGTGTGTGCTAAGAATGGAACGGGGAGGTGAAGTCTAAGTTGCAATGGAGAATTCAGAATGTGAGTGATGGAAGAAATGCAAGGCATTCACTGAGGAAAGTTGCAGGCATGATGTAGAGCTGGAGCATGAAAAAGGTCACCTGTGCTCTTGGCAATGGAGATAGAAGGGCATAATTAATCAACAGGCTACAATCCAGATGGTATCATCATGAGCGCTGAATCCTGGATGTGCCGCTGTAAGGTTTGGTATTTGCTTCACGAGGGTTTAGTTAGGCTTGGATCTTTTTTTCTTTCTTCTCATCTTTCTGTTCTCTCCTTTGGTAAGTGGGACTGTGTACTTGGTATCATTTTATAATGTAATTATATAAGTTGCTTTTGCATTATACATGAGATCACCGCTAAGAGTGTGTCTTAATCCCAGAAGAGATTTTGGACTGGAACTCTAAGACTGTCATGACTGTTGGAGTTGACCTAAATGCATTTTGCATTAGATGACAACAAACCCACAGGAACCAGGGGCAGAATGCAATGGACTTTATGTGAAATGCCCGTGACATCTTCTGTTTGAATGTTTGATCATCACATAGGTTTTTGTTTGTTTGTTTTGTTTGTTTGTTTTTTAAGAAAGTTTTTGAACTTTCAGGCAGTGGGTTGAAGCTGTAGGTACTAGGTTCTAGGGATATGGAGAATTAAGCCTTGAGTTCTGAACATTGGGTCTGTTATCTTTCTATTTTTAAGTTTTTTTTTAATTAATTAATTAATTAATTTGCTTTCTGATCTGCCCAGACATGTGCTCCCCTCACAGCAGCTATGAGCTCCCTTTACCGTGTTTTTCCCATCATGATGGATATATCTGTTTAAACTGTGAGCCAAATAAAAGAATCTTCCCTCCATTAAGTCGCTTTTCTAGGATTTTAAATCAGTGGTGAGAAAAGTCACGAAGACAAATGAGGATCATGCCGAGTGCTCTCTCATACCTCCTTATTTAACTCAATGATTAATAGTAACAGGTAGCTACAGATACCTGTATTTTAGATATAAAGAAATGGAAGAGAAATTCTGTAACTGCTGTATGATAACTTCCATTGTGAAGATGCTGGTGGAGAGTTTATAATAACTAGAATAATATAGCCGTGAAGCTGATGACGCAGCATCTGCACAGCATCTGTTCCATCTCCTGGTTCCCTCACAGTTACCTTGCAGTACAAGGTGACAGTTTCAACACTTGCTGTGTGTCTGGGTTTGTGAATGGAGTGGGAGAGGAAATAATGGCAGAGTACAATCCTTTCCTCCAAGGACCTAATCAGACATCGTATTCCATCATACTCTATTGCTCATAATAGAAATACAAGGTCCCACCCACTTGCAGGGGAACTGCAAGGATACTTTTTCATGGGTAGTTATCCTTTTATGCAAAACTATTTCTAGCGAAGGAAGGAGCTACATACTAAAGATGCCGCCCTATACCTTCTAAAGCAAGTTACTGTGTTCAGTCAAATGTTTACATATCCTTCTTCCAAAACCGAGAAGCCACTCACCTTTCTTTCAAGAAACAGTCCCTAATCTTTGGTTAATGTATCCAGGATCAAAGTTCATTAAGAAAGGACTTTCTATTATGTCAAACTATATTATCTGACTCACAATAAAATATGTCATCTAATGGCCCTTGCTACAGCCACCAGCATGCACTCAATATGGCCTAAGTATTTTAATAGGGCAGTTGCCATTGGGAAGAATAAGCTATAAACCCAGACATTAATCCGTCCTCCACCATAATCAGCAGTTCAGAAATCACTAAAACTTCCTTCCCGTTTTGCCATAGAAGTTGGATTATAGGCTTTCTTATCAGCTTTTAGGGTATCTGGATCTGTATCCCTAAGCCACAGTTCCCATTGTTAATGAATATGTCCTCTTCCCTTGTGTTTTAAGCTTCAAGATATTTTTATTTGCGAGACTGGGGAGATTGCTCACCAGTTACGAGTGCCTGTTGATCTTGCAGAAGAATTAAATTTGCTTCCCTTATCCTAGCTCCAGGATTTTTGATGACATTTCCATGCATGTGCAAAAACTATCCCATAAATATATGTATGTATGCAAATATATTTAAACCAAGAAATTTTTATTTGACTCTGAACTTGCCCATTGAACTTTCCTTTATTCTTGACGGAAGTGCGGAGCTTTAAATTTGCTTCTTATTGGCTCAGTTTTGTGACTTGGAGCTTGAGGTGACAGTGGCTTTAAATGCTTATACCTTGTAACTTTTGCAACAGATTATTTTTGCAAAATTGGGATATTTTCCTGTATTACTAAAAGGTTTCATGTGTACAAAAGTTTTCTTTTGCAGAAATGCTTCTCAGATCTGTTTTTAATTTTTGCTTGACACCTGATTTGAATACTGGGCAGCGTTCAGATGCATAGAAGCATCACATTCTATCTCAAAATAAAATAAAAACTTTAGTGTGGCAAAAAGTCCCCCTGGTTGTTGTTGTTTTTTGAAAGTGATTTAAAATCTTGATAACACCCTTTAGATGTAGATGTGTTTCTTCTTTAACTGTTAGCTCCAGGAACCTTCTAATACCCTATTTTTGTCTATCTTTTCCTTACATATACTTTCTCTTCACCCATTTACAGACACTTAAATTTCTTAATTTATTTCTTTTTCATTGAATACATGAAGTGTCTATTTATCACTAGTCGCAGTGTTATGTTAGGGAACAGAGAGATCATGATTAAAGATTCTATTCCTACTTTCATGAATCCTACATTTTCTGAGAAGACAATAAGCCAAGGGGTATTCTAACTTTTATTAAATATTATTTGAATAAATGCTACATGGAATATGTAGTGTAACCATTTGTTAGTGACTTTAATGTGTTGAGTATCCCTTTCAGGAAATCTTGGACAAAGGAAAACTTCAAAATTAGGGATAATTTAGCTTTTAAAATAGTCTACAAATATATTGAGATGACTTTGAAATGGAAAATGAGTCTAAATATCATACTAATGTGAAATATGTGTGTGTATGTGTGTGTGTGTGTAGAAAGTTATTTCACAGTTTATCAGCACTGATGGATGCATTCCTTAAACCACATATATATGAAAACAATGTATGTTTCTGATAATGGACTATTTGGGGGTTTGGGAGATAGGACTGCTAACTGGTAGTGCTTTTAACTACAGTTTATTTCTCGCCAATATAATGAATAAGTTATCTGACTTTAGCTTTATACCACACCTTGACCTCAGCAGTTTATTCATTATGTTCAGTTGATTTTCTAGTTGGAGACTTCGAATTCTCATTAATAAATACCAAAACTTCAAGGGCTGGAGAGGTGTATTGTAGTCATGAGTGGCTTCTGTTCTTAGAGTAGACCGGAGTTAGGTTCCTAGCATCTACCTAGGGGGCTCACAGCCAGGGCACAAACTTTAGTTCCTGGGCATCTGGCACTCTCTTTGGGCCACCTGGGTCCTGCACTCACATGCTCATACCACTCCCCTACACAAGCACACCTTTTAAAAATTAAAAGAATTATTAGAAAATGTGCTAGTCTATTTACTCACAAATTCAACAAAGCTCTTTGATTATTGACTAAAGACTGTAATATCCCTTTAAATTAAATTTAACTTGATTAAATTCTATGTGCCTTCTATCACATTCTTAGTGTCATGCTAAAAGACTACAATTACTGGTAGGTTTTTTTTTTCCTTCCTCTTTTTATCTTTGGAGCAGCACACTAAAATTTATGTCTTAGCAGGAATCGCCTTATGAGCTAGAATTACTGTCAAAGACTCTTGTGAACAATAGTCATACCTATACTTCAGTTTGACATCTACAGATATGTAGATGTTTTGTTATGCATTGTATATTCACTTGGTGTTTTTACACCTTAAGTGCCTTTTCCTTTAACTGCCTCATGCGGTTTCTATGGTTACATGCTCATTTCACTTCTATTTTTGCCTTAAGAGGCCAGACTGCTACACGTGGAAATAAAGCCAAGGACAAGCAGCTCAGCCTTAATGGTTCTCCTCCACCCAATGTTCTTGATCCACTAATCCTTAAGATGCAATTAAGTTCATGTTAATGAATATATTAATCATTATTAAATATAATCCACTTACACAGAAAATTTACATGCTTCTCTTTCTTCTGTTGTGAACATGGAGTATGTGCCTGGCCCTATTTATTCAGTAACATTCTATGTCTAACCTAAGATTCTTGCCAACAATGGGAAGTATCCTGAAAGCACAGTCAGGCGTCTACTGTTCTTTTTACTGTAAATCTGTCGCTTCTTATTTTGATAATACCAAACTTCAAAGTCATAGGTTTTCACTGCTTCATTCTTTGTGACCCCAATCACATATTTATCAAATAATTTGAATCTATTGTCTGATATATATCACTTTAGCTTGAGGCATGAAAGTAAACAAAAGTAGTACAGGTTTCGTGGGATAGATTCCTAGTGTTCCCCTCTCTGCCTTGCTTGTAGAGGAAGATTGTGCTCTCAACTACTGTTCAGGTGCCGTGCCTGTTTGCCTACTGCTATGATCCCTGCTATAATGCTCATGGTCTCTAACTATAAGCCCCAAATAAATTCTTCCTTTATTAAAAAAAAAGAAAATAACAGTAAAAGCAAGCCAAATTAGAATGCTGATGCAGTAGGTCCTAACAATAGGAGTTCAAGTTTATGGAAAGCAAGCAGTGCAATGAGGGGGAATTACATTTTGTAGTCAGGTATATGCTGCAGATGGCTAAATGTGGCAGACTCAAAAGAGCAGTTTAATATTTCAGCTTGTGTTTGATAGTTGGTAGCAACGGTACATCTCTGACAATAAGTTGACAACTTTTTGATGTGTGTATTTTCTTTTTAGTATGTGTCAGCTTCTTTGAATTCTTTGAACAAGACACCAAAAGCCTTAAAAACACAGTTCCCACAGAGACCCTGTTTAGGAAGGCTTCCCATATTTTTGGAACTCATTCCACAGCACCACGTTCATGGGATGACAAATCTGGGCTATAAGACTTTATATTTGATTTGCTGGTGCACAGTATTGGTTTGGCTATGCATTTTTTCCATGTTTATACCCCTCCCCTCTGGGATGGGGATGCTCATTCTACACCATTGGATCTTGTAAGTAAATAGTCTTTTTATTTTTATTTTACAAAGGTTCATAACCAATTGCTTGAATCTGAATAGAGACTCAGGACTTTAACCTTTGGCAACAGTGGATTTATGTTAAAGCTTGGTATGTAGATTTGAGATGCTCATGTGACTCTAAGAGTCAGGGAGTAAAATTAAGTTTTGAATATGATAAGAAGTGTTTCCTATAAGTTCAAGTTTCAGTGCTGGTTCCCAGGTGATAGTGATATTTTGGGAGGTTTGGAAATTTTAGGAGATGATGCTTAGCTGGAGGAAATAGCTATGGATAGGTGCTTGGGGGCATCTTTTTCCTTTTCTTGTCTCTATCTCACTGTCTGTCTGGATCTGTCTATCTGTCTACTTTTTTGTCATGATCTCATGACAGCCTCTTGTGCTACACATCCCTGTCAACCTTGCATCCTAAGTAAGCACATGATTTGAATCATCAGAGCTTCAACTCTCTGAAAAGAGTTATTTTGACCAAAATAAACCTTTGGTGCTGCTTTTTCTGTCTAATTTTAGGCTGTATTTATGCAAAAGTAAGTAACTGTTGAGCTTGGCAGGCTTGTCCAGCAACTGTCTTTGTTCATTTCCTTCTTTCCTATTGATCTTCTGTCTCACTCTTCTTTCCTTTTTTAAAAGTGGGGTGTTGAAGTTTGCTCAGTTGCTGGATACCTTTGACTGCTTTCCAGACTTTTGACAAAGTTGGTTCAGTTTGTACCTGTTTCTTGACATTTCTGTGAAGAGCTGGTGTTTGGTGCTGCTACGTCTGACATTGTGCTGATTCACTGCCTAGAATTCTTTTGAAAAGTTTCGCTGTGTATCTCACAAAGGGTTCACAGAAATGCCTAGGGGAACATTTATAACACTTTAGCAGATGAGGAATTATAGTGTATGATGAAAATCAAATAAAGGCACTGCATATGAGAGCAAACCTTCATTGGTGAGCATGGTTTTCCCTTTATGATACATTCTAAATAAAAGCCTCTTTTGCTTTTCATGAAAAGATATTTTATTTGATTGACAGAACAGATAACAAATAAAAAACACACCATTCAATTAACTCTGTGATGGATGGTTGTAAAGCTTGTGTAGAGGATTTTTGCTGATTTTTGTGTAAAATACAATCCAAACACAGGAGAAATGTTCAAAGAAATAAAGATTTTCAAAAATGACTAACACCAAGAAAATGACTAATAATTCCTACTCCTATATTCTCATAAACCTATTACTAACACCAAAGTGGAAATGAGTTACAGAAAGCTAGAAAGTAAGTTCAATATATTGTGTTTCCTAGTTAGAGTCTTAAAGTTGAATAAGGAAACATGGGATTTGAGCATTATTTTGAATTTGAAAGTTTAAGTGAGCACAATATTTTACATAATCTTATAAGGAAGAGGTCCTAATAACACTCTACTGTGACGTAAGCGTTCTTGAGAAGTGTCTGCTTCATGAGTAAAGAAATGGATGAATACACTATGGTTTTTTCATGCTGACCCCATAGGTCACTTGCTTCTTCATAGCAGGCTGAAAGATTTTACCCAACATGCTTGCTACTACCAACTTTATGCAAACATTTTTTTAGACATAGTGCAAATGAGAGAATAATTAGTGATTTATCACTGTTGAATTTTTGTGCCTAGTGAAACTCTGCCTACCATTTAATATCTATGGATTTAATAAATGTCATGGGTATACACATTCAAACCACTGCTGCTCTTCAGCTCGTTGAAGACCAGAAATTCCGGCTAAGGCAACATGATGTAGAGATGTCAAAGTTCTTTCTAAGAACCCTCTTTTCCTTAGTAGATATCTTTCTTTTTCCCTTGTATGGTATTCCCCTCTATTATAAAACATAATCAGTGACCAGCATCTCTCTGGAAAGTGGCCTTTTCCTGCATTCAAATCTGTCAAAGTGTCACCAAAATAAAAATGGCATGTGTTACTGCCTCTCCATATATATCTCTGTTATATGACCAGCCATATTCTGCAATGCCGTATTCCATTTTCTATTACATAGAGACTTCACATAGCCAGTTTGACGTTACAAAAGACAGGTACACAAGGAGTTCATGTTTGGGGTGCATGTTTATATATGTGCACATGCATGTTTGCATCAGGGATCAGCCACTTATCATTGCTTGGCCGCTGTCCACCTTGTTTTCTGATAAAAGATGGCACTCACAGTGCTGGAACTTGACAAGTGTGCTATGGCTGGTGGCCAGTGAACTTAAGACATCTGTCTCCACCTCACTTGCATCGAAGTTACAGGCACGGGAAATCACTTGAAGCTTTCCTATGTGAGCTCTGAGGATGGAGTTAAGGTCATCACATTGCACAGAAAACTCTACAGTTTTTCTGCTCTCTCTGCAGCACTTTTATCTAAAATGTTTCACACAGATACATCACTTGAAATTCTGCATCAAAAAGTGGCAAAATCTCTTAGAATCATGCTTCCTACCTAATTTCTCTGGGGTTCTGTATTATAGTCTGATTATCCTTTGCTTTTCATATAATAACCACTTATGAGTTAGTACTTGCTGTGTTTGTCTTTCTGGGTCTGGGTATCTCACTCAGGATGTTTTTTTTTCCTAGTTCTATCCATTTGCCTGCAAATTTAAAGACGTCATTTTTTTTAACCGCTGACTAATACTCCATTGTAAACACATCACATTTTCTTTATCCATTCTTCGGTTGGGAGGTATCTATGTTGTTTCTAGTTTCTTGGGTGCATGAATTGGCTTTGTGGAGTCCATGCCCTAGGATATGTTACTCAGCCTTGATACAGGGAGGAGAGGCTTGGTCCTGCCTCAACTTTGTATGTCAGACTTTGTTGACTCCCTATGGGATGCCTTATCCTTTCTGAGAAAAGGATGGACATGGGAATTGGGGAAGTGGGAGAAGGGGAGGGAGGGGAAACTGGGGCTGGTATGTAAAATGAAAAAGTTAAATAAAAATATTTAAAAAGTGGTGGTAATTCTAGAGCTTTGAGATATGACACTGTAGCTATATCAGAATTAGAGGCACTTGTGATTTTAGATATGACTAGCGTGTAAAGGCTAGACGATATCCTAAAATAGCATGATAAAGATGTTGTATGTGCCACAGGAAGCTAAAGAATGTTTTACTAATGAGGTAGCACAGTCTAATGATGGTATAATAGCCTGTCAGTGATGGTTTTCAAAACAACAAAAATTATCTATTTACAACAAACTAAGTAAGCTAAATACATCATGCTCAGACTAGTTGATCATAGTATGCAGGACAATACAGGCCCAGACTCAAGAGGCAATTAGAAGAGAGAAACAATGGGCTGTATAAGTTAAGATGATGAATTTGATGGAATTTGGTAGATGGCTTTGCAACGTTCAGAATTGCAAACGCTTGTGGAAACATCTTATTCCAGTCAGATCAGTTTTTGAAGTTTTAAGGTTGTCAGGCCTTAAGACACTCAAGTGGTGGTGCTGAGGAATGTGTTAAGTATAAAAATATTTCTTATTAGTGTAAAAACTTTTCTATAGAAGAGATTCCTCACAATACATATATTTGTTCTTGATTAAATGTCCCAGGAATGGAGATTTAAAATTTAAGATGTACATAATTGTAAATAAGTCACAGAAAATATTTTTTAAACAGAAGATAAAAATATTAAATTCTATAATAAAGAACTGGAAGTTTTATTGCAGGGAACAGGAAGCTACTGAATATTTGTGTAGGATTTGCCATATCAAGTTAGTAATTGATTCATGAATATGGGTCAGCATGTATTGAATGGCTTAAAAAGAAAACTGAAAATTAATTTCTATTGTTCTGTGGTTTTTGTGTTCAGAAAAAGGTAAGTAGCTTTCAAAGTCTAATTATTGCTTCGCATTGTTATTTGCAAGGTATATTAGTAAGGGTTGTAATAAGAAAGCAAAGAAGCTCATAAGATCCTGAAGCATGGGTAAATCCTGCACAAAACCATTGTATTTTAAATAGTAGAAATACAGTAGATTGCCAAACAAATGAAACAATATAGGTACCTAAAATAGTACTTTGGGACTATTAAAACCTCTGTGCATTTATTATGAAGAAAATACAGTAAATAAGGTGCTAAATAAAACTGAAGATTATTTATTTAATGGTAAAATTAAACTGGAAAAAATGATGTAGTGAGATTAAGAATGTGAGCCATGCATGGAAAGCAGCATAGTGAGATTAATGAGGTTTCTTTTCCCATTCTAGATTTTCAGTGTTAAAATAATGAGCAAAGATAATTAGCATATATATCACTTTAAATTTTCATCATTTATTTATGGGTTTTCTAATTAATCTAATTTACCATTATTCTATGTATATAAGAATCAAAACATCCTATTGTAACTCATAAATGTTCACACATACTGCATTTCTCAAAAATAAAATTAATGATCAAAATAATGACTACAGAAAATAAAAGTAAGTCACTTCTGAAAAGAAAAGGAAACTCATCATGGTGATGCATGACTGTAATCTCAGGCTTCAAGAAGCCGAGGCAGGGGAATTTTGACTATGTTGAGTGATCTCTGGGGAACATGGAGTGCAGTGACAAATAAAAATGATTAATTTTAGGGAAGCTGCTATGATGGTTAATTTCAGGGACTCACTTGTCTAGATTAAAGAATTCATAGCAACACTGGCTCTAGTTGGTGGACTGACTGAATAGGGAAAATCCACTCTCAGTGGATGGATACTAGTTAATTGTTGAGGACTCAGATAAAGAAGAAAAACAATGTTGGGGATACTGTGATGCCTCTGTCTTGCTCCTGGTGTAGACACATCTGTGCTTCTCCACTAGCTCCTCAGAATCCCAAGCTCAGGAAAAAGTACTTGTTTCAAGTATTACTAATACAATAGCCAAAATATCCATTTTGATTAGCTGATGAATAGAAAAAAATGTTTTTCCATCTTTCAAATTCTGTTAACTATGTCACAAGGGTAGCATTTAATGTTTAGCCATCATAAATTATATTTGATCAGTCCAGAAGAGGCTAAGTAAATATGACTACATTAACAAGGTTTCTGCTTATTGTAGAATGTCTACACATTTTTATAGCTATGCATGTGTCAAGGATATGAACTCTCTAAATATGGTGATATTCCTGTAGAGAGCACTTAAAAGCACAATGTATTTCATTCTTTCAGATCTTGTTATAAAAATTTCAAAATCTTCCTCTCAAAGAATCTCCTGTAGCCTAGGCTGGCCTTTAAACTTGTGAAATAGCTGAAGATAGCCTGTAATTCCTGACCTTCCCTGATTCCTTGGCCTCCCATGGCTGTCATCACAGCTGCACCGTCCACACTCAGATAAATGCATTTAAAATTGCAGTATAATTAACATATTTACTGAAGATCTTTTGTACATAGAAGGATTTTATTTTCTTTCTAACAAAAAAATTTTTGCCGCCTATCAAGAACACTGTACCCTCTTTGGTTCATTGTTTCCATGTTATTTAACTTTGCTCATTGCTTTATCAAAGAACTAACAATGGAACTGAAGGAATAAAAGAGGTTTTTTTGTGGTTCACAGTTCAAGAGTACAGTTCATAATGGTGAGAAACTCATTGTGGCAGGAAGCTTGGTAGCTGGTCACAATGTGTATTCATTCAGGAAACAGAGAGAGGTAAATTCAGGGCATCTACTTGCTCTCTGTTTTTCTCTGTCTGTCTCTACCTCTCAACCCTTTCTCTGTCCCGTGTCCCCCTTTTTTTCAGTAAAGGACTCTAGCTCATGAAATGAAACCACCCAAAGTTAGTCTTTCCACCTCAAATAACTTCCTAGAGATAATTCCTCACAGAAACTCTGAGTCTAGCCTATTATAGATAATCCTTTACAGCTGTGCAGTGAAGTTGTCAACCAACATTAAGTCTCATGTATCAATTGTTATATAATAATTGTTTCATAATATTTTACTCATCAATTAGGCATTATTTAGAAGCAAGAGGATGCTATCTGAGTTCATAGGGTTGAGTGTATTTATTTTATGTAGAGGATTAGTAATAAAATATACTTCCTGTGCAAAAATTTAGAGAACGTTGTCACTGGACAAAGGGAAAACAAGGGGGAAGTGATGCCTAGAAAATTCTTTAAAAATAACCATATCCCTTACACCTTTAATTTATTTGAGGGTGTGTTGGTATTGAGGGATAGTAAGTGCTCTACCGTTATCTTTCCTTTCAGTTTCTTTGTGGATGGTAATAAAGTTACATAACAGACACTTAAAAAACACAAATTTTTCAATGCCTAGAAGAGTGCAAAGTCAAAGATCTAAGCAGTTTAATGCCTAGGATTGGTTTAATCCTCTTCATCAAAATTTTCCTTAAAACAGAGGAATAAAATCAAACCAAAATAAGTAATTCATAAAATAAAACATCTGAGTTTTACTAATATACCACAGAGTCTTTATGCATGATGAATATATATAATCTTTGGTCATCCTGAGAAGATTTTGGAGTCTACTAATTTTGTTGTCTTTGGAGAACATGTGCCTCATAATAAGAAGCATGCCATTTTTTTTTATCACAGTAAGGTGGAAAATAAGTGTTTGTTTCCATGTATACAGTGTTCTGGGTTGTCAAATGATACTTAGTAGAATTACTGCATTTAAGGTTAGGAGCATCACAGTTCAAGTCCTTGCGTGATTATGAAATAGTCTTTGCTTATGTGGCTTGATGTGGGATGGATTCTCCTCTGTATGCTGTGAACGTTTTATTACCATTGGTTAATGAACAAAGCTGTTTCGGCCAATGACTTAGTAGAGCAAAGCCAGGTGGGAAATCTGAACAGAGATATAGAGAGAAAGTAGGTGAGTCAAGGATATGTCATGTAGCTGCCAAAGGAAAAAGATGGAAGCTTACCAGTAGGCCCACAGCCTTGTGGCAATACACAGCCTGACAGAAATGGGTTAATTTTTAGTTGATTTTATTGAGCTATACATATTTCTCTGCTCCCCTCCTTTCCTCTTCCCTCCCCTTCTACCCTTTCCCATGGTCCCCATGCTCCCAATTTACTCAGCAGATCTTGTTGTTTTCTACTCTGATGTAGAATAGATCCATGTATGTCTCTCTTATGGTCCTCATTGTTTTCTAGGTTCTCTGGGATTGTGAATTGTAGGCTGGTTTTCTTTGCTTTATGTCTAAAAGCCACTTATGGGACTTCTTGAAACTGAAAAGCTACTTTAAAGCAAAGGTACGGTCAACAAGACAAAATGGTAAACTACAGAAGGGGAAAAAAATCTTCACCAACCCCACATCTGACAGAGGGCTTATCTCCAAAATATACAAAGAACTCAAGAAATTGGTCATCAAAAGATCAAATAATCCAATAAAAAACTGGGGTATATACCAAAACAGAGAACTCTCAACAGAGGAATTTAAAATGGCAGAAATGGGTTAATTTAAGATGTAAGGAATATTCTAGAGTAATTGGCCAAATAGTATTGTAATTAATATAGTTTTTGTGTGATTATTTGGGTCTGAACAGTTGGAAAATGAACTAGCAGTTTTGCCTATAGTAGCTTGTGCCCAAATTTATCTTTTGAAAAATAAGCAATTAAACAATAAATTAAAAACTCAATAAACTGTTCTTTAAGGAGCTTAAACATTCTTAAAATATATTCTTTTTGTATATAAAATTGGTTAAAAGTTCTAAATTGTTTCTTAACATTCTAATTACTATGCATATCAGAATGTCAAAGAGGATGTAATTGTCTTGAGGGTGAAATTTCATTTAGCTAATGTAAATACTTATAAATCTCTTTGTAACTTCCTGATAATTAAAAATAAATCACCAAGGGCGCTATACAAAAACTTAGAAAATATTTGCATAGATTTTACATCCAAGAATGTTTCAAACTATCAAGCAGTGAGAAATGAATTTATCTCATAGAACTCTGCAGTTTAATCTTATTAGCCAATTTATTTATTTAGTTCTTCGTGGCTATTTCTGAGTATATTTGAATGTGTGTGTGTGTGTGTGTGTGTGTGTATAATGACAGTCCATAGGTTATTTTTGGTCAACATCCCAAATGCCAATTTTAAGTTTGAGTAACAGATATAACTCTAGGGGTTCATGGTGGAATGGTGGATGCTACCTATTGAGTTGCTAGTATAGTTTTTATTTTTATAATAATAAATGTGGCCACATGGGTACATATATTAGAACGTTAGTGAAGGTAAAACTTGGCTCAGTGAAGCATTTAATTTGTCCTCAAATTCATTTTACTTTATCTATAAAAATATTTCCACACAGTATTTTCTGTACATATGAGGAATGCAAATGAAGTGGATGAGATTTGTTCTTCCTAGGTGTTTGTGTTTGCAAGTCTGAGACTCGGGCCTGAGCTGAGCCACATAGACACTATAAACGAACATTCTATCTATTCAGCACTTTTTATGTACCTAACTCGACATTTTTCTTTTATTCTAAGGAAAACCATTCAGAGAGCTGAGATTTAAATCTGGAAAATGTCTTCAAAGAGAACCATGAATAGGTTCAAATTACTATTGCATCTTCTCATAAGTTATCTGAGTCATGAAAACCAGGGTCTTTCAAGGTAATTGATAAGTAAGTGACTGACATGATCATCTTACTTCTATGGAATTTGAAAATAATAAATTTAAAAACATAAAGGTCAGAAACTTTCATCATATTGACATTTGTATCTATGTCTGATACAAAATTACATTGAAATTCAATATGTATGTGATATCTCTGCATCTAATAAAACTCTCTTCCCACTTTGTTCCTTAATTATTCTCTGTATGATATTCTTTAGAGCTCTATCTCAATCATGCCAATATCATGAATGTGTGTTTTCACATCTTTCTTAGTATAAACCACCATTTCTACAATATGTCCCCAGAATACCTTCATAGACACAAACCACGGTTTTCGGTCCCTCCACCATGCAAACTGATTTCTTTTTAAGAAACTTCTCATTTCTGTTTTCTTTGGTTCATGTTTCTCTGGCTCACATACTCTGTCTTAGGGCTTGATAAATAATTACTCATTTTTTTCATTAAAAACCATTGCACGATTACAGAGCAGCAAATAATTTCAGCAGATTATCACATAAAGGTCAGAACAAAGTCAATGGAAAAGAAACAAAAGTTATGAACAACTTGTGAAAATGAATCGCTGGTTGAAGGACCAGCTATGCAGTTTAAACAATACTTCTTGATTAGGAATATGTGTCCACTTCCTTCTCACAGTGCTGGAACACTCTCTGGCTAGCTTGAACTTGTGCAGGTCCTGTGCACAGCCTCTGTGAGATGGTGTGTGCATCAGTCCTATTGTGTCTGGAAGACGGTTTCCTTGGTATTTTATATACCTCTGTCTGTTTCAATCTTTCTGCCTCCTCTTCTACCTAGCTTCTTGAGACCTGAAAAAAGAGGTTAAAAAAAACATCCTATTTAGAAGTGAGTGTTTCAAAAAGCCTTTCACTCTCTGTATGTTTTCCAGTTATGGGTTTCTGTGTTAGTTTCATCTATTGCAGTAGGAAGCTGTAGTACAACTAATAAAATCCCAGAGACAGATATTGGGGTTCAAGCAGAAGATCGGAAAAGCAAAACAGACAAGTCATTAGAGAGTTCTTAGCTCTACCAAGGCTCAGACAAACAAAGGCAATCCAGTCCTCAGAGTGACTGCAGACTGCAATGCTCTCCACCAAACCTCAGACTTCAATGAGCTTCTATTGCCTTATATACCTCTCTCAGCCCAGTCATACCACTCCTGTCTCCATCTGCCTACTGTTGGGATTAAAGGCCTGTGATTCCTGAGTGCTGGGAGCACCTCTGTATGAGTTCTATTTCTCTTTTTAGACAAATTCAATCTCATGTAGTTCAGGGTAGCCTTGAGTCCTGGGGTTAAAAGTGTGTGTTGCCACTGCCTGCTCTCCAGTGGTTTAGCTCTTCACTCTGATATTCAGCCAAGCTTATTTATTAAAACACAAATAAAATATCACTTAGGTAGCTTCTTTGATGATGGCAGAGGTAGATGCTGTTTTATGGGCATAACAGAATATAATTTGTTATTTTATATGTTCCTTTAGCAGAAAAAATAGCATTTGAATTCCTCCTCGGTCCCTTCCCTATCTCATCTCAGGTTCTGGCCTACCCAGTAGTGTAAGAGATGAGTTCAATCTCATAGAGTGGACCTTAAATACAACTAGAGAGTAATCTGTTACTCCCACAACATATGTGCCAAGTTGTACCAGCATATCATACAGACAGGTCATCATTGTAGATGAAAGGGCTTGTTGCTGGTTTGGTGCTCTGGCAGCATGGAGTGTACTTCCCAGTGCCAAGAACAGTAGGGGTGAGGAACCTAGCTAGCCACCACCCAACTTTTCCATGCTCAATGAGATATGTGCTTTTCTTTAATAATAGGGCCTTACCAGTAGATTTGTCAATACCTTTGACAATAGCCTGAGTTGTTTGGGATGGAGTTGATGGAGGGGGAACCATGATCAGAATATATTGCATGAAAAAAATCAATTTCAGAGAAAATTGCAAGTATATGAGAAAAAATGGAGCATAGATTTTTTTTTTTTTTTTGGTTTTTTCGAGACAAGGTTTCTCTGTGGTTTTGGAGCCTGTCCTGGAACTAGCTCTTGTAGACCAGGCTGGTCTCGAACTCACAGAGATCCGCCTGCCTCTGCCTCCCTAGTGCTGGGATTAAAGGCGTGCGCCACCACCGCCCGGCCCTGGAGCATAGATTTTGATATCTAAACTATTTGCCTTCATTTTGACTTTCACCTAGTATAACATACATAGGAACTATCATTGATTGCATGTTTCTATGTACTTAAACAATGTATGAGAAATGTTTATTGCCTTCTTTCCACTAGTAGTCACACCTGAATGTAATCCCTAGCCCATTAACTTATTTTGAAATATTTGCATATTGTAATAGTTTGAATTAGACTGCTCCCAATAGGCTCAGGCATTTTAATTCTTGGTCTGTAATTGGTTGCAATATTTGGTAAGTCTTAGCAAGTGTAACTTTGCTGTAGGAAGTGCATCACCCTAGGGCAAGTTTTAGGTTTAAAAGCATTACTTCATTTCCAGTTTGTTCTCTGCATTTTACTTGCAGTTTAAGAGGTGCACTCCAGCTGGGTGTGATGGTGCACCACTTTGATCCCAGCATTGGGTAGTCAGAGGCAGTTAGAACTCTGTGATTTGAGGGCAGCCTGGGTTACATAGTAACTTACACGAGGGGCAAGACTGCATAGAGAAATCCTGTCTCAGTCTCCTTCTGCTCCATACAACAGGATACACCTGGTGCCACACTTATCCATTGTGGTGGTGATGACACTTATTCCTCTGGGACCAAAGACCTGAATAAACCCTTCCTCTGTAAGTTTCCTGGGTTACAGTATTTAATCACAACAATAGAAAAGTAGCTAATACGTATATAAGCTTTTCTCTACCTGTACCTGGGCAATTTTTATATATATTCCTGGTGAGTAATCCAATGGGTTGTGTAATAATTTCATTTGTTGAGATAAAATATTTGTAATTTGAGTCTGAAGCGTGTCACAAAACAAATAATTAGCAATTCTAAGTGATTGAGGATATAGTTTAGTTGACAGAAAATTTGACTTAACAAAAAGCTCTGAGTTTGATGACAGTTCTTTATAAAGTGGTCATGGCGATAAATACCTCTAAACCT
The DNA here is from genome assembly GCF_037038515.1 of Microtus pennsylvanicus. NCBI lineage: Eukaryota > Metazoa > Chordata > Mammalia > Rodentia > Cricetidae > Microtus > Microtus pennsylvanicus. The sequence goes on along the minus strand of NC_134580.1, from coordinate 56,562,975 downwards.
GGCATTTGGGAGTTGGTGACAGGAAGATCAAAAGTTCAGGCTCATTCTTGAATATGTGGGCTGTTAGAGTTCAGTCTATACTCAAGACCTTGCCTCAAAAAGTAGCTAATATTGAGTATTGTAGATTATTATTACAGGTGTCAAAAATAATCTGTTTTTAGCTATTCTAGGAATAGAGCAATAACGAACTGGAGCAAAGAAATCAAGATACAGGGCTTTAGTAGAACCACAAGGACAGAGAATAAAAAAAGTAATCTAGTGACTTCTAAATGAGAGTTAATGAGTGAATCTGATTGAGGGCGAAATGGGGAAGACGCAGAGAGAAATTCGAAGAAGAATAAACTGCATAGTCCTATGAGTAAGTACATAAGAGAGAGCTAATTAGAGCGAGATAAGTAATATTGATGGCACTGCTGTGTGCCTCCTTGGTATTCTAAAACCAAGCTGCCTTATCTTTATAAGCATACCCTGAAGGCGTCCCTTTTCTTGCGATTTAGAAATATTTTAAAATGAGGACTTAATACATTATTCTGAGCATTTTCTCATCAAGTAAAATTTGATTTTACAGTTGACTTGAGGATGGATAACTTATAATTCAAACCTAACATGTAAAAAAATAGTTTCAGACACAAAAACTTTGACAATATTAATAGTACTTTAACAGTCAATGGCCTCATAAAAGATGAGATATCTTAGTCATCAGAGGGTAATGTCGTGGACTTGATTCTGTGTCTTATAACCTGTGCTTTACTCATAAATGTTTAAAATCTTGATGTCAAATAAAAATAGAGGGGGGGCAACTTTTGTAGTTTGTTTTAATTTACATGCTGTAAATTTTGAGACACTAACATGATATTGGTGACCTGGACTTGGGACGAAGTGTACAATTAATTCTAAAAGCATATAACTCATAAAAACTAATTTCTTGGTATTTGGATATGTGCTAATTATTCACTTCCCTCCTTGTGTCTTTTTTTTTGTCTGTGGTATGCATCTGTTACCTGTTTGTGTTGCTTTTCTGTTATGAGTGTCTGACATCAATGTCCCCGAAGCCTGTCTGTCCCTGCCATATGGGTTTACTTTATCTTCAACGAATGACTTCAAAAACAGGGCATAAGAAAAGAATGACGAAGGCTTTACAGGAGCCTTTAACAGACTTCTGCAATTGAAGAACTTATTTTTCTGAACTAGTTGATCCAGACTATCACCCAAAACCACCCCCAAATGTTATCAAGATCTATCCACAAATCATTGTCAACATTTATGGGATATAATTCTTTTGTTTATGTAGCTTTTAAACCTTTCAGAAAATGTTTATCACAACATGAACACACACCCTCACAACCTCATGATATTCTAGGTGAAGGGAATAGAAAATTGTTGTCTTGAGTTTTCTGTTCTGCCTAGTTCCTGCAGTCGTTAAGTCCCAAAGAAATCACACGGAGGTCTACATTAATTATAAACTGACTGGCCCATTAGCTCAGACTCCTTATTAACTCTTACAAATTATATTAGCCCATTATACTTGTCTATGTTAGCCATGTGGCTCAGTACCTTATTTGACGAGGCAGTCACATCTTTCTTCTTCTGTGGCTGGGTTACAATTGCGGACTAGGACTTCCTTCTTCCCAGAATTCTTCTGTTCTCATTGACCTGCTTTTACTTTCTGTCTGTTTGTTCTGCCTATACTTCCTTCCTGGCTACTGGCCAATCAGTGTCTTATTAAAATACAATTGAAAGGGTATAAACCATTGTACCACACCAGAAGAATACCTATTGGAGAACAAATGATACATTTAACATACAATGTAAAAGCTGATTAAATGAGAGTACAAGGCATACTACCAAGGTTGGTTGCATGGCCTTAAAAGCAAGTAAAACTTAAGCCAGATGAGTACATAGTAGGATATTGAGTATGTGCTTTAAATGATCTCAAGGTATTTACACCTTGGTTGTAACGTCTGGCGTAAGTTCAGTCTCTTCAGAGTTCAGGATAGAACAACAGTAAGTTGTAGTGGTTCCTCTGTAGGCTTTATAGTCTGTAGGGGAAAGATCAAGGTGAGATAAGGATGAAACTCAGGTAAGCCCAATTTTATTGTAATAGGTGCTGGCCAAAAAAATCGAGTCTTTCCAGATGATTTTACTTTAGTCATATTTAAGCACAGCACAATTTAGAAAAGAAAATGTATTTGTATAGCAATTAACTCAGTTCCAAGTGCAAAACAATTTAAGACACCTTTTACATTGAAGCTCTTTTCAAAGTACATATGACTTCATCATCAAAATGGTTTCTTGTTGACTAAAAAAGAAACCCATAAAATAAAAATCAGAGAAGAAATTGTTCTTTAGAACACATGAGAATTAGATATAGCTAATGTTGTAAGTAATAGAGTAAATCTCCACATTTGTGAAAATTGCTGTATGTTATATATAAATGTTTATAAAGACACAGTACAAGACAAACAATTGAAAGTAAAAATATTCAAAGAAATTACAATGAATATTAAATCTTAGTCATGGAATAAACTGAGGGTATTGGGTCCCTGCATAGCTCAGCTTTTCTAGGCATTAATGTGACTAATCTACAGGTTCCTAAGTATTCTAAAGGGAGAAATAAAGGCTTAATAGAGTATTACCCTGGAGTCATTAATGTAATCCTTTAAAATGTATAGGTGTTTGATTTTTGTAGCAATCACTGAATATTTCAACAGTAATGTAAGAAATTTGCCTCTGGGTATCTTCTAATGACTTTTTATGTGACAGGATTGGCTATTGGCTTAGAAAATAAATTAAAAATCACAAGAACATTGTGAATATATTTTCCATACTAGTTGGCTTTCAGGCTATTCTCCAAATGCAACTGCCTTTTAAAGTTCTTTATGGGAAGAGAGAGAGAGAGAGAGAGAGAGAGAGAGAGAGAGAGAGAGAGAGAGAGAGAGATTTCAAAAGACCAGACTTGTTCAATATGTTCTAGCCTCTGTAAAGATCTCAAACATCATATTTTATATGTAATTTTCTCTAGTCCAGCTTGATGATTATTCAGAGAAGGAAAAAGGAGACAGAGACAGACAAACAAATGCGTGTGCGCACACACACAAATGTAGAGACAGAAAGAGAAAGAGACAAAGATAAATTGACACAGACAGCAGTCATACAGATACAGAGAGAGAGAGAGAGAGAGAGAGAGAGAGAGAGAGAGAGAGAGAGAGAATCCATCCAAACACTTTATCTCTTCTACAAGTGTAAAACAACTCTACAATGTTCATGGTTTTGTTTTTCATTTGTTTTGGTGTTTCATGTGTGCATTAATAGTAAATAGGCAGGGTATTGCTGGGCTATGCCACAGCTGCATTGCTTTGTCACTGACTTGAAGAAATATTCCCCTTTCAATTGAGGTGCTAGCACTACATTTTCAGGCTATGTCTTCATACCTTCCTCAAATATGTTAAGGCAGAAGTTCACAAAATGTCCCTGTCCAAGGAGACAAGCTGCCTTGCTGTGTGTGAAATGCAGGGAACTTGTGGAGGTGGCAAGACTGAGTTTTAGAACTAAGTCTTTCCCTTCCCCTCAGGCCTTGGATCAAAATCTAAAGGAGTTTTCTGATCATGATGTCAATTTCTGACCAATGGGAATACTAAAAGCCTCCAAATCAGAGAGGGGGGCCTATGAATTCATAGAGGAGTAAATATATAATGAGCACAAGGGTTGGCATTGGAAATAAAACTGAGTACTTTTTATTATTCTCATTATGGGTGTTCTTTGGAGATAAAGATGTTCATACAGTGAAACCCACTATTCCCAGGTGAGTTCCAATAAATGGAATCAATTCAGCTATGTTCAGTGACTTTCAGACAGCCAGTTTCAAAAGGCAATATGGGATAGTGAACAATGGGTGCTCCTCCTGTGTGCTTCATGCTCTAGTTTTACACAGAAGAAAAACACAACCTTACTGTCTAGCTTGAACAGCATTTCTATAGCAACTTCAATCAAAAATAAACTAAGTATCACAGGACCAAAGGGAGTTGAAAATAATGCTGTATTTCATTAAATGAAGTCACTTTTAAGGGTGATTTTCTAAGATCTAAAAATAGTGAATTTCTTTTTGTTGTGCCCTCATGGGTTTGCAGCACATTTTGTGAAATGCCAAGATTTGATATTGCTTTGAACAGATTTTCAAGTGCACCAAATACATAGCAAATTTGATCTCTCCTCTTTTTAAAATACCCCCATAAAATACACACACAGAAAGCATGTCCTACTTGTATTAAATAGTTGAAGACACACACAAGATTAATTTTGAAGAGCATAAGAAATGAATTGTAGATAAATTAATTGAAACTATTTGTTGAAAATAATAGGTTATATGAAATTTTTCTGCTGGCTCCATACTGTGTGTATCTTTAATTTGCAACTTTATTAATTCTTGGTGTCTGGGGTAATTACAGCACAGAGTATGTGGGAGGGGATAACTGATGTTTGGTTTAACTTGAGGCCCACAGCACAAGTGATATCCCATGCCCTATACAATCTGTGTGTCCAGGAACCAGAAACTGGATAGTCCAAAATCCTAGGGTAGAACCAAACATGCCTGATATACTTACATACCCAAATAAATAAATAAATAAACAAGCAAATAAATATTCTTCATGATATTCTGCTATACCCATAGATCAGTGTCTTATCTACTCATCATCAGACAGGCTTCCTTAGGCAGCAGATCAGAATGGGTGCAAAGACCCACATTTAGACATTGTGCACAGAGAGTGAGTCTAAATTATAGATCCCCATTAGGTCTTCATGCCACTCCCTCAGAGATCAGAGAACCTTGTGGAAGATGGGGAGGAAAGACTGTAGGAATCAGAGGCGATGGAGGACATGAGATCATGGTCCACCAAATCAAATAAGTCGGTCTCTCATGACTCATAGAGACTGGAGTGACAAGTCCAAGGCCTGTTGCATATATTATGGTCTTTACTAGGTACTTTGCATATATATTATGTCTGTACCTTGGTGTTCTTTTGAGACTCCTAATAGGGTGAGTTATTGTATCTGTATTTTTTATTTTTCTTCTTTTATACATCCTAAGCACAGTTTTCCTTCCCTCCTCTTATCCCAGTCCCTCCCTCCACTTCCCATCTACCCAAGAGATCCTCTTCTCCCCCATTTCCCTTCTTAAAAAGGCAGATCTCCCAGGAATATCAACCAAACATGGCATAACAAGTCGCACTGAGACTAGGCACATCCCTCATGTTAAGGCTGGATGAGACAACCAAGTGAGGGTAAAAGAAACAGAGACAGACATACTTCCACTGTTAGGGATCCCACAAGTACCTTGCTACACAAGAAGAAAGTCTTCAGAGTACTTACTACCATACAAGGTCCGTCATTGTTGCTTAAGTGTCTGTGATCCCCTACAAGCTCTGCTTAGTTGATTCTATGTGCTATGTTCTTGTGGGATTCTTGACCCCTCTGACTCCTACCCTTCTTCCTTCCTTCCACTCTTGCACAGAGTAGCGCAGCCTAGAGTTTTCCTTTGCGTGTCTGCATCTGCTCCTATCATTTGCTGGTGGCAACCTCTCTGATGACAATTGGGCTGGGAAAAAAATCTGAGTATAGCAGAATATAAGAGAGTATCATTAGGAATTCTTTAATTGACTTGTTTTGTGGGGGTGGGGCATAGAGATCTTGTTTGGTTCTATCCTGGGTCTCTGGGCTGTCCAACCTGCAATTCCTGATCCTCCCGGTAGTGTCAGGATGGGTTCTCTTTTGTAGCATGGGTTCAAAGTTGGACCAGTCATTGGTTGGGCATTCCTGTGAGTTCTCTGCTAGCTTTTGCCCCAGCACATCTTGCAGGCAGGACAAATTGTAGGTCAAAACTTTTGTCCCCCAATTGAAGAATTATTAAAAAATATGTGGTACATTTACATAATGGAGTATTATTCAGCTTGATAAAAAAAAGAGAACATGAAATTTGCAGGCAAATAGGTGGAACTAGAAAAAAAGCCACCACAAGTGAGGTAAGTCAGACCCAGAAACACAAACATGGTATGTTCTCATTTATAAGTGAGTATTGCTGCGGGAAGGTTTACAGCTTGTAACTACCCGCGTACTAAGGCGTGGCCTCATAGACTATTTATCCTAATGCTGAAGCATGCCCTGCCTTTTCTCTCCTCCCCCTGGATCCTGCTTGGTTAGATTGTTTTCGATCTCATCTCCATCCTCCGTTCAAGCAGAGAATCCTGGTTTTGTAAGTTTTCCCCTAAATAAATAAAGGTCTATTTTTCAATTCTGAGCCAGTGTGAGATTTCTTCTAAGCGCCCGATTTCTTCGCCCACCGGGGTATTAGCTGTTAATTAAAGGATAATCATGAACAATCCACCCACCTAGAGAGGCTAAGTTACAATGAGGACTCAAGCAGGAAAGCATGTGTCTTCATGGAAAGGGGAAATAGAATAGATTTAGTGGGTGAACTGGAGGACAGGAAGGTGAGGATCAGGTGGGGAGGGGGATGGAAGTTGAGTATACTGGGAGAGGCTACTGGAATTGGGGACCAATTGGAGGTTGGGGTAGAAATCTAGTGCAACGTTAAGTCCCTGGAATTTACAAGAATGACCCTAATGAAAACTCCTAGCAACAGGGGACCCAAGCCAGAATGGGTCAACTCCTGTGACCAGTCAAAGCTTCAGTGGAGGAATTGGGACAATAAGCCAGCCACAAAACCTTTGACCTACAATTTGTCTCTGACTCTTTGACTGCTACTGGGCCTCCTTTGCTCCTATTGGGTAGCAACATGAGGGCTTGGCCTTCTCTTGTTGTATGTTGTTTTGTTATATTTGGTTGTTGTCTCTTAGAGACCTGCTCTTTTCTAAAGAGGAAATTAAACAGGGAGGCAGTGGATCTGGGGAAGGGAAGAAGTGTGGCAGGGAGAAGTGGAGGGAGGGATGTGCTTTATGAGAGAAGAATATATTTTAAATATAAACAAAGCAAAGAAAATCCATTCACATTCTGTGCTTTTTTTAGATTTTTCCATGCTCTGTCTTACCATTACTAGAGATACTAATAATAACCAGAGGTGGCAGTTGAGAAAGTCTTTGAAAAATGCAAAAAAAAAAAAAAAAACCCAAAACAAAAAACAAAAAAAAAAAAAAAAAAGCTCTGTCATGGCAGAAAGCCCAGTCCTTAAGAACACCCATGTTCCAGAAATTTTAAAGCCCTGTTTTAAATGTTCTTGTAGTGGTTATTTCTGACCGATTTTTGGTGGATTCGCCTTAAGGATCAAAACTGTGATAATGTTTATCTTCCCATCTAGACTCAAGAATTGAAAAACTCTTGGAAGAGGCTACTCAAGCAAAGTCTGCACATCCTTTCTGAAATGGGCTCACTTCAAGAGCAAATGAAAACACAACTGCAGGAGCCAGGAAGAGAGTTTTTATCTTCGGTAGTGAGAGCCACTTGTGAAGCCCCAGAAGATGTTGTTGATGTCAGACATTTAGTTCAAGGGGAAGCAGGTGAAAGAGAATTTATTAACTAAATGGGTAATGGTGTTACTTACATTCACACCGAGTTTGGCAGAATAAAATCATTTAGTTTAAAATTAACAAACCTCATACAAATCTGATTTTTTTCCTGAATAGATAGCACTTCAACTTATATAAAAATGATTACATTGAATATATTCTTTTATACCATTTACACATCTTAATTTTGTTATTTTCATTTCTACTTTATGGACTCCATTGAGAATGGAAAAGAATAGGGAGAGGACATGAGAAGACATGGCTTTTTATTTTGCTTTTGTTTTTGTACTATCCTGGCTCTCATTGCTGGTACTGATGTTTCCCAAGAGGAACACCTTGCTTCTAAGGTTGATATTCCTGTGAATTTACATGGTACTAGAGGTGGTAATATTTCAGGACATGCTTTCTGAAAAATCATCTATAACGTAAAGCTACCTGAGGAAAAGACTTGTTTATATCATTTTCAGTAAAGAAGCTTCATCACCTCTGTAGATTATGCTGTGACTTTTAACTAAATAATTATTAAGGATTTAATTGCAAAAAAAAAACCCCAAAAAGACATATGTAGATTTAGAATATTCATTGGATTTGCATACAAGTAAAGGTTATAAGACTGAGTTTCTGTTTTTATCTGTGAAATTGGCATATGATTGATGGGAACACAGGGTCAGAGTTGAAGACTGAAATAAATTCTAAACTACCCCGGAAGAAATACCTTTTGTTCCAGCACAAATCCTGGCAAAATATATAATGCCTTTGATGACTTCTTATTCAGTGTTGTATGGTAGTTTAAAAAAAAATCTCAAAATGTTGACTTTTTCTTTATTCACTATATTTAATCTCTTTGTTTCCCATTTCATACACATTATCATCTTATCAGTAAATATTTGAACATTACCCAGCATAGTATGCATTGACAACACATGGTAATATGTCAATATGCACAGGTTTTATTTTATAATAAAATATTTATCAATCAAAATGATGGAGTCACTTAGGACAACTGGATCTAATCTTTTATAATCATCTTCTGTTTCCTCACTGATATACTTTCCCTACTTCTTTCAGGTCTGTTTAAATAAAGTGAACATCACCTTATCTCATAGCTCAAACTATTATTGAGGAGTCCTTTTATATCTGCCTTTTCTTAAGCAAGATCTTCTCTGTTCATGATTTTCAAGTGCCTTGGCTCACACTATTTTTAATTTAGTTTTCAATAGACCTTTTGGTGGACTGCACCTTTAGGAATGTTTTCCTTTAATATGTACACTACAGAGTGTCTTTCAATAAGCAAGAAATGACAGCCCTTCCCTAGCAGGGAAGGGTCATCAGGGTTGTTTGAATGTTGGCTGTAAGTGCAAAGCATTCTGGCTGGTCACCACCTGAGAAAGCGTTCCCTGCTGGTAGAAGTCAATATGTGTCGGACACATATTGTGAACATACTCTTGGACAGTCCTCTCATATGCAGGAGCTCATGATGTGTTTATTCTAAGTACAGTGTATTCAGGCTGTAGAAATGCTTTGAAATCTCCAAGATGCTCCTTACGGAAATAGAATGTGTTAATACTACCATTGCTGCTGTCATCATTTATAGTCTTTTGTAATTTTCTTTAGTTCGAGTGGGATTGACACAGGATGGCTGTCTTTCACTTCCTCTCAAGTTAGTCTTTGGACTTGTAATCCCTCATACCATAATAGATGTATGATATTGTTTGCCAATTTGCATTTCCATTAGTTCAACAACATGCTGCTAAACTACTATTACTCAGTGAACATATTCTGTGTGTTGAGAGATGCTGCATTAAAATGAATTGTATTTATCTACTTTTACAGTGACTACAAAATACCAAGTGGTTCTATTACCCTTTAATGACTAAACTTGAACGAGCACGTAAACGTTTTAAAGCTGTGTTTTCCAGAAATGGTTCTTAGACTAGCAGTGCCAACATTATCTGAGAGCCTGCCAGAAATGCTCCCATATGCATCAGACCTTTTCAGGAGGCTCAAAGATATGTGTTTTAACAAGGGCTCGGGGGATTCAGTTGATACTGGAACTTGAGATCCACGTTTTTATAGGATGCATGTTAGAGAGGTCAGTTGACTCTGGAGGGAACTGACGACAGGATTGTTGAGCTATAATAATATAAGTAGAAGATGAGAATGAAGTGATTGTTTTCACATTGAAATGAGGAGTCAGACAAGAACAACTCAATATGGGGATAAGAAAAAAAAAGGATTTTATTTAACATCTGAAAAGTGCACATACAAATATAAAGAGATAACAGCAATTAAAAGATGGGTTAAAAGCTATTGAAGTCATGCTGGTTCCCCCTGTAAACACTGAATTCAGGAATGTGAAGCCAAAGGACTTGAGAGAGTTCGAGGCTATTCTAGGCTATAGTGTGAAACCTGTAGGAAATGAGAGAGAGAGAGAGAGAGAGAGAGAGAGAGAGAGAGAGAGAGAGAGAGAGAGAGGAAGCAAACACAATGCAACTGAATACTAAGCTTACTTGTGTCATTCTTTTGTTCAGTAGTTGCTTCAGCAGTCAAGGTAGATGGCATCTATTCAAAACATTGCAGCACCCATGGTGCTTGCTACAATGTGTTCACTGTGGATGCTTTGGTGTCTTTCTGTAGATCAAACCTCCCCACAGCGGGCTTTTTTCTGAAATTTCTATTGTTGGATATCTTGTCTCACTGAAGATGCCACTTGCAGTATTTCCATACTACAAATAAAAAAATAGAGGTTGTTTTCTAGTTTTCTTTCCTTGAATTTATTCTCTGATCAAATGTTCCTTTAGGAATCTTCCCTGTTGCCACTTATTGAAGTATGTATGGTTGTGCTCAATTCATGCAACTATTACTCATTTTTCTAGCCTACCAGTATATTATGTGTTTATCATTTCTGTAAACATAACTTTGTGTTTAAAAAGTGACTGCTACACAGTACATGTTCATTAAATTGTTACTAAATGAAAAGAATTGGAGCAAAAATATATAATTGAGCAGCTATTTATTGTGAAATTATATAGTATGAATACATTTTAATTAGTACATAATCAGGACATAAATGACATCTTATAAAAGGTATGAGAAGGAAGATGACCGAGTAGTAGATGTGTTAGGAAAACTCTATCCAAGTTTCTTAACAAAATGCTAGAACATACACAAATTAGTGAATGGAACCTCATGAAACTGAAAAGTTGCTGTAAGGCAAAGGATACCATCATTCAGACAAAGTGGCACATCAACCCAGACTTAATAGGGGGTTATATCATGTTGTCGAGTATTTTGATCACACTTGGACACACCTAAGACTCCCAATGAAGCTAAACCTTGAATCAAAGAGCAGAGCCACTGACTGACCAGATTTGGCAGTAGAGAAACCAATAATTTGAGTAAAAAAACCCACAAGAAGGAAAGGGCAGAGACTTAAATTTGGTGCTTTTTTTTTTTTTTTGGTTCTGAAACAAGGAGAGAGGCATGTTTCTTATAGTGTCTCTGGCCAAATAGCAAGGTCAACTAGTTACTGCTCACCCTTTCTGAGTAGCAGGGTTTCACCCCAGTCTTTGACTCCTGAGTCTTATTGATAACCGAATGATAGAGACTTAATTTAAACCTACATATAGTATGTAGTTGACCATAAACCCTGTCAGTTCTCAATATGAGTGGCTGGTGGAGTGCAGATGTTGAGGGCATAGGGCTGCAGATAATAATTAAAATATCTATAGATTCATATGGAACCACTAAACTGACTGAAAACATCCATTTTTGGAATATATAAAGAACTCAAAAAATTCGGTACCAAAACCCAAAAACTTAATTTGTAAATGGGGTGCTAATATAAGTCGTGAATTCTCAAAAGAAAATATTTGGTTACCCTGAGAAACAGTTTGATAGCATTCAATATCATTATCATAAGGGAAGTGCAAATCAAAACTACTCTGAGATATCATCATATACCTGTCTGAGTGGCTAAGATTAATTCAATATATGGTAGTTCATGCTGGTGAGAATTTGGAGAAAGGAGATCATTCTTCAATTGCCGGTAGAGGTGAAAACTTGTACAGTTACTGTTGAAATTAGTGTGGTGGTTCCTCAGGAAAATGAACATTGATTTAACTCAAGATCCAGAGATAGGACTCGTGCAAAAACCCAAAGGAAGCTTCATCCTGACACAGAGATACTTGCTAAACAATATTAATTGTTACTTTCCTCATAAAAAACATAATTGGAAACAATCTAGATGTGCTTCAACATGAGACTGGATAAAGAATATGTGGTAATTGACACAATGGAGTACCACTCAGACATTAAAAATTAAATCATGAAATTTGATGTAAATGGATGGAACTAATAAAAAAAATCCCCAGTGAAGTAACACCAACCCACGCAGAGAAATATGTTATATATTTGTGTATATGTGGATGTTAGTTGCTAAGTGAATGACAACGACACTGCAATTCATAGAACCACAGTGGCTAGGTATATACTAAGTTATGAGGAAGGTTAGATAGGTCTCCTATGGAAAGGAAAATAGAGTCAATAATTATGGATGGGCTGGATTGATGGGGTCTGGAATGGTAGGATCAAGTGGGGAGGGACAGAGGAGAGGTGGACAAGAGAGAAAATACTGGAAGAAACAGGTAAGTTTTTTTTTTTTTTTATTGAGAAAAGGAGGGAAAAAAAACAAGTTTCCACCTCCTCCCAGGCTCCCATTTCCCTCCCCCTCCTCCCACCCTTCTCCCCATCCCCCCACTTTTTCCCCCTCCCTCTCCAGTCCAAAGAGCAGTCAGGGTTCCCTGCCCTGTGGTAAGTCCTAGGTCCTCCCCCCTCCGTCCATATCTAGGAAGGTGAACATCCAAACTGGCTAGGCTCCCACAAAGCCAGCACATTACGTAGGATCAAAACCCCGTGCCATTGTCCTTGGTGTCTCATTAGCCCTCATTGTTCGTCATGTTCAGAGAGTCCTGTTTTATCCCATGCTTTTTCAGTCACAGTCCAGCTGGCCTTGGTGAGCTCCCAGTAAATCAGCTCCACTGTCTCAGTGGGTGGGTGCACCCCTCGTGGTCCCGACTTCTTTGCTCATGTTCTCCCTCCTTCCGCTCCTCATTGGGACCTTGGGAGCTCAGTCCAGTGCTCCAGTGTGGGTCTCTGTCTCTATCTCTATCCATCACCAGATGAAGGTTCTATGATGATATGCAAGATATTCGTCAGTATTGGTATAGGCTAGGGTCATTTCAGGTTCCCTATCCTCAGCTGCCCAAGGAACTAACTGGGGACGTCGGCTTGGGCACCTGGGAGCCCCTCTAGGGTCAAGTCTCTTGCCAACCCTAAAGTGGCTCCCTTAACTAAGAATTGTGCTTCTGTGCTCCCCTATCCAACCTTCCTTTATCCCAATCCTCCTGTTTCCCCAAGTCCCCCCCTCCTTCCCTTCTAACTTTTCTCTCCGCATCTCCCCTTACCCCCATCCCACCCCACCCCCAAGATCCCAATTTTCTCCCCGGCAATTTTGTCTACTTCCCTTAGCCAAGAGGATAACTATATGTTGTTCCTTGGGTTCACCTTCTTGCTTAGCTTCTTTAGGTTCACCTATTGTAGACTCCGTGACCCTTATTTATGGCTAGAAACCAATTATGAGTGAGTACATCCCATGTTCATCTTTTTGGGTCTGGGATACCTCACTCAGGATAGTGTTTTCTATTTCCATCCATTTGCATGCAAAATTCGAGAAGTCATTGTTTTTTACCGCAGCATAGTACTCTAACGTGTATATATTCCATACTTTCTTCATCCATTCTTCCATTGACGGGCATCTAGGTTGTTTCCAGGTTCTGGCTATTACAAATAATACTGCTATGAACATAGTTGAACAAATGCTTTTGTCATATGATAGGGCATCTCTTGGGTATATTCCCAAGAGTGGTATTGCTGGGTCCAGGGGTAGGTTGATCCCGAATTTCCTGAGAAACCGAAACACTGACTTCCACAGTGGTTGCTCAAGATTGCATTCCCACCAGCAATGGATGAGGGTACCCCTTCCTCCACAGCCTCTCCAGCAAAGGATATCCTTGGTGTTTTTGACTTTAGCCATTCTGACAGGTGTAAGATGATATCTCAAAGTTGTTTTGATTTGCATTTCCCTGATTGCTAAGGAGGTTGAGCATGACCTTAAGTGTCTTTTGGCCATTTGAACTTCTTCTGTTGAGAATTCTCTGTTCAGTTCAGTGCCCCATTTTTTAATTGGGTTAATTAGCATTTTAAAGTCTAGTTTCTTGAGTTCTCTATATATTTTGGAGATCAGACCTTTGTCTGTTGCGGGGTTGGTGAAGATCTTCTCCCAGTCAGTAGGTTGCCTTTGTGTCTTAGTGACAGTGTCCTTTGCTTTACAGAAGCTTCTCAGTTTAAGTATGTCCCATTTATTCAATGTTGCCCTTAATGTCTGTGCTTCTGGGGTTATACATAGGAAGCGATCTCCTGTGCCCATCTGTTGTAGGGTATTGCCCACTTTCTCTTCTATCAGGTTCAGTGTGTTTGGGCTGATATTGAGGTCTTTAATCCATTTGGACTTGAGTTTTGTGCACGGTGATAGTTATGGGTCTATTTTCATTCTTCTACAGGTTGACATCCAGTTGTGCCAGCACCATTTGTTGAAGATGCTTTCTTTCTTCCATTGTATACTTTTACCTCCTTTATCAAAAATGAGGTGTTCATAGGTTTGTGGGTTAAAATCCGGGTCTTGTATACGATTCCATTGGTCGACTTCTCTGTTTTTATGCCAGTACCACACTGTTTTCATTACTGTAGCTCTGTAATAGAGTTTGAAGTCAGGGATGGTAATACCTCCAGAAGATCCTTTATTGTATAGGATTGTTTTGGCTATCCTGGGTTTTTTGTTTTTCCATATAAAGTTGATTATTATCCTCTCCAGATCTGTGAATAATTTTGATGGGATCTTGATGGGGATTGCATTGAATCTATAAATTGCCTTTGGTAGAATTGCCATTTTTACTATGTTGATCCTCTCAATCCAAGAACAAGGGAGGTCCATCCATTTTTTGGTATCCTCTTTAATTTCTTTCTTCAATGCCTTAAAGTTCTTGTCAAATAGATCTTTCACTTTCTTGGTTAGATTTACCCCAAGATATTTTATGCTGTTTGTGGCTATCGTGAATGGTGAAGCTTCTCTGATTTCCCTCTCTGCTTCCATATCCTTGTGTATAAGAGGGCGACTGATTTTTTGGAGTTGATCTTGTATCCTGCCACATTACTAAAGCTGTTTATCAGCTGTCAAAGTTCTTTGGTGGAGTTTTGGGGGTCGCTTATGTACACATATCATAGCATTGTTGTTGAATTCTATCTTTAATCCATGGTGATCTGATAAGACACAGGTGGTTACTAATATTTTTTTGTAACTGTGTAAGTTAGCTTTGCTACCGAGTTTGTGGTCAATTTTCGAGAAGGTTCCATGAACTGCAGAGAAGAAGGTATATTCTTTCCTATTTGGGTGGAATAATCTATAGATGTCTGTTATATCTATTTGCTTCATTACCTCCATTAATTCTCTAATTTCTCTGTTAGGTTTCTGTTTGATTGACCTGTCCATTGGTGAGAGAGGAGTGTTGAAGTCTCCTACTATTAGTGTGTGTGGTTTGATGGCTGCCTTGAGTTTTAGTAATGTTTCTTTTACGTACGCGTGCGCTTTTATATTAGGGGCGTAGATATTCAGGATTGAGACTTCATCCTGATGAATTGTTCCTGTTATGAGTATAAAATGTCCCTCTCCATCTCTTCTGATTGATTTAAGTTTGAAGTCAACTTTGTTAGAGATTAGTATGGCCACACCTGCTTGTTTCTTAGGTCCATTTGCTTGATAAGCCTTTTCCCAGCCCTTTACTCTGAGTAGGTGCCTGTCTTTGTGGTTGAGGTGTGTTTCTTGCAAAGAGCAGAATGTTGGATCCTGTTTTCGTATCCAATCTCTTAGCCTGTGCCTATTTATAGGTGAGTTGAGCCCATTAACATTAAGTGATATTAATGACCAGTGGTTGTTAACTCCGGTCACTTTTTTAGTAGTAGGGTTTGTGTGTTTCCCTTCTTTGAGTTGCGCTGGTGAAGGGTCTCTAGATGTCTGAGTTATTGTGGTCATTGTTGGACTCCTTGTTTAGTGATTTTCCTTCTATTATTTTCTGTAAGGCTGAATTTGTGGCTACGTATTTTTTAAATTTGTTTTTATCCTGGAAAATTTTGTTTTTGTTTTTGTTTTTTTGTTTTTGGTTTTTTTGAGACAGGGTTTCTCTGTGGCTTTGGAGCCTGTCCTGGAACTAGCTCTGTAGACCAGGCTGGTCTCGAACTCACAGAGATCTGCCTGCCTCTGCCTCCTGAGTGCTTGGATTAAAGGCATGCGCCACCATCGTCCAGCTAGAAACAGCTAAAATTAAGGACAATTAAAAGGGTAGTATGGAAGCATAATACAGTAGAAGTTTCCAAATAATATACTTGCATGAAGGGGATCTAAATAAAATTATCAAATAATAGAAGTCCCAATATGCCATTTCTTATCATCATCATAGGACATTTATTGCACTGGGATTGGTTTATATAAAATTATATTGTTGACCAAAATAGTCCTATAAGAATCCCCCAACACCTGAGGTTTTAACAAAGTCTATACTTTGCTCTCCATAAAATAACAGCAAGGCACCATTGCTAAAGATAACACCTGCACAACTATTTAAACATGGAGAAGTTAAATTAAGGCCTACATGTAGTCTTCACTCCTACATGCTAGTGATTGATACAGGAATGTAATTTACATACCACTAAAAAATGTTAACAGCAACCCAACCACAAACTTTTTGATCTACAATGGTGTATTGCTAGCAAATTATGCTAGTGAAAGGCAAAGTTTAAGGAATAACTAACCAATATCTGATTTGACTTAAGACCAACCTCAGGAGATGGAAACCACACGAGATAGTGCTTGTGTGACCAAAAACCTACAAAAAGATAATCCAGGGACCTAGAGTAAAACCTTTAGAAAAAAAAACAGTACAATTATGAAGAACAATTAATAAATCTCAAAGTCAGAAGTTGGGGTTCAATCTAAAGATCTAATAAGCAAAGCAACCAGCCCCTGGCTCTTACCTCAACCTCAGTCTGAAATGGTGGTCCTGCCCCCAGGAATATCAGAATAAGACTAAGACTGTGAGCTATCTTCTTCGGTTTTATATTGCTCTCTAAGGCTGGGATTGAAGGTGTGCACAACTGGGATTAATGGCATGAACTGCCCTGTTTCTGAGGCAGCTAGTGTTTCTTCTGGGAATAAAAGTGTGTGCTACCAGTGCCTGGTTTGTAAGGCTGACCAGTGGAGCTGTTTTACACTTTGCTCTTCAGGAAAGCATTATTTATTATAATACAAACGAAGCGGCACTACAAACTGACTCCTAATGATATTGTACTATGCTCACAGATCAGTACCTTGCTCAGTCATCATCAGAGAAACTTCCTTCTGAAGCAGATAGAAATAAATACAGAGACCCACTACAAGCCATGATACATAAAGTGAGAGACATCAGAACATTCAGCTACAAGCAGAATGTCTCTATGAAATCCCTCCTCTCAGGGCTGCAGTGAAGACTAAGTGTACGAGATAGAGCTCATGGAAGGACACCAAGAATACATGACCCCTCTAAGTCAACAGGATCAAATCTCATATGAGTTCACAGAGACAGAGACAGCGTGAACAGGACCTGCATGTGTGTATACCAGGTTCTCTGTGTGTTATACGATACTGTATTTATTATGTATAGCAATATCAATGCATATATATATGTGTGTGTATGATATATACTATCATATATTATAACTTCCAGTTTAGTGGCTTCTCTATGGGATTTCTTGAGTGTGTGAATTAGTGGATCTCTCTGGTGCCTGCTCCTTCTGTTGTTTGATTTGTATAATTTTGATGTGTTACATTTTGTTTTATTTTAGTAATATTTTTCATTTTCCCTAAGAAGCCTGTTTGTTTTCTAATGAGAGACAGAAAGTGAGCCGATAAGGATGAGATGGAATTTGGGAGAAAATAGGAAGGGTAGAGGGAGGAGAAACAGTAATCAGAACATTATCTATGAAAAAAATCTATTTTCAATAAAATGGAATAAAACGTTATAAGGGAAAAGGAAAAAATTTATATCTTAAAGTCAAAACATCTAATCTTTAATTTGGCAGTGAAAAACATTTCTTTTGATGTTGAAAATATAGATAATCACTGCTACAATGGAGGGGAACAGAGAATATTTGTTCTAAGTCTTGAATTTAAATATACCACCGAAAGTTTAGTGTGAGAACAAACACAGGGACATTATGTACGTGTATACATATTCCTTATTTATGCATATACACATATATAATAAAGATATTTTTAGGTATATAATATATTATTAAATACATATTGTATAATATGTAGTAGACATATGATAAATACATGTGTAATATATCTTTGTTATATATACATATATTTATACATATTTATTTATATATAGTGTAAAATAATCAAACAAACTAAAAATGAAATTCTGATCCGTGAGGTCCATTCTCAATGAGATAGCGGTGAGTATTTTCACAGAAGATCAAGTAGCCTGTCTTGACTTTCACAGGATTATGTGCTGCTGTTAAATCTTATTAACACAGAGCTTGGCAAGAGCAAGGAAAACAAACGCTGGCTCTCTCAGGTAAGAATTTCCCTGTAGGCTTTGTGTATCAGTTATTTTCTGTAAAGCACCAATAAGTGGAAGATTTATCTTTCATGTACCTGCTCTCAAAAGATTGGCAGAAACCATGGTTGTTTTAAGAGGAGCTTTATCTTCCTTGTTTGGAGATGCCTATGCATTCTTTGTATCGGCAGTTTTGAATGCTGGAGCAGCTTGTTTTCTGCGATTTCTGGAGATGTCATGACATCTAAAATGCTCTTTTACTCTGATTAGATCGCCCTACGTCCAAGTCCCCAGTAACTGAGGGATTCCTATTTCCATAAATTCAATCAAATCATCTTCAGAATTTGCCCAGCCCTAGAGTCTAGCAATATACAATCAAGTCTGTTTTTTTAACTACTCAATCTTGTTTAGCAAAACCTGATTAGATTTTATCATCCTACTCATTAAAGATTCCATCTGTTTAAAACCTCCTTTCTGTTGGAATAGAACTCATTTCTTTATCTATGCTTTCTTGATGGCTTATTCATTTGGGGATGGTGCAATTCAAACTGGGAGCTGCTTGTATTTTTATTTCATTTTAGCTTATTTAAATACATGATTTATCTTTTTTCATTTGGAGAAATTAATAATATTATTCCTTTAAATACAAAATTCTAGACAGTTTGTTTCAGTTTTAAACAGTATGCTGTGTCCAGTGAAATGAAATCTAAGGTCTCTACAACACAGGAGTTAACAGACTTAGTTAAACACACAAGAATAGTACAAGGACATTTGAGATGGGTGATGCATATGCTTAGTGTCATTGCTTCAGTGACATGTCATAAAGATGTGCATATGTCCAACCACATTAAGATGTGCGTATTAAATGTGTACATTTTACATGTTTCTATTACAGTTTAATATAACTTAGAAAATTACAACTAGTTTCAGATGTGTTGATTATGATAATTAGTACTAAAATACGTGCTAAGGGGAAATCTCTAAATTTAAGTAAAACACTTATCTGGAGGACAGATATTTTTAGGAAAGATTATGTCATAAAGGGAGAATAAAATATTCCTTAAAACAGTGTTTTTTAACTTGTGGCTTATAATCATTTTGTGGGTTGAAGTAGCAAAGATTTAGTGTTTGGGCTCACCATGCTTTGATGACCTGTATTACAATTCATAGCATTTGGAAGGTTGAGAGCTACTGCCTTAAAAGGAGGTGTGCAGGGAAACCTGAAGCGTTGTTAAGGGAGGCTTCTGAAATTTGTAAACAAATCCCACACTTTCAAAAATAGTTCTTAAGTCAAGTTAACCAATTATTTGGATTTTAAATAGCTTTTTTATGAAATAGAAATATTAATACAACTAGCTACTTCTGGGTTTAATTGTATAGTATGGAAACTCTTATTCAGTGGACTATAATGCAGCTTTAGGTAAACCGTCTGCAGTTGTCTGCAGTTTCTCACTCCTGACTCTATCCCATTCCTATATCACTTGCTCTCAGTGATTCGTATTTCAGCTGTATTGTATTTGCTTCTTGAGGGCGTTTCAGTTCCTTAACCTAAAATCTTTCCCATGTCACATGACCAACCTTATCAACCATTTTTTAGCACACAGCCCTCTCTAAAAACTCCCTTCTTTTGTAACAACATGATAAAATTTCTAGTTTCTATTCTTCAATCATCCATCACTATTTGAAATTATAGTATTCGTTTGTAGACATAGGTATTATCTTCCCCACCAAAATGACAGTGTACTGACAAGGTAAGCTAATTCTATTCCTATCCTAGTATGCCCTTAAGTCCAAATAAATCTTTTTAACAAAGTAAGCAATGGATAATTATTGAAATAACAACTAGCTTAATGAATATGTATAAATAATTTAACACTTATTTTATATATTATTAATGAGTCTCTGAAATGAAACATCAATCTAAGAAGAATATCAATCTTTTAAATATCAAGACAATTTTATTTGTATTACTCAGATTTGCAGTATTCAAACATATTGAAGATGCAAAAGAAGAAAAAATTCCTGGCCATTCCAGTAGATGAGTAAGAAAAATATAATATTAAGAAGTGATTGGAAAATATTATTAGAAGATACACATCATTTAAATGCTACTCTTCTTTATAATTTCATGAGAGTAGTACTATATAAGTTATTCTGATAAATCTGTTAAGAAAATAGTAGATAATGCAGTTCAATTCACAGACATGTTTTATATCAATGAAAAAATTAAAACCAGTAAGTTTATGTTGATCCACAGTTATATGCATAGAATATAGAATGCAAAATTTGTTAACTTTTTCTTTATTCTTATAAAGCACACAACCTAGTAGAGAAAAAAAGTACAAACAGTTGTAAAGGTGTTGGTGCCGTTGATTAAGAGACAGTAATTACTACTTGGGCTAAGGAATAGGCATGCTAAATGCAAGCACTCACCTCTTCTCCAAACTCATTCCCCCAGTTTGTCTCATCCCCAGCTTTGAAGCAGACTGCCTGCTGCAACCTCCCCTCCTCTTTGTCCCCATGAACCATGCTCATCAAATTTTTTTATTCCAAACTTCCTCTCCCCCATTCATCCTCTTATTGAAGCCTTCAGATCCAGTGTTTCCCAAAAGATACTCCACTCCAAACATCCCTCCCTCAACTCATCACTTTATAGTAGCCTCCAATCCAAGAGATAGTTCATGGGAAAGCAAAGGCCTCTCCTGTCAGGGAAGAAGGTAGCCTAACTGGTGATTTTCACATCTCCCTCTTTAACTCAAAATATAATCCCCACTCTCACTCCACACTCTGTAACAGACTCTGCTACAACCTCCCCATCCTATCTTCCGACTTCCAGTGGTTGATAAAGAGCAGTCTTTCCCCCCTGTCGTAATTAGGGATTTTATTGCAGTGAAGGGGCACCACGTCCATGGTAACTCTTATAAAGGAAAACATTTAATTGAAGATGATCTACATTTACACTGTCACAGGTTTATTCCTTTATCATCATGGTGGGAAACATGGCAGCATGCAGGCTGACATGGTGCAAGAGAAGGAGCTGAGGGTTCTACGGCTTGATCCATAGACAATAGGTAGCAAACTGTTTACCAAACGGAGCATAGCTTGAGTAAGAAGACCTAAAATCCCATCCCCACAGTAGCATACTTCCTCCAACAAGGACACACCTACTCCAACAAAGCCAAACATCCTAATCGTGCCACTCTCTTTGGGGGACTATTTTCTTTCAGACCATCACAACCCCAAATATCCTCCTCACTTTCCTGTTATCCCATTTCTCAATCACAACAGGTATTCCTTGGAAACCTACCAGCCACAACTTTCAGAGAAGTAAGGAGGCCAGAAAAGCAGGAAGACAAGCTTTAAATCATTCTTCCTCCTCTAGTTCTTATCCAATTTTTCCTGTCTCATCCTCAGGTCTTTAGCAGGATACGTGTTTTCTCTTCTCACTCTCTGTGTTCCTTGCCAGGGGACTAGGTACAATCTGGTGGGACATACTGTTTTTCTTCTATTTATGGACATATAAGGACATGGAAAATTTAAAAAAAGTTTGCAAGATCAAGAGCTGATTAGGACACCGAGTTCAAGTAAAAACCATAAAATGTTCCAAGATATTGCCACCCATCAATACCCAGATTTGTGGTCTAGACAGAAGCAGTAGTAACTGTTCAGGGGAGGGTGGGGGCACAAACAGAAGCAGAAGTAGCCGCTTAAAGAAGGAAGGGGGTATGCATAAGTAGCTCACACCCTTCGTCAACAAGACCAAATCCCTTTACCCAAATAAACCTGTCTTGCGATTTGTACCCATATACGTCAACCCCAAATGAGAAATGAGCTAGCTCTCCCTACTACACTGCATCTTATGTAAAGGATGAGCTCCCAGGATGGCTGGAGAATAAACCTTGTTCTTGCATTCTGGACTTGAATGGATTCCGGTGGTGTCTCTCTGGGCGACTCAACTTGGGCACAGCATTTTGTGCGTTGACTGGAAAGGTCTAGAGATTTATTCTAATGATGGTAAGATATGTGTATACATGTGCTAATTGTTTGAAACATTATCCCCATCCTTAAGTGGCAGCCACCAATATCTAGAAACACATTTTAAGGGAAGTCCCAGTAGTCTGATCTAGCAGATTCTAGAGAAATCCCCTGAAAAATAACACACAAACACATTACTCATCCCTGCAAGAAGCATAGAGGGTAAGAGAAACCAAGAAATAAAGCACCTGGTCAACAAGTACAAGAAAAGTATCAGAATCTAGAATTACAATCTTTGGAAACCCAGATGTCTAGGAAGCAGCTTGAAACACAATCAGTGTCAGAAAAACAGTATGTCTCTACCTGAGCTCAGGAACCATAGCAGAATCTAACCATTCCAATGTAGTTGAAGCTTAGAAAATACACTTTGAAACAATTTGAATGAACATAATAGATGTCTATAAAAAGAGAAAGAATAAATTGTCTTTCTGTATTAGCTCACTCAATATGATGTTTTGTAGCTCCATCCATTTGCCTGCAAATTTCAAGATGCCATTATTTTTCTCTGATGTGTATAATACTCCATTGTGTAAATGTATCACATTTTCTTTATTCATTTTTCAGTCCAGGGCATTTAGGTTGTTTTCAGGTTCTGGCTATGACAAACAATGCTGCTATGAACATAGTTGGACACATGTCCTTGTGGTATAATTGAGCATCCTTTGGATATATATACTGAAAAGTGGTATTGCTGGGTTTGAGGCAGGTTGCTCCCTAATTTTTTTTTTGAGAAATCTCCACACTTATATCCAAAGGAACTGTACCAACTTTCACTCCCACAAGCAATGCAGGAGTGTTTCCTTTACTCCACAACCTCTCCAGCATCAGCGTTTTTGCTTTTGGCATTTCTTATAGGTATAAGATAAAATCTCAGAGTTGTTTTGATTTGCATTTCTCTGATGACTAAAAATGTTGAGCATTTCCTTAAGTGTCTTTCAGGCATTTTAGATCATATGTACTCACTCATGAGTGGTTTTTAAACATAAAGCAAAGAAAACCAGCCTACAAATCACAATCTCAGATAACCTTGACCATAATGAAGACCCAAAGAGAGACATACATATATCTAATCTACATGGGAAGTAGAAAAAGACAAGATCTTTGAGTAAATTGAGAGCATGGGGACCAAGGATGAGGGTTGAATGGAGGGGAATATGCAGGGAGGCGGGCATAGAAAAATGTATATTTCAAAATCAATTAAAAATAAATAAAATAAGAGCACATATCAATTTTAAAAACAGAGAAAGAAATTTCTTAATGAAGGCACATGGGGACAGGTGTCAACAGAAAAGTGTGCAGGATTATATAGATCTATAGTGGTTGTGAACCACCACACAGAAGCAGCAAAATGAGACCATGCTTAAACAGTAAATAAAGAAGCAAGAAGAGTAAGATGGCATATAGGGTAAGAGCAAACACTTGCTGCCAACCCAAAAGACCTGAGTTCCATCCCTGGTGCCCAGTGGTAGAAGAAGAAAACTGACTTCATACAAGCTATTGTCTAATCCCACATACGTTCATGGCAAATGTTTGTGAATCTGGGCACAAACAATGAATAAATGTAAAATAGCCTACCATGACAAAAAAGAAGCATTTTAAGGCTTCTAACCCAAGGAATTTCAAAAAAATTGTTTCCATTTCCCAAATTTTGCCTTATTAATATGACTTATTTAGTATAAGAGCAATCAATTTTTTTCTTTTAGCATATTAGGAATATATATCTTCTCTGAAATTAATCTTTGTGCTTATGGAGAATAGTAGTTGTTATAGCCTCTTCTCAACACTACCACTAATTTATATTAATTTCCCTGTGAATTACAAAACATCCCTTTATATTATTATTTCAACTCTTCTAAGAGAGAGAATGCAATGTGAAGCCAACTGTGGCTCATCTATTTTCGGTGACAGGTTCTGGACATTATGACAAGTGTGCATAGATGACGCCTTTAGACATTCCTGTAAGAACAAATTGCACACCTATCAAATAACTTTATTGAGCCAAGCCAAAGAAAGATCAAACAGAACAAGATTTGCAAGATGTGAACAAAGGAAAATATTCATGGGAACCTTTTTTAGACTATTCCCATCTGGCCCCTGATACAGCAGAAAGGCATCAGAGACTGTAGCACTGTTTGGGGCATATTTTGTTGGCAGGCACCTCACACTTGGGGAATTTTATTTTATTTAACGGATGTCAGAAATAAAAGGGTCTGCATTATCACATTTTACAGAAGTGTAATTTGGAGCAACAGCTGCTAGCCTCTGCACACTGTTGGTAATTCTGCTTTTTCCAAGGTCCGCTAGGCGCTCATCTTTGATTCCTAGGATTTTATTACATGTGCTAAGTAGATTATGGGAGACGTGCAAAATGGAGGTGTAGTTTTTGTAGAGAAGCATTTTACTCAGAATAGCACTTGAATCTCAGGATTGTTACATTTCCATAGCTGTTTTTAAGAACTATATAACTGATGTGTTACGTTAAATTTTAGTTACTGCCTTGTTGCCAATTATGAAGAACATGTTTCAGATTGCTATTGTCTATTTTAAAACTCTTAAAGTATTTTATAAATTAATTGGCTTTTTATTTCTTGTTTTAACTGCCTCTGACAACCTGTTATACAAATTAGTAGATATGTGTTCAAGAAAAGATTGAAGAAACTTTTCAGCTTCCACTTTATAAGATTTCTTCTTTTAGTGTCTCCCTTTCTGCTTGCTTTTAGAGGGAAATCAAAGAGTAAGTTTACCTGGGGAAGTTGACCTGAAATTTAGACTGGTTGAAATATCCTCCAGTAAAAAGAAAAAGTTCATTTTATATTTTTATTCCATATTCTGTAAAATGAATTGTCTAAAATATGCTTAAAAAATCTAAATTTAATTTACATTGCATAATCACCCAAGTGGCTGAGAAGGGTTTCAATATTGTTCAGGTAAATTAAGATTTCAGGACTTTTGATTCTTTGGAATTGTATCCTGCATCTATAATTTTCTTCTTTAGTTTATGTATTTCTTTTATTTTTTGCCAATTATTTTCTCAGACAAAATGACCTGAAATTCTAACACTGCAATGGAGAATTCAACTATGAACTTTATTTCCTTTTCTCATGAAAGAGGTGAGGAACAGAGGAACATTTAGAGCGGAGTAACTTATTTCAAGTGAGACATTCATTGGAACATGAAACACACACTTTGTTCTGCCTTTGAGTGTATAGTTCAAAAAGAGATGCTAAGATCACAGATTTTCTAGATGCATAGAGTTACATCTGTGGAATACAGAGAGACATTAGAGTCTGTCCAGCATTGTCTTTGCATCTTGTCCATACATTGCCTGTTCATTCTTAGCATCTTTACCTATTAATAATATATAATAAATAAGCAAAAATTGAGAACTAAATCTTCAAACCATCTTACCATTTTGTATAGAACTTTGTTATTATATTAGCAACTAGTCTTCTGAATTAAAAAGAAATTTGTATAAACGTGTATGTTTTCATGAAGTCTAAACTCTTGACTGATGTATAGACTAACCTTTTCATTCCAAATTTAAATTTGAATAATTGAATTATTTCTATATCTTTATTATACACACTTTATAAAGAAATTTTCTAGAGTACTGTGGTTTTACCTCAAGGTCATGAACAACTCATACATTTGCTAGTGAGCTTTGTGCATAGCAATTATTAACATATGATTTCATTCTCTCAGTGACTCATTTTTAACATTTGTTCAGTTGGAGAAAATGTTGACAGTGTTGTAAATTAACTAATTAATCAATTAATTTTAAAACAAAATAGATGTATTTGTCATATGCTGCATGTTCATTTGAAATACATACATTGTGTTTTAAAGAAACGAAATGTAGTTCATTCATATATAGCATTATCCGTCTTTCTGGAAAATGTTTTTGTTTGGATGTGCATTCAGAAGTGTAGTACGGATGCACAAGAGATTTTTATGTGCCTACAAAAAAGAAGGAAATCCTGTCCTTTGTAATATAAATGTACTAGGAAGACACTGATGGTTGAAATAGAAATTTTATTTTTGTCTTCATTTTCATCATGGCATTTGATGAAATGTATCTAAGTACAGGAAGTTAAATTTAGTGGTAGGTCTTGTGACGATTATGGTCTTTATATTTTTGATAAAGTACAAAAAACATGAACATTGTATGTATTTACCTATCAATTTTGCATTGAATTTGTATTTTTTCCCTAGTAAATTGTAAGAAATGTCCAGTTTCTCAGAAGTAAGTCAAGTGTGATTAATTTGAGATCTGAAAAAATTGACTCCAACAGACTCCTCCTAAGAGTGACTGACTTCCAGAAATAGAACAATGTCAGTGGTGAAATAATCAGTAATAATTACAGTGTTGATAAGTCCAATAGCTTCTATTAAGCTTTTTTTACATTTTAGACTATATTAAATATGCTCTCTAAATTATATGATTTGACTTTTATTTCTTTTTTTCCCACTGAAATGGCTGTAACAATTAGACACACTAAGGAAATAGTATATGCAGAAGTTAAGCCATAAAAATCAACAGTAACCATATCTACCCATCCACACTTATAACTATCTGTTTCCTTAAATGTTAAAAAAATGGAGGGCAGGATAATATCTCTGTACCTAATGAGTTGTGGCCAAGCCTGAGGTTAGGAGTTTGGTCATCACTTCCTACTTGGTCATAGGAGAAAACCAATTTTCTCAAGATTTCCTATGACCTCCTCAAGCACACACAATAAATAATAAACAGATATTTTAAAAGGCACTGTAAATTAAATTAATTATAAAATATATCAAACCATAAAAAGTAAAGAATAAAAGAAAAACATATATATCTTAGCTACTGTTCTATTTCTGTGGCAAAATACCATGACTCAGGCACTTTTTAGAAGAAATCATGTATCCGGGACTTCCTTACTGTTTCTGAGAGTTAATCCATGCTCACCAGGACATGTCATTTCCTTCATTTCCTCACCATGCAAGTAGCTGGGAGCAGTAACTGAAAGCTTACATCTGATTGACAAGATGCAGGGAGAGAGAGAGAAAAAGATTGGTCCTGGCTAAGGCTTTTGAAACCTCAGAGTCAAAGCCTAGTGACACACTTCCTCCAACAAGGCAGCACCTCAAAATGCTTTGCAAAGAGTTCTATTGATTAGGGCTATGCATTCAAGCCTGTGAACCTATGGGGGCATTCTCATTCAAACCATCACAAGAGAAGTTAAAATCTATGAAATATATAAGTAAGTATTTGCTATTTAATAATGAAGATAAAACAAATTGATTTCCATGAAAAATAAAAAAAGACTGACCAGATTAGGCAGTGCATAGAAATGCAGACTCTAAATATAATATATAGCAACAAGAAAAAAAAAGGCAGTGCTTTCAAGAATGGGTTGAAAAGATTGCAAAGCACAACTGCCATAGTCTTCTACCTATTGGTTATTCTATACTCAAACATTTTTAAATGAAGAGACGAAGGACGTTTTTAAATGATGAGAGAAGTTGTTAGTTGTACCTAGAGTTGGCAAATTATTATTTCCTAAAAATAAATAGAAAACTAGATGTAAATCCCATTAGAAAAGTGGGTAGAGGATGAACAGAATAAAATCATAGATGGCAAACTGCAAAGTCATCAATGTCTATTCAGGTATGTTAAATGGTTAGTATTATCATTTGCCTTTACCCACTATTAGCCATAAAGGTAGCAAAGGAAGTTATTACACAAATAGTGCTTCTATTATAAAGAGCTAGAAATCTCACAGGTTTCTCTGAGAATAAAAATACTCAGGAGCATTTGTTAGTAATTATAGTCTCACCAACATTGAGAAAAATAGCTACAAGCTCCAACCTGTATAGAGGAGAGTCGAAGGCAGCTTCCATCACTGCCAGCATCTGTAGGCAATGATCGGCTTACTAGATTTTCTTTCAGTGAAATTTATTTTTCCATGTACCAAGAGAGCAGTTATTAGCTATCCATCACACTTACAGCTTCAGGCCATCCCATGATGCATAAAATTATCTAGCTTAACCTATTCCTGGACAAGCCTTATCCAGTAAATGATTAATGTAGATGAAGGAAACTCTGGGCAGTTTGTCCAATTAACCAAAGCACTGAAGATCCATTTCAGCTCCAGAATTATCTAAGGGGTTGCTTTGGAGTGATAGTGGCCTGCATTGTGGCTTGGTGTTTTTTCATTGTTTATGCTTCCTTTCCCTCCACTCATACCTTAATACATTGCCTGCATGTTAAATTGTGTAACTGAAATAAATTATAGGGATACTCAACCAGTCTGAGAGCAGTGTCCATAAGTGATCTGAGCATGCTGCATAGCCAAAAGTACAGAATTGGTCCTGAGTATAGTTGTTAATCCTGGCAGACTGTAACAAAGAGACACCAGAGTGGTTTGCTCATGCATGTATCATTGGATACATGAGCTGCTATTCTCAGTTAGGTACTCAAAAGCATTCATAAAGTACATGAAAAATATGATGATATAGGCAATGGTGAGAGCCGGCTCTCTGAAAATTGATAAAACTATGGGCCTATTTATAGATTTTTTTTTACTTCTAGTCCTTGACATTGTAGTCTAAACTAGTTTAGGTAGCATAATTTGCCTGGGAGGGATGATTCCATTCGAAGCACAAAACATCCACTGATTCTTCAAGGATTTAACACTTCTTACACACTCAAAGTTGATGAAAAAAGTAAGAGTCACTCAGTTGTTACCATGAACAAATAAAAATCCTTTAAAATAATGTGGGTAGAAAGTATAAGCCAGTGCTACCTTCAAAGGTTAATAGTCAAGTTAAATTACCTTGGACTACAAAGAGTTAGTTTACGATCCTCAGAGATGTAATTCTGGGTGTTCATGCCTTTGGTAGATAAGCTGCCACGGGTCTCGAATTAATTCAGTTCAGGAAATAACCAGGCTAGCTAAAAGATAAAACAATTATATTTTTTATTTATTACAAGGGGAAAATTCATGAAACAGGAATGAGAAGTCCAAACTCAGCTGTGTTGCAAGGGAACCACAAAGAAAGAATGCACATGGGCCATACACTGTTTTTCTCCAGCTCCCAGAAAGCCACACCATAACTTGGTCCCACCTCTTAAAGATATTTGGTTGACAAAGACTCTCCATCACCTTCCCCTTTGTCTAAATAAGAGCTACCCAAACCCAGTACAAAACTATATACAATAAGAACAGATATCAAGTATAAAATTACAATCAACACATGGAAATGTTTTAATAAATATTATATTCCAAAAGTCTAAGTCTTGCATCGGAAGTAGGCTTGACTAAATCGTAAGAGGAAGGTAACTGTAATTATCTAATCTCCAACCCCATCGAAGGCCAGAGAAGGGAGATATTACTTGAGTCAAGCAGTATATGATGGAGACAATTGGCTACGTAAGCAATTACCCGAAGTAATTTGCAATAGTGAAGCAACTAACATTAGTTAAAGACTAGCATAACTGACAGACCATTTTTAGAGCCAGGACAAATTTTAGAACCGTCTTACCCTGTCTTATCAAGGTTTGGCAGTTCTTTTCCTTGAGTCCCGCATATCCAGTCTGGATACCATGTACTTTTGTCAGTGGTTGAGGCATGAGCAGTTCCTTGCCCAAAGGCCAATTGTGCCAAAAAAAAAAACCTAACCAAAACAACAACAACAACAACGACAAAACTCCAAGTGGAGTGCCTTTGGTGCTAAACACTTTCTCAGGAATAGATTTGTGCTGTCAGGAGCAATCATGTCTCATATTAACAGAACCCTAAGTTATTTAAATGCCATGTTCTAGAGGTCCTTGAAATTTCTGAAGATTACCTATCTAGGCAGAATACAATCTCTATATATCTAGAGATCCTAATTTATCTGACTCTATGTATAATAGACATGCATAACTATTGACCTATAGTATTTAATACCTGTATAATTTAAAGATTAAGACTTTATTTCATAATATTTAATAGTCTGTAAACAAATGTGCAGCAAATGAAGACAATGACCTCAAAATGTAAACAATGTATAGGTATCTTGATCGGAGGTAAGAACGGTATATAATGCAATACGAAAATATATTCTAAAAGTTGTATCAAAATACAAAGTGTCCTAAAGAGAGGTAGAAACATGCATGTATACAATCTGAAAGAATAACTTTGCATAGGTGTACAAATATTGTAAACAGGAATAACAAATATAATTTGAACTTGTATAAATATATAAAAACTATACCAATGTAATTTATCAATAAATAATAACTCACAAGCATTCACTCTATTACCCACTGTTATTATTAGTGTGAATAAATTCACACTAAATTAACTATTATCCTATTCAATGTTTTTTGAGCCTATATAGTTTCATCCCAACCCCTCTACCTTGTATAAGTAATAATCAAAACCCTTCACATTGGGGGGTCAACTGTTGAATTAACTCGGTTTGGGGTAGCTAAAAGATAAAATAATTATATTTTTTATTTATTATAAGAGGAAAACTGACAAAACAGGAATGAAAAGTCCAAGCTCAGCTGCGCTGTGAGGAAACCACACAGAGAGAGGACACCAGGGCCGCTTGCTGATTTTTTTCCACGTCCCGGAAAGCCATACCCTAACTTGGTCCCACCTTTTAAAGACAATTGGTTGACAAAGATTCCCCATCCTGTGGGGACATCAATGTTCTTTCCCCGTGCTTTTTCTGAAAAAGAAGCTTCACTAAAACCATGGAGTAACTGTAGGAGAAATAAAGCAGCGGAAAGGATGAACTGACAGTGTGTATCAAAGAAATATGTGAGAGTACTGTCACAGGTGCTCGCAGAACACAGCTGAAGCTGGCATTGTCTGGAAAGATTACCCAGGTTACCCTTGTATATTGGGAAATGACCCCTACCTACCACATTAAGGACATAAAATTATAAAACTCTGACTAAATTGTCATGTGTTACTTAATACAAAGAAGACTTAAATATGTATAAATACTGGTGAAAATAATTGGCTAGATAGAAATTTCACACACCAGAGTTTCATACCATAGAAGATTTGGGCCATGGGCCAGTGAGGTACTGGAAAGGGCAAAGGCAATGGTCACCCAACAATGTAACATTTGAGTACAATCCTCGCAACACATATCAAGTTTGAAGTAAAGAACTGTCTCCACAAAGTTGTCCTCTGCCCTCTACATGTGTATTATGTTACACATGCACACACTCACACAGTAATAACAACAACAACAATAACAATAACAATAATAACAATAATAGTTGTTTCCTATTGGACCATATAAATAGAAAGATAAAGTGGAATATTTTTTAAAAATAATTACCATTTTCATAACAGAATTTCTAAAATAGCATCTGTAATAGAATAATTTCATTATAATTATTTAATATCATTATTTGAATTCTTTGACTATCACAGTAATTTGATATTACCATTATGTATTCAGTAGGATCATACTGCCCTCAAATTCAGATATCTGCAATATAAAACATGACTAGGAAAGTCCTTGTATTTTTTAAACAAAATTTCATTGTGAAATTTTGACTGATCTAGGTCATGGTTACTGACAGAACCTTTAATTGACTCAGGGATTTATAGAAAATGCAATTTCTTTATGCTGTCTGAAAACAAAGGTTCTTCTATCTGGATCACTGGGGAATGGGGCTGATTTGGATATGTGGGGATCCTGAATACCTGGCTCTCTTCCCAGCCACTTGTTCTCCTCCCTTCTGGTTAGCCCCGTTTCTGGTTTGGGAACTGATCCCATCACTGTTTCATGCCAATTCCTCCTCGGGTCCAGCTGGCCCTGTCGTGGCTCTAGCTGTTCCAAATTCGCCTGCCAGATTAACTCTTCTCTTCCAGTGTGGTTGGTCACAGGGTTATTTCACCTATTAGACTACACTGAAATTCACACAAACTAGAAATCTGAGCGTAGCTGAGCAGAAGTGGGATGGGTAACTGGGTGTGGACTTTAATCCATCAAATCATGTGGTACATTCATAATAATATAGCAGATAGCCTGCCTTTCCTGAAAAATTTTTGCCATTTGTTTCCATTATTCTACGTTCATTTTCACTGCCAAATGTGTGTGTTCAAATGATCTTGGGTCCCTTCAGGCAGACTGGCATCACATAATATTCCCAGTATTATATATTTGCAATTTCTGGAACGTACTATGGTAGACAGCATTTTTTTGAGTGCTAGTTTATTATCGAAGTAAATAAAAAATGCTAATTTGTAATTGAGAAAGCATCTAGTGCTTATTTTTCTTACATCAGGAAGTCCTAAACTCCAATCGTAAGCAGGCATTCTTTTTTTATTAAATAAAGAACAAAGCAGTAGATAGAATGACACCCGAATTTCTTATTTTCTATTGGTATTGAAACTATTTAACCAGAATAAATCAGTTTTGGACATATGGTATCATTTATCAAAACACAATAATTGTACAAATACAGTTATTCATTTCAATTATTCTAAAAATTCACATTGGAACACAAAGCTTATTTCTGTGACATAATTATAATGAAAAACAAAAAAAACACATAAGTTAAGTCAAATGATTTTATCTAAATATACTGTATTAGTTTAAAAAAGCAGCTTTTTCAGGACAGTCTAAAATAGATTAAATATAACTGTATCTATCAATTTGTAAAATGAATATATTTTTGCCCTCCTTGAAGCCAGGATGAATGCAAAAACAACAAACTCTAGCAAATACCAAAGCAAGAATTTTCACCAGCCATTTCTAAACTGCACAGTTGGTCACAAATTTGTCGATTGTAAAAGAATAATGCCTACTGTGATGTCCACAGTGTTCCTTAATAAGTGTCCGCTAAATCAATTGACAGCTATTATTTGCAGTAAATTCAGCTACATAGAAGTGATATCAATCAGACCTGATGAAGGATGTTTTCAACTCCAGCACTTTGGAGATAGAGGTAGAATTGATGAAAATTCAAAGCCAGACTGGGTACCATCATGAAACCTTGTCTCAAAACCCACAACCACAAATAAACTAACAAATTATAAAAAAATAAAGAAGTATTTTAAGAACTCACTAATCCACTCAGAATCTCAGCCTGAACTGAGTCAACTCAGGATGGGCTTATGCAATGTTTCTTGCAAAATATCAAAAATCTCATTGTATATTTTTGTTTATGATATCACAATTGAAACATGTTTTGTGTTAAAATTGTGATATCACATACCTGATCTACTAATATGGCATAGAAGTTAAATTTTTGTTAGTAATACAGTTATCTGTTAAGCTGTCC
The DNA here is from genome assembly GCF_037038515.1 of Microtus pennsylvanicus. Classification (NCBI taxonomy): domain Eukaryota; kingdom Metazoa; phylum Chordata; class Mammalia; order Rodentia; family Cricetidae; genus Microtus; species Microtus pennsylvanicus. The sequence continues at coordinate 56,529,433 of NC_134580.1, read as the reverse complement.
TATTACTAGATGACAGTGAAACCTAGTATTGGTTGGGGAGATGGAAGGAGGCCAGGGTCAGTCTGTAATAAAAATTGCAAGGCCACATTCTGTTACACATAATAGTTGTTATAAGTATGTCAGAAATCAGAAAATAGGTCTATAAGAGTTGCTGTGGTCATGGTGTCTCTTCCCAGGGATAAGCCATTTGACTAAGGCAGAAATTGGTGCCAAGGACTAGGGTATTAGTGAGATAGGCCTGACTATGTTTTGTTTAAAGGAATGTGGAGCAATTGGTGATTTTAGAGAGGAAAAGTATTGAAAACTTTAAGATGGTTAATGGGCTACCTAGTAGGAGAATGGAAGACAGTGATGCGAAGTGTGATTGAAACTGTGGAGTTTCAGATGGATCAAATATTAGTATGTGGCTTAGAGAAAGTTCTTGAAATATTTTAACGAAGAATGTGTCTCCTTTTTGTTCCTGTCAGAAAAGTATGCCAGGAATAAATTGAAGTTTTGGATTAATGGCTTTGGCAGAGGATATTTCAGAACAGCCCAGTAATGACTGTGTTGCCCTGGGTGTTAGTGATCAGCCTTATGCAGATCTACAATGAAAAAGAACGAACCGAGAAAGAAAAAATAAAAAATACAGAGTTTGAGGAGAAATGGGACACTGGGAAATGTAATACAGCTATGTCTTGTTTTCAAAAAGATAAAAACATTAAGGAAAAGCCTGATGCTAAAAGGAATAAAGAGAGTGGTGACATCAGGGCAAGACACTACCCAATTAAACTTCCAGCTTTTAAAAAGGAATTAAAGAAAAGCTTAAGGCCAGGTGTTTCCTCTCTCTATTCTAAGCACTGCAGAGGCAGACACATTTCTGAGGTCAAGACCAGCTTCGACTACAGATAGAGTTGGAGGTCTAAGCTTAGGCAGTGAAAGAAACCACCAAAAACCAGAAAGCTGATTAAAATACATTAGAAACTTGGGGGCCATGTTCAAGCCCTAGCAAACAAAATACCTTGACAGCTTCAGCCATGCGGTTCAGGTTTCAAGGGAAGGATACAAGAAGGGACTTATGGAATCTTCCTCTTAACCTAAGGAACACTACTGAGACTAAGCACATGTCAGTGAATGCCCTGCATGGAGGTCTAGAGGAGGCATTGCATGAAGTTCTGAAGGCAATATTTGGATTGCTTTAGAGACCCCAAGGTGTTGGAGAGGCCAGAGCTGTGAAATACCTGCCAAGGAAAGCTGCAGAGCACCTTAGAACCAGAACAAGAGATAGAAGTGTGTTGCGATTAACACAGCTGAAAGGAGTTGGTGATCTTAAGAGTGTTTTGATTTCAGACATGAAAATGGAGAGTTTGAAATTTGTCTCTCTAGTTTTCAGACTCATTTCAGTCCAGCATTTCCTCATTATGCTTCTTCTGCTCCCTTTTGCAATGGCTATGTGTGTCCTGTTCCATTGTATCCTAGAAATATGTGGTCTGAGTTTTGATTTTGAATTTTACAGGGGTTAGAATCAAGAGACTTCTTTGAATCTCAGAACAGACAATGAAATTTGGACTTTTAAACAGTGTGGAGATGATGTGGGAAGGTCATTTGTCAATCTGTTGTTTCATTGGTTAATCAATAAAGAAAACTGCCTTGGCCCATTTGATAAGCCAACCCTTAGGTGGGTGGAGTATACAGAACAGAATGCTGGAGAGAAGGGAAGTGAAGCAGATGTTATGCCTCTCCTCTCTAGGACAGAGGCGAAGAAGCTCCGACCCAAGATGGACATAGGCTAGAATCTTCCTGGTAAGCTACTACCTCATGGTGCTAACACAGATACTAGATATGGGTTAAAGCAAGTTATGAGAGTTAGCCAGTAAGAGGATAGAGTTAATGGGCCAAGCAGTGTTTAAATGAATACAGTTTGTGTGTTGTTATTTCAGGGCAAAAGCTAGCCGGAGCTGGGCAGGACGAAAAGCAGGCCTGCTTTCTCCTCACTACATGGAGACAGTGATAAACTATGGAGAATTTTGAGGATACACTGAATTCATTTCTGCATTATAAAATGGCTTTAAGACTATGAGGGCCAGAAGTGGAATATAGTGGTTTAAATTAGAATCCCCCATAAGCTAGCTTTTGGAGTGGCTTTAGGAATTGTGATATTGGAACCTCGGAGCAGTGTGGTCCTGGTCAAGGAAGTTGTCACTAGGGATGGGATGTGAGGTTTCAAATACTCATCAGAGGGTTAATCTCATACTGCCTGTTATCTTTGGATCTGAATGCAGAACTCGTGATTATTCTCCAACAACACGAGTGCCTATGTGCTGCCATGCTTTCCACCATGATAGTAGAGAACTAATCCTTTGAAACTATAATCAAGCCCCAGTGAGATGCTTTTAATTTTAAGCATTGTCATGGCCATGTTGTCTCTTCAAAGCAAGAGGACACCGACTAAGACAAGGTCTATGAGTGAAAATTGTCTGGTAAGTTTGACAGAGTTTTATGTCTATTGCTCCATTGGGAATCTGCTTCCCCAAATCAGCCAAGATTTTGAAAGTTTCATGTCATGAAAATCAGGTGCATTTTAGTCTTAGGAATTGATGAACATGTGCTTTTTTCTGGGGGAATTTAGGTCCTCAAAAATAGACAAATGACATTCAATCCTATAAGGTAATGCCTGTTTAATTTTCTCTAAACTTAGGGATCTTTGGTATTGGTAGAGTCTTATATCAATATAAGAAATGACCTTCCTATATTTTAGTCAGCCCAATTTTCTTTAACAACTTTTATTAAATATTTTAAAAATACAGAATATTGTTTTACTATATATAATAATAGTGATTCATTTATATTTTATCAAATATTTGCGTTTTTTGAGATAGGGTCTCACCGTGTAGCTCTGAGTGCCTAGGATCTGGCTAAATAGACCAGGTTTGCCTCTATTGCACAAATAATTTTTCAATTGTTATAGTGCTGGTTTTAAAGGCATTTGCCACCATTCCCAGCATTTCTATAATGTTTCTGGTGGGTTTAATAAAACTTCTGGTGATAACATTCAGTTTGGGGAAAACCTTCCTTTTTCCATTTATTACCACATGTGTATAAATTTCTGGTTGAAATCACTTATCCCTTGAGGGCCCAAGGCACACTGTGCATGTCTACTCTGTATATAGTGAATCTCATGCATATTAGAACTAGTTTTTCTGTCTTGGATTCCTATCAATTGGTATACCTCATACCTTTTCAAATAGTGACACACCTTGATTTTGATTTTTCCTGCTCTTTTCTGCTGTTGTTTATATTAAACACTGATAGATGAAAAGTTTCAACTTATTCTTGCAAGTTTTTGTGCTTCCTCAGAAAGTTTTCTACACTCTACCCAAACCTTAGCAAAGAAATAGAAGGCTAAAAGGTCATTCTAGTTACAAGGCTACCCTCATTATGTTTTCTCAGCTTCTGAGAATTTCATCTGCAAAACATTATGGAAATGCGATTGGGTTCAATTATTCTTCTTTGGCTTGTGTAATAAATGCATTATTTCATTCCTCTCCATAACACTAATAAAAGGACTTGGATTTTCAGCTAATAATTTTTTTTTTCAGTTTTTAAAACTTTTTTTATTTTTTAATTTTTTTTTTTAGTTTTTATTTTATATTATCTACAAAGTAAAAGTTTTCCCTTAACTTAAAAGTTGAACCACTGTAGACAGTGATTGCCTCATCAAACTTGATTTATAAATAATAATCCGTCAGTTTGGCGGTAAGAATTTACTGAACTTCGGTCAAGTTTAGTAAAAGGGCGTTCCAAGTCTTGATTTTTTTTTTTTTTAAAGCGGTAATAGCAGCAAGAATCACTCTTGTTACTTCTTTTGCTAGCTGATGTGTTCATGACTCTCAAGGGCCATTAAAAAATAAATAACTTCCAGTTTCAGCAAGCAGAGCTGGGTACTTGCGGGACCCTGCAACAGCACATGGAATTATGGAACAGCCACAGTCCCTACATGCCTCTACTCGGTCCAGAACATCCTCCACTGCAAGTGAACTGTTAGCATTCCTATCGGATGTTAAATCAGTGTATCTTTTTAAAAAACAAAATAAATGAAGTTCTAGTTTTCTGTGCTTCCAGTTGGCAGAAGCAGTAGAAGGGAGGAAGGAATTTGGCCTTTCGGTTCCTCCAGGGCAGCCTTACAACTGCTGTTGGTGGTGGGCTTGTACTGAGGTACGTGGGCCATGTGCGGAGGGGTGGTATATGCCGGCTGAACATGAGAAGGATGGATGGTGAAGACTGTTTGTTGTGCTGCTGGGAAACTGCTCTGTGGAGACTGTGTATTAGAGGCAGGTGTCATGGAAGGTGGGGTTGGTGCCAGCCCAGCGTGGTAAATGGCTGACTGCTGCTGTGGACTGGCCAGATGAAGCGCTTGGGCGGCCTGGTGCTGATGGTGCTGAACAGGACTGGGTGCAGGATGACTTCCACCATGCTGGCTTTGTTGCTGTCCAGTGGGAGTGGCCGAAGGCTGAGGGTGGGGCGTGTGTGGATGCAGGGTGGCACTAGGATGCGCATACTGCTGAGCAAGGGAGCCCGTGGAAATGGCAAAGTAGAAAGAAGGGCTTGTCTCCTTGTTGTATGGTAATTTGAGACATGCATACATGGCATGCGTCTGCTCATGGGCCCCGAACTCATGATATACATCCATGGTGCCTCTTTGAGAACATTTCCAGATAAATTGATCTGGGGAAAGAAGATTCATTCTGAATGAGGATGGCACTACGTAAGTTCTGGAATAAATAAAAAGAAAGCAAAAAGAAATACAAGCTATGTAGTACACTGACATTCATCTCTGTATTTCCAGAATTGCAGAAAATGTGACCAAGGGCCTCATGCTCCCATGACTATGCCTTCTCAAACTGATGTTCTGTGATCTTAATAAAAATAAATCCTTTCTTCTTTTGTTTGATATTTTTACAGGAGAGAGCAAAATAAATAGAATCTGTAATTTATAGAATCATCTGTAACTTATTGAATAACTAATTTTCAAAAGGAAGAATGTTTGCAGAGTGGTATAATAGACGATTTTCAGCTTATGAGAGAAGCAGTTAAATTGTCAGTATGATCACTTTTGTCTTTGTACTTCAACTCTGCTGCTCTACTGCACTGAAACATGCAAAATTCTTAGATTGTGCAGCAGGTTGCTTCTGTTCAATGTTGAGATTAAATATACACCATCCACAAGTATAGGAATGTTAAGTAATAATTATGGATCATATAATATATGTAATATTGATATGTAAAATTAATTTATATTTATTGATATAATATTGGTGTTTCTTCACATCAGCTGCAATGAATAAAGAAATCTGGAAAGTGACAATAAAGAAGCCACAAAATGTTTTTTTTTTTATTTTTTAACTTTAAGTAAAAGTTAAGTAGAAAAAAATGGTTAAAAATTATTAGCTGAGTTGCCGAGGAAGATACTAAACCAGGCTGTGCATGTGCTGGTGGTGCCATCATTCTGGCATTACCCTGTGTGACAGGGCTGTACACATGAGGATGCTGAGACTGATAATGCGGCACATGCTGAACTAGAGGCTGACTGGGAAACTGCTGAGGGCTGTAGGCAACGTACTGAGTGGAGTAAGCGGGCGGGGTGGCTACAATGGGTGGGCCTGCTGCTGAGGCAGGATGCATCATGGTGCTTTGATGATGCTGGTCTTGTCGCTGTTGGGGCATATTTGGTACTGCTCTATATGTCTTGGCTTGGTTCACTGGCATGGGCATCATAGGTATTGGGTATAAAGGCTGCACGCCTGGGCTCACTGGGACCGGATACATCATATTTGGTGCAAAACAAACAGGCTGTGTATACACTGGAGCTGGCTGCTGATGACCCACCATTGATGGGCTCGGCTGTGCTTGTGGCCGAGGCGACGTTGGGGTAGTAGAAGGTTTTGGCTGAGAAAAAGAACGCGGGTTGAACTCCTTTGCATTGGGATTCAATGTTGATTTCCTAACTTGCTCAGTTGCATCTTTTTTCTCTTCTCGGTCATCCTTCTCTTGTTTGCAGGCTGGACTAGAAGTCTGCACCCCTTGGGATATGACCTCAGGCCCCCTCTTATGCTCTGTGTTACTAAGTACAGAAGGGGAGATGCTAGGGCTGTTGGTCTTGCTGCTGCCACTGGTACAGTTGCTGCTGCTGTTGTCAATGAAAGCATCCTTAGCACTTGCTTCAATTTTGTCTTTAATCAAATCTCGTGACTTTTCTCCCTCTCTATTTTTGCTTAGAAGTTGATCCATAGATTCAGATGTAGAACTTGGCTGTAACCTAAAATCATTCTTAAACTTCTTTAAATCATCAATCTGTTTTCTATGTTCAGAAACAACTGGTGACATACCTTTGTTTTCAACTTTTGAAAAGCTAGGTGATGTTTCATTTGCTTTAATAGTTTCCTTATTCCCTGCAGGAGAGTTCTGCCTCTGATCTTGAAGCCTGGACTCTTTAGCCTCAATAGATGGGGTCAGAGCTCTGTTGGATGCAGGGCTGGCAGGAGTAGGAGATGCAGCTGGAACAGGCATGGAAACTGCTTCAGTAGGGATGATACCAGCTTGGGGAGAAGCAAGCACAGGCCCACTGGGAGTGTTTCCAATACTGTTCTGCCTGGGAGACCTGGGTCTGTGAGTTTTTGGAGATAACCTTGGAACCCCACTGACAACTGAGGACCACGTTCCCCCTGCAGGACTGGTCCTTGCCACTGGAGGAGCAGCTGCTTCACTTGGGGGGTTGTGGGATACAAATTCTAGGCCGCTAGACATGGAGCCTCTCCCAGCAGAGACTCTGTGATTCCGAGGGTGCCGCTGTGCCTTTGGAGACATCCTTGGAGGGCCTTCTGAAGACATGCGTTTAGGCACAGTAGAGACAGGAGCTGGAGAACCATGAGCAGAGGGGTGAGACGGGGGTCTGGATGGCCTCGAGGGGGGCCTGGAGGGCGGCCTTGTAGGGGTGGCTGCCCGAGGTGGAAGAGAGTTGGGACCTGACTGGTAGCGAGAAGGTGGGCGAGAGGAAGGAGATGGGCAAGGCGATGGCCAGGGAACACCTCCATTAACTACTCTTTGGTCTGAATGTGGTCTCTTATTTTCCAAATTTTAGGTTTTCACACCTGGACTGATATATGAATACATATTGATTTCCCAAACAGTAAGTATTCTGAGACATCAGAGAGCTATTTGAAGGAAAATAACACCATAAGTTGATATAATAGCATGTACAAAGACAAACACTATATTTTGAGAGAGTTTTGTGTTCAAGGTCTCCAAAGATAAAACGAACTTAGTTATAAGCTGATGTGTTGCAATTTTGGTGTACCAAAAGATCCCAAGCTGGCATTCCTACTTTCTTTTCTCACATGTTGGTAAAACACAGAAAAACAGAAGTATAAAAAATAATGTATAGAATCTAAAGTTCTCACTGTAGCATTGAAACAAAAGGATAAAAATTGCTTCTGAATATGCTGAGATGAGTATTCATGATTATAAAGCTTCTCTGGTAAGCTTTAAAAATCTATGCAAGGATATACGTTATGAAGAATTTATACCAAGATGTTAAAAGTGATTTAAAAATCCCAGTAAAGGAAATGACCCTAATAATCCACAATAACACTGCATTAATTATTGATAAATCTAATCAGTAGTCTGAAATTGCTCACATTTAATATTAATCAGAATAGGGAGATGAATTCCTAGCATGCTGACATGCTCTCTGTGCCTCTGACAACCTTTATAATGTTATTATTTACAGGTTTCTGAGTTGTTGGCTGAGTCAAAACCAGAAAGATCAGATCTTTCAAAAAAATGTCTTCATTGAGATTGGGTTTAACTCGCAAAATAATTTCATCAGATCATAAAATCTTATACTTTTAATAGATTTTCTTCTAGAATTCTTCTTTTTTGATATCAAATTATGTGTAATTTTCTAATATTTTCTCTATAGTTATGTGCAGAAATAGTCATACATTCAGAAAAGTATAAAGGCATTTGAATATTTATTTTCTATGTTTATTTTATTTTATTTCTATGTTTGCATTTCTGAATTCACTTCTATAAGCTAGTTTGCAAAAGGGAAGAGAATACATAAATTTTGTGTATGCATCTGATATGAAAATCAAGGAGACAGAATTACATTCTGAAGAGTAGTATAAAATATTAACATAATTCAGCTTAAGATAAGTCACTTAAATCCGAGAGCATTTCCAAAATCTTCCTTTGTTAGTCTCCCCATTTAAAACTGCAGCCTACTATTAGCTGGAATTTTCTTAGTGTTAAACAACACAACATAAATGTATACATATACATATATGCACATATACATTCACAGGCATATATGCATATATACACATCCTATATTTATTCTTTTATTTTTATTTTTAACTATACAAATTTTATTCATAATAATGTTGTCTTTTAGAAATAATTTATTGCTATAGAATGTTCTAATGTATACTTATGCATATTATAAAATCCGTCATTTAATTTGATGGTGGAAATTAATTTCCAAATTCCTGAAATATCAAATACTTCTATTTTAGGTATTCTCATGCATGTCCATAAGATAAGACATTCCAATGTTTCTCCAGGACAAAAAAAATCTAGAAAAAAGTATATTTTGTAACACTGTCTCAGTGTCACTAATTCACTCTTAAAAGCCATGGTACTGAAGTGTGCTCCCATTATCAAACCATGGTGCTGAAGTGTGCTCCCTTTACAAAGCCATGATGCTAACATGTGCTTCCATTATAAATACATGTGTTAAAGTGTGCTCTCATTATAAAGCCACGTGCTAAAGTGTGCTCCCATTATAAAGACATGGTGCTCAATATGCTCCCATTTTTAATCTGTGGTGCTAAAGTGTGTTTCCATTATAAAGGGATGGTGATAAAGTGTGCTCCCATTATAAAGCCGTGTGCTAAAGTGTGCTCCCATTATAAAGCCATGGGTAAAGTGTGCTCCCATTATAAAGCCATGGGTAAAGTGTGCTCCCATTATAAAGCCATGGGTAAAGTGTGCTCCCATTATAAAGCCATGGGCTAAAGTGTGCTCCCATTAAAAAGCCATGGGTAAAGTGTGCTCCCATTATAAAGTGATGGTGATTAAGTGTGCTCCCATTATAAATACTTAAAATTTTCAGTTTCTTTGTTTTCTTTCAGCATGGCTTTTTCTAGTCTGACAAATTTAAACAAGAATGAAAGGGAAAGAAAATCATCAGAGTAATCAATTAGACACAAGTTTAGTTCCATTCATAAATGTCAGCTTCTTCCTTGCCTCTTGCCTCTCTTCTTTCACTGAGAGTTTTCTTTGGAAGTAGTACCAATGTAAAAAAAAATAGAATAGAATTTAAGAATCTACCCCATTGGCCTTCCTTTTGAATGGCAGAAAGTAAAGCAAAGCATGGCCTTTTCTTCTTTTTTCTTATTATGCTTATGGCCTCCTTATAATGTACTATAATCTATCATCGAAAGTATCTGGGTTCCTGTTAGACAGTTAAACTAACTAAAATAAAAAATAACAATCAATCAAATTTCATGGTGCCTGAGAATGAGTATAATTAAAAGTTTTTATGTGTCTAAATATAGTTTCAGTTGCTTTTATCTTATATTTAAGCACTTGGCACACACTGGAATTGCTACAAAGAGATCATGTTATGAAGCCTGTTGGTAAGATATCATGGGTGTCTAAATGGAGTTCTCCGATTCACACACATTCATAGTAAATAAAAGGATATAGTAAAGGTATCAGTCTTTTTGCTTCCCTTCTATAAATGTCTCTGCTGTCTTAGATGAACAAGCTGGAAGCTCAAGATACAGTTGGATTGTGTGATTAGGTTTGCTTTTTAATTGTTCAGTGAAAAATTTCAGAGAGCCATGCAAATTTGAAAAGAGGCATTACAAAAGAGAGTTTACTTGAATTGTATCTGTCACAGAGAGAACGGTTGAAACATGAATAATGCGTGGATGTCCATGGTGTCTTTGAGTTAATTGCCTAGTGTCTCCTCTTTAGAAATACGTGTAGCTTAGGTTTCTAAGCTAAAAGTTGTTAGATTTGGGGGTTATTTAATAAAATTATTTTCATTGTCTTTCCATATAGTCACCCTCCCTTGATAAGGGAGCACAGTTAGAGAGAGAGAGAGAGAGAGAGAGAGAGAGAGAGAGAGAGAGAGAGAGAGAGGCTAATTGATTTTCCTATGACACTTTCTTGATTACTAGATACATATTAGCATTCTGGAAAATTTATAACTAAATCTTCAATGCCTGAAATATGATTCTTTTTAATGTTCATCTTTTCCTACCCCCAAAAGAAACCTGCTAAACATTGCAGAGCATAAAACAGATAGCCACTTTATTACCAACTTCTTCAACAGTCTTTATGAAAATTCTGGGCAGATCAGAAACCTTGGGTGGAGAACTACAGGAGATTCTAAAGGAACAACGTTTTACTTTTCTGGGTTCACAATCCTAAGGAAGACCTAAGAAAGGAGAGCTAACTTCACTGAGCCAAGGGACATAAAAGGAAATAACTGTCTCCCCTTTCTGAGTAATTGGTCCCTTTGAGCCTAACTCTGCACAAACCAGATATAATTTCAAAAGAAGGTACAAAACTCAGTGGGATACTTCTGTAGGTGATGTGAAGGGAAGGGTAGGGTGATAGTGGGCTGTATTCCTTGGAGAATTGCCTGTCATTGACACGGGGGCTCTACTTAGTTCCAGGGACATTTTGAACTCTTTTAAAGTCTTTTATATAGACATTTTACTACTGACTCCAGTTTATATAGAACCCAATTGAACAACTACCTGGAGGATAAATTCCAAACCTCATGTCTCATTACCAATACTAACAAGCAAGTATAAGATGCTACTGTGCCTAAAATATAAGGTATAGAGTTACTCAGAAATGTAAATCTATCTACTGTCTAGTTGTTCATTATAGAAAAAGAATGAATTTTTAATTTGAACACTTTATTTGAAATTTACGTATTGCTCTCCCCCAATAATGAAAAGAAAGGAAATACTTGTTAAGTATTAATCTAATATAGAGTAACATGCTGACTAATATGAAGGATACAATCACAAATCAGTGATTCATGCTTATGATAACCCTCAATTTCAATGACATAGGTACAATGACTGGAATACTCTGGCATAAATGTGTAAGTGCCACAATATGGTAACTCTAAGAGTATAATATTGATTTAGTGTGGTGTTTCAGGTAGTAACATAGGCATTAGACTAAAGTCTAGAACCTTATTTTTTAGAAATAATCAGATTCTTCACTTTCTAAAATAGACTTTGTATATATCCCTAACTACATTATGCTTGTACATTTACCCACAGATATTTATTTATGTAGGCCTTACTGCTCTTTAAATAATCCCTTAGAACAGATGGAGAATATTACCAGAAACTACAGTTAGTCAAACTACAGAGTTGTTTCTCAGTCTCAGTAGATACATCTACAAAACAACACCCACATTTAAGGTTCAGGGAACGTTACAGAAGAAGGGCAGAAGGGTTGCAAGAACCAGCAGATAGAAGACTTTCTTGTAAGACTTCATGTCTACTACTACTACTATCAGAAGGAACACCCATAAAGTCTCAGCACCCTGATTGTTTAAGCATTAGCTGAAGAACAACTGAAATACTGAAGTGGATGGTCGAAGGACTAGATGTCTTAAGCCCACATAAGAAATTACAGGAATCAGAGGAATTCTGAAAGTGGGAGGATTCATCCTCCTCATGAAATATATTACCAATTGATTATCCAAATATCAAATAGTTAGCCCTTAAAACATACATACATGCATACATACTTACATACATACAAAATACATACATCTCTAATCAGTTTATTTAGTGTCTCTCTTATATACCTGTATTTAGGGCTCTAGTTAGGATTGGATAATCTCTTACAAGGCTCGTCCCTGGAGGAGACTGATTGCCCCTCCTTCAGTAGTTGTACTTTGCTTATAGCTCCCTATCTAAAGGTAGAGCCTTGTGAATTTTTTTTTCATCTCTGTCACCATGTTGATTGATTTAAAGATACTGTCTAGGAGAAGGTATCCTGGTTCTCTGGAACTTTCTATCTCCCTACCCAGTCCAGTTCTGCAATGTTCCCTAAGCCTTAAGTGTAGGGCTGCTTGCAAATACACCAGTTGGGTTTGAACACACCATTATCACTTTTCCTCCGTACTTTAACCAGTTTGGATCTCTGTAATATTCTCCCTCTGCTACAACAAGAAGCATCTTCAATGAAGAATGAGAACTATATTTATATATTGAAAAATACTTTTATTTAATAAGATGTTATTTAACTCCCAAATAACAGTGCCACTATTGTTTCATTGGGGATATCTTGCCAGAACAATCATGGTCCATGGACTTTAAAATAAGGTAGGATTATGGTCTAACTTTCTCCTTTAGGAGTTTGTATAATACCTTTGGAAACTAAGAGACCTCATCCCCTTAAAAGAGACTTTCATGTCACTTCAGCTTGATTACTCCATGTTCTGTATCAGAAGGGCCTTGTTTCTTTAGAAACAGGGTCTTATTTTCAAATTCTATAAGGTACCAAAGGCAATGAGAATACCTTATATTCTTGTTTTTCTTCATTACTATTACTTTGTCTTTTTGCCATGCACTGCTTTTCATCCAAATTTTTACAAATGCCTTTGGTCATTGTGTTTATCACAGCAACAGAACACAAACTACTTAAGTGTGAAATAAACAGTAACACACAACAAAGAAGGCAAAATTAGTGCCCATGTCTTTCATTATTATGTAAACTGCTCTATACATTATGTTTGGTCCTGGCTACATCTTCAATTTTATCTAATTTCAATATTCACTGTTACTTTTCTACTGTACCTTTTTTTCCTGATTCTCATGTAGTGACGTAGTCTTATTCCATTATTATGAATCCCATCTGTGCTAATTTTTTGAATTTGTAAATACGGAACTGTCTTTTCGTGTTATGTGTACCACAGATCAAACTTTCACTTTGTGGGCTCAGAAATGTGGTAGTAGTCATTTTTCCCTAGGTGGTTCCAATGAGACTCTTCCCCAGTGCTGGATTGCATTTATCCATCCGGATCCTGCTTTGATTCCTCCTAAGACTATTCCCCGTAGAAGCAAAGCTTCCTTTTATACACTGCATTACCTCGACTTCCAAGCCCTGCGGTTTGGGAAGCAGAGTGCAACTTCCTGAAAGTCTGCAGAGGAAAATGTATTTGAGACTCAATATCATAATTTTCTAGATGAGAAAACTGTGTCATGTTTTTGCATTTTATTACATATGCATTAAAAGTGCTATATCTGTGAATTTCCTTGTATGCCATATAACTCATATAGAGAAATTCTGAACCTATCATTCCAAAAGGGCTTCCTGACTTTATAAGTCAAAATACATTGTTATCTGTTTCCTAGAGGTAAGAAAGAACAAAACACTACAGATGTGTCTTTAGCGAATTTCCCCTTTTGCTTAAAACTTTCTCATGCATATGGTTAGGGATATGATCTACTTTATGATATTAAGATGGCCAAATTGAAGCTAGATGTGTGAACATCCCCATTAAACTCGAGCAATCCACACTCTTTCCACAAAGCTATCTATAGCAGCAGAGTCTTTTTCGGTGTAGAATTCCATAGAAATTACCCACCTGTATCAGAATTGGAACTCAAGAAGAAAATTATATTCATCTTAAAAGTGGAAAAAGAGACAAGTCTGTGGCTAGCCATTAAGCAATTTATCTTATCTAGCTAGTAACAAACGGAATGTGTATGAATTTGTAACTATGATACTCATAAATAACACTCTTATCCTTTTCTATATCTTTGGGAAAATAGTAGGTTAAGTTAAGTTAAATTGTCAAAATGAAGTTTGAGAGAGCTCTAGATGCAGTAGCAATATACACTGCTTATCTTCCACCAACGAGAAAAGTCATAGGTTGAATTAATCAGAGTTATTTTTGTTATAGGTTAGAGAAATTAAACAGGAATGAGTTTAAATAAGAGGTCAAAATTCAACTTAAAGACATCAAACTCCAGAAATTCATGGCAATGTTCCAAATTCATTCAAACAACTAATTGAACCAAGGAAAAGAAAGACACGATGACTTTTGGTACCTTATTTATGCTTTTTTTCTACTTACTAGTTTCTTTCTGTAGCTCTCAAAAGGGCCTCTTCACAGGGCATGGAACATTCCACTAACATTTCCAAATCAGCACCCTGAAGTTTTTCAACAGAGACTGAATCTTTTAAGTTTCCTTTTAGTCCAACTAAACAATAAAACCCATAAAGCTTTAAAAGGCTTGGATTGGAACACGCCTTGTGTTTGGATATATTATTTGTTTAATTCTTCGATTAGTGTGAATAATGCTTGCAAATCAAGTGCTTTCGAAAATAGTAAATATTATTGAACAGATAATATTGACAAGACAGTAACCAATCTTCTAAATATTCTTTAGACAATACCAGCTTATTCTAAAGGTAACATTCTCTATTTGAATTCTAAGGAGATCAGTTACTTGGTATTCTGATCTTTTTCAATATTGTTATATAGCCAAACACAGTAAGGTTTCTATATTTACTCAAACAAAGTCCCTTTCCTGATTAGGTACTTGTTTCTTTTATTATTTTTATATGTCATTAACTGTCTTTGTATAGCACTTTCTTATATTCAACCACAAATTTTAGGAATAATCAGCTCCTTTGATTTCAGGATATATGCTGCTGATAGTCATTTTTTTATTTCCAAAGTTTCCAAAGGTATGCAACTTTAAAATTACTTAATAGACATTAATTAGCAACATTTGGATAATCATGAGTGGATGTGTGTCTTTAATACATGCTCTGAGTGTCTGTGGATGACATTTGGGGTATGTAATTCATTGAACACATTTTTATTATAAATGAAAAAGAAACTAGTCATTAGTTAAGAGCATTTATGAGATTTAAAATGGTCTGCATATTGTCCATCCTGGTTAAGAATAGTATCATGACCAATTGTGCGCAGTAATTCTATTTTGTGTGGACATCGAAATTCCATTCCATAATAGCTCGCTCTGCCATAGCTGAAATATAAAACACGTTCATTAAAATTGTGCATCATTTATTTCAGTTTCATTATCTTTAGTTTTGTTTGGAAAAATGTTTATTTTTTACTTAACCACTGGTTTCTCTTATTAAGCATGTCACTCCCTTCCGTGCTTCCAATATTAAAATCTCAGAGTTGTTTTGATTTGCATTTCCCTGATGACTAAAGATGTTGAGCATTTCCTTAATGTGTCTTTCACCTCTGTTTACATCTGCACTCCATTTTTAATTGGATTATTTTATATTTGGATATTTAGTTTCTTGAGTTCTTATTTTATTTTGGATATCAGCCCTCTGTCAGATGTGGGATTGAAGATCTTTCTCCATTTTTCAGTCTGCCATTTTGTCCTAGTGACCATGTCTTTTGCCTTACAGAGGCTATTAAGTTTCAGAAGGTTCCATTTATTCATTGTTAATCTCAGTGTCTGTGCTACTGGTGTTATATTTAGGAAGTGGTTTCCAGTGCCAATTCGTTCAAGGATGTTTACCACTTTCTCTTTTATCTTGTTCAGTGTAGTTGGGTTTATATTGATGCTTTTGATCCATTTGGACTTGAGTTTTGTGCATGGCGATAGATATGCATCTATACGCATTCTTCTATATATTGACATCCAGTTATGCCAGCACCATTTGTTAAAGATACTTTCTTTTTTCCATTTTATAATTTTAGTTTTTTTGACAACAATCAAATATTCATAGATGTGTGGATTAATACCAGGGACTTCAATTTGATTCCATTGGTCCATCTGTCTATTTTTATCCCAGTATCATGTTGTTTTCATTACAAGAGCTCTATAGTATAGCAGCTCTAAGGCAATAATGGTGATGCCTCCAGAAGTTTCTTTGTTAAAAAGAATTGTTTTGGCTATCCTTTTTCTATATGAAGCCAAGTACTGTTCTTTCAAGGTCTGTGAACAACTGTACTGAGATTTAGATAGATTGCATTGAATTTGTAGTTTGCTTTTAGTAAGATTGCTATTTTTACTGTGTTGCTCTTACCTACCCAAGAAAATAAAAGATCTTTCCATTTTTCTGGTGTCTTCTTCACTTTCTTTTTTCAAAGACTTAAAGTTTTTGTCATACATGTCTTTCATTTGTTTGTTTAGAGTTACCCCAAGATACTTTATGTTGTTTGTGGCAATTGTGAAGGGTGATGTTTCTCTAATATCTTTTTAGTTGTAATTATGCAAATAGATTAAGTTTTAATAATGTGTCAATTATTACTTTATGTTCTAATTGAAAAACACCCGAACATGTTGGTGATGTAAATAAATTGTAGTCTAATGTGCTATTATGTGAATTTGGCAAAGAGACAAGGAATCTTGGCTAGATGTGAAGTTTCCACACTCAAGATGATTCTGTTTTCTCCTTTTTCTACCATGGCTTACATGAGTTCTATTTTTATTGTTTTTATTGATCTCAGGCACCAATTCTAAGGAAAGAGTCACAAACAAACATCCCTTCATGGAAATACCCTTCATTGTCTGATTGTCTTATATTAGCTTTTAGTTGACAAGATGAAATTGTATTGGCATTTCTATATAATATGATATTTTGAAATTTGCATAAATTATAAGACAACAATATCAGGTTAGCTTTCTTGTGCCTTTCCATAGCCCCAAATTCATATTTTTATTAATTATTTGGAAATTTCATAAATGCTCACTGATTAAACTTGCTTCTTTTTCCATCTAGATTTACCTTTCCACTATTGAATAACCCCCTCAAAATGCCAAAGCAAAGAAATGATTCAAAGATATTATACTATTACACTATATTATATATTATTGCATTATCTTCACAGCAAAACCAATTAAACACAGGACAAAATACCTAATTTTGATAACAGAATCAACTTGACTTTAAAAAATTTCAATATCCTGTTCTGATCATTGAGACAATAGTATTGCCTCAATTCTGTACAGTGCAAACTCTATTATAAACTAAATAATAATTGTTCTCAAAATTTCATAATATTAAAGTTCAGATTATGACATTCTATTGTATTCAATATTCAAATATTGGAATTGCTGAAGTATTGATATGTTCTAAAAGATGTGATGTAAGGGAGAGATCCTTCCATTTTCTTCCATAAGAACATTGTCTCTCATCAAGCATAATGCAGGATGCCTTGATGTTCCTACGACCCCCTGTCCTTGCATCTACATACGCTGAATATAATACAGTGGTTTCTTTTTGTTATTACTCATAGAAGGTGGCATTTGAACCATATGTACAGTTATATTTCTCAGCTGTGTAAAAAATTTTCAAGAATTCTCTATTTGCTTTTAAAAGACAAATGTGTGTTATTGAGCTTAGTATATTAACTACTTCCCATGTTGCTCTAACCCAATACCTGATACAAAGCAGCTTTGGGGAGAACATGTTTATTTTTACTTATATTACAAAGGGATATTAGCAATCGCAGCAAAGAAAGCATTGTCAGAGAAGGAAAAGGTAGCTCTTCTCTTTGTGGCCACAGTTAGAAAGCAAGGATTAGATAGTATGCAGAACTCTGTATTAAAGTGTCCAAATCTGTACCCTTGGTGACTCACAGTGACCCACTTCCTCCACAAACATTCACAACCTTCTAAAAGAGGACCACCAGATCAGGACTAAATGTTCAAATAAGTGAGCATTTGTGGACTATTTTATATTGAATCATAATACTTACAAAATACTAAATCATTTGACTCCTGAGGAACAGTGGATTTTAAAACACGGTTTAAATAACTAGACTCAGAAACATGTATTTCTAACTTAAAATATTTTGTAAAACCATAGTAGTAATAACATAGCCTATAAAGAACATAGAAAACAAAATCATGAATGAAAAGTTAATTAAAGGGTAAGAAAAACATTGCACATGTGTATGAGTTTGAGAAAACATAAAATGTTGGGAATCTACAGTCTATAAATTATACAATATAGATATTTCTTGACCGAGGTTTCTGTCCTGCCAGGTCCCGTAGATTTTCAGCACCACAGAAACATACAAACATCTACATTAATTATAAACGGGTTGGCCTATTATCTCAGGCTACTCATTAACTCTTATAACTTACATTAGCACATAATTCTTGTTTGTACTAACCATGTGACTTGGTACCTTTTATCAGCGAGCTATTTTCATCTTGCTTCCTCTGTGTCTGGATGATGACTGAAGACTGAACCTTTCCTCTCCCCAGAACTCTTCTGTCCTCATTGACCTGCCTATTCTTCCTGCCTGGCAACTGGTGTTTTTATAAAAATACAAGTAACAAATCTTTACAGGGTACAAGACCATTGTCCCACAGCAGATATTCACAAATATATGAGAATTGTCTACAATGAAATATAATTTAAAATCTTAAAGCTAAAGGCTTAAGGGACTCCTTGTCTATTTTCCCCTCTCAGTTTCAAAACCAATTGAGAAGGACCCTGTGTAGCCCATGTTCATGTTGCCTCAGTCTCTGTGAGTTCATATTGCATCAATTCTGATGTATTTGTTTGCTGTTTTTAGGTAGAACAAGAAAAGGGCATACATTTGGGTAGGTAAGGAGATGAAATTTTCTTTGCAAAATAGGATTATTATTTTTAAGATTCAACAGTACTGCTCTTTCCTACTGATGAAAATTCACCTAAGCCCCTCTGCACATTCAGCAAATGTCAGGGGTATCTGATAAATATTCATAGTCTGCAAGGTTGAGAGGTAGGGATTCTATTTTCTTTGTTTTATACCCTTAAACCAGTAGTATGTATCAAACAAAAAATGCTAATATAAAGATATTTAAAAAGCATTCATTAGAGGGTCACATAGCAAGTTGTTAACTTATCTGAATAACTCTTTGTTTTAGACTTTCTCATGGGTATGTTGCTTGAAGTTATGACATAAAATTTTACAATATCAATTAGTTAAATGAGAAATATAGCCACTCTACATTGAGTTTGGGATTGTGGCCACAACTTAAGTTCTAGCTGCTGTATTCCCTGAACCCTTGTCTTTAGGTCTTACATTTAGGTTTCCTGTCAAAGAACAGGAAGCAGCCTCATGAGGAAACAAAGTTTCTATATAATGGATATAGAAAAGAACACACCTTAATAAATAAAGTGCTTTCTAAATTTTTGCTTATAACACTCACAGAAATAGTCTATTGACTAAAACACATTACCAAGTTGACTATGAAAAGGTGACAGCTGTACCCCATCTCTCTCATCAGAAAACTGAAATTAGTGCTAAAAGGTTTCTATGAAAGAAGAAGTAGAAAATTACAGTCATAAAAAACAAATGACATCAAAGATCAAAAGGGTTTTAGTTTTCAAGTGGTCTAGATATTGCTTTCAACAGAATTATAACTACTTGAAAAACAAAGCCACTAATATCACTAAATGGATGCTTCCTAAAAATACTTTACCAGAAAATAATTTTTTATAAAATCT
The DNA here is from genome assembly GCF_037038515.1 of Microtus pennsylvanicus. Classification (NCBI taxonomy): domain Eukaryota; kingdom Metazoa; phylum Chordata; class Mammalia; order Rodentia; family Cricetidae; genus Microtus; species Microtus pennsylvanicus. The sequence continues at coordinate 56,509,906 of NC_134580.1, read as the reverse complement.
CTTGTTGAATATACTCTCTGTAGTATTTTAATACTGATATCTGATATGCAGTTCTTTGGAGTACTGGTCCCATGTTCAGGCTATGCAATTCTGTCAAGATAACTTCTCCTTTCTGTTAATGGATTTTGCTGGATGGTCTATGACTCTTGCAGGGAGTATTATCAGCAAAATGAATTCTTAAACAAATTCTAACATTTGACATCCCATTGAAGATTAGGAAAATTTCCCTGGGCCCAACCCTTAAAAGTAGTCAACAATTTCTGAGAAAGAAAAAATTAGTCTCCCCTTACAATGAGCCCTTAATTTATTTTCCAACCCCAACACATTTGTCTGTCCTAAAAGCGTATCCATGAAGGCAAAATCACATGGACAGAGCAAGTTGTGTTTATAAAGTGAATCTCTTGTGTGTTTATGTAAGAACACAATAGCTAAAGAAGAGAAAAATATGAATTGGAGGGAGCCTATATATGGGAAGTGTAGAAAGAAGGAGGGGGCAATTTATTTTAAATTTAAGTAAAATTTATGAATGGTTACTACTTTTGCTATGACTTCTTTCCCATTTTTCCCTTCATTTTTGTTTGTTTCCTTTTATCATTGCAGGGTATTAAAGTCAGCATCCTTAACAAAGTAGTTAGAAGATTCACCAATGAGTTATACTCCAGGATTTTAAACTAGAGTTTTTAAAGTGTATTGCATGCAGGAGATAATAAGATGAAGCCATTGGTGCTGTAGAGGTCTCCTTCCTTTGTTTAATGAAAACAATTATAAATATAAATTATAAATGCTGTGTGAGGAGAAATCAGACTGATTAGTTATCAGAACCAAGTAGAATCGTGACCAGTGCTCACTAAACTGCTCAGTTTCTTATCTCACTTACCTTCTTATATCTGGCATTAGCCATTTCTGAAATTAACAAAACTTGACCATTATCAGTTGATTAAAAAATACTATTTTATAAATTGTAGGAATATTTTAAGAATGGATAGAAGGTTGGGTTAGCATTACATAACATTTACTTTTACTAAGAATTTTATCCTGGTGAAAAAACAAAATTAGGATTCCAGCCAGCTAGCCTCAGTTCAAAAATGTTAGAAGCACACATTTCCAGGAATAAGTGACACTCTACTGTAATTCTCAGTAAGAGAAATCAAAGTTGAATAATATCCACAAGAGCATTGCTCTTCTAATGCTTCCTGGTGTTGGTATGGGAGACCAAGGAAGCAGAACATGCAAGAAAAGTTAATTGCCTATGAGGCTTACAAGGAAACTTTAAGCAAGAGGGAAATCATTGCATTAGAATTCAAATATAAAGTTAAGACAGGAAATTAGTGCATGAATATAAGGTCAAATGTAGCAAAAGATCAATGAAATTCTACTCAAAAGTTATCACTTGAAATGGTTATACATGTATGAAATGCATGCTGTCGGGTTATTGACTTATTTATTAATAAATTACCCCCAGTGAAAATGAGGCTAATGTTGTTTAAACAATGAAGACAATGAACAAAGAGAACTTTAGAACTTATAGGTATAAATATCAAATCATAAAATACCAAAATTTCTGTAAGAAAAGACATCTATTGTGTGATAATTATTTAGTTATTAAAGAAATAGATAATGATTTGACATAGAAAAATTAAAACACACTGTATAAAAATTTTAATAGAAATTCTGAGAAGTTTTTCTTGAGTTTTATGTATATTTCAAATTTATATCTTAATTTTATGTCTTAAAATCTTTATGTATTAATAGTATAACTTATATAATCATTGAAAAATTATTTTTACATTTTTAACTTCATTCTTTTCTTATATAATCCTGCCCATATAAGCTTCTCCTCCTTCCAGTCCTCCCAGCCCATCCCCCCTCCAACATTTCAAGTCTCCCCCAGATTCATTGTTTCTCCATTTCCCTTCAGAAAAGAGCAGGCCTCCCAGGAATATTAACCAAACATGGGATAACAAGATGTACTAATACTAGGCACACATACTCATATCAAGGCTAGGCAAAGACAACCTAGCAGTAGGAAAAATGTCCCAAGAGCAGACAAAAGAGAGTTCCTACTCCCACTGTTAGGAATCCCCAAAATTCTTAGGCTAAAGAACTATAGAATGTGTGCAAAAGACCTAGCACAGACCAATGTAGACTCAATGATTGTCACCAGTCTGTGAGGTTTTGTGATCCTATGAATGCTGTTCTCCTGGTAGCCTCAGTCCCTCTGGCTCTGACAATCCTTTTAATAACAATTTAATTATCTCACTCCTCCCTTTCTGTGTCTTCTCTTCAATTCTATTACTATTATTATTACATATATAAGAATGTATATAAATAAATACATAAATACAATCTGTTAAGTCCATTTTGTATGGCTGTTTTTATATTATTTAGACCTGATCACTTCTTATTGGATATCCAATAAGGGAGCTTATATCCCTGTGATAGCCAATTCTTTCTGTCTCTTCAGTCATTACTTGCCTTTAGTTCTTTGTCTATAGGTAGGGGTCCAAGAGATCCTCTGATCTTCATTACTGTGCCTAATGATATTACTATTAAGTTCTTGTTTAGGTGGTCATAATGTTGAAAGATCAAGAATGAAGCATTCCTGTAATTGCTAGGAAATACAATTTTGTGCAGACTTTCTGGGTTTTTTTTCCATCCTCTCTTCCCCAGTATTCCTTGAGGCAGACAGCAGTATGATTACTCCCCATCGTAGCTTTTATGACATTCTGGTACTATTAAAGTTGGAACAAAGGAAGGAGGCTTTCAGGTTAGCTTTCAATTTTGATCTTCTAATCCTTTGCCCGACTTGTAGTGTCTTTAATAATAGGAACATGCCCTTAACCCATGAGACGCAACCCAGTGTCTCAACAATAGCCTATATTGTTTTTGAAGTCACTCCATTTATCCTGACCATGCCCTAACACTGGTTTATAATGCTGGATACTGGGAACTGTGTTGGATAGGTAACCTCAGCAAATCACACTTTAGTTTTTACTCTGCTTTAACTTTCTTAAAATCTTGCATCACTATGTGAAATTCAATTTGCTTTTTGATTGTTTACTTCCGTTCTTGGTTGTCGCACACCACTTCATAGATGGCAAAGAGAGCAAAGGGTGTGTATATTACTTCAACATCATTTGCTCACAGTTGTGCTGGTTAGCTGTTATTGTCAACTTTAAACAACCTAAAATCACCTGGGAAACAGGGACATCAATTCTAGAACTCTTTTGATCAGATTAGCCTATGGCCATGACTGTAGAGTATTGTTTGATTGATGAGTACGGTTAGAGGGCGCAACCCATTGTGGGTAGTACCTGGGTTCTTTAAGAAAGCTAGTTGATTCTGTGGGTTTTCATGTGATGTCCTTGGCTTCTCTGGTTTCCAGAATCCTTCCACCCCCACTTTCACAGGTTTACCCAAGCTCCTTCTAAAGTTTGGCTAAGTCTGCCCATCTGTTTCCCTTAGTTACTGAGTGAAACCTCACTGATGATAATTGGGCTAGGCAACAATACATGAGTGACTATGTTGCCTGCTTTGGGGACCCTTTCCTCCTACTGAGCAACCTCATCTAGCCTTCATAGGAGAGGAGCAGCTTAGTCTTACTGCAACTTGATTTGCTATGGGAGGACTGCACTTTTCTGCAGAGACAGAGCAAGACTAGACAGGGATTTGTGGGGATAGCCTGAAAGAAAATGAGGGAGGGAAAACTATGATTGGGATGGAAAAATTAATTAATTTAATCAATAATAAATTTTACAAAAGGCAAACTAGCTGAAAGAAACTAAGGAATAATGCAGGAAGCACACTTATTCCTTTGTTTCTGATCCTAAATCTTACTATCTCTTGACATTACTTCCCACAATGATGGGTTGTGGTCTACCAGTATAAACCACGTAACCCTTTCTTGCATCCAAGTTGTGACTGATCATTTTGCTTATCACAGTAACAGACAGCAAACTAGAAACAGATGGTATGAAAAAATGCTAAAATGACAAAATGACTAAATTGAATATAAATATACTTAGATGGGTGAATTAATTTTAGTGTTATATCATTGTGGGGTATTTGTTTACTCTGTAAAGATGTGTCTCTGCCTAAGGCTCCTTCAGATTGGTTTGAAAAAGAGTTGAATGGCCAATAACTAGGCAGGAGAGCACAGATGGGACTTCCAGGAAAAGAGAGAACGCTGGGAAGAAGAAAGGCAGATTTGCCAAGAGATCCCAGGGAAACACCGAAGATGTCAGATATATTGTATCGCAATTAATTTAGTTTCTGTGTTGTTATTTCAGTTCTAGGAGGGCGGGAATGAATGAGCAGCCTCTGAACAAAGGGGGGAAATAGTAGGTAGGGAGATGGGGCAAAGGATTGGGGAGAACGATTTACTAAACATTAAAGTCAGTTGATATAGTTTTCCTTGGACCTGTTTTGCCTGCATGGCCCTCATTCTGCCAGCTACCAAATAAGTTGGATATGTTGTAGATAGTGATGGCCATGGTGCCCACATCCAGAGAGTTTTCTGGACACTATCGAAAAGCTCAGTATTTTTCACTTTCTTTGTGTTTTATTGAAACAATTTGGACAAGCTTATATTAAATAAAGGCTCCATCACTTAGCTCTTTATTATTTGTAGATATAAAGATGTACATTTAAAATATTCACTGGGTTACATCTGCAGGGTATGCTGAAATTAAAAAGAGAAGATCATTGCTTTGCAACATGCGGTACAATTATCACTGATATATTTTTTTAAACAAGAACTTTTTATCAGCATGAAAGTCCAATGTTCTTTAGACAAATATTTTTCATGTGCAGTATACTAAAAACTTGCAATACCCTTTTTATTTGGCTCTATTTATTTAGACTGTTTTCCATTATGAAGGCAAGCTTGCCTGAACTAAATTACAGAGATGATATGTAAAGGAGTCTAGAAAGAACAATCCCACCTCAATAAAGCGGAAGTAAGTTTACACATTATGAGTGAGAGTCAATATCCTAGCAGTTTTTTTTATGCAGTTTGATTGTTGCTAAGCAACAAACAAAGGGTGGGAGGTTAAACTTCCAGAATCACTTACAAATTAATTACAAACCAGTAACATTAGAATAATACAATCTTTAGTTGTGACAGATATTATGTATATAGTCATACTATGCAATCTTTTTTCTACCCAAGAAAAGAAAGACCTGTGTGCTACCCGTCATGTTGAAATGGCATTTTATTAGGACTTGAAGGTACCAAGGGAGTATTTTTAGAAAGAAACAATTAGGCATTTTATAGCTATCTTTCCCTTTCTTCAAGGTTTCCTTTCCTAATTGCTATTGACTTTGCATTCTTTGAACTACTGAAGCTAACAATAGTTTAAGTAGGTATTAAGTTCCCTAGTTAAGTCTTCGTTAAAGGGTTTTGATGACCGATGACTGCATGATTGCCAAAGTATTTCAGATGCAATGGAATTAAATACCATGAAATGCAGGGAAATTAAAGTGTACATATTATTCCCTATACTTAATCTTTATCAGAACTTAATTTTCCCACCAGGAAATGTAGCATTCAGACATCAGGGCTTCTCAATCTCTTTTTTCAAAGAATTGGTATTACTCTGTACAGTAACTCCCGGGTGGAATTGAATTGGCGTATGCTACTCCTTTCCTTTCAAAAGAAAAAGCCTGAGATGTCTTAGCTCCAGCAAACACCCTTCTCTTTATCTTGTGTTAGTATATCAATATTTGGCAGTAAAGTGGCCTGTGCGATATTGGAAATGACGAGTGCAGTGAGCTGCTGAAAGTCTTATCTTTACAGAGTAGAAAAGCCTTGGCTGCTGGTCATGCACTCTGCGCTTCTCCGTCAGCAAATCTTATGAATGATTTTCGGTGTATTGTGGCCATGGGCTCCAGTCTATTAGAGAAGTGCTATGCCAACAGTGCTTTTGCCTTTGCACGTAGAAAAATCCTTTATAGACTGCAATAGTGGAATATGATAATATATTATATAAAAACTGACTCTGATTTCAGCTCTAGTGTTTAATATCTGTTTGGTTACAGATTACTATTTAACTGTTACCTACACTAAAGGAGTGCGGGAGGGTAGACAGTGACCTACTGCGCGCGCAGTTCGTGAGCTTCGGGCAAGGGGCTGGAGGTTGAGGAAACACACGCAGAGACAGACCAACACACGGACCTCTAATCGCTGGTACAAAAGCCCTTCTTTAATCGCACCATGGAGGTTTAAATGGCCAACAGGTGAAAATCCCATTCTCTGATCCCCCAGGCAAAGCACAGCGTTTAGCAACTTCAATGAGAATGCTGTAGCAGGGAAGAGTAGCTGAAGGCCAGGAATCAATTAGTCCCAACAACCTACTTCAAAGAATCACTGTGTGTCACAAGATGGACCCCTTTTCTTATTATCCACACCCATTGTTTGGAATCACTCACTTTATTTTTTATCAGAGTATTTATTATTGCCTGCTATGTACATGTTCATGAATACATGTTCTTGTATGCTTACCTGTGTATTTGTATACCTCTGTCTGGAGAAAAAAAAAACGTCAGGAGTGAATAAATGTAAATTGTAGAAAAGCAAAGAACATAAAATATAATCTGGCCGGGCGGTGGTGGCACACACTTTTAATCCCAGCACTCGGGAGGCAGAGGCAGGCGGATCTCTGTTAGTTCGAGGCCAGCCTGGTCTGCAAGAACTAGTTCCAGGACAGGAACCAAAAGCTACGGAGAAACCCTGTCTCGAAAAATCAAAAAAAAAAAAAAAAAAAAACAACCCATAACAACAACAACAACAACAAAAAATAATCTGAATTATCAATGAGAAACTATGGTTCTTTGGTGAAATACAAATTCTTGTGAAAATATTAAAATTACCTTCCTTTGTGTTATTATTACAATGAGACATTAAAGTTTGGAAAAACTTATATTTATCAAATATGCTGCAGTTTAAACTTACATGCTTCTGAATAAGTTGTTTGTTCCTTCACAGAAACACATCAAGCCTAGTTTGAAGTTTGCGTATCTGATGCACTTTCTTCTTTTATTTTGCAGATCAAACTCACGTTTGACATCTTGTCTTTCACTTACAGTTAATGCTCCTCTCTATATTTGGATGAGCTTTAGATATTCTCTCCATTCTGACTTTAATATCATGGAACATCTCCAACAGTCCTTGCCGAAAAAGAGGCGATGCCCTACGCTAAGTTACTCTTTATTGTGTAAAGCAGTACTTTCTCAGGCTGTGTTCTTCCCTGAGACTCCATTTTACACTCAGTTCTTGACTCTATTTTGATAATGGAGAATGTCAGTGATCCTGGGAAGCACCTTTCTGACAACATCCCTGTAGCAGATGCATAAATGATTGTTTTAAGAGAGGAGAAAGAGCATCACCCTATAAATGTTATCAGGGTGAATTGGGACAAAGCATGTAGCATATTATACTGATATCACAGAATTTAGGACCAAGACATAACAGGTGTGGATGCCTAGCACTGCAGTGGTGAGAACCCCTAATCACTTATCACCAGCCTAATTTCTGTGTCACAGATTGAGAGCCAAGGAACTCCTGACTGTCCTTAGAAATTTAGGTCTGCTTCAGCCCTGCTTTGACATGAATTACTTGATGTGTGCCCTCTGCTCATCTACTTGTTAACCTGTCTAGACTTTCCTCAGGCCACATGTATGCTTGTTCCTGCCTCGGCAGCTATGCTCAATTCCATAGCTCCCCATTCAAACCCGTGACACCAAGCGGCCTTCCTCATAGTAGTCACTTCTTAGCTGCGGTGGCTTTTGCTTTATTATTTTATCAATATAGATGTTATTACATTTTTATTAATGTACTCTGACACTTCTTGAACTGTGACTCATCCTCTAAATTTTTGTAAACATTTTGTAATAAATAATTATGTATGTTTAACAAATATATTACTATGTACATATATAAAATAATTTTAATATATATCTCATCTATCATATATAATATGATATAATATATATATGATATGACAGATGACAGGTATATACATATATAATATATGCACAACTATAGATTTCTTGTGTGACATGATATGAGTGTTAATATTTGTAATTAACATTTACAAAGAAGCTGCGGCTTAGGCAAGTTGCCAGAGAAAGAAGGATAATCTGGCAAATGGCTATCATTGAAATCACCTTATTTTGTAAATTGTCATTAATCAATAAATTCTGACACAAGCATTTCCCTCTCTTAGAAAGTGCTCAGTAGAAGGGTGTTTCTGTCCTGCCCAGTCCCACAGATATTCAGTCCCAAATAAACACACAGAGGCTGATATTAATTATAAACTATAAGGCCTATTGCTCAGGCTTATTACTACCTAGCTCGTAGAACTTAAACCAATCCATGATTCTTATCTGTGTTTAGCTATGTGGCTTGGTACCTTTTCTTTGTATGGCATTCTCATTTTGCTTCCTCTGTGCCTGCCTTGCCACTGCATCTCTGCTTTTCATCTTTCCAGAATTCTCCTCTTCTAGTTAGTGTGAGTGACACATTTTTACATTGTACAAGAGAATTATCCCATGGCGGTGCTCCCATGACATGATTCCATTTACATAAAAGGTTCTTTGTTTCACTTTCTTTTGTTCATCACTTACTGTCTGATCTTTATATAATTTTCTTCAAAGTCACTTTTCTCTTCAGGCCGATAGATTTGAACTGATTAGGTTCACCAGCACTATGTCTACAATATTGAAGGAAGCAGCGTCAACATGTCTGTAGTTGAGACTGTTTTATAGCATTTCACATTTAATTGGAATCTCATGGTTAGCATTATTATGTAATAGTAGATGGTAACATCCCTCCTTCAGATACTAAATTATAAAATGCTGATGTCAGTGTATAAAGAACCAGGCATGAAGTCATTAGTCACTGACAGAGGAAAGGGTATGTAATAGGTTACATGTCTGTGCATCAATTTTTTATGTAGACTTATCAGCTGGAGAGAATTTCAGATTGTAGAAAGAACCACAAGGTCCGAGGTGATCAGATCTATAAGGTGAAAATATGAACAACTGTGTGTTAGTGGTAGAATAAATAGTCAGGTTTCAAGTCCTAAGAAACAATGTTTTATTTTCTTTTTTTTTTTACTAGGATAGATAGTCTAGCATGATAATTTAAGGAGTTAGTAGGAATTTGTCGAAACATATAAAATGTTTATAATTTAGAAAAGTAGATATATGGCAACTTAGGATTCATCACTGTGGGAAGGACATAAGTCAAAATTGACAAATATCTTTGATATTCCTCTTGTTCTCATCCTAGAGATATTGACATAAATTAATAAGTACCTGTGGCTCTCTTTTTTCTAGGTCATATTCAGCTAGTCACAATAGTTATAAATTATAAATCATATGATTCATCGCAATTTTGACTGTGAGTACATTTTTATATGTCTTTACTTAAAAAGTATTATAAAATGTAAAATGGTAAATGATAACTTAAAATATTATTAAGTATTATATTAAAATGCAATACTTTATAAAGTATTGTATTATAAGAATATTATATTACATATAAAAGACTTATTATTGATATATTAATGAGTAGAAGTTAACTTCCACAAATATAAAGACATGAGTTGTTCATTAATAGCAGAAAGAATGTAAGAACTACACTCAATTAAATCCAGATTCAGTCTTTGTGAAATATATTGATTTGAGATACTTTTAACATGTAAAAATAGAACATGATAATAGTAACATTAAGAAAAGCATAGAAAGAAATATTCACAATTGTCTAAGAGAGTCTTAGCATAGTGACATGCCACTTGGCTTTTTGAAAATAGATTATATGAATTCAAATTTCAGTTATGTCACTTAATATATAATCATACAATAAATTTTGAACTTCTCTAGTCTTGACTCTTTTCTGAAAATGAGTAATAACATGATGTCTTAGTTAGGTTTCTATTGGCATAATAAAGCTCTGTGACCAAAAGCAACTGAGCAGGAAGGGCTTATTGCAGCTCAACAGTTGGGGCACACTTCATCACTCAGGGAACTGGGGGACAACCAAATAATACTGCTCTTTAAAAAAAAAGTAATGACAGAATGACTTCTAATAATATTCTGCTCTACTCATAGATCAGGACACTGTTCAGCTATCACTAGAGAAGCTTCCTCCTGCAGCAGATGGGAACAGATACAGAAACCCTAAATCAGACCTTATCTATACAGCGAGAGACCTTGGAACACTCAGTCTCCTTGGGATTTAATAATTCCACACTTCATGGCTGTATTTTGTGTGTATTCGTATGTGTATGCTTTTATTGGAAATAGGGTTTTTTAAAATTTTATTTTGCTTATTTTAGGGTGTAGTTTTACTTTGCTTTCTGGGGTTTGGAGGTTTTGTTGTTGTATTGGATATATATTTTGAGAAAGCAATTGAATTTGGGGGATAGGGAGGATCAGTAAGAACTCATGGGAAGTGAAGACTAAATACAAACAAAAGTGCTAATTTTTTTAAAAAAAAGTTAAAAATAATCCTTCTTCTTAGATATATCCAGGTTTGTGACAAGTTGGGAAAACCAACCAAAACATCTAGTAATAGCACAATAGCAACAACTTCCTGATGTAGATTTTGTAAACTTAATTAAATTAAAGCATTTATGAAACAATATTTAATGGATAGTAATTGTGACTATCTTTCCATATATGTCAAATCATGTTGAGGGAGCAAGTTGTATGTGTAATTACAACAGTCAAATTAGCAAACTCATGCTAGTGTTAGAAGTAACTTCTAAATCATAACCAAAAATATTATCTTTCCCTTTATAAATTGTAAAACTACAAAGATACTGTAGTTTTTTTATAAGGGTCGCAGGAATTATTTACTTGCAAATATACATAGCAACATCTTTGACATAATAAAATTTTTACAAATTTCTAACAAAATATCAACAAATGACTTAGCATACTGTTCCTTTATGTGTTCCAAAGATAAAATTCCAGAGAAGATTTTGATTCACATATTAGGCTTCTCCAAATATCAGCTAAGAATAGTGCCTAGGAAGGGCAGAGGTTAATATTGGCTCTGCACTTCCATGGCTTTAGAAACAGAAGAAGCTTTTTATTCAAAGCAAGTTGCTGTGGCTTCATTCTATGGTTGAAGAGGTAATCTCAGCTTCCTGCTCCAGACACCAGCTGGCCTTCCATTCTTTTCTATTATGGATTCTCTGTCTGGAACCATAAGTCAGAATAAATTCTTTCTTCCAGAATTTGGTTTTGGCCATTTTATCACCACAACAAAAGGTGTCGGTTGCAATGTACAGTTGCATTATTCAGCTAAATCATATTTAAAAAAATAACTGTCACTAGGTAGGTGAGAGTATTGACTATTGATAACAGTTGGGATAATAAAGGTTCTTTTTTTCTTTAAGAATAGCATACTGGTAGTTTGATAACACTCTAGTGGTCAATGAAGGTTTTGTTTTGTTTATTTGTTGTTTTTTTTTGTGAGAATGTAGTAGTTGGTAGATGGGAAATTGGAAGTAGATTTGGGATGAGTTGGTGAAGGGTAAATAAAATCAAATGCACTGTTTGAAATTTTAAAGTAATTAATTCTAAAATATTTGGCGTGTAGAAGTGATGCTAAGTGATACTGGGGCACATCCAACATCCCAGTGAATTTTACACTCACAGTTTGTCATGATAGTAGGCATGTTGTCATCCTCTATTACACTTTGTCAAGATGTTAACAAAGGTTGGATGGAATGACAAGGAAAAATTGATGTTTTGCTAAATGTGTTAATGATTCTGTTGCCTTACACATAGAGTCTGTCAACAGCTGCCTTCAAGCCAAATCCAGGCAACATTTTTGGCTGCAAAATTTTATTAGCATACAGTCAAGGGTATTTGGTATACATGTTCTGCTGTTGATTTTGTGTTACATGACCATAGATGAAGAGTTTTGACAGTGACTTTACAGCTCTCAGAAACTAAATTAATAACTACTTAGTAGATTGCAGAAGTTTTCTTACCTATTTTTTACATACTAGTGATGATGGGGCCTAGAATTAAATAGTTTCAACGCCTCCCCCTTAAGAGTCTGTCAATATGTCAATGTGTATCCCAGTAATTATATTTTTATTCTGTTGAAATGGTCACTTTTCTATTCATATATTTAAATGAAAATCATTTTTGTGAGAGATATTACAAATGATTTTTACTTAATTTCTGATTGTTAATTTCATTTTCTTTATGTTTTGATGACATTGAATGCTTAATAGTATCGAAACTTCAGTCTTTCGACATTATTATAAATTTTGAGATGTCAAACAGCCATGAGATGCAACATAAATTAATGAAAGTAATATGTCAGAAAGTACAAAGTAAATATTTTTATTTTATTTTATTAGGGAATGCAAACTGGTACAACCCCTTTGGATATCAGTGTTGTGATTTCTGAGAAAATTAGAAAACAATCTTCCTCAAGATTCAGCAATACCACTTTTAGGTATATATCCAAAGGATGTTCAATCATACCACATGTGCTTAGTAATGTTCATAGAGGCATTGTTTGTCATATCCAAAACCTGGAAACAATCTAAATGCCCCTCAACCAAAGAAGGATAAGTAAGATGCAGTCCATTTACACAATGGAGTACTACACAGCAGAAAAAATGACATCTTAAAATTTGCAGGCAAACTGATGGATCAAAACATCATATTGAGTGAGGTAACATAGACCCAGAAAGGCAAATATCATATGTACTCACTCATAAGTGTCTTTTAGACATAAAACAAAGAAAACCAGCCTACAATTCACAATGCCAAAGAAACTAGACAACAATGAAGACTTTAAGAGAAACATACATGGATCTAATCTACATGGGAAGTAGAAAAAGACAAGATCTCCTGAGTAAATGGGAAGTATGGGAACCATGGGAGAGGGTAGAAGAGGAGTGGAGAAGAAGAGATGGGAGCAGAAAAAAATACAGCTCAATGAAATCAATAAGAAAATTAAATTAATATTTACTCATCTTTTGAAAAGCAAACAAACTAGAATTGGAGCAATGTTTCAGTGGTTAAGAGAACTTTTGGCATTTCCAAAAACAAACAAACAAACAAACAAAAAAAAACAGACTTCAGTTAAGAGCATCTACATCATGTAGATCACAATGAACTGCCTGTATCTTCAGCTCCAAAAAAATGTGATGTGCAACTTTGCCTCCAGCTGCAAGTATATCTGTGACAAATTCACAAAGATATGCAAACACACAGACATACACACACAGAGACAGACAGGTAGACAATATAACACACGGCTACCCCATTCTTTCCCATACACATGCCAATTTAAGGCTCTGAAACCTATGAGTACTTACTCCTCATTGAGGTTCATGGGCTTTTCACAGTTTATTCCCCTAAAAAGTGGGATATATGTACCATATTCTGTCTATTTTAACATAAATTATCTGAGAGAAATTATTTTCTTCTCTTGAGTCCTCTAGTCAGCAAACTAAATAAAAACATACTATCTGCACATTTTTTGACTTTATGAATTTCTTTTCTTCCAGTCTGTTTATACATGCCAGGCACAAATTTATCTTTCTATCACCCACTTGCTTGTCTACATAATTATCTACATATCTACCAAATATTGAATGATTTGCATAATATTAGTTTCAGATACAAACTAATATTAGAAACTCTTCTTTTATGTTACCTCAACATCACATGCTAACTAACACTACAGCAATCTCAGAAAAATACTGTCTCAAGCTCAGTAAAATTATTCAGTAAAGTATCACTCAACTTTTTTATAATACAGTTCACATAATTGTTGAAATTTCAGGTAACTTAAATTGTTCTATTATTTTGTCTTTCCAAGTATAAACTCAATGGACCAATAATGGTAACATCAATTGTTTTGTGTTTTTTTTCCAGAAAAGCATTTTAATATGTTGATATTGTTGAAATATCATACTTTATTTGGAAAAGAAAAATGACCCTATTTATCATGCTAACTTCTAGGGTTCATTCTTGTCTCATGTAATCTGCGTGTGGTCAATCAAATCCTCTTTCTTCCCTAGCAATAAGTACAGGGATTTGAAATTATGGATTGTTCAGTAAGACATTGTAAAGATTATGTAACATCACAGAAGAGATGAAGGAATGTGGTAAGAATAGTAGAATGTGGAAGAATATTGTGAAATGGTTTTCAGGACAAGTCTTCACCTTTGTAGTAATGACTTACAACAGCTGTGATAACCTGCAAAAAACCTATAGCTGTATAAGATTAAGTAAGACATAATTCCAGCTTGTTTAAGACCAAAGTGTTAGAAGAGGTCAGTTGTTTGTTCCCCGCTGCTAAGCCCCGAAATAGTCACACAGGAACTGTATTAATTAAATCACTGTTTGGCCCATTAGCTCTATCTTTTTATTGGCTAATTCTTATATGTTGTATTAGGCTGCTTGTTTGTCCCAGCCACCCAGAACCAAAATAATCACACAGATACTAAATTATTTAAAATAGTGCTCGGCCCATTAGTTCTAACTTCTTATTGGCTAACTCTTATATCTTAATTTAACCCATTTCCATTAATTTGTGCATCACCACGAGGTCATGGCCTACTTGCAAAATTTCAGCATGTCTATCTGCAGCAGCGGCTCCATGGCTTCTCTCTGACTCTGCCTCCTTTCTCCCAGCATGCCACTTAGTTTTCCCCGTCTACCTAAATTCTGCCCTATTAACAGGCCAAGGCAGTTTCTTTATTCATTAATGGTAATCACAGCATACAGAGGGAAATCCCACATCACATATTAATTGAACCCATTTTTATTAATATGTATATCATCATGTGGCTGTGCCTTGCTGGCTAAAGTTTTGGCATCTGCAAATTTATTGGAAGTTAAGGGCTTCTTTGGGTGGGAGAATCATTTTACTTTCGTGCTTTAGCTACAAGTAAAGTTCTTTCAGTCCCCCCCCCACATATACATATATAGCTCTCATAGAAATCAATGATTTTTCTCCTTTCTTTCATAAGGAATATTCAAACTTGGGAGGCAGATGTGCTAGATGTGGTACATGAAGAGTTGGCAGGTGACATGGGAATGGGTTTAATCAAGTTAATTTATATACCTGTATGAAATTTTCAAATAATAAATAAAATATTTTAAAGAAAATTTGTAGTGATACAGTGATGGAGGAAGGTCATTGGTTAAAAAATAAAGAAACTGCTTGGCCCTCATAGGTTAGAACATAGGTGGGTGGAGTAAACAGAACAGAATGCTGGGAGGAAGAGGAAGTGAGATAAGATGCCTCAGACAGACACCATGCAGCTCATCGCCAGGGCAGATACTATGAAGCTCCGACCCACGATGGACATAGGCTAGAATCTTCCTGGTAAGCACACCTTGGGGTGTTACACACATTATTAGAAATGGGCTAGTCCAGGTGCGAGAGTTATCTGAGAAGAGGCTAGATATAATGGGCCAAGCAGTGTTTAAAAGAATACAGTTTGGATTAAAGGCGTGCGCCACCATCGCCTGGCACTCGGGAGGCAGAGGCAGGCGGATCTCTGTGAGTTCGAGACCAGCCTGGTCTACAGAGCTAGTTCCAGGACAGGCTCCAAAGCCACAGAGAAACCCTGTCTCGAAAAAGCAAAAAAAAAAAAAAAAAAAAAAAAAGAATACAGTTTGTGTGTTGTTATTTCTGGGCATAAGCTAGCCAGGCGGGCAGCAGGAACGCAACCCTCAGCTCCCACAACAATACAGTGTTTGTGATCTAACAAATAAAGCTTGCACAAAGAACAGAGTGCGGAGCTATCCACTAGTTAGCCATAGAGGTCAAGCAGTGGTAGTATACACCTTTAATCCCAGCACTCAGTTGGCAGAGGTAGACAGATCTCCATGAGTTCAAGGCCACCTTGGGATACACTAGATTGATCTAGTCCCAAAAAGAAACAGAGCCAGACAGTGGTGCCTCACACCTTTAATCCCAGTATTTGGGAATTATATGCCTTTAATCCCAGCACTGGGAAGGCAGAGACAGGAAAAGATATGGCTGGGCAGAGAGAGGAATATAAGACAGGAGGAGACAGGAGCTCAAAGCATTCATTCTGAAGACTTGTAGAGAGAAGATACCCTATTTGCTCTGAGTATTTCATAGAGGAGAGAACTAGTGTCTGGTTGTTCTGCCTCTCTGATCTTTCAGCTTTCACCCTCTAATATCTAACTTCAGGTTTTTTATTAGTAAGACAAATTAGAATTTATGCTACAGAAGTTATATATTTTCAACTGAAATTATTATCCAAGTAGTATAAATAAATAAGAATTACTGAGGCCTAAAGACTGAAGAATCAATTAATAGAGTTTGGTAATAGAGACAGAAAAGTGGATAGAGGGGAAGAAAGATTTATAATAGAATATTTTTTCCTAGTGGATCAGGGCGCCAGGCATATCTCTCCACCAACTCTTTTATGTAATATAAACTGCTTAATTTCCACTCTTAGAAAATGGAAACATTTGTCTGAGCAGTCTTATTGTAGAAAATACATTGAGTCTGGATTTAAGCCTTGTCACTAATTTTAATTCAACTCCTACTAGAACTGGAATGTGTTGCTTAATAAAAATAAGAAAAACAATGGTTGTCCAAGAGTGAAAAGATTGCTTTTGTTCTTTTTTTTTATTTTTAAGATGAACTTATTTTGCATAACAAAACCGGTTTCTTTTCTTTCCCTTTCTCCCTCTCCTCCCATCTTCTCCCTACTGCACCCCCATCTACTCCTCAGGCCTCCCATGGGGAGTTAACAAAGTCTGTCACCTCACTTGAGGCAGGAACAAGGTCCTCCACACCTGCTGTAGGTTAAGCAAGGTATTTTTTCAATAGGAATGGACTCCAAAGAGCCAGATTATGACTAGAGATAAATACTGGTTCAACTGCTAGTGTCCCCACAAACTTCCCATGCCACAGGACTGTCACCCACATTCAGAGGTTCTAGTTCAGTCTTATGCTGGTTCCCCAGCTGTCAGGCTCAGGTCAGTGAGTTATCTCACCCATAAGCAGCCAGTGCAACTGGAGGAAACCAATTTTTTGAGTTCCTCATAAGCAACTGCAATGCAAGCAAATTCTTATTGACACTGACATAAAATAGTATAAGCTGGATCTAATTCCTACAAGTATATTAAAAGTGGTGACCCCATTTCAGGTTTAATGAATGAAAAACGATGTTTAAGAATCTTTTTCAAAAGATGTTATACTCTTGGTTTTATTGTTTTATTAAAAATCCTATGATCAAAGAAATGATTACACACTTGATTTTTAGGTATAAAGTATGTAGAAATAAACACCTCTCAATTTTTAAAGGACTAAATATATTATCCAGTAAATTTCAAAATTTTCTTATATTTGGCCTAGTTAGGAGGTGTTAATTATAATCTTTAAAATCATTACTACTCAATAATAGACATATCGAGGAAGGAAATTTATCATTTAATAAATAATTATAATAAAATCTTCTGGCAAGCAGAGGTATGATAATTATATTTGTACTCCAGATACTTTCACCTGAAAATGCTGTTTATGCTAAGCATGGTGGTGCATGCCTTTAATCCTAGACTCTGAGGGGCAGAGGCAGTAGGTTGTCTGTGAGATCAGAACCTGCCTGGTCTCTATAGAAAGTTTCAGGCCAACATGCCCTCATGGTAGGGACCTATACATATGTATGAATTTGTGCATTTATGTGTGTATCTGCAAAAAACTGACGTGAGCTCTTCCCTGAAAGGCTCCTGGCTGATTTTCTCAAGCTAAGTCTCTTGACTGCCAGAAGACAGTGTGAAGATATAGAAATTTAAAAATCAACAATTTCAATATTCTAAATACTAGTAGCACTATATGAAAGAGTCCTACTCAGGCTGATTTTTTCCCCTAGCTCCATCCATTTGGCTTCAGATCTTCTGTCGTCTTTGTTTTTAACAGCTGAGTAATACTCCATTGTGTAAATACACCACTTTTTTTTTTATCTATTTCTCAGTTGAGGGACATCTGGAATGTTCTTAGGTTCTGGCTATTACAAATAAAGCTTCAATGAACATAGTTGAGCATGTGTCCTCGTGGTATGATTGAGTATCCTTTGGGTTTATGCCCAAGAGGGGTATTGTAGGGTCTTGTAGTAGGTTGAGTTGAATTATGGAGAAACTGCCACACTGACTTCTACAGTGGCTCTACAAGTTTTTGATCCCACATGAAAAGGATGAGCATTCCCTTTACTCCAGATGCTCTCCCAGTATAAGCTGTCATTGTGTTTTTGATCTTAGTCATTCTGACAGCTGTAAGTTGGAATCTCAGAGGCATTTTCACTGGCATTTGCTTGATGGCTAAGGATGTTGAACATATTCTTAAGTGTTTCTTGGCCATTTGATAGTCTTCTGTTGAGAATTCTCTATTTAGATCCATACTCCAATTTTTAATTGGATCGTTTGCTTTGTGGATATGTAGTTCTTGAGTTCTTTATATAATTTGGAAATCAGCCCTCTGTCAGATTTAGAGTTGGTAAAGATTGTTTCTCATTCTGTAGACTGCCGTTTTCTTCCTATTGACAGTGTCCTTTGCCTTATAGAAACTTTTCAATTTCATAAGATCCCAATTATTAATTATTGCTCTTAGTGCCTGTGCTATTGGTGTTCTGTTTAGGAAGTTGTCTCCTATACCAATGCATTATAGATTATTTTTTACTTTATTTTCTATCAGGTTCAATGTATCTGCATTTATAGTGTGGCCTTTGATCTGTTTGATGAGTTTGTTGAAGGGTGATAGATAAGTATTGATTTATATTATTCAACATGCCAATATCCAGTTAGATCAGCACCATTTGTGGGTGATGTTTTCCCCCCATTGTAAAATCTTAGCTTTTCTGTTGAAAATCAGATGTTCATAAGTATATGGATTTATATCTGGGTCATTGATTTGATTCCATTGATCCACCTGTCTGACTTTGTGCCAATACCATATAGTTTTTGATACTATAGCTCTTTAGTAGAGCATGAAATCATAGATAGTGATACCTCCGTAAATTCTTTTATCTTACAGCATTGCTTCATGTATCCTGGATGTTTTGTTTTTTCATATGAAGCTGAGTGTTGTTCTTTCAAGGTCTGCAAAGAATTGGGTTGGAATTTTAAGGGTATTGCATTGAATCTGTAGATTGCTTTGGTGAAATGGCCATTTTTGTGATGTGAATACTACCAATACTTGGGAATATAATTTCTGATATCTTTTTAAATTTTCTTTCTTTAAAGACTTGAAGTTCTTCTCACACAGTTCTTTTACTTGCTTGGTTAAAGTTACACAAAATATATTATTTGATGTTTTTGTAAAAGGTTATTGATTCTCTGATTTCATTCACAGCCCATTTATCATTTGTCTATAGGAGGACTATTGGTTTTTCTCTTTAATTGATCTCGTGTCCAGCCACTTGACTAAAGGTGTTTATCAGCTGTAGGAGTCCTGTAGCAGAATTTTGAGGTCACTTAAATATAATATCCCATCATCTGCAAATAATGATGAATAATCAAACCCAGTTGAAGCACAAGAAAATGACCTTAAAAGTAAAGTATGAAGATGCTAGAGGATATGAGCAAATTCCTTAAAGAAATTCAGGAAAAGACAAATAAAGAATTTGAAGAAATGAACAAATCCCCCTGCCCACCCCCCCAAAAAACAAACAAACAAAAAAGCCAAGACAAACAAGCAAACTGATAAAGGAAACTACTCAAGATCTGAAAACTTAAATATAAATAATAAAAAAAAATACAAATGGAAGAAATCCTGGAACTCAAAACAATATTTTAAAATGTATTTGTGCATAAGATGTTAATTGACACTTAAAACTGTCATAAAACTTGAGCAAAGATGTTTTACATGAAATAAACTCACAAATTCATGGAGATTTACAAGCACAAAGACTGGTACTGAACAGTGGAACTAGTTGTCATTATCTTCATTCAGATGCAGAAATTCATGTTGTCAAATCCTATTAATTTATCTTGAAGTTTGAGCATAATAGCCCATCGTGCCCTCTAAGTGTCTTATTTGAAAATAAAAGAATTCATTTCTCATCAAGAGAATGTACTTTGACAGGAAAAATGAAATTTCAAGAAAGAGAATAAAAGCAAGTCAAATTCTTTAATTTCATAATCTTAACTAATACAATTTTGCCATGGTTCTCTTTGATAGAAACTGCTGTATTTCGCCTACCCCTGTTTTCCTTATAAGTCTCTATCTGCCTGAAATTGAGCCAGAAGAATCACATAATCTTGGCCCTACTTTCTAAGACAGTGACAGATCTTTCTGGGTTCTGCTGTACAAAGATAAAATGTGTTCTACTAATGTCAGTAGAAAGAAAGTCAGTTTTCTTCTTTAAGTACCAGAACATTGTGGTTGAGCCTCATTCCTTCCTTTCATCTCCTGTGGACTGTGAAATCAAAATACTGACACAATGAAATGCCGACATTGAGAAACAGAATGACACGTCACTGGGCTGAGTGGAAAATGTAGATATTTTCTCTCCAATGTGAAATCTGATTTCTTTCAGTTAGTGGATAAATATAGCTGATGTTATCAATCTGATAGCTGAACATTTGCTTTAGCTACTCAAATGTCCAAGATTTCAGTGAAACTCTTCAAGCAGGGTTTTTCTTTTAAACAATTTGAAATCAATGCACCTAGAAAAATCACAAGACATACTAAAGTTACTAAGATGTATTGCTAAATTGCACTGAATTAATATAATATAGTCACAGTGACAAGTACATAAGTAAATCTTAGCAAATTTTTCAATCCTAGACCATTTGGTTCAGCTTTTTATTGAACTAATACACATTATTTATCTTAAGTATAACAATGCCTTTGTGTGGATATTTTCATTGCACCATAGAGCTGGTTTTCCATTAATTACCTACTTTTAGTGTAAAGAAAGATTATTTCTACTTGTAATCACTGAGCATTCTATAAGCTCTTGAACCTTTAATTAGGAAATTACTTTTTTCTAGGAAATATAGTCATTGAGTATGAATTTTCACCACCATGCAGATATTATCATGCAGTTTCTATCAATGGATATTCAATTTGTATGTGAGGTGTGCTTGGGAATATTGTTATAACTTTTAAACTTCATTTGCCCACAACGATGCAGATGTTTTGAATTACCCTTTTATTTCCGGCATGTGAAAGGACTAATGTCATGGCAGAGGCTTGCTGGAAGGGAGCTGTCATGTTTTCCATGTTTCAGCCAGTGGGATTCTCCTCCTACCTTCCTCAGGAGACCCAGGCATACCCACTCTCTTTTCTCACGGTGACTATTGGATGACTCCTACGAGGGGAAAAGAAATTGTAAAAGCTGACAAGATTAGAGATGAAAACATTGGCATCTTTAAAGTGCTTAAAAAGCAATGCAGGAAAAGAATAAATACCCCTTAGTTTCTTGTTGCCATTTATGTCACTAAGTTTTGACCAAATATGTTTGCATATCACTGACATCTTCTATCTGTATTTTTTTAATTACAGCACTTACTTAAATGTTCTTTTTGACAAGGTATCAAACCTTGAATTCAAGTTCTGTCTCATTTGCTGTATGGCTTTCACAGACTAACATGACTCTATTTTGTCAATAGTAAACCTTGCAATTCTTATGTCACACGAAAATTGTCAGAAACAACCTGCATAGAGCCTGGGATAAGTTCCCACTGAGTGCTTTATCAACTCTGAAAGTGTGCGCTTTTTAAGTTGCAATGCTCACACACCCAAAGTACATAAATCTAGTATGAATCATTAGGCATCAAATTTTCAAACAGATACATTTGTTCAGTTGAAGCATTGGTAGACTTTCTTGAACTACTATCTTTACATCTTGAATCATTCATCTTCCTAATAATGTTACTAAGAGTTATTCATTTCCCAATTTTCTGACTAAAATGAATATGGTCAAAAAGGTTTTTTTTAGTTTTAAACCTGATAGATGAATATTATTTACTCATAGTTTTATATTTCATTTATTTGAGAGGTTTGCTTCTTTTCAAACAAACATTATCAAATTTTCCCTCGAATCATGCCTTTGACCTGTTTTTATGGTGTAATTTTTCTGAGAGGTTTAAAAAGGAACTAAGAAATTCATGTAGGAAGGGAAAGATGGGGCATTTTTTAACTTGTGTATGCTAAAATCCTCTAAGGCTCAGTCTTTTCCTTGGTGCAATGAGGCTTACAGCCTTAAAGAGACTTCCCCCTTTCACAAATGGGCTAAGAATGGTCTGGAGACACACGATGAAACTGCAGGGAAACTGTGTCAAAAGCTGCTTTAGATTCTTCTTTCTACTGCTTCATTCAGTTTTTATTTTAAACGGAATGGTGTTGTAATAGGAGCGGCAGGGCTGCGTCCCCAGCACCCTGGCCGCCTGGCTAGCTTATGCTCTGAAATAACAACACACAAACTGTATTCTTTTAAACACTGTTTGGCCCATTTCTAATCATCTGCATAGCACTGCTAGGTGCGTTTACGGGGAAGATTATAGCCTACGTCCATCCAGGGTCGGACCTTCATCCTGTGTGCCTCAGAGAGCAGAGCTATCCCCGTGTCTGCCCAGGAGACCAGAGCATGGCGTCTCTCTCCATAGAGCAGATCTGTCGAGTCTGAGCTCACTTACTCTTCCTCCCAGCATTCTGTTCTGTTTACTCCACCCACCTATGTTTTAACCTATGAGAGTCAAGCAGTTTCTTTATTATAATTAACCAATGACCTTCCTCCATCAGAATGGAGTGGTCCCTAACAAATCTTAGGCTACAAGGACAGGCGGAAGATGCAGAGACGTTGGCCAAACGAATAAGGTGTGAATTATTCAGTCCCTATTGATATGAATGATGGTGGCAGTAATAAAATATTGAATCTAAAAAAACTGCTAATGTAAAATGTTTAATCATTTGATACATTGATGAAATGATGCAAATATCCAGTGTTCACCTTAAGGCAGGTAAGAGATAGCTCATTTTTGAGCCATATATGAGTGACCGTGGCCTGAGAACAGAAGTTTAATTCAACCCAAATATTATTAACCAACATGGTAACAGGTCAATAAAATTTTATAGTAATGGAAAAAACAAAATCGTATATCAAAACATTGTTCAGTTATGTTGATAGAAACTTGTAGTGGTCCGTTCTTTCCACCACATCCCTGAAACTGCTACTTAGTCTTACAGAAGGTTCAATGTAGGAAGTGGTTCTTTTCTTTAATGCCTTCATTTTTTTATATTATAATATGATTCCAACATTGCCTCCTTCCTTTTCTTTCCTACAAGCCTTTTCATAATATCCCTTTCTCTCTTTCAAATTCATGGCTATTTTAAAGTTTTTATTACATGTATGTGTGCGTGTGTATATACATATATTACACATTTACCCACATATTACAAATAATACTAAATACAGAAATAAACAGATCAGTTTGCATACTATTACTTGTATTTATGTGTTTTCAGGGCTGACCATTAAGTACTGGATAACCAACTGGTGTGCTCTTCCCCAGGGAAGACTATTTTCCCCTCATCCAAGGTTATTTAGTTGCATGAGCTACTTATAGTTTTTTCCTATGGTTGAGGTTTCAGAGCCTTCGCATCATCACAGAAACATATCTATCAATGTCCTCCTTGTTCAGGTCATTCTTTGGCAGCCATGTTGGTGGGACTTCATGTGTATGGGTCCTGACACTTCTACAAAGCTCAGTCTTAGAGCAAATTCTCCATTCTTCAGCTCTCACAATCTTTCCATCCCCTTTTCCACAACGTTCTCTGAGCCTTAGCTGCAGGAGTAGAATTAAATATATCAGTTGGGACTGACCTCCACAAATCTGTAATTTGATTGTAAATTTCATGGCCTTCCTCTATGGTAAAAAGAAGTTGCCTTAGTGAGGGCTGAGATCTATATATACATACTTGTGGCTTTAAGTACAAATATGAGAAAGCAGTTAGAGATTATGTTTCCTTAGCAAAGTGGGGGTTATACAATCTCCTCTAATGGCCATGATTTCACTGTATACATAAATTAGACAATATGTTATTGCCTATAAATACACCCCCAATATTTTGTCACTTATTATTTTCAAAAACACATACATAATTTAACAGTTTATAATGTCCAGAATTTATTCAATAACCAATACAACTCAATTTATTGAACATTACACTCTATGTGTAATAGTTTGATTTTTACTTAATTTTATTTATATAGGAATTTTGCCTGAATGTATGTTTTTATGCCACGTGCTTTCATGCTACCACCTAAGGGCAGAGATGTCGTAAATCACCAGGAAGTGCAGTGAAAAATGGTTGTTAAGTATAATGGGTGACAGAAATCTAATCTGTGTCCACCAGAAAAGTACCTGATGCTCTGAACTACTAAGCATCTTTCCAGCCCCAATTGTCTCATTTCATTATAATTAGTAACATGGACAGAATATATAATGTACCATTAATAAAACACATGGAAGAGTAAATGTTCCTCATAAGCATGCACTTCTTGCTTAGTGAATTCTATTGAATCTGACACAACCAGTTTTCAGATATCATTTCAACAAGGAGAAAATAGAGACTACTGATATCTAACTCTGTATTTACATTATTAAGTAATTCCATCCATTTATTTATATGGCCTTCAATCACATTAATAGATACAGATAATAGCAAAAGACTAAAATACAGATTATTGTTGCAAGAAAGACATATAATCCAAACTATATCTTCCCTAAAGATATGGTGAAAAATTATTTAGTCTATATAGGATTCTGAACAATTAATAATGATTAGACAGAACAATATGAAAAGTTAGATAAAACTAATTAATCATCAAATGTCGACAAAGACCATCATTACAGAAACATTTTCACTGAATAGCTGTCCATGTCCACAATATTCACATTGTCTTATGTTAAAGAAAGTTCATAAGTAGGTAAAATATGTGAAGGTCACCTCTATTATCTTTAGAAATAATTGTCAAGAGTTCTGCGTAGATGTTGAACTGTGTGGGCTGCAGATATTCTTAACTCTTTTTCTATTTGGCAACTTTGTCCTACTTTCTTTTAATGAAGAATGGCAAATTCATGCTCCTTAAAGTTTCATGTATTAATTGGTTATGAAAAATGCTCAGGGACTTGCCTTAGACTTTACAGTGACCTAGAGTGGTAATCACAGGCTGTCCTAACTGCATCCCTACAACTAAAAACTGGGTCTCCCTAGCATGTTCCATGTAGAGATCACTGTGAGGGCTCATGGTTAGCAGACATTATAACAACATAAAACCATTCCTGAAGACATTTACTTTTCAGTGCCAGAGATTATTTTGATAAAAGGCTTTAGAAAATATCAGAAAAGCATTGTTTTGAAAGTCATAAGTGATATCAATGGTAAAAGAAAAAATGGCCCTCTAAAGATGAAAAGGAACAATGACTTTTGTCATGGTGTATATTTAACAATACTTTATACATTAAGGATGGCCCAGAAAGTTAAAAGGAATACAAGTCTGTATAAGATTATTAGGAAAATTATTCTCAGTTTTAAAGTTCTTTTATAGCTATATATGAAATATTATTATTACTTAGAAAATATTCACCAATGTATATTTCCATAATATTAAATTAGAAAATAAATACTTTGTCACTGAAGAATATTTTAAAATCTTATTATAAAAAGCATGATGTAAAGAAAAAGACCAATGTCATGCATTTAAAAAATGCTTTAGACACATTAATCACTTTAAACTCTACAGTTCTACTAACATGAGCTTTATAAAATGTAAATCTCCTTTTTAATACTTTAATGGATTGCCTTTCAACATTCATTGAACCTTTAACAACAAAGCAGTCTTTATGTGCAGCTGCGTAATGATGCCATCTCCTCTAGTATTAGCCCTTGCCATTCTCCAAACGTCTTTGTTCTCTAAACGTTCTTGTCATGACTTAATCTCAATATTCTTTTTGAAAAATAGTATTTTATTAACTTTTTTTTAGAATTTCATGCAGTGTATCTTTGTTACTTTAATCCCTTCCCTATCTTCTTCAAAATCCACCATACCTCCCTGACCTAGGAAACTTTGCTCTCTCCCTTTTAAAAAAAATATTAAGTATAATATCTGTCTTTAAAGATGCTTCTGTGGAGGGCTTGTTTTAGAGAACAGTTGATTTACCATAGGTCACAGTATTAAAGAAAATTGCTCTCTCTCTCTCTCTCTCTCTCTCTCTCTCTCTCTCTCTCTCTCTCTCTCTCTCTCTCTCTCTCTGTCTCTCTCTCTCTCTCTCTCTCTCTCTCTCCCCCTGTGTGTGTGTATGTGTGTGTGTGTGTGTCTTTCTCTCTCCCTCTCTCTTTCTCGGCTTCTCTCTCTCTTCTCCCCCTCCTTCTTCCCTCTCTTTCTTTCCTTCTCAAAGAAGATTCCTGTGCCTTGAGTCCTAGAATGTGATACAGAAGTCTCTTATTTTCTGCATCTTGGCCAGTTGTGGGTCTCTGGGTTAGTTGCTTCAGTAGGCTCCATTTTATTATTCTTACTTCCTGTATAAATGCATATCCTATGTCAATATTCACTTTCATTTATCAGCTCATATATTATAGTTGATTTAGCCTTTGATAACATCTGATATGTTTTATATTTCAGCACTATACTATTATTCATGTGAAGGAAACATATTGTCTGTTCCTGGTCATGCTGTGTGATATAGCATAAAGCGGCATGAACAAAGTAGGATATTGAGAAAATGATGGCTCTGCACAATGCCATTTTATAAAAAAAGTTCATTTTTATAGGTGAATTTTTAGTTCAAGAATATTCCTGTGTCAGAAGGAAACAAGTCGATTGCTCAATATTCAATTCTTTTATTTAGATAAATCTGTGTTCCTTTGCATGTAGAGAAGTACTTCTTGATTTCTTTTCATCCAGCTTCTTTTTCAACTCTCAAACTCTCAAATAATTCAGTATTAGCAACTCCCATTCACCCGGATATACTTGATTATTTGAGTCCATGTATGGAAATATTAAAATCACAAAATCCAGAAAATGTTTATGTTCATCTATTCTATTCTAAAGTACTTTATAAAGCACATATAAAGTGCTTTGTTGGAAGATTATTATTTTAAAAAATAAAAATCTTAAAATTAAATGGCAGATAATAACAGAATAATCATTATTACATAATATATAAATTTGGCTTCTTACATAATTATGATGTATGTGTTTACCTTGCATTACACATATTTTCATAAAGGATTGTAAAGTGTAATGTGCATGTAATCTCATAAGCATTGATTTTTATATGAATATCATTAAAGACAATATTACAAATGTCACAAATTTTTGCATGAATACACTATGTGTGTGTGTGTGTGTGTGTGTGTGTGTGTATGCATTTGGTGTGCAACCACCCAGGTGTGTCTACATGTGGAGACCAGATTTGTGTTGGGTATTCTCCATTTATCTCTGTGTTATTGTTAAGAATGTTACTGTTTTCAACACTTGTAGCTTCTAAATTTAGCTAGACAAGTTAACAAGCAAATTGCTAGAATCCTTCTGTCTCTGTCCTAAAGTTCTGAGGTTATAGACATATGCCTCCTTTCCTGAAATTTATTTAAGTGATGGGGATCCAAACATAGGTCTTCATGTTTGTGTGGCAAGCACTTTACAGGAGATATTTATCATCACTGCTTCCCCACAATGTTTTAAATAAGTTAAGGAAATAAAACACATATTTATGTCTCCCCAGAAAAAATGGTACAGATTTGATTTTGTCTTTTTATATTAAACATCCATTTTTTTTTTAACCTCTGTGGATGAAACCACTGTCTTGTTACCAGTCTTTCTCAATCCTAAACATGATTCTGAGTTTGGGAAACCACAATATTTTTCTTTAGTTATTAAAGGTTTTTGAGCAGTTTTGCTTCCAAGTAATGCCTGCTATTTCATGAGATCAGATTGTGAAGTATGTTATCCAGATGGAAGAAATAGAATTTGAAATTGTGCTGTGGTGGCAAACATCTGTAATCCCCTGGCAATAGGAAGGGAGGGAAGAAAAATCAGAAGATCAAAGTTGTTCCAGCTATGAGGTGAGCTGAGGCCAGCATAGACTTAAGATACTTTGTACCAAATATACCAATGCCCTAAAGAAACTAAAACAAAAAGGAATGAAAACATATATTTCAACTTACCTTTGATTATGCTTGAATTGATGGTTATACTCATAGTCTTATTTCCTAGGAAATTTTAAGTATATCATTTATTTCAAGTATTTTATTTCTATGGATGTGAGCTGAAATTTGAAGTTTTCATATGATAGCCATATCATTCTTGTCATCAGCAAAATGAAGAAACAGTTTGTTAAACAAGAGAAACTATCGCCAACTTTCCATTTCACAGGGAATTAACACTCGGAATATATGCAAAACTCAAAGGTTTCAACAAAAAACCTGAAGAGCAACCACTCAGGGAAGAGAAACAAAAAGTTCCCAAAATAAGAACTGTAACTGGTCAAAAATCATATAAAGAATATTAAACATTCTTTGTCACCAGGAAAAGGTTAATTATAGCTATATTGTGAGATTTTCTCACTCCAGTAAAATGATTGGCTTATTATGGCAACAACAACAACAATCACAGTGAAGTAACACTATGAACACAGTGGCCTGTTATCCACTGTGAACATCTGTATGGAGGCACCTCAAATAGGAAAACAAGAACTTTTCTGATACATAAAATCATGTACTTATGTTGGGAGCAATGAGACCCCAGATCCTGAATTTCTTATAATCTACTGATCTGAGTGCCTACAGCTGCTCTGAGCACGAGACCTTCAGGAGTTCCTGATGGCAGGAGAGTGGTTTCTGGTGGGTTTGCCTGGGGTGTGGTTATTCTATATAATCTGCCCCTGAACACAATAAAGGGGGCATTCTTGGGGAATTCAAGGATGACCCGTGTCGCTGTCTCTCTGTCTGTGCGTGTTTGTGTATTTTAACCTCCAGCCCCTAGCACGAAACTTGGTAACTGGGTGCCAGAGCACAGAACGCAGACAACAGGGGCACGGTGCACGGCATACTTACACCCATGTCCTAAGTATGCAGGCTTGCGCATTCATACATGTATATTACACACACACACACACACACACACACACACACACACACACACACACACATACACACACACACCACCACCACCACCACCACCATGAATGTGAAGAAGAGCAGAAGAATTACCTAGGGAAGGGAGAAAGGAGAAATGAGAAAAGGAAATAGTGAGGGAGTGGTAAAGGATGCCACAGAGGAGTAAAACTTTTATAACCCCACATGCAAGCACACACCAGTAGTAAAGTTGAGTTCAATGATTGTAAAACAACATAAATTTGGGAGAGATATGGGAGGTATGCCCATTAATAATTCTGTGATTTTATTTATAGCAAGTTCTAAAAAGTGCATGGGTCTGGAGTTACAGATAACTAAAAGGATAAAGAAGAAAGATGTTGCAGAAGAGATATATGATTTCATGGTTGTTTAAATATGTCAACATTAATATACTTTATATTTTAAATATCTGCTGCCCAACTATGCCAATTATAACCTAACAAGTTTTCATATGTTTTCTAGAAATACATATTCAGATTTGACAGCCACAATTTAGATGCTAGTCATACTACTTTATGAAAAAGGACGAAGAAAAATAACCCACAGGCAAAATTTCATTACTTCTCGAATGCAAATATATGGAGTCACACTTACACAAAATGAAATTTTCCTCTGCTAAAATCCTCATAAAACTAGACTATATCAACAGCACAAGTGTGATCAATGTAATCACACATTTGATCTTGTGAATAGCTATTTATATATTTTTAAAGTATCTAATTAAGTGTTTGTATGTTTATAAGTTGGCTTGGTATGCTAAGTGTATATAGGAAAATTAACATAATATGATGACAAATGTGTTAATATAATAGATAAGTGTGTTCTAGCGACTATTCTAAATGGAGAAATATTTCTTTTTAGTCAGCAACTTGTGATTCCATTAAATATAGAATTTGTGATGAAAAAGGTCTCCTGGGGTGAGTATAGCACTATTAGTGGTGGTAAGAGCAAGATGAGCAATTAGTGACATAGTGTTGACGATGAGAACATAGAGATTTGACAAGGGTGGCAATAAGTTCAAGTGAAATAGAAAATCACTAAACATAATGTAGAGGGATTCTAAGTAGACTTGGCTATATAAAACAGGAAAAGAGCCGGGTGAATAAGATTTTCTAATTCCTAATATTTGAATAGTTAGATATAATGTCCACTCAATACATGGATGAACAAGTGTACTTCATGAAACCAAAACAATAGAAACAAGAACATCAAATGCTGTTGTCTATCATGTGTTTTGCACATTATTGTTCATTGAAATCTGAATAGGATTTGCTGATGTCTAAAACTTTAAAAACAGTGCTGGAACTAACTTGTGAAATATTGGGTCTAAGTTCACACTGTTTTAGTCTAACCTGAGAATGTCTGCCCATTCTCTACCTACAATTTGTAACTGAATCTTTGGTAACATACTCATTCTCAATATATAATTCTGACTACTTTATTCTGGTTAGTTTAGACCTCCAAAACAATGATTTTTAAATTTACTACTTTCCCTTAACGTTGTAGATCTTGCTCAAATTTCATCTTTAAAAAAAAACTTTGATAATATAAATAGTAACATTTAATATTTTTAATACAATCTAAAGCAAATGTCATATTATGGAACTAAAAAATAGCAATTAAAACAAATACCTACATCGACGTGTTGACTAAGAGTTCACATTTAGTCCAGCTGTGACTTGAATGTATTATGCCAGCAGGTGCCAGTCTTTCCTCACAGAAGTGAGACTGAAGGAGTTGTCCAATAGTAAATTCTATTAGAAGGACTTCAAGTTTTAAAATGTAGATTATGTCAAGAAAAATGTCAGTTAATGATGTAACAAATATGCACTAACTTAAAGAAAGCTGTCAACAAAGAACTCCAAATCTCTCGACCAGAAATGAGTTAATAACAGACACTCAATTTTAATAGTGTAACTTACTCTAGGGACACCCTCCGTCCTGGAAATAGACCATGTTCCCTGAATTTGACAGTAACTTTTGAGTAAAATTCTTTAAAATTATATTTTTTTTCTGTACTTTACTGAAACAACAGTTTTGTCCTTGGTTTCCTTTGGGGAAAGTAAGTAGTTTTGGGTTTTTTTTTTATATTATATTTCTGAGAATTTTTTCTGTGAATATAATATATTTTTATTATTATTGATTTTATTGAGCTCTACATTTTTCTCTGCTTTCCTCCCTTTTTCTTCCCTCCCCTTCAACTCTCGCCCATGGTCCCCATGCTCCCAATTTACTCAGATCTTCTTTTCTTCTACTTCCCACATACAATAGGTCCATGGATGTCTTTCTTAGGGTCCTCGTTGTTGTCTAGGTTTTCTGGGATTGTGATTTATAGGTTGGGTTTCTTTGTTTTTGGTTTAAAAACTACTTATGAGCGAATACATATAATAATTGTCCTTCTTGGCCCGGGTTACCTCACTCAATATGTTTTCTAGATCCATCCATTTGCCTGCAAATTTCAAGGTGTCATTTTATTTTTTTGGTGTGTAGTACTTCATTGTGTAAATGTACCACACTTTCCTTATCCATTCTTCAGTCGAGGGGCATTTAGGTTGTTTTGATGTTCTGGCTATGACAAAAAATTCTGCTATGAACATAATTGAGCAAATGTCCTGGTGGTATGATTAAGCATCCTTTTGATATATACCCAAAAGTGGTAACCTATCAGAGGCTTTGCTCTGGAGAAGACTGATGCTCCTTTTATTAGCTGCCAACAGTTTCCTATAATTTTCCTTTATGGATTATAAGATTTTCTTGATCCCATATCCTAAGGGGGATGTTAATAGTTGTTGTAATTGTGCAAATCTTGTTTGGGGGACATATTATTAAGATTTCAGGGGTGCAACTCTGTCATATGTAAAAATGCAATTACTGGGCTGTGACTCTAGTCTTGTGGTTCTTAAAAAATTTTCTCAAAACCACTTACAAAACCTAACCCTAAGGATCAAGAAACAATGTAACAAAGAAGGGCTGGGTTACTGGAGGGAAAACCATAATGATTGGTATAGATTTTGTTGACATAGTCAGACCTGTTTTTATTTATCTGTCGCAAGACTATCATCCATCCCTTTCAGCTCCAGGTGTGGCTCACGTAACTGATATGATCACATGTGTCATCTGGGTGCTGGTTTTCCCTGTAGGATAACATTCTATCATGGAGACCATTTCTTACAGTCCTGTGTCCATGACTGTTTTGTTAGAGAATGCTGAGAAGATGTAAGGGAAAATGTGAGCAGAGTTTTTTCCACTTGAACCCACTTGAATGTTGCTGTGGTAACTTTCCTCTGAATTTAAACTTTTTTCTTTAATCTTCAAATGCCTCAAAGAAATTGAAGGGATATTAAGAAAGCATGAAAAATAATCAAAATTCTGATATATAAAAGTAAATTTAACTCTAATGAAATTGTGTATCTTATGAAAATATTATGAGAGTATGAGAGCTATGCAGATAAATATGACAAAATGAAGCCTCATTCTGTGTTTGTAAATTCACTGTCTTTGGCAAAATCTCAGATCAAAAATTTAAATTTTGAAATGGTTATGAGAAATTTTTGCAGGAACCACAGGGTCAGGATTGCTACTGAGTAAAAGAGTTTCCTACTATGACAGGGAACTGAACCCTTGAAATCTTAGCAAGATGGCTATCAAAATAAGATATGTACAATGACCACAACATTTGAAATTTCCATATAGACCATGAAATCTCACAAGAACCACTCGTAGATGAGCTATATGATGAGATATAAATATATGCACACACACATGCATATATATATATATATATATATATATATATATATATATATATATATATATATATATATATATATAAAATTGAAAAGGTATCTCAATGTGAAATTGTCCAGATCAGGTTGACCTGTGAGTTTGTCTATTGGGAATGCTTTGTTTATATAATTGATACAGGAAACTTCAGCACACTGTGGGTGACATCATTCCTCAGATGGCCTGTCTTGGAGTGGAGAAAATGAGTGTACATGAATTCCTCTCTTCTGCTTGCATGTGAGGTGACTAGATGCTTTAACATTTCTGGTGCCTAAACTTCCTTTCTCTGATGGAATTGTGAGGAAAAATAAAACATTTTTCTCCTAGGTTGCTTTTTTTCCAGGGTATTTTATTGCAGCAACAGAATTAAAACTAGGGCATTGTATCGCTGACATTATGGCTGGGAGTATTTTTAGCTTCTTCCCCATGGAATAAGCTCCTGCCATCACTAACCCGTGTGAACACTTCCCATTACCTGTTTTTGAGCGCACATTCATGTGGAGCACCATCAATGATTGCAGTCTTGATGTTCTCACAAAACCTACCACAGAGCTGCGTCTTTATTTGTAAATTTGAATAAGACTAACTCTTTCAATGATTTCTCCACTGCTTTCTAATAAAATGTAAGCCCATGACATGCATATCAGCCATGGCAAAGTCTTGGTTCTGGTGTCAACCTGTGGCTCTTCATAAGTGTCCCTTCCTACTCATGTCTTACCAGGTGTTTCATAATGCGGAGTTAATAGAGATTGTTTGTTCCTTTAATATTTTAAATTATTTTTTGTTCGTCTAGAGTGGTTATGAACTTTTTTTTATCTACCTGTAAAACAACCTTTCAAAATATGTGTACCATCCACAAAAGAGAGAGAGAGAGAAAGAGAGAGAGAGAGAGAGAGAGAGAAAGAGAGAGAGAGAAAGAGAGAGAGTTCACAGTGGGCATACTGGGACTGGCATGCCTATGAGTATGTGAATTCTTCCATATGTGTGTGTGTGTGTGTAGAAGGGTTACAAAACAGTAGTTATTCTTATCCATATTAAATGTGACATTTCTTCCCTTTTCTATTTAATTATAATAATTAGTCTATTTGTTTTGCTGCAAATAATGCATCCTTTATATTTAATGGAGGGGTTATTTCATATGGAAAATTTAGAAAATAATGGTTTAATTTATTCAGGAACTTTAATTATTATTACTTTATTTGTCACTTTAATCAATAAAGTATGCATATCAATTGTTCTTCCCCATGATGTTTTGACATATGTATATATTATACAATACTTTCTAAAAGTTTGATATATTATTTCACAGAATTCACTTTTTCTTTATTATGAAAACTTTCAAAATCTTTTCTTTTACCTTTTCCACCTAATAGCTATTGTGTAACATTTTTTTTCATAATAGAACATACATTTCAAGTTAGGCAATCAAGAGAGCAGCTAAGTGACTTCTTTTCCAAAAGTTTCATACTAGGAGTGATATAATTAAATTATCCATGCTAGAATAGAAGAACCATGAAAAGGTGTATAAGGGAAGGGAATGGCAATACTTCTTTCTTTACAGATTCATGTCACTGCATGAACTATGATTCTCTTTGACTATTATCTTCAAGGAGAAATTCATACAATCAAAAGGTCTAAAGCAATACATATTACATATAATATGTACTATATTATACATATAATTAATATATTATTAATATCATGTTATACATATGTAATATATGCATAGCATATAATATTATTAGATAATATTAATATATTAAAGAAATACTTGATGTACACATTACAAACACAAACTTTATTTAGTTCTTTGTTTTGATATTTGCATTATAGACAATTGTACCTAATCTTTTCCTAAGCAACAAATGATATTTTATTTGCTGTACCACATATAAAATTTACCCCCAATTTATTCTGTAATGACAACCTCACCATATTCTTATGCATGCATGCATGCATACATACATACATACATACATAAACTTCAGATACATTTTAATTCGAATTTATCTTTTCTAGAGCTATTCATTTCCTACTCTTATTCAGCTCTCACATAAACTTGGTTTTGCTATACTTATAGTTTATTATTTTCTTGAACATATTCTTTTTCTAGCTTTTATTGTGACTTTGGTCATCACCTAAATCAGAGTCAGCAGTTAATCTTGCATTTTTATCATGTTTCGTCTCTAAATTGCTATGATGTGGAGCACATTTTAATTAATATAGTAATCTGTAAGAGGGTATGGCAAGGAATTTTGATTTTAATATCAGCTGCTAGTTACAGCTGCTGTGATTAAAAGACAGTTTGTCCACATGGGTGTAAAAATAACTTAGATCTGTCATACAAATTCATTTTTATGATCATTCCTTGATCCCTCATTTAATTGTCTGTCAACCTAATTTAGCCTGTTGCTTAAGCTCATAAATACCCAACTCTAATTAATATGCTCCATGGTTCTAATTATAGACATATCACATGTATCACACAAGCATTTCTTCCCACATTTCCATAAACCAACCATTGGTTCATTGGTAAGTCTTTGGATGATACTTAATTAAGAGGATATTTGAATTTTTCCCTATATGTATCAGCTTGTCAACTAGTATTGTCTTTATCTAGGCCTATTTTAGGAAACTGTCATGTTGAAGTATCATGGGCACATAATATATGTCAAATCTAGAATAAACTATGCTATGGAACATGTGTGTTTTGATCAATGCTGATGAACTAAATGCCAGCTTTCCAGTATAGTTCATTTTATTTTGCAATTTATTTCCTATCTTATATCTTATTTGTATGATCATTTTGTCTGAGATACTTGGGTATACAGTGTCTGAACCCTAATGAAGAAAAGCACGCACAAAAGTAGGTGGTTTCTTACAACATAGGCAGAAGCCATCTTAAAGACAGGTAGCCTTCTGGGGTGTATGCTATATCAGTAGGAGAGTGCTTGTCCAACATAATTAAAGCACTGGATTTCATTCTAAGAGTTTTAATAAAGATATATGTTGTATAAATTTACCTTGAACACAATAAAGGCCCCACATTTTATTAATTAAAATTATTCATTTATCTTATATCTCGACCACAGTTTATCTTCCCTACTTTCCTCCCATTACCTACCTCCAATGCTCCTCCACCCCACCCCACAATTTATTCCTCCTCTGTTACTGTTCAGAAAGGGGCGGACTTCTCATGGGTATTGGCAAAACATGACACATCAAGTTGAAGTAAGACTAAGTTCCTCCCCTTGTATTAGACTGGGCAGGGCAACACATTATGAGGAACAGGTTCCTAAAAGTCAGCCAAAGTGTTAGGAACGGTCTCTGCTCCCACTTCTAGGAATCCCACAAGTAGAACAACCTATGCAACTGTCAGACATATGTGTGAATACAATTGTTAAAATATGTTAGGAACACAACCAGAAAACAAAAACAAAAAACCAAACAAAAACATTTTCCAAATTTCTAATAGATTCAACATCTTAAAATTATAATTGACTGTTAAACAATAGAACATTTCATCTAGAATGAAAATGAAACCTAGTTTATTAAGCAAAGCATAGAAATTTAAATGTATGGAAATTAAATCGTTGTTTTCATGATGCTGGATATCAAACTCACAGCCTCAATGAGCTACATTCCCAGCTCTGAATATTATGCCTAGCATTTTAAACAGGTTAGATTGTGTAAGCGCCAGCACTTAGCTACCCAGCCAGGGTTACCTGGTTATGGTCAGAGGGAATGCCAATCAGGCCAGGTCAGAGGGGTCACAGCAAGAGTGAGGCTGAAACAGGTTTATTGCAAGCAATTAGACATTTAGAATTCAGGGATGGTTGTCAGGAAGAATGCAAATGATAATTGCCAGGATACAATGAGGATTGCAAGCTATACAGGGTCCATAAGATTAATGTCTAAGACTAATTGTTCTTCCAAGCTCTGTGTGCTTTACTGACTGCTAGCGAACACCAAGATAAACAGGTGGCCTAAATGCTTCACAGCCTGAAGAATTATCTCAGTTTCTCAGGAACTAAAAGGCAACCCGTGCTCCAGGTGTCAAGGAATCTAACCTGAAAACACTATGACACATATCTCTCAAGGCAGCTAGATCAGACCAGCTCTGTGATTCTCAATTATGTATCCCTTGCATGAATATATTTAAAAGGCTACACATTTTTGTTTCAGCCAATTTCCTTTAAGGCAATATATGGTGCTCAATGTAAAACTTATATTGTTTTTTTAAATTTAATTTATCAATTTATTTTACATCCTGATTGCAGTTTCTTCTCCCTCCTCTCCCATTCCCTACTTCTACCTTACATCTGTCCCTCACTCAAATTTGTCTACTCCTCTTTTGTTTCTTTTCAGAAGGGGCAGACCTCCCATGGGTGTCAACAAAAGGTGGCATATCAAGTTGAAGTAAGACTAACTAAGCAAATTCAGTTGTCTTAAAACTGGGCAATGAATATGAGGGATAGATTCCCAAGAGCCAGCCAAAGCATTAGGGACAGGCTCTGCTCCCACTCTTAGAAGTCCCACAAATAGATCAAGCTACATAACTGTCACATATCTCTAGAGGGCTTAGCTTGGTCCCACTGCAACTGGTTTAGACTCTGTGAGTTCCTATGAGCCAGGTTAGTTGTTTCTTTGGGTTTCTTGTGATGTCCTCGATTCCTCTGCCTCCTACAAATCTTTCCTCCCTCTCTTCAGCAGGATTCCCAGAGTTTGGCCTACTGGTTGGTTTTGGGTCTCTGCATCTGTTTTTATCAGTTACTGGATGAAGATAAAGCCTAAATTTTCTGTGCAATAAATTAATATGATTTGCTAATGTGATGAACAATAACAAACTATTTTATTATGTAATATTAAACTAACATCAAAAAGTCATATCAGAAATATTAGTATATACGTGGTATTTGTTTTTCCTTAAGAGATATGAGCATATAATATAGGATTATTAAGAATTTTCATATTAATACCATATTGTATTTATACATTTAACAATAGTAATTAAACAATAAGAGAACTTGAATTTGAAATGCTGAGGAATGGGATTTGTTGGATGGAGAAAAGAAGAGGGAAAATGATATAATTACATTTTAAATGAAACAAATTATAAAGAATGCATTAATTGTCATATTTGTGTGTATTTTATGAAGCTTTTTGTAAGCCTTCAAAATGCCTGCTTTCAATGAATGACATTTTGAGTAATCTGCCTTGTGTTATTCCGATTATTATTTATAGGTATAACAATTGCCTCTTAACAATAGAAAAGGTTCCATGTGCTTATAATAACCTTTTATCTGTGGTTTTGCTTCTGGTTGAATCTTTCACTCGTGTTAGTTAAAGCAAAATCTGAATATATTAAGTGAAGAATCACAAAAATAATTCACAATTTTACACTGTGAACTATTCTAAGCAATATAAAAAAAATTTCTGGGCTATGCTCCTTCTTCTATCCCAGAACATGAAACTTCTTTTTGTCCTGTATATACATCATTTGCCTATTTGTTAGTCTCTATCTCGAGCATCAGGTCAGCTTCCTTCATGGTGCTTTGCTGGTTTTCAGATCACTTTATCACTTAGGTATTGTAGCATCTTCCATTATCTTAAAGAGAAGAGTATGGCCGTGATGTCAACGGGTTAGCATATAACAAAAAATGCAGCCCTTGTACAAAATTGAGTTTCACTCAACAATGAATTTATGTTTTTCTAAGAAGATGGGTACAATTGGGGGACTCTATGTTAAGTGAAGTAAGCCAGTCTTACAAATACACATGCTGTGGAATATTAGTTTAGATGTGTTACATTTATGGTGTGGAATATTTATTTAATGATTCAAAGATGTGTTGCATTCCTTTATGTTGCATTTGTTTAATTGGGTAATGCTGTGCTACTTTGCCTATCTAAAACGCTTGATTGGTTTGTTAATGATCTGAATGGCCAACAGCCAAGCAGGAGACAGAAATAGGTGGGGCTGGCAGGCAGAGAGAATAAGTAGGAGGAGAAATTTAGAGAAGGGGGAAAGAGAAGAAGTGAGAAAAGGAGGAGAGGAGGAATCCAGGGGCCAGCCTTCCAGCTATACAACAAGCCATGGAGTAAGAAGCAAAGAGAGGTATATAATATAGAAAGGTAGAAGCCGGGAGGCAAAAGATAGGGTTATCATTTTTTTAAAAAACCTGGCAAGAAACAAGCCAAGCTGTAAGAACACATTTCCATGTATTTATTTTGGGAGCAGGGTGGTGGGCCTCCAAAGAGCAAAAGTGTTAAATAAATAAAACCCACATATTGTTTGATTCTGATATGTGGTCACTGAGTAGTGTTGTTGGAAAAGAGATTAAAGTATCATGAGAACTACCAGACTATGAGAAGAGAAGGGGAAAGAAGAACCATAAATGTTAATATCTGAATGGGTAAAACTGAATAATGTATCTTATATACATTGATGGAAATGCCATAAAGTAAGCTATGTGTACAATATGTGTTAAACTTTGCAATGATATGTGTTAAAATGAATAAAA
The DNA here is from genome assembly GCF_037038515.1 of Microtus pennsylvanicus. Lineage (NCBI taxonomy): Eukaryota > Metazoa > Chordata > Mammalia > Rodentia > Cricetidae > Microtus > Microtus pennsylvanicus. The sequence continues at coordinate 56,470,432 of NC_134580.1, read as the reverse complement.
TAAATATACAAATAATGAATAAAGGCAAAAATTGAAAAAAGAAGAGTGAAAAAATACAATAATATATTTTGTGATAGAAAATATCTATAACTTTTTTTTTTGAGACAGGGTTTCTCTATGTAGCCTTTGTTGTTCTGGAACTCCCTGTGAAGACCAGGCTGGTCTTGAACTTCTAGAGATTTGCCTGACTTAAAGGCATGTGCCACCACTGTCTGGCTGTCTTTTATTAAACTATATTATCATAATAGTTTATGCATTATTAGTTTCTGTTGCTAACATATTATTGTTACTGATTTATAAAATTTAAGTTTATAATACATTAATGTAGGGAATAACATTGCATATACATGATTCAGAGTTAAACATAGTTTTAAACATCTACTGAGAGTCTAAAGATTCTCTACAAAACATTAAACTTCTAAAGGACATGTTTCCAATTGTCCTGATACTCCACCCTCCATTAAAAAGAACACTAGTCGTTCCTTAAACTCTAAACTATGCTTAAAATAGCTAATTGGCTTGGTTTCATGTTGTAAATGTGATATTGTAAAAGGGAAGTTGATTGGGAAATTAATGATATGAATTACAAATTTACTCTTTCAGGTGATGTGAGAAAAATGGTAACAATAACCTGAGCTAAGGAACAGAGTCATTTAGCTCAGGTCATTTCTGAACAGCAGCTCCTGGAGAGAAATGACTATAGCCCTGCAGCCTACCACACAAGTTGCTCTGACCTCATTGGAACTGCATCGTCAGCACCAGGCTGTGAGCTTTACTATTTCTCTCTCGTGTTCTGCTTAAGCTTGCAATATATCTACTGCCTAGGAAACAGGAAAAAAAAACTGATATGGCTTCAATTAGGACAGACTGACTATAATAAAATCATATGTAGTATATATTTACTATTATCCCGCCAACTATGCTAAATAAATTCTCAACTACCTTTCAGTATTTCACCATGAGGAAGAAATTTATTCATTCATTTTATTTTATTTTTATTTGAAGACAATAACCATAAAATACTTGTTTCAGCAAGCCAATTCCAATCTTACTTAAAATGACATTTTTAAGTTTCCCACGAATATGTGTAGCTGGTTGTTCTCAACATTGTAGAGTTGTTGACAAATAGCAAAATATCCTGTAGAAAATCATTTTTAATTACAAAGTGAAGTGAACACCTTCTTCATTGTTTTCTGATTGTTTCTTTGTAATTTTGAGGCAGAATGACTGTGTGTCTACTGCTCTCCAACTTCTGATTCTCCTGCCTCTGTGCCCAACCATTGGAGATCCCACATGTGAACCTTGCTTCCTTCAGAATAACTTCCTTTGGGGAGATCACCTGTGTTTCTGAAGAAATGTGTCCCTGAAGATATCAGGCACAGCACGCAGAGCTCAGTTCCCTTTTACTGCTCTCTGCTCCTTCCAACTCACAGATAGTAGACGTGGTGAAATTTCAGTCTGACTAAAGCAAGAAGACTCCAGCTCTGGCCTCTTGGGAGAAAAACTGTACATTGTGTGGGGAAAAATTCTTTTTAAATTTTGAGTGTAATGTATTATCATATACTAATCGGTATGCTAGGCATCTATAGTTAGACATTGCAACTACCTTATCTTCCCTAGAGTATATATTTATTTATGATTTTTTTGTGAATGTTTTAACCAAGAAAATGACTCATAGAAAGTGGAAAGCTATGTTTTTCCCTGTGCATTTCTTTCCCCAGTGGCATATCATTCTTATGTCTCTGTATTACATGGCATTGTCCTTCACATCTCTTGAATTCATGTTTTGAGACATATAAAATATGTATAAATATATGCATAAAATATACATCCTTGCTACAATTTCCCTTTCTCTCAGTCCCTCTCCTCCATGTCTGCTCTGTTCTCATGCCCAATCCACTCCTCCTCCTCTTCTGTTCAGGGAAGGGCAGGTCTCCCATGGAGATCAACAAAACATACTATATCAATGTGCAGTAAGACTAAGCACCTCCCCATACCTTAAGACTGGATAAGATGACACAGTATGAGGTGCAGAGTCCCAAAAGCCTGGAAATAGTTGGAGACAGCCCCAGTTCCCACTGTTAGGATTCCAACAGCAGTCCAAGCTACACAACTGTAGAGTACATATATCTACATATATGCAGAGTTCTAAGTCAGGTCCATGAAGGCGGCCTGGTTGATGTATCATTTTCTGGAGTCCTATGATACTAGGTTAGTTGATTTTGTGGGTTTTCTTGAGGTGCCCTTGACACTTCTGGCCACTACAATTCATTCTCCCCGTTTCTGCAGGATTCCTTAATCTCTTCCTAAAGTTTGGCTGTGGGTGTGCATCTTCTCTGATGACAATTGTGTTAGGCACCAGTCTATGAGCACAGCAGAATATCCCTAGGCACCATTACATTGTCTAAGCGGTCTTCTCAAATTGGACAGTTCTTTTCCTCGAGAGGCCATAGGTAAAATTTTATGATGGAGAGGGATAGAGGAAGACATCTAACAACAACTTCTGAGATCCACAAGCAACCTACTGCCATGTGTGTAGATATATACACACATAAGCATGCATACATTTATACATATAAATGTACACATAGAAAGACTCTACTGTCATAATGGCTGTCTCTCACCCACAATATATGCTTACCTCATGCCATTCATTGCTTATCACAGTGCTAGCCACATGTGAAGACTTGGTGGATTACTAAACTTTAAAAGTTAAAAAGAACATTAATTTGAGAAAGAAATGTTTTGATGGGTCCGAAGGAAAACTAGAAGAAAGTTTTTGGGGTAAGTACAGTCAAAATACATTTGTTGAAAAGACACATACACACATACAGTTAAACACACAGACACATACATGAAATTTTCAATGACTAAATAAAAATACTTTAAACACAACCATATTTCAAATTAATGCTTGTATAAATAAATGAGGAATTTGCTATATTTGAATAGATATTCTTATTCCATTGAAGGAAATGTTCCATTTGATATAGCTAGAGAAAATTAGATCAATTTGTGATCTACGTATTAATATAAAAATAAATTTTGATTATTTATTGTTAGATATTTATAGCTACATTATGTTAAATTAGAATGCATTATCGGTTGGGTGGTAGGTGTCATGTCTCAAAAAATGATCTATTAAATTATTTTAATAAGGTAAGCATGTTTTACTTCGTACTCATAGGCCAAACTATTAAAATGAGTACATAGGCAATTGAGAAACAAAACATACATCAGAAGGAAGAGTTATATCAGGTAGTTTATTTGCCTATGGGTATGTGACTGATTATAAACTCTAAAGGATAAAAAAGGAAAATGAGATACATTTTTGACTACTATCACAACTGGTTTCAAAGCTTTTTATAAATAGCTTTTCTGCGGTGTTCTTAGTTACATGCTTTATAAAGAATGTATGGAAGTTCCAATGTGCCCCACAAAGGGTTATATTTAAATAAAGACCCAAGAGCCTTCTAAGCAAGAGAGAACCCATGGTCATTGTTGCACTGTTTCTCTTGTGCCAAAGCTTGGTTCTGAAACTTTCTAAAGCAGCTTCTGTGCCTTAGTTTTAAAATTTGAAACATATTCACTTATTTCATTGCCTGGTCTTATCTATTCCTGATGACAGATGGGAGACTGTGCATTTCTTCTTAGGATGAATATTTAAAACAAACACAAATACAGCATTTTCTCCAAGAGCAGCTAAAATGGGACACAAACCACTCTTTCTCACTTCCCCTTTCCTTTTCCAAGTCCAGTCTGACTTTCCTCCTTCTATCGCAAGAGGTTTTGACCTATTATCACAGAAGTTTAGGATAATGCACACATCCCATTTGAAGATGACATTTCTGACACGTTGAGTTCCAATCCATATGAATGCCCCGTAAGACTGATACTCAGCCTGTAGTCCTTTGCGCAATGATTATAATGGTAGAATCTGTCCTTTTCATAGTTCCTGCAGCTGTTGCTTCTAGCCCTAAACTCTACTGGTTTTGAAAATAGAATAATTGTTTCTTTATAAAGAACGTCTGGGTGATTTTGAAAGTTCTGACAAATTTCCATTTTCCCATATCCAAATTCTGGGTTATTTTGGAAAAACTTCATTTTCTTAAACAGCATGATTTTTTTTGGTATGGTTTAAAAATTGCCACTATAACTTTTATTCCACTTGTTTTCATATTTAAATGTAGTAATGTGGTTAATGAGGTACACTCTTTTGGAGTTAGAGGTAACTTTTTGAGTATTTGAGTTTGACAGGCAATGGGGCCCTGGAGTGGGTGGCATCACTAGAGGAGATAATGAGATTCAGGGCATTATTGAAGTGCTCAGTCTGGCCTAAAATTTCTTCCAAAATCACAATGCTGTCTGGGAATTGTCTAATCCCAGTTTAGATTTGTGATGACTTTTCCTTTAGAAGCAGCCCAAAAGAGCAAGTAACCAACTGTGTCTGGCTATTCATTCTCTGGATCTAAGTGCTTCCAGAAATCAACAGATTCTGTTTACTCTCTGTCCTATTTATTCCCACTCACCTATTCTCCTCAGTGCAAACCTGCAAACAAGGACAGGTTTGACCAACTAAGCAGAGTCAGTTTCCGTCAAAGCTATCCCAACCATCTGAAGCTTTCCCTTAGCCATTGAAATCATGAGAAATAACTGAGAATCTTGTTCATTTGTTTGCTCTTGTTTTGCTTTGGGTATACTTATATCTATTAAAAATTAAATAAGAAGCTCCTTTCCGGGAGGGATCAATTCTCTCTCCCAGCAGTCATTTAGCTACCTTTAGCTCACTGTCTAAGGGCGGGTCCCTCAGCTTTTCCTCCTGCCATGTCCATATGCTCACTCCTTGAGACAATGCAGGACCTGTGATATAGATTAACCACTCCCAGGGGTGAGCCCCATCATTGACTGCCCAAAGAAGAGTGGTCAGCCTTGAAACTAGAAGCATACAAACAGCAAAGATTAACTTTAGGTTGTATTTATAGATTTGGTACATAATTGTATACATATGAATGTTTATGTAAATGTGTGCTTAACAACGTTAATCAAAGAAGAGTCCATATGTTTGGATGGCGGAGAACATGGGAGGAATTCAAAAGGAATTAACTTGGGAAGTTTAAGTGAGGAGAAGGTGAAGAAACGTTATGTAACTATGTTAACTAAAACATATTTGAAAATTAATAATAAATTAAATAGGAAAAGAATACATCAACTCTTTGTACCTAGACAGTAAAGCAAAACACAGCATTCAGCTCCTTCATTACAACCTGCTAAGTTTTTAAAACTCCGATGAAGGCATTAGTAGAATACTTCTCTCAAGAAGCCGAACGGGACTAGGTTATCCCTCACAGTGCTGGGAATGCAACTCTTCATCTTTCACATGCTCGTTAGGCCCTCAATCACTGAATTACAGACACACACTTTAATATCATGACAGTGGACTCGCCTTCAGTTTTATTTTTGCTCTTAGTAATGTTTGGAGAGGAAAGATACTTCTTTTTTTTTTTTTTTATTGAGAAAAGGAGAAAAAAAAACAAGTTTCCACCTCCTCCCAGCCTCCCATTTCCCTCCCCCTCCTCCCACCCTTCTCCCCCTCCTCCTACCCTTCTCCCCCTCCACCCACTCCTCTCCCCCTCCCTCTCCAGTCCAAAGAGCAGTCAGGGTTCCCTGCCCTGTGGTAAGTCCTAGGTCCTCCCCCCTCCGTCCATATCTAGGAAGGTGAACATCCAAACTGGCTAGGCTTCCACAAAGCCAGCACATTACGTAGGATCAAAACCCCGTGCCATTGTCCTTGGCGTCTCATCAGCCCTCATTGTTCGCCATGTTCAGAGAGTCCAGTTTTAACCCATGCTTTTTCAGTCACAGTCCAGCTGGCCTACCTAGATGCCCTTCAATGAAAGAATGGATGAAGAAAGTGTGGAATATCTACACATTAGAGTACTACGCTGCGGTAAAAAAACAATGACTTCTCGAATTTTGCATGCAAATGGATGGAAATAGAAAACACTATCCTGAGTGAGGTATCCCAGACCCAAAAAGATGAATATGGGATGTACTCACTCATAATTGGTTTCTAGCCATAAATAAGGGACACGGAGTCTACAGTTGGTGATCCTAAAGAAGCTAAGTAATAAGGTGAAACAAAGGAAAAACATATAGTTATCCTCTTGGCTATGGGAAGTAGACAAAGTTGCCGGGGAGAAAATTGAGATCTTGGGGGTGGGGTGGGATGGGGGTAAGGGGAGATGGGGAGAGAAAAGGGAGAAGGGGAGGAAGGGGGAACTTGGGGAAAAAGGAGGATTGGGATAAAGGAGGTTGGATATGGGAGCACGGAAGCACAATTCTTAGTTAAGGGAGCCACCTTAGGGTTGGCAAGAGACTTGAACCTAGAGTGGCTCCCAGGTGCCCAAGCCGAGGTCCCCAGTTAGTTCCTTGGGCAGCTGAGGATAGGGAACCTGAAATGACCCTACCGACAAATATCTTGCATATCATCATAGAACCTTCATCTGGTGATGGATGGAGATAGAGACAGAGACCCACACTGGAGCACTGGACTGAGCTCCCAAGGTCCCAATGAGGAGCAGAAGGAGGGAGAACATGAGCAAAGAAGTCGGGACCACGAGGGGTGCACCCACCCACTGAGACAGTGGAACTGATCTATTAGGAAAGATATTTTTTTACCCATGATTTTTCCATAGAATCAGTTGAAGCCCAAGTGGTTAACTTTGTCTGACTTCTCAAATGGAAGATTACAGGGTCAATTGTTAAATGAAGATGCTCTGATCATTTAAGATCAATGCATTTAATGCAGAGATATAACATGTTTTATGTTTTATATTTCATATTTGGTACACATGGAAGAGAAGGAGACAGGGACACACTTCATCTGGAATAATGCCAGACTCTGTTAAGAGAGTTAGATCATGCAGCTTTCTGTGTAGCTGGTTTAGGGATATTCCCTTTATGTGGGTGAGGTTTTTATCCCTACTTTTTCCCTCCCGTGTCTCTTATGAGAAATTAGCTGTATTTTTCATGAATTCTTCTCCATAAAATAAAAAGGTTTCTCTTCTTTTGTATGTACCCTTGCATATATATCTTCTACAGCATCTTCCTTAGAAACTGTAAAATCAATTCCACGCATTTTAAAATTTTATGTCATTTTCCTTTTGTAACACAGACCTTAGATTCATGTATGCACTGTAAAACTGAAGAAGTTATTTGTTATAACATGTAACATCAAACCTTCAAATGACCTGGAGATAGGGACGATCTTTTCTACGGGGCTGTGTGTTGCCATGCATTTCCTTGACAAGATTGCTATGTTCAGTCCCAGGTGCTACCTGAGCCTTGCAGCACATTCATAGCCCCTCTGGTTTCAAGGATTTTGTGAGAATTGTGAACCCTTAATTCTTCTCCTCCTCCTCTTCTTCCAAAGTTTATTATTCTTGTTCTGATCTATGGTTGTTAATTGCAAGGTTTGTGTTAATATTTAATTTTTCACTTGTTAATATTGCATCCCTATAACACCACGAGTATTTTCCCCCTTTTTGACCTATGGGAAGAAGTATGGAGAGCCACCTGTTTAAAGGAGGAAGCAGGAGGAGGCCTCACTTGATGTAGCAAAAATTGTCTGAACCTGAGCACTCAGCTTTGACATTTAAGTTCTGCATTTTGAAAGCTGACCCGAGGACAAAAAAGTTGCCTTAATCATGTGTTATTTCATAATTTAGATAGCAAAAGGATTTGTCATTTTTTTTCGTTACAGTCCCTTCATTTCTGACATTTCTGTCCTTCTGCTCAAACAGCGAATACACAGCCATGAAAAGCACTCACACTTACTTGAAAACCCCAGCTATATTTCTGCTATTATAATTGATTTTGGTGAAGAGTTTAATGAACATTCTCATCCTAATGTAATTAAAAATGATTATTCCCAATAAAAGAAGGGGAAAGGTTATTTAGGTTTCTTCTAGTGAGAGAATTTGTGGAGGATTAGTACCTATTATATGAGCCTACATGTTGTTTCATTGTACAATATAAGAAAACACACCTCATATTTGAATAAAAATTACCATGATCTTGAATGTCCTGGTAAGTTTCTATGTATCAGTGTACAAACTGATATTACCTCATTTATAAAATTGTATATTTTCATTAGCAAGCATTAATAATAAAACATTTGCCCATTATATGACAGAGAGTAAAATCAATTTTTATTAAAATGTTGAAATATATAATTAAAATAGTTTTATTTTTAAGTGCTCTGAAAAATTATTTGCCGATTTCAATGACACAGTTATCAATTTTAAGAGATATATTTTATTTTTAATTTTTTATTTAAAAATTTTTGCATTAAAAACAGTGTTTCTTAATGCAGTCGATAGGCACTTCATGTGAATAAGTGTTTAGCACTTAACATTTTAAAAACCTCAGGTTATCTTTGTAATTATATTTTAAAATTTCTATTAATTTAATTTTATAGTTATAAGTTTCATGGCATCAAGTAACTTTTCTGGAATCACATTATTGGTAGAAAAGGAGCATTGATATAATACATATTCTTTTTATTGTTATTGTCATTGTTTTTTATTGTTTTTATTTTTTTCTCCACTACCCTTCCTTCCTGCCCCTCCCCTTCTACCCTCTCCTGTAAAAACCATACTCCTAATATTCTCAGAAGATCTTGTCTTTTTCTCCTTCCTATGTAGATCTTTGTATGTCTCTCTTAGGGTCCTCTTTGTTGTCTAGGTTATCTGGGGTTGTGGGCTGTAGGTAGTTTTTTTCTTTGCTTTATGTCTAGAATCCAATTATTATCGAGTACATATTATATTTGTCTTTCTGGGTCTGGGCTACCTAATCCAACATGTTTTTTTTTCCTAGATTCATCCATTTGCATGCAAATTTTAAGATGCCATTATTTTCTACCGCTATGTAATACTCCATTGTGTAAATGCACCACATTTTCTGTATCCATTCTTCAATTGAGAGGCATCTAGGTTGTTTCCAGGTTCTGGCTATTACAAATAATGCTGCTATGAACATAGTTGAACACATGTCCTTGTATGATTCTTAGTTGTGCATACAGGACTATCTATTTTGGAGTCTTGTCACTTTGAAATACAAGTGTTAATTTTCTAACCCTGATATTTTTACGCATATTGATATCACAAGGAAGTGGAAAATTATCACTGAGATAGGCGCTGGCAGGTTGGGTCACCTTTGGATCATGCTATATCCCTAATAACTTTATTAAAGTAAATACTTTATGACTATGAGCTGTAAGTATGGTACTCCAAGGGAGGTTCTGATCCAATTATTTTTCATTTTCAGACAGTACACACTTGGTAGGTTGGTTTATTTAGTGGAATCTAAAATAATAGTTTAGTCACACAAAGGAAGCTAAAAATTTTGGATGTGTGTATATTGCTTCTGAATTGTTTCAGAATCTAAAAACACATCGCCTCATGAATCAAATATTTAATAACTAGTGCTCACGCCTTTGTAAAAGGCTCATTCGTCACAGTATCCAGAGCATTTGATTTAACCAAAAGCGTAGACAAAATCTATTCCCCGTGTCTGTCGTGTCGCATACACCATCTCTCGAATCACTAAAACACATACACATAAAACTTGGGCTTCGAAAAACCAAATTACTTCCCACGGCATGTTAAATATTCTTTCCAACATACCATTTGTAAATAAGTCCTTGCTCTATTATATAGATTCAGGGAGGTTTCTTTTTAAAAGAAGTGCTACAGGAATTTTTAGCAGCTCTTTGGATTATTCTCAGAGGACAGACAGAGAAAGAAGACATGGGTTCATTCTTTATAAATCATTCAACTTGTTCGTTACAGGTGGAGCCAGACAGACACCTCCGTCGAAAGAGCTTGAGTACAAATTTTATAAAACATTAGTTTTCTTTTTGTTGTAGCTTTCTCCGGGTTGTCTCAATGAATATATTTTTCATTTCTAAAATATATGTTCTTGCATTTTCCTATATGTGGGAGATAATAACTTTAATTAAAGGCAAACAGATTCTAGGTCCATAGTTATACACAAACTCATGCTTGCTTTATACATTTCTGAAAAGAATAACTTCTAAATATTAGTTATCATTACTTCCTCTGGACTGTGTGTGACTTGTCAGAAGATAAAATTTTTAAATTTTTACTTCAAAGTTAAAAATTTTTTTAAATATAATTTTGAAAATTTTTCATGGTTTAGATCTTGACTGTCTCTAGAAAGGCCCAAGGGTTTAACTTGCATCTCAAGAGATGTATTGGGAGTTTTTCTAGATTTAGGGGGTGGGCCTAATGGAACGTCTTTGGGTCACCCTAGGAGGATACATAAAACATCAGCTCCTTCTTACTTCTTGTTAGATCATTGCTCATTTGGAGAGCTGCATGCCTCACTGAAAACTCTCTGCAGTACCCTCTGACAATTTCACCAAAGGCTTAACAGCAATGGGCCCTATGATTATGAATTTGACTGCCTAAAATGTGAGTATAGTTATTTTATTTTTTTTAAATGTTGATTATGTGTGGGACACTGTTATAATAACGAAGAGTTACCTAACACAGTCACCGTGTTAATGACATAATGATAATTGTAGTCGTAGAAATAGAGGCTACTTATACGATAAATTGTTATAGGTTCTCAATCACAAACATTCATTCATACACTAACCTTGCTGAATATCTACTTCACGATCCACAGAGGCTCATCATAAGCCTGTAATTGAAAGCTTACCTTAAAAAGACAATAGAGTTATTTGACTGTATCAGACTGTGTCCTATGGGAATTGATACATAGCTCAGTTATGGATTTGTTTGTCTTACAATAAGGTTTCAGGCAGCAATTGTCCATTTATTTAAAGAGCATGTGATATACTGACATATGATGTGTCTTAAGATTGCTTATGACAAAGAAATTCATTTTTCAGCAAAGGATCTGTGACTGAGTGTTTCTCACAGAGAATACATGAATACTTTCAAAAATTCCACCACTCAGGAACTGTTGTCCTCGATGGTATTGCCTAGCTGACTTAGTTATACTGTTCTATTGCTCTCAAGAATATGACAACCATGGCAATTCTTATTACAGAGAGCTTTTAACTGAAGATTTTCTCACAGTGAAACTATCATGGGTGTTAGTCAATGACAGACACGACAAGAACCGGGGAGTTACGGTGCTATAGCAATAGCAGAGAGGGTTACATCCTGTTCATCATGCATCAGAGAAAGAGAGAAACACCAGTGCATATTCCATCCAATAAGACCATGCATTTTCTCACAAGCCACACCTTTCCAAAATAGTTCATCAAATGGGAGTAAAAGTGCAAATTTCTCATTCAAACCACCATCCTAGTCAATAAAAGGTAGAATGCATTCTTTATATGATGTTTATACTCTGCAGGGATTTATGCCATTTTCTGTGACACAAGATTCACTATTCAGAGTGAACTGGTATATAATACACTCACTGTCCTTCATAGATGTGAGACCAATCACAGAGTTTCAAGGAGCAGTAGCAATCAACAGTCCTAATGTCTGAGGCTTACATTTTTAATGCTTTCTAAGTTATCATATTAAAATTCACTATCATATTAAATTATCCTTCCTTATCATATTAAAATATCCATAAATTAGGGGATATTTGCAAAGTGTACAATATGAAGTTATTGCCCGTGTGTCACCCTGTGCATCTTTCTATGTTTGATGATGAAGAAGGGGCTGTATTCTGTGTAACAAGTGTAAAATAACATCACCTGTACTTGATGAGATGCTCTATGAATTGTTTCCCCAATTCTTTCCTATGGTTTTCAGTGTGGTGGTTTGAATGAAAACATCTCTCATAGGCTTATACATTTGAATGTTTGGTCCCCAGTTATTGGAACTCTTGGGAAGAATTATTATAAAAATGTGGCCTTGCTGGAATTGATTTGATCTTATTGGAAGAAGTATGTGCTGGGGATGAGCTTTGAGGTTTCGAAGTCCATTCCAGTTCAAGTCTTAGTCTTTCTGCCTGCTGCCTGTGGGTCAGGATGTAAACTCTCTACTGCTGCTCAGGCAAAATGCCTGTGTGATTCTCACCATGATGGTCATGGACAAGATCTATAAAACCATTAACAAGCAATTAAAGGTTTCATTTTATATGTTGCCTTTGGAATGGTGTCTCCTCACAGACATAGAACAGGAACTAAAGCATCAACTATACCGCAGAATAAGAATAAAAAAATTCCCGCCTATTTATTTTACTAATTCTTCTACTGGAGGTCACAAGAACTCACTTGCTCTATGACAGGCACTCTGGATGAGCTTGGGACTCAAGGTGTAGACATAGGAACCTCCACTTACTACAGCTTTCCGGCATCCATTTGCTGCTGGGCATTCTTTTCTCTTAGTTCTAGGCTCTGTTGGGCTACAGACAATAATTCTAAAAGAAGGAATACCAAGGCAGGCAGAAAACAATAAAACACATAGGAACACCACAAAGAAAGAATATGAAACCACCCTGGGATTTCAAAATCTCAAATCTGTGATATAGCATAATTTCTAGGAACTATTAGGCCAATCTCTTAACATAATTTTGTTTCTGCTTTTATACTTCAATAAACATTACATTATTTTTAAATAATACTGATTTTTACTTGTTGCTAGAATGTTGCATTGCTTTTGAACTGATGGATATAGGTTTAAATTATATTTTTATTTGAAATCAAACTACTAAAGGAAATAAATTTAAATATTTATTCTAAGACAGGAGAAACTTGAGAATGAAGATCCATTCTCTCTCTGTATGACATTCCTTCCTTTTACTATAGTCAATTTCTTAAAACCTTAATATATGTTTGCTGACTTGTATTAATTCAATTAACGAACTATTGCTCATTGATTTACCAAAGCAATCAAAATCATTATGGAAACTACTATTGATAAGCTATTTATAGACAAATCAATATATATATATATATATATATGTTTATACAAATTTATATGTTTATAAAAACGAAACAAATGTTTAAGAGTTTGGCTCCTGTATTTCTAGCTTAAAATAAATAATTCAAGGGAAACACCTCTAAGCAGCAATGATCTATCACTTTATTATTAAAATAAATCATTATGGCCTGACAACTGCATGAAAAACTTGGTCAAAACCAACAGAGAATATAAGTGGATGTCTTGCCAAAATCACAGGATTGTGAAATGAGAATTGGAATTATCCAAGAGAAATATGGCATGGATTATCAGATGGACAAACAGCACTTCAACGTGAAGTTTCCCTCAGTCTTGATGTTAGGGAGTTATGTACATAAGAATATAAACACTCTCTTCTATCTTACCCTCTGCACAACAAAGCAGAACTAAGACCCATAAAATCCTTTATCATGTTTATGCTTGACCTATGTTCTACCCAACTGTTTCCAGCCACATAATGTAGTGCATTCAAGCTTTACTTGGGATGTATAATGTCACTTGAAATCAAAAGCATCTTATTTATGGCCATTTAGCATATCAACAATATTAAAATAGTAGTAAAATCAAGATTGAACTCAATATTTTAATTTTTAGTAAGCAACTATTTTACTTTAGTGCTTATCCAAATAGAAGGTGAGAATACATAGGTCAGAAATATACATGTATCCATAGTCACCTTGTATAGGTTATAATATTTTTATCTCAAATCTGAGAGGCTGTTAATATTATGAATACAAACATTTGTGAATAAAATATGGGAACAAAGTTTCTAAAGAATAAAACTTTAAATTCAACTCTCTGATGATGTTTTGTTTGTGATGTAACAAAGAAAGCCTGCCTGAAGCTCAGAGTGCAGAGCTAAGCCACTATTTAGTCTTAGAGACCAGGCAGAGGTGCTACACAACTTTAATTCCAGAACTCAGGAGGGAGAGGCAGATGTGAAATCCCCAAAGAATTAATAAAAATTATGCTTACAATTTAAAAAATAAAAATTCAGAAGGAGCAATGCATTTTATAAAGAAGACAGAAGATTAATTGTGAAATATAACATCCAAGCTAAAAATGGGGCTGAAAAATTTAATATGTTAAAATAATATATGGTTCAGTATTATGGATTATTAACACTAAACTGTTTAAATTTAACTAACTGCTTATATTTACTGCTTATGAATTGATGTTGCTCTCCACATGAAAAGTTGTAACTTATAAAAATATATGAATGATGGTCAAAAAACAAAGCTTCATTTATACACATAGAAGGCAGTGGATGCTACTTTCCTTGGCAGCCAGCTAAGTTTATCAAGTTTTATCAAGACAATTATGTTATACTGGAAGAATGTACTTAAATTATTGCAAATTGTATTCATTAAGTTCTTGCTAGTCATATAAACATGAAACAGATCACAATATGCACTAATCGAGTACTCAGTAGCAACTGTTTTACTGCATGTATGCAATGTGCATTTGCTCCAAAACATACTATATACTTTAGATGTATCATATAATTAAAAGAATGAGCACTTAATCAGCTAATGCTAAGATTAGAATTTGCAATACTGTGTAGGCTAAACATTGTACATTTCAATAACTAGAATAGTAGCTAAAATTCTACTCCTTTAATTTATCAGTGTTTTATTTTCATCTGATAGTGGAGTTAGTACGAATAATATTTAAAATGTGAATGCAATACAGAGAAAAAATAATGATATTCTATTTTAACTTCATCTTGGAACAGCTTGATCCTCTAGAGTATACACTCACATTATGCTTTGAAAAAGAATCAGTCATGTCCTGAAAGAGGTTATTTGCCAAGTTCATTTAAGTGATACTTCTATGGAGTGAAGTTGGGATTTATCGCTAGGCCTACAAATTATATAAATTTTCTCAAATGTTATTTCAAGCATGTAGCCCTAGAGGTCACTCAATTTAACTGTCTCATGAAGTTATAATAATTGATTATAGTGGAAGTCAAATGGCTAGCACTTGGAACTCATAGCCATAACTGAAAGCCATTAAATACATTCACAATGTCAGAGTCAATTGCTTTTGGAGGTGCTATTCCCGTTATCATGTTGATCAAAAGGTAATGGGAAGTGACAAGCAATATCACAGACACTCCATCGTAAACAAAATATTCTTCAAACACTTAAGTGAGCATGGTGAAATCCCGCTTTCATAACCCACCAATCCTTTACCGCTTTCAGAAGCATCGCTATTTTATAGAAGCAAATCTTCCCCTAAGGATTTTTGAATCAAAACTGATAAACTGCCTGAAGAATAAAAGCAAAAAAAAAATATTAGTCTAAAAACCAGTGTACGGAGCCTACTTTCAAATGCAGCTTTCATTTTTTTCTAGTTGCTTTTTAAATATAAATAAGAATATCTGTGATGTGAATATAGAATCTTCTTCTTGATAGTATCATATATTTTCTGGGCCATAAGAATTTATTATTTTTTCCTTGCCTGGAATGACTACCTTCTGCTTCTTGTCCCTGAACAGCACCATTCCATATTTCATAATTTCTCTTGAATATTACATTCCTTTAGTTGCTTTATCTAAACTCCTTTACTCCTTAATGGTGGGTTTTATTTAAATTCTATACTATAACAAATCATGTAACTCATTTCCCACATATACAGCTTGCTCTGCAAGAACAGAATTAAACTAATATTTCTTTTTTCTCAAGGCCATTTGCCAATTCCTCAATCCACTTTCTGTTTGATCAATTTGCAAGTGATTATACCACTTTATATGTGTGGATGATGACTACAGACTGAACTTTTCTCCTCCCAGAATTCTCTTGTTCTCTGGCCATTCAGCATTTTATTAAAATACAATTGAGAGGGTACAGACTATTGTCCGACAGCACTATATCACTCCAACTTCTAGCTTCTATGTGTCTAACCTAACATTCTTCTGGCTGTTCCCTGTAGACAACTCTGCATAGACATTAATGTTATATTTATGTAATACAGAATTATCTCTTCTTAAGGTCTGTGATGAGAAGATCTGCAAAACAATGACGGTATACA
The DNA here is from genome assembly GCF_037038515.1 of Microtus pennsylvanicus. Lineage (NCBI taxonomy): Eukaryota > Metazoa > Chordata > Mammalia > Rodentia > Cricetidae > Microtus > Microtus pennsylvanicus. Next base: position 56,454,425 of record NC_134580.1, on the reverse strand, counting down.
ATAACACCCACAGGTTCTTAGTATCAGGAGCATGATCTTTGGAACTGTCATTCTGCCACGCAAATCTAAATATCTTATACTAAGTGGAAGAGGGACTCAGAGTCTTGCATATAATTTCTAATATAACCCAAAAGAATCAGCTTCTGGGCTGCTAGTAGGGTTCAGAGAAAAACATCCACAGAGTCACAAACTTAGAACTTTTTAATATGAGGGATGTTCAACGTTTATGGTACCCCTAGTGCTTATTTGTGACGATAATGACCTTCTTGTTCCACACCTGATGACATGGGTTTGATTTTTAAGATCATACATCACATTCATAAACACGTTAATAATAAGGGAAATTAAAATATTTTGAATCAAATAACAAAGTTAGGTGTTAATGTTCTTCGAATTTAAATGTGAATATCATTAACTACTATTTAGCATATATACAGTACATGTTGGGTGCGAGTTGCTAGGCTTCCTGGAGCCCCCTTATTTCCCAGAAAAAAGGTGAGTGCACTATCTTTCCATTCTTTAGCCCCACAGCAGAGGACAATCCAACCTCACCACGCAGGACAATCAGATGTGATAGGGAGTTGAGTCAAACCAGGACCTCAGTTTATTACTGTGAGCATCTGCTTATAAAAGTTAAGCAATGTTCTGTGATGTGCAGGTACCTCCAGCCAATGAGAGGCGACTAAACCCTCCCTTTGGCTGGAGGGGAAGCTACCTAGATTTTGCTATCTCATCCTCATTCAAACTCAAGCCAGGTTTTTCTCTGTCCTACAGGCCTTGAAGTATATATAGGCCCTTAACTCGAACCAGGCTTTTCTCTGTCCTATAGGCCTTGATGTAAAGGCCCTGAGATAATTTTGGCCCAACATCTCCCCCTGTTGTTTTTTATCCCACCCTCTACCCCAGTCACCAAACCAAAATAGCCTCCAGAAAAAGAATATGGGTCAAGGTCAACCTTATCCAGAATTTTGGCCTGGACACCTCAAATTGAGAGTTCATCCATGGAGTGAGTTGTATTGAGCCCATCATAATGTACTCGAAGGGCCATGAGTTGTACCTGTTGTATCTGTTTTTTAAATGCTTGTTTCAGTCTTTAGAAACCACATGGGACAAAAAGACAGATCAATAAACAAATAGCCACCAGTCCAAGTAGGGAAGAGCCATGGGGAACAATTAAACTAGGTCTCATAGGGGGTCCTTGACTTAAATGAATAATATTTTTTCTTAACTCATCCAGGGTTCTTGTAACTATCCCAGAAGCAATATTTTTCCCCAAGTGTGCTGCAAATTTCTCCCTGTTCCATAAACAGCAAGTTTAAGCCTTTCCCATTTTGTGAGGTTACCCTTGGTGAGGAATTCAAAGACTATTGTAAATATTGTAATGCAGTCTCTGTCTTTTCTATTTATGTCCAGCCTAGTCTGCTCAAATCCCCAGGAAGAACAATAGTAATCAAGAGACCCCTCAGAATTTCTGATAGTGGAGGCAGTCCAGTTGCTTCCTGAGCATACATAAAAAGGTGTCTGCAGGAAGGCTTGTCTCCTAAGGACATGAGAACACCCAGGCTTATTAGGGTAAGATGCCTGGGGTAAGGTGTACCCCTGAGAGCCTCCACATTCAGGTCTATCTTTGATCCCCTAAATCCATTCTCCCATACCCATCTCCCATGCACCAAACTATAGAGGTCAAACATCAGATCAGGCCACCACGTCCAGGGTGTCATCATCCGAAAAGTCTGGTTTAGAATCTTTCCAGTGCCAACACTCAACAAGATCCATGTCAGGTTTGTGGTTGGTGGAGGCTTGCTGCCTGGACCTTGGTCCTCATGAGAATAATTTACATGATTGTCACTGGGAGGGCCATCTGAAAGAGATAAACAGGCAACCCTCTTCTCAAGAGTTAATCTCCCGGCTTCTATGTGTAGTTTTGGAGCCTGTCTTGATACTCAATCTGTAGACCAGTCTGGCCTCAAACTCACCAAGGTCTGCCTGCCTCTACCTTCTGTGTGCTGTAATTAAAGGAATGAGCCATAACCACCTGGCAAGCATTGAATTTTTAAGTACACTCAAATTTAGCTTATATTAGTTTTAGAAATCTAGAGAATCTGAAATTTCTTATATAAAATGTTCTTCAAAGATGAGTGGAAGAATGAAATCTGTGATGTTAACAATGCAAATTCACAACACCTTTTATAATTTCTGCAATTTTGTGAAGATATACTTGATCAAATTAACATAAATTATTTTGAATACAAGTTTTTAACACAATATTACAAAATTATGCAAACAGTTGATTGTGCCTCAAATGTATTATATTGTACTTATATGAAGTAAAATATGTTACTCTTCCAAAGGTACTGTTAAATGTATGCTGAGGTGTTATAGAGTTCTAATTAAATTAAAAATACATGCTCTAACCCTTAAGACAGCTCTTGTCCTACAAGCAAGAAAACAATCTGCACAAATTTGCTCATTTAATGATCATTTATTAATAAGTCTAAGCTTTCAATATTATTTTACATCATTAGCAGTTATAGATTATGATAGAAGACTTATTTTTTAGTCTCAGAGTTAGCTAAACCTAGAATGTATACCTACGCTAACAAACAAAATTGTAATGTCAGCTTTATATACAGCTTTATCCACAATTAAGGACATAATACTTATAAATCACTGGGTTGATTATCTACAGTCTAATACATATGTTTTACTACTATCATTTTTAGTGGTTAAGATATGGCAGAAGGAAATTACTTTAATGGAGTTAAATTACAGCAATGCAAAGCATAGCTCATCATGCCTTATCCAACTTGAGTATAGATACCAGAGGAAGCTTAATGGAGGTTGTGAAATGTCAGATTTTTTTGTGATAAGTGCCCAGCTATGGCTTTCTAAATTATCTTTCTGTTTTCAGTGATTACATGCATGCCTATCTTTGCTAGATTCTTTGTCATATGTAAATTTTGTATTGCAAAGAAATATGGAGAATTGTTTTAATTTGCAGATTCCAGGAAAACAAGTTATGAAAAACTTTCAAATTTATACCAAATGAACTAGTTTGACATCTTCACAGTGTGTAGTTTCTGGTATCCATACATAAACCCAGATCTGACAACCCACTCTGACTTTAATAAATGAGCAAAACTGACATTATCACGTGTCAGGTACATTCACATGCTGTAAAGGAAATCATGAACATTCATCAAGAAATAAAACTCCAAATTTATCAACCACAGCGAACATCTTAACATGATTGCCACTTCTTTGACATAATAAATATTTCAATAGCCTGTAGTCTATACAAGAAACTATATGCATATATACTTCCAATCCAATATGTGAATTACAAAGCAAAATGTAATACAATTAAAAATTAATAAAGTGTAAAATAGAACCAAGTAGAAAATAGAATGACTTTATGTTCCCTTTTAATATTATAATTGATCTATTGGTACCTTTTCGGTTTTCCTCTATTATGTTTTACATTTTCTTTTCTCTTTTTAGCTCATGTGATCATGACCCTATATATGATGGAGAAATAGAAACTTTGTCTGGATTATTACCCTGTATGGAGTTCACCTGTTTTAGTTGCTGAACCAATTTATCATTGGTGACCACTGCCTATGACATTACAGGAAGAGTATCAGAGAAGATCCTAGGTTTTATGTATATTCTTTGTGTACTCTACCTGTTTTTGTGTGAAATTATGCATTCCAGGTTGCACATAAATTTTTCAGATTCCTGTGTTCTACTGAAATAATAGGTCAAAAAGTCACAAAGTGGGGTTAATTATCAGTAGAGTCCAACTCTCACCGCTCCTTTGTTGTGACTTCTTATTCCTTGAGACAGAAGTTGAGTGAACCAGCACTCTCAGTTGAGAAAATAAATAAAATCAAACTAAAGGGAAAAATAAATAAATTCTAGGTGTGTAATCCCTTGCAGCACATGTCAAAACATTTCTTGCCACATTCATCTGGATTTATAAGTTTTGGTTGTCAACAAGTAAAAGACAAAATATATTTATTTTTGATGACAAAAAATGACATTTTGTACCAAAATACTAACATGAGAAACTCTATGAAAGATGAGGGAAGACTAGCTGGAGCAGAGTCTTTCTCACAATGGTGATGGCTGAGACTAATTTGTTTTTGAAGAAGCTTTGGTGTGTGTTGTATGGTGTGTATATTTGTTTATGTGCATATGACAAGGAAATCATTAAATAGCATTTATAACCTTTTCTGTGCTAAGTAAATATGAATTAGCACCTCCAATGTTACTGAAAAGATTTACAGATGATAACTAAGTGGCTGTCTCATCAAAGTTGTATACAAACACACACGGTCACAGAGACATCTCTCACCAAATTTGAGTAGTTTTACATAGCAATTTTAAGATTCTATTTTCTTTTTAATATTAGAATAATACATTATTATTGCTTACTGACATCCATCAGTTAAGGAGACATTAGAGACTCTATTATGACCATAGATGGACAAATTCCTAAAATGCTTCTGTAAAATGAAACTTGAAGATGTCTTGAGAGTATAAGAAATTTAAAAATATTTATGTTTGAGATCAATGTCTAAGAAATATGTAATATTAAAATGTACCAGTAATATTCTGGAGATAGAGTAACTGTTTTCAGATATGAATTCACCACGAATAGTGATTTTATTTTAAATAAAGAAGGACATAAAAGTATTTGCAAAGAGTTCAATACTATATCATCCAATCTACCTCTGACCTCTATTTTATTTCCTCCCCCTTAATTATCACCTTCCCATCTTCATTAGTTCATTTATTTTTCCCATTGAGACTCACTAGATTTATCCAGAAATGTCTATGCAACCACAAGAAAGGAAATATTAGCTCCTCACTGGGTAGGAAATTGAAAATAATGCTGCTCTTTCAGGATACATCAGTAGTTAATAATTCAGGAAGAAGAAATAACATTTGAAGCTCCTCCCTAATTCATGATGGAATGTTGATAAGCTCAGTTTTGTGTAGCCCATTGCAGTAAATAATAACTGTTGTGAGATCAAGACTTCATTAGTAATGACATGTTCAAAAGAGAGTATGTCAAAGTCCTTCTGTCTAGTTTCGACACATTGCACTCTGTTCTACTCTCTCTTGAAGAACCTGAATGGTATAAACATTCTGAATAGTTCTGAGAACTCAGGGGTCAGCTATTCTCAGGAGACCAGTTAAACTTTAACATCAATACTTCGAACCAATGTATAGGGGTTATTGCTCCATTTATTTGTCTCTATTTTTATCTCTTTCATCAGCACTAAAGTTTTCTTCCCCATGACTCACCACCACAAGCTAATGGATCCAAGTTCAGAACTCAGGGTATTTATGACATTTACTGATTATATAATAAATGTTTTATGAATGGTTTTCTGATCTTTGATAGAACAGTGACAGCTACAATAGGAAGATGAATCTAAAAACTTCTGGAGGTGGATTATGATAAAATGTGAAGGTGATGTTGAACATAGGGGGAAAAGAAAAGAAAAACACTGGAAAGACAGACCAGTGTTGGTTATGATCCCGCATTGCAGAGGCTAGCCACTGTTATTACCTTACCTTACAGATACATTTGTTATCTAATTTCTTTCTGTGTTGTTCTAACAAGACACAGTGGCAGTCTCGCTCTTCTACAAAAAGAGATTCTAGTCTTAGATTTTTAAGTCTCTAAGTCACCATATCTTGTGCTTGATCATGTTTCAGCTCAACTGTTCCTTCTGTAGTAAACTTTTTCTACCTGGGCACGTCCAAGCCACTTGAGCTGAATTTCTAAATAAATGAATGAGCATTAAAATAATTAACATTACATTGTATTATTCCTTTGACTGACCTTTAGTGGCCTTCATTCCCTTTACTAGCCTTTGAAAATCATTCATATCTACAAATATTCTTGCTTCTAATACCTACTAAATGGTATTCTAAATTCTCACTCATGGATGAAAGCGCAGCGGCAGCTTCCATGTGAAAATCTCCTTATTTTATGCAACTGTGAATCATTTTAAGCCATATATTTTCTCATTATAGGTTGTCAGATGATAAACATTTGTGCTGGCTAATCTTATGTCAAGGTGGGTCACCTGAAAGGAGGGAAGCTAAATTGAGAAAAATGACTCCATTGTATTCAGTTGTCAGGCATTTTCTTAATTATTGATCGATGGGGCAGGGCCAAGCCCATTTTAGGTGGTACAATGCCTTTCCTGGTGGTCTTGGGTTCTATGAGAAACAATAATGAGCAAGTGGTGGGAAGAAAGCCAGTTATCAGCACCCTTCCAATGCCTCCTCATCAGCTTGTGCTCCAGGTTCCTGCCCTGTTTGAATTCCTTTTCTGACTTACTTTGATGTTGATCACCAATATAGATGTATAATCCAAATAAATCTTTTGTTTCTAAACTTGCTTTGTGTTCACGGTGTTTTGTCACAGCAATAGAAACCCTAACTCAGATACCACCTCTCCTAAGTCCTGGTGATTACCATCACATGACTTGTAATCTTCTGCTTTCCTTAGTTCAAGTTATCCTTACTTTGCAGGGATGCTTCCTGCTTTTTTTAATGAAATATTTACTGATAAATATTTTATACACAAAAATGTGCATTTATACTAAATTAATTGTTTTTGATACAGTTAATATATAGGCTTGTAAAGCCATTATAATTTTAGAATTCAAAACATCTTTTTACAGTAGGCAGTCCTCTCGACTATCCAGAGAATGCTGCAGAAAAGGAAGCAGAAAGATTGTAAGACTTGAAATTAAGGATGGGGTCTTATGAGACTTTGTCTTCTGGGGAGGAAAGATTATAGGAGAGAGAGGGGTCAAGGACACTAGGAATCTTGTTATGCCCAGTTGGGTTGATATCACTGGGCCTGCTTTTTTTGTTGGGAAACAGAATCAGTAGTCTAGGTGGAGAGGGAAGGTAGAGGGAATTGGGAGGAGTGGATGAAGCAGAAATTGTGGTTGGAATGTATTTTGTGAGAGAAGAGTAAATGAATAAAATAAGAAGAAATGGGAAAATAACATATTTGAGGAATTCTACTTGACAACAAATTCAGAGTGGAGTGACATATTTGTGTTTGAGGTCTCCCAGGCATGTTCTGTACATATCTCACTTTGTAATTTTTAAGGGCAGCTTGAGGTCAGTGTGTATTTTTTTGGAAAATCCCTGTGGAGTTCCACATCCTGGGATGTATATAGTAATTCACATGCAAAGTCTCTTGAACTCCTAGACTTTGTCATACACAATTTGTCAGCAAACAAATAAGCAGAAGGCAGTAAGGCTGAGAGGTTGAGCTTCACTATGTATTGTTCATAAGAAAAGACAGAACAGAAGCTCGAGAGCAGTGCTGGACCTTTTTAAAACAAACAACTCTAGAGCAGCGGGAGTGGATCGTTTAGTATATGCTTTTCATCCCTTCAAATAGCTTACAAGTTACTGTTATAGAAGGCAAGAGTCAGAGAAAACACATGAATTCTGATCTCTTTTTGTAGGGAATGAGACATGAGTTAATCGCCAGAATCTCAAGGAAAAATTACTGAAAGACAATCCATAGGTTTTCCTAGGCCTGGATAGTTTAAAAATAATTCTAACACTTAAAACCACTTCTTTCAGGCCAAATCTAAATGGAAATCACAAAAAAAATCATCACAAATTAATGCATTCTTTGTTTTAAGCTTTCTGAGTAAAATTCGTTAGACACTTGAGATTCCCATGGAATGTCACTTTTCCCAAAATATTTATTTGAGGATTTTATCAGAAAAATACTGTTTCTGTTACTATGGAAAGCTAAATTGAACTTAAATTCCCAGAGTTGAGATCTCTTGTATATTCTCATGATAGCTGTTACTGGAAAAGAGTTTTCTTATAGAGAAGCTCAGCTCCTATGCCAGCTTTTATAGTCTTGACTAAAGCCATCTAAAAAAGAAAGAATAAAGAAATAATATGGTTTTCCTCTTTAAACCAAGAATATTTAAAAATATAAAGACAGTGTATGTCAAAAAGAAAGGCAAATATCTATAAATGTAGTATATTCTAAGTGTTGATTTCGAGTATTTATCTGAGCCTCCTCACGTACTCAAATTTTTATTTGAAACCTCCATATGCAATCACAGATTCATTGTGGATACACTGTGATTCAAGCATGCGAATTCCTCGATTTCATTGATACAATTCTGAATTTAAAATGATAACCTAAAATAGCATTTCAAATTTCTCATGTACTTTAAATTTACATGCTTTCGTTGCTACGAATCAGCAAACACCCATGTACTGAGAATGGACTTAGCATTTAGAATTTTAAATATGTCTACATAGAAAGTAAGCAGTGTGGAATTTACTTAAAGAACACAGAAACACTAGTGCACAATTATGGTTATTATTATAATGTCTTCACATTATCTTATTAATCTCTTATTTCTGTGACAAAACACCATGATCAAGGCAACTTATAAAAGACGGCACTAATTTGGGGCCTTGGTGACAGTTTGAGAGGGTTAGTCCATGACCACCATGGCAAGAAACATGGCGGCAGGTTAGTCTCTAAGCAGTGCTCAGAGCTTACGTCCAGATCCACAGGTAGGAGGCAGAGAGAAGTGAGAATAGGTCTAGTGTGGGATTTTGAAACCCCAGTGTGCACCTCCAGTGACACAACTCCTCTAGAAAGACCACACATCCTAGTTCTTCCCATGCAGTCCATGAACTGGGAACTAAATATTCAAATACATGATCTTTTTGAGGGCATTTTCATCCAATCTACCACATTGTATTACTATATCAAGACCAAAGAATGCTAAAAATGTATAATTGTTTTGCCTGACTGAAAACATGAGGCTTATCTTTCTCTCTGTGTAAAAGGCAAATTATCAAGATCATGAATAATATTACTTAATAGAAAATAAGTTAAATCACTAAAAATAAAGAAATATAGACGCAAAAAGACTCAAATAGGATGCTACTTTAATATAAAATAAACTTTATAATTTATGAGGTGATTAACAGTGCATTCTTTGGTCTATGTACATATAATTAGTCAAACAGAAATTTATTAATAGACAAGAAAAGCTACCAAGCAATACCCAAACTTTGATATTTTTATATTTTGACAAATACGCTCAAATGGGATCTTCAGTGTGTATTTTTGTTTTTATTGCCATCTTTCAAATGAATGGCAGGATAGTTTCCATAAAGCTTTATGAGGAAGCTTTGTCTACATATTCCCTAGTGATTATCAACATAAAACCTTGTCAAATAATTCTGTATAGAGGTTCTTGAGATTTAAGTTGTGACAGTCAGAGACATTGCTAATATTTAAGATGAGAGTCAAGATTCTCATAAATTTTAAAAACATGGCTCCAAACTTGACCCTGTCCAATTACTTTTCAGCATTGGAAGTGATTGCAATTCTAGGTCATGTCTAGACTGTTCAGTGTAGGTAAAATCTAAAAGACATTTTGCTTTAAAAATAAAATATGTTGCCTTTCCAGGATAAATAAAAAGTGTGATCATTTCTTTCCAATTGTTTGAAGGCACATTTAATCAGTATTGAAATAGAAGAAATGAAATATTCTACTTTCTTATTTTTAAGAGCCAAAAAACAATAAATATTAGATCTTGTATCATCAGAATGAAAATTATTTTAGAGCTGATCTCTTTACATAATAACAGATGTATCAGAAATAGTATTTTGGGTGAATATTTCTTAAACAGTCAGATTGTAATAAAAGGGAAATATACGAAATATTTTGGTTATTAATATAAACCTTGGGCAATAGCAAAAGATGCCAATGTGGACATTCATGCAAAATGAAAATAATAGCTGACTACCAATTAGACACATAAATCAAAGACAGTATGAATCAAGAACTTCTAATTGTGGTATTATAAATGTAGCTCAAGAGTTAAGAAAGCTTAGTGATGTCAGATGTTCCAGACTTATTTCCCAACAACTACACAGCAGAGCACTTTGTTTTTTTTTTAAGTATTTATTTATTTATTATATACACCGTGTTCAGCCTCCATGTATGCTCGCACACCAGAAGAGGGCACCAGATCTCATTACTGATGGTTGTGAGCCACCATGTGGTTGCTGGGAATTGAACTCAGGACCTTTGGAAGAGCAGTTGGTGCTCTTAACCTCTGAGCCATCTCTCCAGCCCTCAGCAGAGCACTTTGTAACTCCAGGGGACCAGACACACTCTACTGGCTTCCATTGTCATGAACTTGTTGCATATACCTATATGTGGATATGCCCATATACATAAAATAAAAATATCTTTTAAAATTGAATCTTTAATTATAATTAAAACCCTTTTTTTCAATAAATTCTGATTAGTTTCCCCTCCCTCAACTCTTCTCAGTTCCTCCCACTACCCTCCCATCAGGATCCACTTTTTTCTCTGTCTCTCATTAGAAACAAATAGGCTTCTAAGAGATAACAATAGAATACAAAAAAAATTAAATACAGTAAGATAAAACCGTCACATAGAATTTGAACAAGGCAAACCAACAAACAGAAGGAAAAAGCCCCAAGCCGACCAAGAGGAGTAACAAGAATCAGAGACCCACTTGACTACACATTCAGGAGTCTTCTGAAAATATTAAACTGAAAGCTATTATATATATATATATATATATATATATATATATATATATATATATTACACACACACAGAGAGAGAGAGAGAGGGAGAGAGAGAGAGAGAGAGAGAGAGAGAGAGAGAGAGAGAGAGAGAGAGAGAGAGAGAGAGAGAGGACCTGATGCTGATCTGTGTTTGCCCTGTAAGTACATAGGCACCTTGGTTAGTTGATTCAGAAGGCCCTTTTCTACTGGTGTCTTCTGTCTTCTCTGATTCTTACACTCTTTCCTTCTCCTGTTCTGAGCGGTGTCTTAAGCTCTGAGGAGGGGGATTTGAGGAGAAATCCCACCTACAGCTGTCTGTTCTAAGGTCTCACCTGTTGTCTGGTTGTGGGTCTCTGTATTTGTTCCCATTTGCTGCAGGAGGGAGTTTTCTAGTTATATATTTAAGCTAATAGACTGTCATATACCATGTGTATCATAAAAGAATTTGCTACAAAATTCTGATAATCGTCACCAAATATGTTGTAAGTGATGTTAAAGAATAGCAGTTGTTTGCCATAGTCATTAATCTTTGATAATTATCACACCAAATGTGCAGTCATAAAAAGCAAAATCGGGCAAAATATGATTAATTGCTGTCACAGAAATCTTTACTCATATGCCAAAAATCAATGAATTTTTTTCCTGTTTAAATTAAAGTTTCACTTTATAGGAAGAAATCTTAAGATTTATAGCTGTAACAAATATAGAATGTTTCCTCCTTAAACAGTGTTTTATATTTTCATCAGTATAAAACCACACAAACACATACTCTCATTAATCTGATAAAATGATATATGTATGAAAAATAATTTTTAAATTACAGCATCTTAGTAAGAGTTCATATTGCTGTAGTGAAACACCATGACCTAAAGCAAGTTGATGAGGAAAATGTTTGTTTGACTTACATGCCCAGATCCTAGTCCACTATTTTAGGCAATACGCAGGACTGGAATATGGAGGCTGGAGCTGATGCAGAAGCCACAGAGGTGTGCCACTCACTGGCTTGCTCAGCCTGGTTACTTTGAGAATTCAGAACCAACAGCCCGGAGATGGCATCAGCTACAATGTGCTGGTCTCTCCTTCATCAATCACTGAGAAAATGCCTTAAGGCTGAATTTTATGGAGGCATTGTTCTAGCCCAGTTTATCTGCTTTGAGAAAGCTCCAGCTGTGTCAAGTTGACATAAGACACACATAAGCTAGCACAAGCAGTGAGTCACTATGCTGGAGAGCACAAAGTGTTCACAGATGGCACTGCTCTATTAGAATACAGTGACATAAGAGAGTACCGGTGATTAGTCTTCATTAGTAAAGTGCCACGTCCAAAAGTATAGGATGGATTCTCAAACTGTTATTAGAAAGCTGTCTCTTTCATTTCTTCAGAGATTCCAGAGAAAACCTCAGATTCCAGATATCTACAGCAGAATAAAACACTGAAACATGGAAGTTTCATATTTTATATGACTCAGTACAACCCAGATTGAAATAAACCAATGGATATATATTTTTCATTTAAGGAGAAAATAAATAGGTTAGTGGCTCCATGGTGAATATCATAATCCCTTATGACTAAAAGAATGTTCTGCTATGGAGACATTTGCACATCCCTGTTCCTTGTCACTCTAATCACAGTAGCTAAGAAACTGAGTTGTCTTCAGTATTCATAACTGATGAATGGTAGTAAAAGTGTGGTACATATTCACAATAGAATATTATGTAACTGTAAAGAAAAATGAAACCACGAAATTTAAAGTTAAATGGATATAACTGGAAAAAATATTGAGTGTGGTCACCCAGTCCCCAAAAGAAAAACACTACCTATTATTAATCTACATCAGAGTCCTATCTTCTAGTCTTTCTTGTGGGCTTGTCGTGGAGTAAATATGGAATCAAAGAAACTAAAAATGACACATTTAGAAGGGAAACAGCAAAATACAGGTGAAATAAAAGTTCAGAGATATGAAATACTGGGGTAGAAGCACTTAAGTAGGTTTTGGAGTGATGGACGGGCGTAAAGGTAGTGTCAGGAAAAGGGTTAGACAAGATATAGTATATATGAAGAGGTTACTGAGGAACTGGAGATCTTTCAATTGGAGTAAAAATATAGAACATAAAGGGACAGTGGGGTAGATGAAAGAACAGTGGCAGAATACTGGGAGCTAAAAGTTTAAACTTGATAAGAAGGGAAGAAAGGGAAAGGAAGGGGAGGACTATGCTAACCCCAACGAAGGATGTATGAAGGAGCCTTAGAAAACCCAAATAGTTTGCAAGCTCATTAAAAATCTGTTTTTCCTAAAATTATGAGTTTGAACAGAAATATACCACATTAGAGAATGGCATTGCTCCCCGAAGACAGAGATTATTAAATGAACTTCTCCATGATAGGTATGGATTACTTCCTTATGAATTATGGATTAGAGAGGTGCTAGAGGAAGCCAAAACAGGCTATTCTAAATGCTATAACCCTTACATATAAGACGACTCTAATATGCTGAAGACACTACACTATTTGATTCCAGGTTATAAAGAAGTAACTTCAGAAATGACCAAGAAAATTTTCATGATGCTTATCTTTCATAGTGCTGGAAAATGCTGTATGCACTCTGAGCAGAGAAAAGACACTGGATGCTACATTTCCCACCTGTTAGATAAATTGAACGTATTCATACAACAGTGGCAAGACTACTTATAGAGGCAAACAATTCTTCTCTTTATTGGATTTGCTGCCTCCTCTAGAGAAGATAATTCTTATCTGGGACAGTGAACCTATTTAAAAATATAAAAGAAAAAACATGGCCCAGAAAATCTTAGGCCACACGGAGAAACTAATGGTGCTGTATTTTGCAATGGTCAAAAAGCCTCTGTAATGTATTTATGTATATTTACTGCTCGTAGACTCAGCGAGTGAGGTGTCTTTGTGCAGTTTACAATGGTTAATGCAGAAATATGTTACTGTTTGAAAGGCTGAGTAGAAGCCGCTGAGAATGCACAGCAGTAGATGGGACACCTGTATCACCACCCCCAAAAGTTTTTTTCTTCTCAGGCACATATAACACCTAGGCAGAGGGGACAGAAAAATAATTTAAAGGGTCAGGGGATGAAGGAGAATGTTATAAAATCTGTCCTTTGGTTAGATTATGACTATTTCACATTAGAATTTACAGTAGCTATTCAAGGTCTGCCTAAGATCAAGGTAGGTAAAATTTCCAGGTCTGAGTATGAGGGAATGCCTAGGCTCTACCCCTAGCTTAGGAGCTGCTGGTAGTAAGTGGGTTCAATTAGTGGAAGCTACTTATGTTTTCAAGCGTGGCACTGAAGATTCTCATGCACTAGTGGATGATAGCATTCCTATGCATAATGGACAGAACTAGTTAGACTCAGTTTGTAACTAATAAATAATATTATGAAAGAATTTGTGGTTGACAAATTCCATTAAATATATTGTCTACTACCACTGAAATAATTAAACATTTCAGGGCTATAATGACTAAATATGTTACATTAATTATTTAATATTTACTGTAAATCTGATAATGTGTTTCTGTAACAAAACAAACTTGATCATGATATTTTATATATTGCTTAATATTTAATTATGAATAGCTGACACATCACTTTACAACATCAGTATCTTGTCAGTTCATGTTCTCTTATTTCATATATAACAAAAACAGAATATATGAGTAGGTAGAACTATTGCAGCATGCTATTTGCTATTTGTTTAATTATAACATGTTATTTTTACTTTCCCACATAAGATACTTTGATTATTTTTAATGTGATCTTTGTTTACATTTGACTGCATATTCAATATTTTTTGTCTTACTTTTCTGTTTTTTACATTACAAGTTTAAACTATGGTCATTTTATAGCTTCAAGAAATTTATTCTCAAGAGTTTCCTTTAAAGATGCATTGGTGGTAAGTTCTGTTTCTTTTTCAATTAAAAATACTTCCATTGTTTATATATCTAAAAGCTGTGTTTTCTGGTCCACAAATAAAATTTCACCAGTTTCTCTTTGTATAAAATAACTCACAGAGCTTCTGCTAATTCTTCCTACTTCCCTTCTATTTCTTCTTTCTTTCTGTCCCAATTAGGGTTTTCTCACAAGGCGGCAGTTGCCTCAAACTACAGTAGAAATATGCTTAGTACTCTGTGGATAGAAGTCCCAGGCTTCACTTGCTGCTGGAAAATACACAGATTAGTTCATTAGCTCATAAACGTAAGAGTGCATTTAATCTGAAATTTATATGCATGTCAGTAAAATGACTTTATAAAAGTAATTCATTTTCTATACATCAAGAAAAAACTTATTAAAGTTTAAATATCACTAAAAGCAACATTATAAAAAACAAAATATTTTAAAAATGGAGCAATGTTAAATGTCTACAAGACTAGTTAGTTCGTTTTTTAAACATTTATGTCAAAGTATTTCTATAGATCTTAAACTTCCACAGATGTTGGTATATCTAGAAAGTTCCAGGATATGCACATATTGTGTAAAATGATAAATATCTGTAGAGCTTAATTATACAAAGAAGTGGCCATTTGGGATCATCTTCTTTGTCTATTGTGATAAGAAAATAATCTCTCTCATCAAATTATTAGACTTAGAATCACAGTAGTTTTGACTTAATGTTCAAAATGGGGCTAGCAAAAAACCTGGCTCTAAAGAAATTTCCAGAAATCCACAAGGATGAAACCAGCTAAAACCCTAAGCAATAGAGAAGATGGGGCCCGAGCTAACCTTGCCCTGTGTCAGATTGATGAATATCTTAAATATCACAATGGAACCTTCATCCAGACACTGATGGGAACAGAGGCAGAGACCCGCATGAAAGCACTGGACTGAGCTCACAAAGTCCAGTTAAGAGTGGGAAGAATGAGAATATGAGCAAAGAGGTCAAGACCATGATGGGTACAGCCACAAAACAGTCTACCTAACCTAATGGGAGCTCACCAACACCAGCCAGACTGAAAAGAACCAAGCATAGGACCAAACTAGTCCCTCTGAATGTGGTTGACAATTGCATGGCTGCGAAAGACTGCAGAGCCACTGGCCATGGAGCCAGGATTTATCCCCGCTGCTTGTACTGGCTTTTTGAGAACCTATTCTTTTTGGAGGGATACCTTGCTCAGTTAGTAAGGAGTAAGGAGGAGGGCATTGGACCTTCCACAATACAGTGTGGCTTACCCTATCTGAAGAGTGAATAGTGGTAGGGAGGGGTATGTGGAGGTAATGGAAGGAGAGGAGGGAGTGGGAACTAGATCGGTATGTATAATGAAAAAGAGATTGTTTTCTTTTTTAAAAATAAAATAAAGTAAAAAGATAATGCAGAAAAAAGGTGTCAATGTAATACCCTCAATGAATTTTGTGCAGTATAGGGAAAGTTTACTCATCTTATAATTTCTATTAATCATGGAGTCATTATGTATTTCCAGCTGTGAATAGAAGAACAGCATAGTAATACAAGCATTTCAAAACTGTGAACAATGGTTTAAGCCTTGCTTTTTATTTTGTGAGTTCATAAAGATGCACATTGTGATATCTCATTTGGCGGTGGGCCTAGGCATTCACTTGTCCTTCTTTTTCTAGTGAAGAGCCCTTGGTAGATTCTGCTTCCTTCTTTTCTGTATAATATCTTTTTATCCCAGCTTAGCTGTAGCTGCAAGAAAATGTAAACCTTCTATACTCTGGGTGCATATCAGAAAATATAAATATAGAAATTAGTATGACTGGTGACTTATGTGTATTTTAAGTACATATAAGACATCTTCCCAAGTTACTTACAATATTGGACAAATCTAAAAGATGGATTTTATGATTTCAGGGATTTCATTTAAATGAAGCTATAAGTCCTTCTAAGCTCAGCTGGACTGATGCAATATGAACTCAGAGACTGTGACAGCATGCAGAGGTCTGCATGGATCTGAGCACAAAGAGGTGCTGTATGTACAGAAAAAAGGGGACACAAGTCCCATCCTTAACCCAGAAGCTAACTATAATTGGTAGTTCTTGAAAATGAAAATTAGTTTTCTGTAACAGAATCCATCTGGATATATAAACCATTCTTATTTACTTGTTTATTTATTTTATGTATTTATTTATTAAATTTATTTATTAAAAATTTCCACCTTTTCCCCTCCTCCAATTTCCCTCCTACCACCCCCACTCCACCTCGCCCCTCCCTCTCCAGTTCTAAGAGAAGTCAGGGTGCTCTGCCCTGTGGGAGGTCCAAGGCCCGCCCCCCTCCATCCAGGTCTAGGAAGGTGTGCATCCAAATAGACAAGACTCCCAAAACCCAGGATGTGCAGTAGAATCAAAACCCAGTGCCATTAGTATTGGCTTCTCAGTCAGCCCCCAATCCAGCAATTCCACTCTTGGGAATATACCCAAGAGATGCCCAATCATACTACAAAAGCATTTGTTCAACTATGTTCATAGCAGTATTATTTGTAATAGCCAGAACCTGGAAACAACCTAGGTGCCCCTCAATGGAAGAATGGATAAAGACAGTGCGGCACATATACATATTAGAGTTTTACTCAGTGGTGAAAATAATGACATCTTGAATTTTGCATGCAAATGGATGGGAATAGAAAACACTATACTGAGGTAGGTAACCATTTTAGTTGAATTTATATATTTATTACTATAGACTATGTATCAATTTACAAAATGGTCACTGGCAGTATTAAATTAAATTACTCCCCAAACTGTTATGCATTTTTAAGTTTATAATTCTAAAAATTAAGACAGTAATTGGTGGGAGGTGAAGTTGAGTTTGGTCCAAATTAAGATTTCTTAAT
Organism: Microtus pennsylvanicus; assembly: GCF_037038515.1. Taxonomy (NCBI): domain Eukaryota; kingdom Metazoa; phylum Chordata; class Mammalia; order Rodentia; family Cricetidae; genus Microtus; species Microtus pennsylvanicus. The sequence continues at coordinate 56,436,978 of NC_134580.1, read as the reverse complement.
TATTGAGTGATGAAATCAGTTTCTGGAACTCACATTGACTTTCAAAAATAATGATTATTTCATACTGACTTAGCCATTATATTCAATGGATAGTTTTCTCTCTGATTTTAAATTAAGGAATATTCTAACTCTGAAAATGTTTGCTGATTATACTGCTTTATGTGGTACTTGTTTGATTGATTTAGGTAAAATTTGTTGGAACAGCTTTAATAATATTCACAACAAAAAACGCAAAACAAAATTCTACAGACTTGATGAACTTGATAACTTGCTATAGCTTTTTTAAAAAGTCATAAGTGAAAGAATAGACTAAATTATCAATGTTTCTCTCGTGCTCTACTCTCGATGGGCTCCGGGAGTAGTGGCACCGAGTCTCTCATTGGAATCTGATGAGCCCTCATTTTTGCTAGTACAACAGTTTGAAGTAGTTTTCCCCTTGCACATATGAAGCAGAAATCTAGGAAATTTCTTTTCCTTTGTTTCTCAGATATTATTTCTGTACAAAGCTGAGGTTATTATTCTCCATAAATTAAAACAAAAGTATAGAAATATAGTTTAATTATATTAATTTTAAAGAATTTCTGAGATCATTCTATTTTGACACTAATTTTACTATTAAGGATATTACCCATATGATCCATAGTCATATCATGTCTGGATTAAAACCCCAAATATAGTAAATCAAAAACAGATTTACATTCTCTTAACTACTACCCACATTCTTCTGGTTTTGGCCATTATAGATAAAGGTAATGAGTCTAAACTATTATCAAATTCTTAAATTGAATACAAATGTAAATGTATGAAATATATGTATATTCATATGTTAAATTAGCAAATCAAACCATCACATGTAGTAATTTGTTAATTTATCTGTTTCCTTAAATAAAACAATAATTCCTGAATGGCAGAACTATTTCTACTGTTTATTTTAGATTACTTATTAGAAAATATCTGTTTAATATAAGTTATTCAAGTCAATATGCAACAAAATATCTCTTTTGCCCTATAGCAGCCATAAAGAAAGAAGCTACTTCAAAATACAAGCTAACGAAAATTAAAACTTGTCCAGGGGGCTAGTTTAAAAACATGAAAATTGATTGTGCTATCTTTGCTTTAGAAAACTATGAACATGTTGGGACATAAAAAGGTTTCTTGCTCTCTGTAATCTCCTTTATATAGGAACTGAACTCAATCCTCAAGGCTTTGCCCTTGTGGACTAATTATGTTCCAAAGGGCTCATCTTTTAATATCATTTCCTTGAGGTTTAACAATTCAGAAAGTGATGGGGGCAGACAGGGCACAGGCATGCATGTCATTTTGCCTCCTAAGAAAAATGTAAAATTTTTCTACAGTGTACATAGTGATATTCAATTAGTGTACAATATTAAAGTTCATTTGAGTCTATAATACTTTTCCTTTTTAGTCATTATTTTTTCATACTTTGTGTTGTACTTATATTGTGAAAAAATGCTAGGTATAGATTTGATCATGCAGTTATATCATCAGCCATGTTAAAACCTTTTAGTTGAGACAAGATTTTGTGAAATGTCTCATGCTGCCTTGCACTCCATCCGTTGTGCATTTAGGCCTTGAACTTGCAGTACCAATTCCATGGCTACATAAGCAGATGAGATTACAAATCTGTACCACTAGTTTTGTCTTCTGTAACTCTGTTACCAATTTGATATTGAGCCTTCTATTGTATTCAACAATTTTCCCTCCTAAGTGGCTTCCTCAAATTTAAATACATAAAATACAATAAGCATAGGGTTGAAAGATAAAAATGAAAATCTTATTTATAGTCCAATGCAAAAACAAAAAAAATTGAGCAAAGGAGTAAGGACGTACTGTTGGTACTGCACAGTGCACAAAGAAATTCTACAGTCTGTGAATTTGACTTCTCCAAATGTTTGAGAGTCATGTCCATCTCATTGGCTCTTTGCAGAAAATGAGAGTTGTGAGCATGTTGGTACATCCATTACTATGAAGATGGTAATGGTTTATTGGTTGATTTTTCTGCCAAATAAAGTTGATAAAGATGTTTCTTTTGCTTTGGTTTGTTTTTGTTTTGGTGCTCTGGGAAATTTTTCTGTAGTAGAAACTTCTTGGAATCTCTGAGGGTGAATTTAGTAAGGTCTCCTAGTAATAGTGGACATTGAGTCTGAATTGATAATCTTTTATAGTCAGCCAAGGCTTCCAGTGGTGGGACTGGGTTACATTTGGTTGAGATTTTGACTGACTGGTTTCCGTGTGGACCTCTAAGCCACCAGACCTGATGCTAGGACAGAAGCTTGCTCTCTGCAAGCTGACAGCCTGGCACCACAGCTGAGGCCAATATCCACTCAGTTAACAAAGAGAGATCAAGCTGGTGCCTGGATGGAGCTTTCACCCTCAAGATCTAGTCTCCTTGTGTTGAAAAGACTCTGCTGGCTACTGAGAGAGAAACCTGAACACTACCCAGGTACAAAACCTTTGACCTACAATCTGCACAAAGTTCTGAGGTAATAATAGTGCATAACTTATTGGAGAGGCCAACTAATAGTTGGTTTAACCTGAGGTTCATACCACTGGGAGGGAGTCATGCCCTACCCAGCCAGGATAGCCAGAAACTAGAGACTGGATAGCTCAAGGTAAAAGCAAACATGACTGGCTAAATACATAATACATACATACATACATGCATACATAAATGGAAACACCAATGAAATTATTTCTGACGATATTCTCCTATACTTATAGAATGGGGCCTTATCCGAGAAGACTTCTCAGGCAGCAGTTAGAAGTAGGCACAGAGACCCAAACCAGACATTGTGCATTGAGAAAATCTAAACATGAGATCTCTATCTTGTCCCTCCCCTAGGGGATCACAAACCCTACCAAAGAAGGGGAGGAAACATTGCAGAAGCCAGAGAACTTATTCTTTGAGAATTCTTTGTTTAGAACTTACCCTAGTTTTTTTTTAAATCTTTTATTTTATATTATTTATTTATTAGTTAATCAATAGACATTTGACTATTTTCTTAACTTTGTCATTAAGAATAGATATGAAATACATTTGAAAATATAGTTAGTTCTTCTATGTAGTAACTTCATTATATATATACATATTTATGTACACATGCATGTATATACATATATTGTTTGTATGTATTATATGTACATATATTTGCATTTGTATATGCATGTAAAATTACTGATCCATGTATTTCTGAGTCTTCTGGAAAATAGAGCCTGACAAGACACCAAAAATGTTGGTGATTTGATCTCTGTTCTTTTAGCTTCTAGGTTATAAAGATTCAAGTTTTATTGTTGACAAACTATCCAGTATAATATATTCTGTCTTGATTAGTGAAACAGTAGAAAGATAATGAATCAAATAAATTTTAATACTTTTCATTCTGTTATTCAAATAAATGAAATATTCCAATTTGTTACATATTAAAATAAAATGTATAGAATTGCTTACACTAAGAAATGTCAACATTAAATACATTATTGAATACTTTTGTTCCTCATTTTGCATATCTTTATTTCATTTTTTCTATAGCATGATGATTAATTGCCATGGTGTACTCAACCATGTTATTAATCTTTAATTTCAGTGTCTGACCATAACGTATGGAGTAGTATGTAGGTGCTTCTATTTTATCTCCATACTTTTATAATTAAATTAGAGTTACATCCCATCTTTCATTCCCGTTATTTTTTCTTTCATTGATAGTAATTTATTTAGATGTCTATGTCTGTGTGTGCTTGCACAAATGTACAAATACAGGTTACTGAGTCTATTCTGCTGATTATGTGTATATGGTTTTATGACTGATCATTCATATTAGATGACCATAATGGGTCCTTCAAAATCATTTTGAATATATGTATTCCTCAGTCTAATTAATTAATATTTATTATATGACTATTTTCCCATTTGGAAAAAAGTTGATAAGAAGAAAGAAATGCTGTAATTTTCCTGAGAAGGGTTAAATATGATATACAAACAGATGCTTAAATTAGGTAGAAAATATTATTAAATAGTGAAGTTTTAAAAACAAGTCAAAAGAAATCATTCACTGAGTATGGGCATAGCAGGTTGGGATGATTTCAGGTAACCCACATTATTTAATAAAGTTTTTGAAAGTAAGTTAATAGTGTAAGTTAAGTTTAACCAATTACGTACCCTAAATATAATTCTATGTTCTTCTACTTAACAGAGGAAATGTTGTACAAAAGAAAATGTCCCTAGCCATTTTTTTTTGTTACAAAGGGTTATTTTTTCTTACTTAATTACTAGACATTTAAATTTTTAGTTTAATGTAAAACCAGCCTGTCTCACTATTGTAAAGGAGTAGTATTGTAAAGAAAATTGCTAATCAGGGATTTTTTCCTCCAGAAAATATAATTATAGTGATTTTTGCCTTTAAATGAATGCCTTCATTTTCCTATATTTACTTATCACCCTAGATTATAATATCGATATTCTTTCAAAATTGAACATTTTTAAATCAGCATGGTGAAATGCAGTTTTTAGCACAATAAATGCATGAAGAGAATAATAACTTCCATGCTATTAATTTTGAGTCTGCTATTTTGCTATTCACTGTGTAAGCTTTCATTGCTAGTTGGGGATATAATTCCTTTCACTGTTCAGAGAAGCCAAAGTGTAGAAAAAGTATGGTACTGGTCCAACCTGATCTTTAATTCGTGTTAAAGAGTATGTACATATTCTGACCCTCCTGTCGTCTCCTGTGCTTTCTGAACAAAAATGGTATCATGGATATTCAAAGTAGACAAAACCAACTTGGTGGTCCCAAACATTTGTAACTCTCTGACTTGAAGGTACCTCCTTGTTTCCTCATGCTAGACCAATGTAACTCTAAAAGCTCCTTTAGTTATGCACGTTTTTTCTGTTCAGTGTATAAGTACAAGTATATTTGTATATTGTATATATGTCTTTCTATGTTTAGTAATATAAGTATAGTTACACATATAACACTATACTTATGTCTCTTTTAGGTCAAAACATAATATACATATATTTTTTCTTTTACTTTTTGTGCGATTTCAAAGCAAGGCATTTGAACCCATCAATGGCACAGCAAAAGTTATATATGTTGGATGTAGTCATTAGTTTTATCTTACAGTGTGGGTATCCAATGTGCAAAAGGAAAATGAAGTCCTGCATAAATGAGTGGTGTGTACACTATTGATCTCTTAGACCATGGGAATTTGACAAAAGCTGCTGGCAGGTTTGAGCCCCAGAGAGATGGGAACCCTTCCCTTTTTCTGAGAGTGAGTGTTCCCATTACTTGGAATATTCTCAGTCATCTTGAAAAGAATGTGTATACCATTTTCACTGTTTAATTATAGCAGCACTTCCCTCAGAAGATTTCCTAGCTGCTGTGTGCAAAATGTGCTTTTAAGATACCATCTGTCACTCTGGAGACAAATCTTTCTTCGTGAAAAATTTTTTTCATTCTCTATTAATTGTATATATTTGTATAGTAGAATATCTTATACATATATAAAAATGTGTATTGATAAAATAGAAGGAGTTCCATTTCTCAAAACAAGTAATTTTTTAATCTTATTTTTATTTTTGGATATTGCTCCTTGGAGAAGAAATCGTATCTGGATGACTTTGACAGCTAGGATCTTTGGAAGAACATAGGTGGCTAGCTGACCAATGTACAAGTAACACTACAGATTTTTTGCTTTCAAAATTTGAAAACAGTAGATCACACACATAATTGGCAAGAAAAGATTTCATTAGACATAAAATTTATTATAATGACTAATTATCTCAGATGAGGCATCCAGGAACTTTTGTGTAAGCAATGTTATAAAAAGAAATGTTTTTCATCATACGATTCCTAATTTGACAATCATTTTGATGGGCCTTGTTTGTGTATTTGTATAGACTAAGTTACAGCAATTTACTTTGAACTCACTGTACTTTATTTCTGTGGATTCCTGGACCCCCAGGGAAGGCAGGGAAGAGAGGCATGCTTCAAATTCTATAAGAACTTTTTATCTCTAGGATTTGAATGCATTTTAAAGGTCATCATTATTTTAACTGAAAAAATTCCACAGATAATTATGCTTTAGATGTACCACGATAATCATTAGCAATGTGCACATCTTTTCCCACCATCATCTAAAGAATATGTTTGTAAGATATGGAGATATAATCAATGGTTTTGATACTTTGGTAAAGTTGCAAATCTCCAGGAAGCAATGTATGGCTTTAATGTTTTAGATGCTTCATGACACAAAAATCACCTCTGCTGATACACAGTTCTATGATGATTCCCATCCAGCTGGGTTACAGCTCTCCTTGGAGCCCTGATCTGCTCCTGCTGAGAGTGCCAGCCAATTGCTTTCTTAAAGACATCTTAGTGTTGATCACAACTTAGGCTAGTGTGTTATTAATTTTCTTGGCAACTTGACTTGGTGATGCCTTTGTGTCAGGCTTTTTAAAACTCTCTCTAGAATTTGCATAAGGAGAGTTAAATGAAGGATGACAAAAACATCTTGAGCAATAACTCCACAGGCGGTTTTGTTGAGTAACTATCTTTAGGACTCTCTGGGAAATTATATCATTTTCAGTGAGTGAAAGTTATTTTCTCAAATTGAGTTATTTCAATGGATATGACTGTTTTCTTGAACAAATAAGATTACATCTGTACATGGTCCAACATAGCATTCAATTCCAAAAATATAAATTACATTATGGCTCATTGTCTGCTTCAATATAATCTATAAAGCAAACAAATATTTGTGTTTGGATTCTTGTCTAAGAACATTATGTGTATTTTATTGCTAAAGATAAAACATTTTTCTCCTTATTTTATTTGGAAGTGAAGCATAATGACAAAGTTTAATTCCATGATCAGTAAAAATTGTTAAGGTAATCCACCCAATACTAAAAAGCTAGTTGAAGCTTATTCAAGGCCATTTTTTTTACAGTTTGCAACTCTCCAGCTTTTCTGTTATTGTTTCCCATTTATCCATCAAATTGTTTATTTGCATTACATTAAAAACTGAAGAATTATAGCATACAGATGAATTATTTCTCAATAAGACAGTATGCTGACATACCTAATATTTCCATGTATATAGTCATTTCCAAGCAATTAAGATAAAGCTGAGAAATAAAAGGGACCACTACCAAAAGCTGTCTAATTTCCAATGTGTTTGAAAAATCACTAGGTTCTTTAAACCACAGTTTTGATGTCTTAAAGGGGGATATTGTAGAGTAAGGAGTTATGAAGAGTAAGGTGTCCTGAAGGAATTTTACATGCTAAACTTTCTATGTAAATCTGACCTATTTTTATTTTACGTTTGCTTTTGCTCATAAATCTTTTCTCTTATAAACAGTAATAAGGCCTAAGCCCCTAAGTTATGTGATCAAACTCAGTTCTATTCTATCATTTATGCATAGACAAATGTACCACCAGGTAGTAAGAGAATTTTCACAATACCTATGCAAGTTAATATGCTGACATTTTTAAGAATTTCAAAAGAATTATGTATTCTACTTTAACTGTTGTTTTCTTAAAAATCATTTGACCACAGAGAAAAAATATGGCTTAATCATGACTATGGAGACATTTACAATATCAAACATTTTAGTAATCAATTTGCTGAGTTTAGTATATTACTGCTAACGGGAATGAGTTTTCTTTTCTTTTATAAAAATTAATATTCACTTCTCATCATAATTCATTTTGTGACAAATTTGGAATGATAACTATTAATACTTAGTGACACTAGGAAACCTAGAATTTAATACTTTCAAGAAAAAATAAATCATTGCTCATGCATTTATTTTTTTAGGTAGCTAGTATGCTAGTATTTATTGAAGATATTGCCTATCACACTTTGATTAGTTAATGGTTGGATTATTGTTCCAGTTAGTGTTTTGTAGAAAATATTGATTACTCTTTGCCAAAGGATAGTGGTATTTATCATATAGTGTAATAAACTTCTGCCTTCTATTTGAATAAGAAAAATAAATTATATTCAGAAAATCCACTATATACCATCTGTCTCAGTTAAGGTTTCTATTGGTGTGAAGAGATGCCATGGCAATTCTTATAAAGAAAGTGATTAATTGGGGTGGCTTTTTTATAGTTTCAGATGCTCAGTTCCTTATCATCATGGTGAGGAGCATGGCAAGCTGTTGGCTACATCTTGATATGAGAGCCACAGGAAGTCGATCGACACATATAGGAAACCTTAAATACTGTCCCCACAGTGACTTACCAATTCCAACAAGGCCATACCCACTCTAATAAAGCCTCAACTCCTAGTTGTGCCATTCCTTATGAATTATGAAGGCCAAATACATTCAAACTACCATGCCATCATACGAAATGACTCAAAGCAATGTGGTAAATATTTCCCTCAAGATTAAACTGAAACTTACTATTTAAACCCCTTCTAAGAACACATTTTCTCGGTAGTGTCTACGAGCAACATCTGAATTTGAAGTCATGTAGCCCTGAGAGTTAGAAGCTTTTGTTCAGATTCTGACGTGGCTTATTTGAGGACTCAAAAAGTGCTGCTCCGCACTTCATTTATCTTTGTAGATATCACTCCGCTTAGGGAAAGAAAGACACAACAGACTTTGGGGAGTTGTTCTAAGAATTCCACTTAATGCACATTCTTAAAATTTCTCTCATATTTCAGTAGAGAAACTGAAGACCAAAATTTCTAATTTTTATAAAGAATCTCTGTCCTCGATGCTTTTTTTTTGATGATGTATAAACAGTTCTCTGGGTGGCCTTAAAGTAACTAATTTCATTTGACTTTTTATTAATAAATATATATAATATATATCATACAATATATATATTTATTTTTTTGAATTTTGCACATGGATATATATCATATTTACTCTCCATTTCCCGACTCGAACTCTCCTATATGCCCTCAGTGTACCTATAAATGATCTTCTCCATTTATGAATTTTAGCTGGTGTGATCATGTGTATATCTTGTGTGAATAACACTGGTGGTGTGAGTTTGTGGTTACAGTAGCCATGTTATGTCCAACAGACAATATATCCTAGAACTTCCCCATAACCTTTAGCTCTTATATTGTTTCTGGATGCTCTCTTATAGACTCTTCTGTGCATTGGTGGTTGAGGAATAAGTACAAAAACAATAAATTTGGGACCGACCATTCAGTTTCTCATCTGTATAATTCTGACCAATTAAGCATCAGTTCATTGAATGTTGTGCACTGCAAAAGGAAGCTTCTCTGACCAACTTTGAGTGCATCCCAGGTCTATTGTTATAGAATAATATTTATTATTAGTATAAATATTTAGAAGGTAAGTTGACTGCATAATCATTTAGAAAAATAATACCAGCAGATTTTCCTAGTGACTTCCTCCTCTGTGCTCATTCAACCAGGATTATAGCTCCAGTCATGAACTTGTCTTTTGTACAGCAGGCCTCCAAGCTGATCTCATTCAAACACTGTTGTGTAACCATTGTTCCAATAAACAAATTTTGCCTGGCAGTTTGGTGTTACAGTTTGCAGGGTTTAGCCTGACTAAGACCACTGATGTCTTCTCTCTCCTAGAGGAGGCCTGAACATCACTTTCTGGAAACCACCATGAAGGGAGTTTCTTGAGCAAATTTTGATTGATTTTCCTATGTACTGCAGTTAAAAGCTGTGGTTTCTACAGAAGTAGGGTCCTACCATGTACCTCTGGATGTTATATCTATTAGTCACTTTCCCAGTGCTGTAATAGAACATTGTGAATCAGGTGACATACTGAAAAAAGAGTTTACTCTGGCTGTGTTCCATAGGGAGCATGCACAATGACGGGAAAGCCGAGCCCTGAGAACGCCTGCAGTATCAGGACTATGTGTGGAAGATATGATGGGAGATCGGATCTTCGGTTGTTGAAATAACAATAGTCTGTTTTGTTTTAGAAACCTCTGGAGTCTACCTGAAAAATAAATTATAAGGAGACATCTCAAGCATTGTACTGAAGTTTTCATCTGATAATCTATGTCTTTGAGAGTGATATCCACCCATGTAGAGTTGTTCCTTTCTGCTTATTTTAAATATGCATTTTAAAATTGTTTAATTAACTGGTGGTTTGACATGAGGTTTGTTCAAACATACTTAGTATGGTTAATTCACCACAACCTATTATGCACTAAGCTAATAAATTGGTGTCAATCTATTATACATGTGCAAATACGAATCTAAACAAAAAAGCTACAAGAAGGAAAAAATAAACAGTATCTTGTGTACAAGAAATATTTCTCTAATGATCAAACATAAAAAAGTTTTCTTAAAAAAATTTAAGTAAAATAGCATTTTTATATTTTTATATACTTATTTTTATATTTTACTGAAAAATACAATGGTAAAGAAAATACTTTAGTGCTGATCTCACAGAGATAAATACTCAATCAAATAATAAGACATTTTTGGAAATTAGGGTATAGAGAAGACAAATAAAGGACATTTTATTTAGAGGTGATGGAAAGAAAAGACTTAGGGATAAACAGAGACCTGAAGTACAGTGAAATCTTAGTGTATCCTAAACATGGAGATGAAATACCAGAAGAGTGACATTTATATGGAAAATCCTGAAGGTAAAATTAAAAATGGCAATCAAGAAGTAGAGTAATCTAAAACTTCTGAGCAAAACATTAAGGTCATATGGCAATGCACCTACTGTGGGACAATGGTCTTCTATCCTGTAAAGTCTGTCATTTAATAAAATGCTGAGTGGCCAGTAGCCAGGAAGGAAGTATAGGTGGGGTGACCAGGCAGGAAGTATAGGCAGGGAGACCAGAACGGGAGAATTCTGGGAAGAGGAAAGACTTGGTCCACAGTCATCACCCAGACTCAGAGGAAGCAAAATAAGAATACTTCACTGATAAAAGTTACCAAGCCACATGACTGACACAGATAAGAATTATGGATTAATGTAAGTTAAAAGAGTTAATAAGAAGCCTGCACTAATAGGCCAAGCAGTTTATAATTAATGCAGACCTCTGTGTGTTTCTTTGGGACTGAATGGCTGCAGGACCAGGTGGGACAGAAAACTCTCCTAACATACACTGGTTCATTAATAAGCACTTTTAGCCAGGCATAATGCCTTTTTTTTTTTGATTTTTTGAGACAGGGTTTCTCCGAAGCTTTTGGTTCCTGTCCTGGAACTAGCTCTTGTAGACCAGGCTGGCCTCGAACTCACAGAGATCCGCCTGCCTCTGCCTCCCGAGTGCTGGGATTAAAGGCGTGCGCCACCAACACCCGGCTCAGGCATAATGCCTTTAAGCCTAGTACTTGGGATGGAGAGGCAGGTGGATCTCTGTGAGTTCAAGATCAGCTGGTTTATAATGAGTTCCAGAACAACCAAGACTGTTGTTACATAGAGAAAGCCCATCTTGAAAAACCACACAAACACACAAAAAGAACTTCCAGATGCCTTAATTTTGCATGTTATTGAGTCTGTAAGATTTGGTGATTAATTACTCATAGATAAGGTAAATATAGTGAAATTAGCTTATTTGTCATCATCACAGAATAAAAATAACATTATGAGCAGTACATTCTAAGTACTTTCTTAGTTCTAAGAATCATGGGATCCCCATGACATTGTTTATTTTAACAACCAAAGATACCAAATACATTTCATTTATAAGCAAAGTAGAGGAAATAATTAGAACTGTGAATTTTTCTATCACATTAGCTATGCAGAACATTTGTACCATTATCTGGAAATACCAATTACAATGAGGAAATAATATCACACAGCTAAGTTCCCAAACACCCAAAGCATCCTCTTTATAACACAAGATGAACTTGGTCCAAGAGAAAATCACACAGGAGAGGAATTCAGTAACAACCTATGATCAGCACTAATGCGAGTATATTATGTGTTTCTATTTGTGCTTTTCAGGTACCAGTAAGCAACAATTTCCTGGAAAATAATCTGCCAGCAGTAGGCAATCATTTGTCTTGTCTCTCTTTCTGTGTGTGTCTCTGTCTCTGTCTCTTCCTTTAGCCCTCTCTCTAACTCTTGCTCTGTCTCTCTCTTTCTCTAGCCCTCCCTCTAACTCTTGCTCTGTCTCTCTCTCTCTCTTTAGCCCTCTCTCTAAGTCTTGCTCTGTCTCTCTCTCTGTCTCTGTCTCTCTCTCTTTAGCCCTCTCTCTAACTCTTGCTCTGTCTCTTTTGCTCTCTCATTCTTGTTCTTGCTTTAAATCTTTTATATCATTATTCATTGATACATTTCCTTTTCTTTCCAGGCTTTCTTCAGTAGCATATAAATAAATAAATCTGCCTCACAGATTTGATCTGGCAAGTGACTGTGCCAATATGGCATATTGACAAAGTTCTTGTGATTTGCATTGGCTTAGGTAATACTGTTGACATTTTATTAGAAGCCAAGGTTGATGTACTATCTCAAAAATGCCTAAAAGCCCTCTCTACACATCCATGCATCTATTGACATTTTATGATAGACACCATCTGGTTAGAAAACAGCTAGTGTGACTTCAGGTATCATGCCATCCAAAAAAAAAAATAAACACAGAGAATGGAAAGAGAGCAGAGAATGTCGATGTCATCCAGAGTGACTGCTGGACTGAGGATATACTCTTTCAGCAGTGTTCTTGCCTCAGGATCAGGACATAAGTTAGGATACCAGCATTCATGCAAAACGCTGGACGCAGATAGCACGCATTAACGATGCAAAATCTTTACAATTTTAGGCTTGCCTGCTAGCCAGTCAATTTGTATAGGTAGGATAAGGTTCAGTAAAAACTTGTTTCCAAAAATATGAAATAGTTTGAAGAAGAAACTTTATAATGATCTCTGGCCTCTATACGTTGGTACACAAACATGCAAAACTCACCCCATACACAAAAGAAACTGAAGTTCAGCAAGGAATCTCACACAAACACAATGTCCAGCAGAATTTTCATATATATATATATATCAATACCTAATGCAGTTTTTTATTAAGCCCAAATTGAATAAAAATATAGAGTTATCAGGTGATAATTATGATTGAACACCCTGCACCTAGGTAAGGTTACTCACCCATGAAGACTGGCCAACTATAATTCATTGTTTGCTGCAAAAAAAACTTGGTTATAGAAATAAAGTTTATAAAATTTTGTATGCTTGTACAAGGAAATATGGGAATTTGGGAGGAAATATGGGAATTTGGGGAGGAATTAAATAGAGGAAATAAATAAACAAAGAACGAAATGAGCAGAAATATCAGAACTAAGAACATTAAAAATATATTTCAGGAAGGTTTCATGATAGTGCTTTAAAAATGTAAATCAGAAAAAGGTTATAAAATTTATATTTTTTAACTTCTGATAATGGCTGGGAGTTTAATCTTGTATTCAGTGTTAGAATTATATTTTTATTAGTAAATGGAAAGTATTTAATGGATATATAACTGAAACATTCCTTGTAGGCTTTCAATCATCTTTGAATGGCTTTGTGAATCTATGAAACGCAGTAGAATAATTTGGAGAAAGTATATCATGGGCTTAACTTACCATTGGTTTTAAAGTAAACCATAGGTAAAGATTCTTTCTCTTCTTAAAAACTATGTTGTGGATCTAATATTAAAATATACTCATATTATGATTAATATACATGGCATAAAACCACTTATAAAATAAATGCAATCATACACTTGTCAAATACCACCTAACACATATAACAGGCACCATTTATTATGGATATATAAGCTAAATTTTGAGAAAACTTGTGTTTTTCTCATAGCATTATAGCATAGTGATATTGTGTATGGTTATATTTAGTACCCCATTTGTAATTAAGGAAGGATATACAAGAAAACCTAAAAATAAAGGCTTATACCTGTGGAAAAAAATTTCAGAAGAGAACACCTACAGAAGAGACGTGACAAGGCTTAAGTCACAAGGGCGCGTGCACACACACATATTTAAAAAATAACTGGTTTAAGTAGAATCAAAACCCAGTGCCTTTGTCCTTGGCTTCTCAGTCAGCCCTCCAAAGGCACTGGGTTTTGATTCTACTCCATGTATTGGATTTGTGGGAACCTAGTCTGTTTGGATCCTCAACTTCCTAGACCTGGATGGAGGGGGGAGGACCTTGGACTTCCAGCAGGGCAGAGAACTCTGACTGCTCTTTGGACTGGAGAGGGAGGGGGAGGGGGAGTGGGGTGAGGGGGGAGGGAAATAGGAGAAGGGGAGGAGGTGAAACTTTGTAATAATAATAATAATAATAATAAAAAGAAAAAATAACTGGTTTAAACACATTCATTTATATTTGCTTTCTTTCTGTCTATCAATAGAGAAAACACGAGGCCTATCCATGATGCTAAGGTATGTTTCCTGGAGGCAGAAACAGAATGGATTCTGCTTTAGAATATATTGTGTTAGTCTGTTTTTTTTTAATTTATTTATTTATTAAAGATTTCTGTCTCTTCCCCGCCACCTCCTCCCATTTCCCTCCCCCTCCCCCAATTAAGTCTCCCCCCAGCCCGAAAAGCAATCAGGGTTCCCTGTCCTGTGGGAAGTCCAAGGAACCCCCACCTCCATCCAGGTCTAGTAAGTTGAGCATCCAACCTGCCTAGGCTCCCACAAAGCCAGTGCGTGCAGTAGGATCAGAAACCCATTGCCATTGTTCTTGAGTTCTCAGTAGTCCTCATTGTCCGCTATGTTCAGAGAGTCCGGTTTTATCCCAGGCTTTTCCAGACCCAGGCCAGCTGGCCTTGGTGAGTTCCCAATAGAACATCCCCATTGTTTCAGTGTGTGGGTGCACCCCTCGCGGTCCTGAGTTCCATGCTCGTGCTCTCTCTCCTTCTGCTCCTGATTTGGACCTTGAGATTTCAGTCCTGTGCTCCAATTTGGGTCTCTGTCTCTGTCTCCTTTCATCGCTTGCTGAAGGTTAATATTCAGGAGGATGCCTATATGTTTTTCTTTGGGTTCTCCTTATTTAGCTTCTCTAGGATCACTAATTATAAGCTCAATGTCCTTGGTTTATGGCTAGAAACCAAATATGAGTGAGTACATCCCATGTTCCTCTTTTTGGGTCTGGCTTACCTCACTCAGGATAGTGTTTTCTATTTCCATCCATTTGTATGCAAAATTCATGAAGTCCTTGTTTTTTATTGCTGAGTAGTACTCTAATATGTATAAATTCCATACTTTCTTCATCCATTCTTCCATTGAAGGGCATCTAGGTTGTTTCCAGGTTCTGGCTATCACAAACAATGCTGCTATGAACATTGTAGAGCATATACTTTTGTTGTATGATAAGGCCTCTCTTGGGTATATTCCCAAGAGTGGTATTGCTGGGTCCAAGGGTAAGTTGATCACAAATTTCCTGAGAAACCACCATACTGCCTTCCAAAGTGGTTGCACAAGTTTGCATTCCAACCAGCAATGGATGAGTGTACCCCTTTCTCCACAACTTCTCCAACAAAGGCTATCATTGGTATTTTTGATTTTAGCCATTCTGACAGGTGTAAGATGGTATCTTAAAGTTGTCTTGATTTGCATTTCCCTGATCGCTAAGGAAGTTGAGCATGACCTTAAGTGTCTTTTGGCCATTTGAAGTTCTTCTGTTGAGAATTCTCTGTTCAGCTCAATGCCCCATTTTAGAATTGGGTTGATTAGCCTTTTACGGTCTAGTTTCTTGAGTTCTTTATATATTTTGGAGATCAGACCTTTGTCAGTTGCGGGGTTGGTGAAGATCTTCTCCCAGTTGGTGGGTTGCCTTTGTGTCTTAGTGACAGTGTCCTTTGCTTTACAGAAGCTTCTCAGTCTCAGGAGGTCCCATTTATTCAATGAGGTCCTTAATGTCTGTGCTGCTGGGGTTATACGTAAGAAGTGGTCTCCTGTGCCCATGTGTTGTAGAGTACTTCCCATTTTCTCTTCTATCAGGTTCACTGTGTTCAAACTGATATTGAGGTCTTTAATCCATTTGGACTTGAGTTTTGTGCATGGTGATAGATATGGATCTATTTTCATTCTTCTACAGGTTGACATCCAGTTTTGCCAGCACAATTTGTTGAAGATGCTCTCTTTTTTCCATTGTATACTTTTAGCTCCTTTATCAAAAATCAGGTGTTCATAGGTTTGTGGGTTAATGTCAGGGTCTTCTATTCGATTCCATTGGTCGACTTCTCTGTTTTTATGCCAATACCAAGCTGTTTTCAATACTGTAGCTCTGTAGTAGAGTTTGAAGTCAGGGATGGTAATGCCTCCAGATGCTCCTTTGTTGTATAAGATTGTTTTGGCTATCCTGGGTTTTTTGTTTTTCCATATAAAGTTGATTATTGTCTTCTCCAGATCTGTGAAGAATTTTGATGGGATTTTGATGGGGATTGCATTGAATCTATAGATTGCTTTTGGTAGAATTGCCATTTTTACTATGTTGATCCTCCCAATCCAGGAGCAAGGAAGATCTTTCCATTTTCTGGTGTCCTCTTCAATTTCTTTCTTCAAAGACTTAAAGTTCTTGTCAAATAGATCTTTCACATCCTTGGTCAGAGTTACCCCAAGATATTTTATGCTATTTGTGGCTATCGTGAAAGGTGATGCTTCTCTAATTTCCCTCTCTGTTTCCCTATCCTTAGTGTATAGGAAGGCCACTGATTTTTTGGAGTTGATTTTGTATCCTGCCACATTACTAAAGGTGTTTATCAGCTGTAGGAGTTCTTTGGTAGAGTTTTTGGGGTCGCTTATGTATACTATCATATCATCTGCAAATAACGAGAGCTTAACTTCTTCTTTTCCGATATGAATCCCCTTGATCCCTTTATGTTGTCTTATTGCCATTGCTAGAACTTCAAGCACTATATTGAAGAGGTATGGAGAGAGTGGACAGCCTTGTCGTGTTCCTGATTTTAGTGGGATGGCTTTGAGTTTTTCTCCATTTAATTTAATGTTAGCTGACGGCTTGCTGTAAATAGATTTTATTATATTTAGGTATGACCCTTGTATCCCTAATCTCTCCAAGACTTTTATCATAAAGGGGTGTTGAATTTTGTCAAATGCTTTTTCAGCATCTAATAAAATGATCATATGGCTTTTTTTTTTCAGTTTATTTATATGGTGGATTACATTGATAGATTTGCGTATGTTGAACCAGCCCTGCATCTCTGGGATGAAGCCTACTTGATCATAATGGATAATTTTTCTAATGTGTTCTTGGATTCGGTTTGCCAGTATTTTATTGAGAATTTTTGCATTGATATTCATGAGTGAGATCGGCCTGTAATTTTCTTTCTTGTTTGGGTCTTTGTGTGGTTTTGGTATCAGGGTAACTGTAGCTTCATAAAAGGAATTTGGCAATGACTCTTCTGTTTCTATATTGTGAAATACATTAAGGAGTATAGGTATTAGCTCTTCTTGGAAGTTCTGGTAGAATTCTGCATTGAAACCATCTGGTCCTGGGCTTTTTTTGGAAGGTAGATTTTTGATAACGGTTTCTAGCTCTTCGCGACTAACAGGTCTATTTAGATCGTTCACCTGGTCTTGGTTTAGCTTTGGTATGTGGTACTTATCTAAAAAAATGTCCATTTCTTTTGCATTTTCTAGTTTTGTGGCATACAGGCTTTTGTAGTAAGATCTAATGAGTCTCTGAATTTCCTCTGTGTCTGTGGTTATGTCCCCCTTTTTATTTCTGATCTTATTTATTTGCGTGTTCTCTCTCTGTCGTTTAATTAGTTTGGATAGGGGTTTGTCGATCTTGTTGATTTTCTCCAAGAACCAACTTTTTGTTTCATTGATTCTTTGGACTGTTTTCTGCATTTCTATTTTGTTGATTTCCGCCCTCAGTTTGATTATTTCCAGTCTTCTACTCCTCCTGGGCGCATCTGCTTCTTTTTTTTCTAAAGCTTTCAGGTGTGCTGTTAAGTCTCCGGTGTATGCTTTCTCTGTTTTCTTTAAGTGGGCACTTAGTGCTATGAACTTTCCTCTTAGCACTGTTTCATAGTGTCCCATAGGTTTGAGTATGTTGTCCCTTTATTTTCATTAAATTCAAGGAAGACTTTAATTTCTTTCTTGATTTCTTCCTTGACCCAGGTGTGGTTCAGTAGTTGACTGTTTTGTTTCCATGAGTTTGTCGGCTTTCTGGAGGTAGGATTGTTGTTGAATTCTAACTTTAATCCGTGGTGATCTGATAAGACACAGGTGGACACTGATATTTTTTTGTATCTGTGGAGGTTTCCTTTGTTTCCGAGTATGTGGTCAATTTTCGATAAGGTTCCATGGGCTGCAGAGAAGAAGGTATATTCTTTCCTATTTGGGTGGAATGTTCTATAGATGTCTGTTAAGTCCATTTGCTTCATTACCTCCAGTAGTTCTCTTACATCTCTATTAGGTTTCTGTCTGATTGACCTGTCCATTGCTGAGAGAGGTGTATTGAAGTCTCCTACTACTAGTGTGTGTGGTTTGATGTCTGCCTTGAGTTTTAGTAATATTTCTTTTACATACGTGGGTGCTTTTATATTAGGGGCGTAAATATTCAGGATTGAGACTTCATCCTGACCAATTGTTCCTGTTATGAGTATAAAGTGTCCATCTCGATCTCTTCTGATTGATTTTAGTTTGAAGTCAGTTTTGTTAGAAATTAATATGGCCACACCTGCTTTTTTCTTAGGACCATTTGCTTGAAAGATCTTTTCCCAGCCCTTTACTCTGAGTAGATGCCTGTCTTTGTGGTTGAGATGTGTTTCTTGCAAACAGCAGAATGTTGGATCCTGTTTTCGTATCCAGTCTCTTAGCCTGTGCCTTTTTATAGGTGAATTGAGACCATTAATATTAAGTGATATTAATGACCAGTGGTTGTTTACGCCAGATATTCTTATTGTTTTTGGAAGAAGAATTTGTGTGTCTCCCTTCTTTGAGTTGTGCTAGTGAAGGGTCGCTAGATGCCTGAGTTATTGTAAGCAGTGTTGGCAATGTTGGATTCCTTGGGTTGCGATTTTCCTTCTATTACTTTCTGTAGGGCTGGATTCGTGGCTACGTATTGTTTAAATTTGTTTTTATCCTGGAATGTCTTGATTTCTCCATTTATAGTGAACGAAAGCTTGGATGGGTATAGTAGTCTGGGCTTGCATCCATGGTCTCTTAGCTTCTGCAGTACTTCTATCCAGGACCTTCTGGCTTTCATTGTTTCCATAGAGAAATCAGGTGTAAGTCTGATCGGTTTACCTTTATAAGTTACTTGGCCTTTTTCCTTTGCAGCTCTTAGTATTCTTTCTTTAACCTGTATATTTTGTGTTTTGATTATTATATGGCGAGGGGATGTTTTCCTTTGATCCAGTCTGTTTGGTGTTTTATATGCTTCTTGAATATTCAAAGGAATATCTTTCTTTATGTTGGGAAAGTTTTCTTCCATAATTTTGTTCAAAATATTTTCTGGGCCTTTGAGCTGTGACTCTTCTCCTTCTTCTATTCCTTTTATTCTTAGATTTGGTCTTTTTATTGTGTCCCATATTTCCTGAATGTTTTGTGATGAGAATTTGTTGTCTTTGCAGTTTTCTTTGATCAGAGCGTTTATTTTCTCTATGTTGTCCTCAGAATCTGAGATTCTTTCTTCTATTTCTTGTATTCTATTGATTATGCTTGTTTCTGTAGGCTCTGCTCGTTGACCTAGATTTTCCATATCCAGCTGGTCCTCAGTTTGTGTTTTCTTCCTTGCTTCCATTTCAGTTTTCAATTCTTGAACTGTTTCCATTACCTGTTTGATCGTTCTTTCTTGGTTTCCCAGGGCATTATGTACGTATTTACTCATTTCTTCAAATTTTTGGTTATACTTCTCATCCATTTCTATAAGGGCATTTTTCACATGTTGTTTAAGGGACTCTACAGCTTTCATAAAGTCAATTTTTTCCACTTCTTCTGTGTTATGGTGTTGGAGACCTTCTGTTGTAAGATCGTTGGGTTCTGGTGTTTTCATGTTGTTTTTCAGATTATTGGGTGAATTCTTTCCTTAGCGCCTACCCATCTCCTCCTATCGATGCTATCTAAGGGGTCTTTTAAAACTGGTTCAGGTTTCCCTGCTGGCCAGGGGCTCCTCTTACAAAATGCCCTTGCTCTGTTTCCTGGTTCCTGCCGGGGGGGCCAAGATCCCTCTCACCCCTCAGAAAGGTCTTCAGGAATAGGACCCGGCTCCTCCTTTTCCAGGGACCTCCCCAACCAAAGGCCTACCTCTTTGGTTTAATTGTATTGGGGCGATCTGTTCTTGGTGTTGCGCTAGGTCCCTGTAGCCTGCTTCTGCTGCTGGGACGGTTCCCGCCGCCAGCAGCCTGTGTCCTCTGCTGCCGCTGTGGTCCCAGTGGGTCCCCGCCGGCTGTGCTGGGCGTCCTCCGGCCGCATTCCGCCACCCGGTGTTCCGGCCGCGTTGTGTTCCGCCGCCCGGTGTTCTGGCCACGTTGCGTTCCGCCGCCCGGTGTTCTGCCGCCCTAGTCTGTTTTTTTATTGGAAAATTGAGACCATAGATGTTGAGAGATCTTAATGAGCAGCACTTGATTCTGTTATTTTGTTATTGTTGCTTTTGTGGTAGTGGAGATGGTAGTGGTGGTGTTGGTGCTGCTGCTGGTGTGCGTGTGTGTGTGTGTGTGTGTGCATGAGCGTGTGTTTGTGCGTATGTGTATGTGTTTCTCTGGTATGTAATTATTTATTCCTTTTGTTTTCCTTGGTGTGGGTAAATTCTTAGTTATGCTGGGTATAGATGTCTGGGCTGACAGCTGTGACTGCTTACAGTCTAGAGCACATCTAAACAGGCCCCTCTGGCTTTGAGAGCCCACATGGAGAAGTCAGGTTTTTATTCTAGTAAGTCTGCCTTTATATGCTAATTGGTCTTTTTCCTCTGCAGTCCTTAATATTCTTTTTTTGTTTTAATTATTATTAAGTGGAGGAGAATTAACTTTTCTGGTCCAATCTATTTGTTGTTTTGCATAACCCTTGTGCTTTGATAGATATCTCTTTCTTTAGGTTAGGACATTTTCTTTTATAATTTTGTTGAAAATATTTTCTAAGTTTTTGACCTGGGTTTTGTTTCCTTCCAATATTCCTATCTTCTTAGTTTTGTTCTTTTCATAGTGTTCCAGATTTTCACACGCATGCACACACACACAAGCACCACCAGCAGCACCAATACAACCACTACCATCTCCACTACCACAAAAGCAACAATAATAAAACATAAAGCCTGTCACAGATTGTTCATACTTCTAATTAATGGATTTTGTTCACAGATTAGATTAGAATTACAAATATCTTCAATTAAAACAAGACATTCTTACTCTCCTGTATTTTGTTTCCAGTATTTCCTTTTAAATATGCCACTTCTTTCTCCTCTAGATAATGTGGCTATTTGTTGAAGGCTCAGTGTAATTCTTGTCCCCTTTCTTCTGTTGTTATGGTGTGCATTTGTTTTCCTGATGTCTTTCAATGTACTTTCTTTTCTTTTATGCTGGTTGAAAATGATATATAGAGACATGGATCCTTTTCAGTCTTCACAGTGTTTTCTGAGCTCATGTAATTTGTGATTTAGGGTTTGATATTAGTTCTAAACGTTTCTCAAACATTATTGCTTAGATATCATTCCTTGCTTTTTCTCTCTTCTCCTTCTGTGTGTTGATTTTATGACTTTAGACCTTTTATAATTGCCCCATCATTCTTAGACAGTCTGTCCTCAAATCGCTCACTTTTATTTTCTTTCATATTTCAGTCTGGAAAGTTTCTACTGACACAGTTTGTTTACTTGCACTCCGTTTATACTTTCCTTCCTTTGTTATTTTTGCAATGTCTTCTGGCATGCTTTCTACTTTTTCATACCCTTTAGTGTGTTCATCATGGTTATCTTAAATTTATAGATATGCAAAATTTCCACCACTGGGACATCCAGTGTGAGTGAATACTTTTCACAATATTTTATCTTTAGCATGACTCAAAATTTTTATTGTTGTCGAAAATTATTTTATTTTGAATACAATGAAAAAAAGGGACTTCAAAAAGAGCTGTAATTTAAGTAATTGGAACTCAGTGTGTGTTTCCTGTTTGCAGTAACTGCAGCATCAGGTGCTCAACTTTCCTTTAGTGCACTCCCACTACAGTTTGCCCTTTATTTAGATTTCCTTTATGGATGTGAACAGGATAAGAGCCTGCAGTTCTCTAGGACTCTATCTATTTGTGGGCAGTCAAGAACAACTGTGTAGTCTTATGATTAAAGATTTTGTCTTTCAGTGAGCCAGAATTAGCTGTTTTTCTTTGCCTAAGTTAAAGGATAATTGACTTAAGGTATAATGTATGTACATCAAATGTACATACATGTATGTACATCAAATTGATAATATTTTTGTAAAAACTGTATTGTTTAGTGTCTAAGGAAATAATTCCCCTTGAAGGAAAGCCCTGATAAAGAAAAGTGATTTCTTTTGATGTTTTTCAAGGTAACTATTTCTTTAAATTTTATATATTCTCTCTATTTTTAGTTTGGTCTTGCCTCAATCTCTCTCTCTCTCTCTCTCTCTCTCTCTCTCTCTCTCTCTCTCCTCTCTCTATGTGTCTCTATCTGTCTTTATCTCTATCTGTTGTCCTCTGTGTGTTTGAATGTGTGTGCGTTTGTGTGCATGCACGTGTGTATGTGTTCCTGTATAAGTATCCATATGAGTGCAATTCTGTGCATGCCGGTGCAAGGATAAACATAGAAGTGAACATCTGGTGTTTTTCTCAATCTCTTTATATTCTAGTTTTGAGGTGGGATCTTTCAATTAACCCAAAACTCATGTATTTTCTGAACTGCCCTGATCAAGCCCAAGGAAATCACCCTTTTCCATCTTCTGGGACCAGAATTATGGATGCCTGCCACTGGAAATAACACAACATTTTTGTGCATGATGGATATCTGAATTCAAATCCTCAGGCTTACATGTATTTAATGTTTATGAGGCAAAATATTTCATAAAGACAACTAAAGGGTAGGTTTACTTTCTTGAAGTTCCAGGAGTTATTAGTGAGAAGCCTGTGCTAAGACTGCTTTCACCTTTTATTTTGTGTTAGATATCCCAACATCTAGAATGATACTTAGCCATATTTTGGTGAGAAGAGACACTGTCACTTTGTTTGTGGTGCTTCTTAACCCACAAAATACATAATCAAAATTCACCGTCACAAAGTGTAGGCACTATTAACTGAAGCCATCTCCCACCTTCCATACTCTTTCTATTTGTCCTGTGAGTACCTACACTTTTCTTCACAAACTGGCCTTTGAAAACTCTATGATAGTTATTATAGTACATGTGAATTTTTTGTTTGTTCTTCCAGTTCCTGTACATTCCAGAATAGAAACTGAAAACCTGTGTTTTGCTATTTTTTACATATGTATATTGCAGTATGTGTGTTCATATATGGGTAGGTACTCCTCACTCTTTCTTTCTGAGGACCTACTGGACATTCTGGTAATGAAGCAAAGTATTTTAATATCTTTTCTCAGGATCATGTCTACAAATCCAAAAATGGTTATTGTCTCAGTTATGAATAAAAATTCTTGGATATTTGAATAAGTTGACATTATAAATGTCCTTTTAAAATGCTGAACTTTCTCTTCCTGACATCATCAGTAGAATTTAAAAAACACTCATCCATTTTTTATTGGTGTGTGTGATCCCCTCCATGCATCGTGAGGTATTTTGAAGGTAGTAAATATTTGAAAGATACATAAGGAATAGAAGCATGAGATACTTTTTAAATTTTCTTTTTCAAGAAGTAAAGCATGAAATTTCATAGTATATAATAATTATTATTTAAAATTTGGAGAAATTAAAATGGTTTTCCAGAAAATTATCTCTATAAGAAGATAATATTATATAATTTTGAAATAACAAAAGTATGTATTTGTTTCTTTCCATGAAAGAAATTGTTAAATATTGCCAAATATATATATTTGATAATAGTATATTATTAATTCTACCAGCATTTGTACACAGTGAATAAAGGAAATACTCAGCAGACTGTGTCTGAGAAATTGTCCCCTTTTGTTAATGAATTACCCAAACTGGATTTTTTTTTATTTTGTAACTATTAGAGAAAATTCTACAATAAAAATGGAACAAGGAGAGTATCATGGATCCAAGGCAATAATTTACTTTTATTTAATGGGTTCCCAAACCCACTTCAACAATTAGTAGAACTTAGGTAAAAAACTTCAAAAACTTATAAAAGTGTTTTAATAGCTCATACATAATGAGGATAACAATATTTGTGAGGTGATGTGATGGTCTATTGACTTTCAGAGACTGTCTCTTAACTGCATGGCATGGATGTCTTTCTACTAGAAAGTATTTCTTCATTAACATCTCTAAGGTAGAATATGAAACCAGTGTTTACTTACCAGGATTGTTGTATACTGAGGGAGAGCTAAATATGATTTGAATTTTTACATAATATGTTACATTGAAACTTGATAACCTTTATATAGTAAGTAAATCATCACTTGAAAAATTCCCATTTTGTAATTTGAAGAGAATTTAGGAAAAGAGGTGTCCAAATGCCATGTTCCATTGTCCTCAATCATTCCTACTTTCCCTATCCCTAACTTACAACTGATTCTCCCTGAGGGCTTTTTTTTTCTGCCTCTAGTGCAGTTCCAGTTTCTTTTATATCTTCCACATCTCCCTCCTTTGATTCTGTCTTTTGATCTTTAAATGTCTTCACAATTCTCTTATCTGTGCACATCCTTCTAAACTAAACAAAAGAAAACAATACTTTTGCACTACACCCAATCTCCTTTTCTTTGGTTATACAATAAAAAAGGCTGGAGTGTTGATAGATTTTGAATCCTTGTTTTTTCTTGATAATTTTTTAAATAATACATATTATAGTGAATCTTAACTTTAATATTTTATTCAAATTAGGCATTGACATAGCTTACATGTACTAAAAAAGAGGAAAAATTTTCTGATCCTAGGAATAACCAGATATGTGTTAGAGAAAAAGAGATTGGGTCGTTTGGGAGAACAGTAAGCACTAATCCAGAAATGTATTCCTAAATATTGTACAATTTGGGGGAGAAATAACATGTTATAAATTATCAAAATTGTTATTGAGAGCAGACATATGTAGAATTTGCTGAAATAAAGGTCCATTTCAAATGCCATGCTTTGGGCTATTTTAATCATTTGAACTCTAGAATTTTGTAAAGACTCTCATTTGCAATTTAAACTAAATTATAAGAACAATAGAAAATAAAAACATATTTGGATCAGTTTTCTGTTCTCTCTGTTATAAATTCTACTTCCCACTTAGACCCTTTCCTTACTAATCAAATGAAGACAAAACATTAAGAAATAATAAATATTTTTATCTCCCAGAAATACTGTTTCACCACTATCTTTGCTAACAACATATAACATTACTGCATGTTTTTAATCTAATAATATCACAAGTGCTCTGCATGTGGCCACATTTCAGCATTTGTCTCAATTTTATACAACATTATATATGTATATCTTAAAATATGCAAATATGCAAATAAGGAAAACAATTATCTGTAATAAAATAAAATGTATGTTTGTAACTTAGCATAATATATGTATAGCTACTTAGGACTCGGTCGATTCCCAGAAGAAAAAAGAAGGTAAAAAGTTGATGCCAAGTCTGTAGGTAATAAAGCATGTCTAGAAATGCTAAAATAAATCACCACAGGAAGATGGATTGCTGAATGAAAGGTGAAAGAACTGTTCCTTGTACAACAATCAGGAATTCACTGAACAAAACAAATGATTCCCTGTCAGCCATTTAAATAGTGGCCTCAGAGAAATGAAAGGCTTTTTAAATATAAAACTCACCTACAAAATGTGTACAGCATTTTGCACATCAGATAACATGATAATAAATCTCATACTTCTTAATCTCGCTTCAAATAACATTCTGCTTTGCCTATTTTATTAAAATAAAAAAAAGATGCAGGAGCCCTTTCTCCCCAGTGATAGCATTTCTGTGAATTTGTTTGTCCTTGAATAAATAGACATTGCTTGGAAGTTTCAAGTTATTACTGCATCAAGGCAATTGCAAGATGAGCCACCCAAAAGTTACTGCAAACAAAAAGTGACATACCTTTTACCCATAGCTGTTATTTTGGGATAAA
Organism: Microtus pennsylvanicus; assembly: GCF_037038515.1. Taxonomy (NCBI): domain Eukaryota; kingdom Metazoa; phylum Chordata; class Mammalia; order Rodentia; family Cricetidae; genus Microtus; species Microtus pennsylvanicus. The sequence continues at coordinate 56,410,836 of NC_134580.1, read as the reverse complement.
ATAAATTTGTAAATAATCTGTCATAAAGTAAAGTTATGAAAAGATATTCTAGAAATAATTTGCATGGCTATGTTTTTATATTTCCAGTAAAATAGAGCCGCAAAAAGCAATATTGCAAGATTCTGTGTACTGTAAAATCAGTGTCTTTTTTTCTGCTTCTAGTTTCAAATGGCTAGTAATGGGAGTCTTCATGCTTAATGTCTTATATTTCATTTCAGCATTAGGTGGCTGCTAACCTGTTTCTGTGTTCTAGTAAAGGACAGATATAAGTCCTACTTGATTCATACACTTAACTCCCTGATGTAATAGATTCTCCCAGATGGGTTTGAATATGCCTCTGCTGTTCTAGGCATTCAGTCACTGCAAAATTGATTTGGGTTTTCTGCCTCAGACTTAGACTGACCTTGGGTTCTGGAGGACTCGGGAATTGACAAATCAATTACACTGCTCCAAAATCACCTTGGCTCCCTCTCACTTTTTCCTCTTGTTTATGCCAAAATACTTACAGACAGCAAGAGAGCGTGCCTTGAAACACCAGACAGGGTGTCAGGCGGCCATGACTCTTTCGAATTAGACATTCTAAACTCAAATGAAAGAAGTTCTGTCTCGAGAATAGTGTCCTCTCCTCCTTGAGATACACAGTGACACTTAGGACAGCACTTGTGACTATTTCAAAAAATAGAACACATATATAACACATAAGTAATATATAACACTTAAATGCATAATATTTGCCCTTTCAAGGCCATAAAAAAGTGTTACATATGTTTTAAATATTTTATATATAGAATTTTCTAAAATATATTATTGAGCATATTCTATACATGTATGTATATTCAAACATTCTATGTATATTTTGAATAATTTTTAATGCAGTTATAATTGGTACCATTTTACATCATTTATTAACAGAGCTATAATTGTTTTCTCTAAAGAGTGTTACATGGATAATACTATTTTAAAAATCAGTGAAATCTATATTATTGCTAAGCAAAATTCTTTCAGAAATAGTTATCCTCTCTTTTTCTACACTTTCCAATGAAAGTTTCTGATAAATGCCTTCACTGAGTGGTCATGAAATTTACACCTTTGATCCTTCTATCAAAACTGATTATATACTGTGTAGTATTCAGAACAATTTCCGTGCAATTATTACACTGACATTTATCAGAGTAATGTTCCTTGACATTTACCACAAATTGTACTATTTAGAATCTGTTCTTTGAATCCTTCTTTGAAAGTAGCCTCAAAGTATTTGCTGTCAGAACAAATTGCATATACTGTATATGTTCTTTGATTAGCTTTGCAATTTTTCCTTGATTTTGAGTTTGATAACATCTTATAGTACAAGATTAGTGAGAATTTTTATTAAACCTGACATTCTTCTGATAAGCTCTATAGCTTAGACTATGGTCAACTTTCCCACATACATTAATTGCATGATGTCTTTGAACTTACCTTGTCATTGAAACACACAGACCAGATGAAACATCAGAATTCTCTCTCAACAGCTGTCAGGGAGAAATAATGAGAATCATTCCCTCAGTCCATACATTTTTCTGACAGGATTTTAGGATTTGTTGATTTGAGTTGTGCAGTTACCTTTTAAAATTGCACTAGGTCTCTGTTTAGCAGTTTTATTATAGTAATATACTCTGTATGGTGGCATTTTGAACACTTTGTAAATGTACGTTTGACAATAGCAACATTTAAGCCTCTCTTAGAGGTTAAAAAATATTTCTCTCCAGATAACAAGAAACTACAGAAACAGATAAAAGCCAGAGAGTTCTTGGAAAAATGACAGAAGACCATGACACCTGGATTCCAGACATGGCATTGCTTCTACTAAATAAATTTTATTTGAAAACTGAAATTGTTCATATATTCACTATATTGATTAAAACTTTAAGTTATAAGAGAGCTGAATATGGTGAAATAACAAAAAAGGGCTAATATCAGTTGTTTTGCTTTTTAAATTATGATTTTATTAATTCTTGGAGAGTTTTGTTAATGAATAGCATATGTTTTCATTATACTTAAGTTCACCCAACACCTCTCCTAAATCATCCCACAGTTTTCCCTTTTAAAGCGAAATGAAAAGGCAACAGTTCCAGAATGAATTATAAGCCATTCAATGGATATAGTAATATCATTCCATTTGACATAGGAATATTTATTATCTCCTGTGAAATGATAATAATGGAAGATGCTAAATTTTGGGGGCTGTGCCACCCTAGAACTTGTAGATTATTTTAAAGACAGTTTTGTTTTGATAATTTCACATCTCAAAGATTAAAGAGAAATATCCAACTAATTGCCCCACAGGGCCACAGAGACACTTCAAATGAATGGCCTAGGAAATAAAGTTTGAAGTGCATATTGATCCACTGTGAAGAAGTAAAAAATTACAACAGTTTTGCTCTCTATAAAGTACCAAAAAATAAAAATTCTCATTGTTGGTTTCCTTGAAGAAATATGTTAAAACATTACAGAATTTGATTTAAGATCATATATGAAGCCCAGCAAGATATCTCTAGATTAGGGTGCTTCAAAAATTGATGGCCTGTGCTCATTCAGGACTCACCTACTTAAATGAGAGAGCCAACTCCTGGCAACTTGTCACCTAACGTTTATAAGCATGCTGTGGACCTATGTCCCCTCCTCCACACAAAAGACTAAAAAATAAATGTAGATTATACAATTAATGACCCACATGAATGGTCTAAACTCACCATTTTTCTTCAATGCGCCTTCACAACTTACTTCATTGGAATTACAGTTCTTTCACCTCTAGTTATCACAAATAAAATGTCCTCATCACATGTGAGAACATAAAAATCAGTGTTGGGCTTGTGAATGATAGGAAGTAAGCATTCTATGTCCTCACATTTGCCTTCAGACTCATAGCAGGAGATTTTTAAAATGTGTTCCAATCCAAAAGGTGATAGTCAGGCTATCACGTATCTATTGAAATTTTAGGGAATTATAAAGAAAATTCATACTCTTAGTAATCTGTTCTAGAGTAACCACTGCAGCATGCAACTCTCAGAAGTCTCTTAACATACTGAATGTATACCAAGGAGATCATGCTATATTTCTGCCTTGTCCTCAATTTGCCGCATCTCATTTTATAATGTTTGATTTTATTTGCCTATAGATACCCTCATGAACACAATCTTTTTAGTAAATAGTTGAGTCTTAACACGTTTAAAAAGAAATAAAGATGGAGCATAAGTATTATTCACTATTGATTTCAGTCTTTATTTGTTTTTTGCCATTCCAAATTTACCACCTTAATTTTATTGTTCTCAGGCTAATACTGAAATTAGGTCTCACTCTCAGAGCATTATTATAAAGGAAGAAAGGCAGTTTATTTGAATGATGCTTTACTGAAAAGTACCTGCAACTCAGTTACAAGACATGTATGGGAAAAATGGAGCTGCCCATAATCCCCACATTCAACTGCCAGGATGTAACATGTGAGGTCAATAAAATATATGCTACTCTACTTACTTACCTCTAGAATTCAGCACGAAGTTCACATGATTCCATGCTCATTCTGTTGTGATTAAAGTATCAATCTCCAGAGCAAAACTAGCTCTCTAATTCAACAGATGGCAGTATTAGCTGCATACAAGCTTGCCTCATTGCCGAGCTTGTTTGACACTGAATATCCTATGTGGCCACAGCATCAGCACTGAGCTTGGATATACAAGTCGTTGTAATACTCTTGGAAAGGCTCTAAACTGGTGAGTGGGAGGAAAAAGCAATTTAACACCTAAAATGGAATGGATAGGTGGATGATTCAAGTGTTGAAGATTTCAGCATGAAAAATTTGGTTAGAACAAGTAGCAATGTGATAATGTGCTGAGTAATGTGCTGAGTTAGCGGAAACTAAACTTCACTGTGCTGCTCATTGTCATGCATGCCCCTCCACAGTGAGCTGGTCAATTAGATCAACACAACACAGAGAGAAAGCAAAACATACTTCTAATTCTAGGATCCTCTTAGTTGGATTTGTTTCGCCTGGAATACAAAATGAATTGTTGTTCCCCTGTCAACTTTCATTGTTCTTTGCTGAATTGTGCTGATTTTATGGTGGTGCCCTGGAAGGCTTATTCTTTGGCTTTTAGCTCTCACCTTAATTCTTCTCAAGTGCATTTCAGCAAATAATCACATTGAAGCATGAATAGTAAAGTGAGCACTGTTTGTCAGCATGAAAAGTCAGTGTGTACAGCACAGACCACAGGTTTCTTTGGCTCTCCGAGCAGCAGAGATCAGCGCTTGTTCTGTTGACTTAACTACTGGACAGAATGCTTGTGTGAAAGCTGGAAAGATAACAATTTAATCATATTCTTACCAGAATGTTATAAAATTCACTCATTATGAATTCTGAATTCAGTCTTTGATTCACTCAGTGTTCAATAATGCAACTGGACAAGACATGGATAAAATTCCATTTCTCTCTCTCTCTCTCTCTCTCTCTCTCTCTCTCTGTCTTCCTCTGTCTCTCTCTCTCTTTCTCTCTCCTTTCTTTCTCCCTCCTCTCTCTGTATCCCCCTATTTTCTCTAAATTTCATTTATTTTTGGAGCACCATTTTATGCATATGAAACATTATGGAATTAGGTCAGAAAAAAATCAGATGGCATTTGAGATGTTTAGCTCTTTCCAAATCAGTGAACTGTTGAAATGTCCTTTCCACAGAAGAGACTCCTCAGCCCGCAGGAACATGCAAATTGAACTTACTTTAAGATTCTTTCTGACTAGAGTCAGATGGCTAGCATCAAGAAGTTCTCAAGAGAAGGAATTTGAATAGCTAGTAAATACGTTAAAAAGTATCCAAAATTCGTACTCATCTTGAAACCCATAAAAATAGAAAAACAAAACTCATAATATATACACAAAGGACGTTTAAGGGTTTAAAGATGCTCTGACTCATCACTGTGAGTCAAAGAACCTCTGAAGTTGCATTTGTTTTGTGTTATCCATAAACTGTTGTGATTAGGGCTTGGCCTTAAGAGTGGTTTGTATCATCAGCAAAACTCTACTGGGGAAAGCTAAATTGTGATTTGTTAGTGGTTATCAATTGGAGGTAGCTTCTGGGTTAGGAATAGGGTTTGTCCTAGATTCTGGGATCCATCTAACCCAGACCTGGGCTGCTTTTTGCATGATGCCACACTTTCTGTAAGTTCAGAGGGCCTTGTTTGTTTGCTTTTATTTTTTGTGTATGTGTGTGTGTCCTCCATCTCCTCTGGCTTTTACAGTTTTTCTGTGTGCTCTTCTTCAAGGTACGGTAAACGTCGACGTGAAGAATTTGATGGGAATATCCTATTTAGGACTGAATATTCTAAGATCTCTACTGTTCTGCACATTATCTTGCTGTGGGTCTCTGTATTTGTTTCCAGCTACTGCAGGAAGGTGAGTCTCTGATGATGTCTGAGAAAGACAACACTCAGCGAGTATAAGAGAATATTGTTACGAATTGTTTTATGGCTATTTTTTTAAGGCCCCTGGTCTGCAGGTCTCAGGTCTTAGACACCTGATCTTTATCAGGACAGGTTCCATATAATGAATAAAGCCTTAAATCTAATCAGATAGAAGATATTCATTTGTTACTCCCCCAGGCTTTGTGCTTCTATTGCACTGGAACATTTTTCAGGCAAGTTATCACTGTAGCTCAAAGACAATGTAGCTGCTGGAGTTTTTTCTGTATAAAGTAAACATAGTCATCTCCAGTACCATGAACGCTAGTCTGTAGGTTTCAAGGCTCTAGGTGGGTACCAGGATTACTTCTCAATGTCCCGGGAGCTGTAGAGTTGTATTTTGGCCTTACATCTTTTTATAGAGAGCAACCACTCATGAGGAGTCGAGACAAATGTGTATTCTTTTATGATTGAGAAAACTGTCCTGTCAACATGTTTTATGTCCATTTGGTTTATGAAATGTTAGTTCCAGAATTTTTCTATTAATTTTTTTGTCTAGATGACTTGCATGCTGGTAAGAGTGGGAATTGGAGTCACCTGCTGTCATTGTGTAAGAGTCAATCTGTTGTCCAGGCAATGGTGGCGCACGCCTTTCATACCAGCCCTCAGGAGACAGAGGCAGGAGGAGCTCTGTGATTTTGTGGCCAGCCTGGTCTACAAGAGCTAGTTCCAGGACAGGCTCCAAAGCTACAGAGAAACCTTATCTCAAACAAACAAACAAACAAACAAAAAACAAAATAAAGGAGTCAATGTGCCAATTTTGTTGTAATAGTTTTTCTTTTATGAATTGTGTTCCCTTGTATTTGGTACATAGATATCGGACACTGCAATGTCCTCTTGGTAGCTTTTTTATGTTATTTGTTTCTTTGTCTGTCTTTTGATGAGTATATAGACTCTTTTCTGATTATTTTTGGTTGAAGTTCATCATGTTACATACTAAATTGGTTGTACTGACTTGCTTCTGGTGTCATTTTCTTGGAATATATATTTTTACTTTTTTATTTTGATGTGATATATATTCTTGATATTAAGATATGTTTCTTGGATGCTGCAGAAGGATGCATCCTGTTTTTGTAATCCAACCCGTTAGTCTGTGTCTTTTTAAAAGAATTGTGATCATAAAGGTTAAGAGTTAAAAATGATCCTTGCTTATTGGGTCTCATTATTTTGTTATTTTGATGTGTGGGCTTTGTCTGTACCTTTGGAATTTCCCATCTAAGATTATTTGTTCTAAGATACTTTCTTGGGTATGATTAATATCTTCAAGTTGTAGTTTTCCTTCCAGCAACTCTATAGAACTAGATTTTACATATACTGTTTAAGTATAGTTTTGAAAAACAAGAAATGTGTTTCGCCATATATTGGATGTACTAGCTGGTTGTATGTCAACATGACACAAGCTAAAGTCATCAGAGAGAAAGGAGCATCAATTGTGAAAATGTCTACATAAGATCTAACTGTAAGGTATTTTTCAATCAGTGATCAGTGGGGGAGGGCCCAGTCCATTGTGGGTGGTGCTATCCCTGGGCTGGTGTTCCTAGCAGTATAAGAAAACAAGCTTAGAAAGTCTTGTGGAGCAAACCAATAATCAGCACTCGCCCACTGGCCTCAGAATCAACTCCTGCCTCAAGGTTCAAGCCTTGCATTATTAGTTCTGTTCCTGACTTCCTTTGGTGATGAACACTAGTGTGGAAGTATAAACAAAATAAATCCTTTCCTCCTCAACTTTTTTTTTTCATATTGTTCATTGCAGACATAGAAACTCTCACTAAAACACTGAGATTAAATGTCTTCTCTGGTATAGTTTCCTGGCCTGGTGTTTATGGTATTTTTGAGTTTGTAGGACATATGTCCTGAATCTACTGGCTTTGTAGAGTCTCCATTAAAAAGTCAGGTGTTATACTAATGTGTCTGACTTTATGTGTTAACTGTTTCTTTTCTTTTGAAGCTTTCAGCATTTTTCTTTGTTCTGTATATGTATTGCTTTGATCATTATGTGCTAAGAGGTCATTTATTAATAGTCCAGTATATTTGTTGTTCTGGATATTCTTTTACCTTGATAATTATATTCTTCTTTAGGTCAGGGAAATCTTCATCTAATATTTCTTTGAAAGTATTTTAGTGCATTTGTTCTGATTTTCTTCTCCTTTCTCTGTTAGTAACATTTGTAGCTTTGGTTTTTTTATACTGGCCATGATTTCCTGGATAATTTTGCTTCACTTTTATTAGATTTTATTTTTTTTTGACTGAGGTATCCAATGTTTCTATCTTGTCAACAATGAGGGAGACTCCCTTTTCTATCCCTTATATTCTGTTGGTAAAGCTTTCCTCTGAAGTTTCTCTTTAAATTTCTAAAATTTTCATTTTGTTGTCCCATGGTTTGGGCTTTCCTTCCTGTTTCTATTTAAACTTTCATCTCTTGATCAACTTTCTTTCTAGCGTTGCACTTGTTGTTTGCATATTCATATATTTAATTAATTGATTTATTCCTATCCTCTTAAAGATCCTTAAGTATATTCATCACATCTGTTTTAAAGACCTGTGTTGTATTTCTTCAATATTTCATTTCTCAGGGCCTATTGTAGTATGAGTGTAGTATGAGTCGGGACAGTAATTGACAGTGTTTTTACACTGAGATCTAGGCAATGAGTTGTGGGATAGTTATAATTCTAGGCACTGGTATTTGGTCTTGTCTTTTTTCCGTGTGTGTGTGTGGGGGGGGTGATTTTAGTCGCCCTCTTGTTCATAGGAGAGTGTAGTTACTGTGAGTTACTGGAAGAAGTGCTCTGGAGACCCTGCCATATGTGTAAACTAGAGGTCCGTGGTTGGATTTGTTTCCAAATGCTCACAATTGAAAATAATGAATGTGGATGAGCTAAAGGGAGCAGCTGAGAAGGTCCACAGGAATAAGGAAAACTGCATGTACCATCACAATTTGCCAAGACCTCTGGGAATGGAGGAAGAGAGGAAGAAGAGGCCACATTAGGTGGTCTGAAGCACAATTTAAGCTAAGACTGAAAACTGGATTTGGAGAGCAGAATGTAGAATGATGATAGTCTATCTGATTCTGTGACCTGAGTTGCTAGCAGATTCTCATGGAGGACCTTAACGGCACAATAATTTGAAGTCTTACTAACTGTGTGTTTGTTAGTTGCAACAACGAAGAAATCTGTTTTAAATCAGTTATATTTGGAGAAAGTCATATTGTCTAGAACCCCAGGTACCAAATAGTTAGATAAGAATAACAGTATTTTGGGGGGAGGGGGGTTTGATATAGGGTTTCTCAACAGTATCTTTCTTAAATACACTTATAGTATCTCTGAGAAATATAATATAATCACAACATTTGAGAATACATCCTGTTTGGGTGGTGATGGCACATGCCTTTAATACCAGCACTATGGAGCCAGAGGCAGGCAGATCTGCGTGAGTTTGAGGCCAGTATGGTCTGCAGAGCAAGTTCCAGGACAGATTCCAAAGGTACAGAGAAATTCTGTATGGAAAACGCAGACAGAGATGGATAGATAGATGGATAAGTAGATAGATAGATAGATAGATAGATAGATAGATAGATGATAGATAGATAGAAATATATCCCTTTAGAATAGTCTATATGGCGGTAAAGTTTGACTATGACATAAGAAAAGGACTAGAAATTTTGTTTCTATTCTATTTATTCTCAGTGAGAAATATACCAAATGTCTTCGCAAACTCTAAATTATGTGTCTGACTTTGATGCATAAAAATCAATTCTTACTGTTTAATACATACTTTATAATCCAATTGAACAGCAAACACAGTGGAAGAATGAATGATAATTTCTTGAATCTTCAGTAAGTATAATAGGTCTGCGAACAGCAGAAACTATTTAAATCTTTTAAGCAGGTTATATAGTTAACTAATACAATACGAATACTAATTATATGTCACTCAGGGCCATATGCATTTATCATACTCCTACCATTACCACAGGCATAAGTGCTGGCTGATATTCTCAAGCTTGAAGAATTTATTTACTTACGATCAACATTGATGGCTGTGACTAGTTTCCATTCATCAGGACCATTTTCATTATGTTTGAATTGCCGATAAATCTGATTTTAGATCAGTAGCCTACGGCAGTTTCTCTGACATGAAGGAAGATGAAAATGGAAAGATGAAAAATTGAACTGACAAGTTGTATGGAAAGTTAGTGATGTACAGTCACTAAACTCTCTGCTCAATTTCATGATCAGCTCACAGAAGAGCTGTGGATTAGAAGACACAGCCTATACTCAAGAGATAATTTCAAAATACACTTCTTTAGAGAAATTCAAAGTATATTCACCTCAGAACATTTTAGATGTCTTAAGATAGTAAATACAAACATAAAATATGTCTTATATGCCATTTGTAAGTCAGAAGGTCATAAATAATAAACTTGTAAAGGGCAATCATTAGAATTCATAAAATAACTAGCTGTACAAAAAAAACACATTTCATTTAAGAATGTGTGCATGTTGAGATGGGAAACCTTAATGTATTGAAAACCAGAAAATTTTATTTGTTCGCATGCTCAACTGTTATTTATGGATTGACATTGATCTGATTCAATAATGAACCGTATCTACACAGCCTTTGTCACACTGAGCTTACAATGTAATGGCTATTGTAGAAATCGAGCTATCAGTGTGTCAAAGACATACACAGAGAGGTCTTTGGTGTGCTAGAAAAATATTTGTGCCGTCAGCCACCCATGTTTCTGGCTTGGGTGGGATCAGGGTTATACTCATTTAGACATGATTTGTAGACTGACACCAGAATACAAATATTTATTTACTAGAATAATCAGAGGATGAAATTCATCGGGAAGAAGAATCCAGATCTTAAGGTCTTTATGAAACACTTCATTACTTTTATTTTACCGAGAAGACTTGGTCATTAAGGTATTTAATTCAATAAGTACTCATACTATTTTACTGAACAGTGTAATCTACAGCATAGAATGAGGATAGGCATGGTTCTAATCTGTCTGCATAGAGATGACCTCATAAGCTCTTAGAGGTTGATACCTATTTACTTGACCTTACAAAAAATACAGGGAATAGTAAAAGTTGAAAAAGAAGAATGACAAACAGATTAGAACTTTTATTTACTTGAAATTAAATCTGTGTCCTGTTTGTAATGATGTTCACCAAAGGCAAATATATTTAGTTATCAAATTTGAAACAAGGATTGAGCTGTGAACTATGTTACTAAAATTAAAAATAAACTATCATATATATATATATATATATATATAGTGTTTTAAAAATTAAATTCTTCTGTCTTAAATTTAATAACAAAACAAAAATAAAAAACCCTGATGTATTCTTCGCCGAAACAAATTTCTCAGTTTGATTCAAAAGCATTGTTAAAGGTGAGTCCTGCAGACTTGGCAGTGCACATATTTCCTCATATCTCAGCTTTTTGTGTATGACAGGATCATTGGACTTTATGCCATAATATAAGGAAATTGCCTATTCTTAACCACACAACACACCAAATATCCTGACATAAACGAACTGTACTGTATGCATGTTGATTTTCTGATCGTCATTTAAGTACTTGTGTTTATGTAGAAAAATAAGCACCAATATCTACAAAATGTTTCTACTTAGATTTTTAACAAGTTTTACAAAGAAAAACTTGTCTTTCCTGTAGTCTTTTATCTAAGATATTATATTTTTATTTCCAATCATTTTATTGTTAAGCTTGTCAATCAAATCCAGGTCATGTTAATTATAAGAAATCTGTAACACTGAATCACGACCTGTAACTCCATCTACTGTGGGTCTAACATCCTTTGACCTCAAGAGCATCTGTCCACATGCCTGTTTTCATGGAAACATCGCACATGACACACGCATACATACATGCACAAAAATACTAATAGTAATAAAATCAAATGGAAAATTCTTAAATAATGAGTTTAACACTACAGGTACTGAAAACAAAACACCTGTCAAGGCAGTTTATTTAAGAAAGATGTTTTTGCTGTATTAATCAATGTTTGAGAAAAAGTGCAGTTGTTTTCCATGTTGCAAATACTCTTAATTCATTGTTTTAGATGAAATCTAAATAATAAAGAAACACTAGATTTTGCATATTTTCCATGTAACCATGTAATTGCTTATTGTCACATTAGTCATTATTGAGTTTATCTACAGATAAACAGTATTCGACAGATACAAGTTATTTATGTTGAATTTCATTTCAGCTATTATTTCTTATTATTTATAAAGAAGAGACTTGTTTGACATAATTGCAAAGGTTTTGCTTTTGCTGTTGAAAGTTGATATTGTCTACCATGTTCACAAGTGAATATAAAAAAAATCTCCACATCAAAGTTATTTTACATGCATACACAGACACACATATATTCATGTACACATGCTATATAATTTCCAGATTTGTATATCAACATGGCCATCTAAGGATCTATTATTGGAGCCGGGCGGTGGTGGCGCACGCCTTTAATCCCAGCACTCGGGAGGCAGAGGCAGGCGGATCTCTGTGAGTTCGAGACCAGCCTGGTCTACAGAGCTAGTTCCAGGACAGTCTCCAAAGCCACAGAGAAACCCTGTCTCGAAAAAACCAAAAAAAAAAAAAAAAAAAAGGATCTTTTATTGGTACCTTTCTGGCAGGAAGCACTAATATCTCTTTCAAAAAGATCTCTCCTTTATTCCTCTATATATGCTGGAGCCCATTCACTCTATAGCTGCTATGTTCATTTTCTTTTGAAATTTAAATCATTGTGGCAGATTACTGTTTCAAAATCTCTAATGGCTTCTTGTCTAAGTGGGAAAGCCAATGTGTTTATGTATATAGTTTTCAAATTTGGCTCTGTACCAGGCTTACCTGGGTAGATTTTTAAAATTGTCCAAGACTGGATGTTTGCCCAGATCAATTGAATGAGAATGTCTGGAATTACTGACCAGGCAAGAATACGATTTGACTGACAATCTTAATGGGCAACTGGGGCCCATTAGACAATTATGTCTAGCTCTTAGTTTCTCCTGACTTCATCTTTTTATTTTCCTTAAATTCTTCCACCCATAATGGCCTCCTGGCTAGTTATCAAATGGTTATAGCCGTAAGACTTAGGATTTCAGATCTCCTGCTCAGAGTTGGGTAATTTCTGTGATCAAATTTTGGCCTTCTTCCAATTGCACAATTTCCATAAATGGGGGATTGTAAAGACAGGAAGGAGAGTACACATGCATTTTTATAATAATTACAAAGTAAAAGAAGACTCACCTCTCATCTCTAGAACCTTTCCATGCCTCTTCCATGAGCCATCACCCCAAATGTAGTTCATCCCACAGCATGTCCACTAACTTCTTTAAAGAACAGGTTTAGCAATAAATTTATGGAGAAATGGAAAAGTTCTGAATGTTTAAGCTAAATATGAAAATATTCAGAGCTGTTTGTGGAATGAGAAAAACTTGAGATTATGAGAACGGGTGAGCAACAAGCTGATGGGTGCCATAATTTATGAGCTTGCTCTCTCAGAATATCTATGTTCAGTGTGGAAATCTAGAGTACTGGATAACTTAAAAGAGTTATTTGCCAAACATATATATTAATGTTAGCCTGATTTACGCTTTTAAATTATTAAACATGTGCTTTGTAAATGACAGAGTTTATTCATTTGTCAAAGACAGTTAAGCATATGTGTGTCTATGCATTCTTTGGGATGCAAAGACAAATTATCTTTCTTTATGAGCAAACTAGTGTAACTGTATAATTATTCTTAGGATTGCATCACTTCTGACAGATAAAAATGTAAGATAATAGTTATAATCACATAGTAACGATATTATAAAGAAAATCCCATAAACATAGTAATATAATTATAAAGCTACATATCTATACAAATATGTATCTATGTATCACAAATTTTTTATGTCTGTTGACTGTGTTAAATTTAATATTCATAAAATAATCAAGTCTCATGCATTTTTTATTTTTCTAAAAGTAGAGTTAATACAAAATATAATAATTCAGTTTTACATTATTTAATTTAAATTATTCCTTTATTGCAACTTTTGTATCACAATAACAGAAGAACAATAAGAATGATTGATAAAGTATTTCACAAGCCTGTAGATTGTGGATCAGTTCAGTTTTTAATTCCTCCAGCATCCACATTCCTGGAGGAAAGAAAAGATCAATAAAGGAGAGAACTATGACAAATTAGAATACGAGGAAAAAAGCTATAGGTCTTAAGTAAAAACAGCAATACTAACCTACCTTGTTGATAGTTTAAGAGACCAATGAAAAACATTAATAATATTGATCATGAAGGTATATGCACATCATAATACAACATGGGGAAGCAGATAAAAAATATTGGGTAGGAAGTATGTAATGTATCCATTTCCTAAGGTCTACAAAAATTAAAATCTCAATCTCTACTAAATTTATACTCCAAAAACTCTTTACTGTACTCCCTATTAATGAGGTGGCCCTTATTTCACCTTGTATTATTTAGAATTTCTATTGCTTACATCAGCATTAACCTAGACCTATTCGTGGAAGGCAATTACAGAAATAAGAACCAAGATTAGCTAAATCAATAAGCTTCAAAGTTCACATCTTCCATTTGTTGCCATTTTGTTCTAAAAAATGCAAAACTTCCAAGAAGTGTTAATAGCAACGTGATGTGGTAATATAACGGGAATAATGCAACTGTGTATTATGCAGTTGAAAGCAATAATATCCTGTTCTCTGAAAGAGGATCTGAAAGTCGCTTCTGCATCGTTGTGTGCTGTTTACTCTGCTACTATAGAAAACACTTTTCTCACAGTTTCATTTGGTTCAAATGCTGAGCTCCCTCATCAGTTTCTATTAAAATGTTTAATTACTTATGCATATGAGAAGAAATAGCTGTGTGTATATCCCAATGCGGTCACAATAGTAAAAGGAAAAAGGTTTAAATGAATATTGCTCTTGTTTCTGAAGCAGTTATAGGATAACAGTAGTATCTTTAAAAATAGGATTGTATTCCATAGTGGTATAAGAAAGATTTAGTTGAAATCTAGATGATTCTTTTGAAGGGTTTTTAAAAAGCACCATATCTGTACCTATAATTAGATAAAAGCTACAAAACTCAAGACTCAGAGATTGCTGGAAAGAAGTTTGGCTCTACCGATTAGATAAGAACATATACACAGCCACAGAGACAACCAATGGCAAAAAGTGAAACATATAGAATAAAACAGCTCTAACTGTTATCCTATAACTGCTTCAGAAACAAGAGCAATATTCATTTAAACCTTTTTCATCCCATCTTTTTTTATTTTTTTAATTTATTTATTTATTAAAGATTTCTGTCTCTTCCCCCCCACCGCCTCCCATTCCCTCCCCCTCCCCCAATTAGCCCCCCCCCCATCAGCCCGAAGAGCAATCAGGGTTCCCTGCCCTGTGGGAAGTCCAAGGAACCCCCACCTCCATCCAGGTCTAGTAAGTTGAGCATCCAAACTGCCTAGGCTCCCTCAAAGCCAGTACGTGCAGTAGGATCAGAAACCCATTGCCATTGTTCTTGAGTTCTCTGTAGTCCTCATTGTCCGCTATATTCAGAGAGTCCTGTTTTATCCAAGGCTTTTTCAGCCCCAGGCCAGCTGGAAGAATGGATGAAGAAAGTATGGAATATATACATATTAGAGTATTACTCAGCAGTAAAAAACAAGGACTTCTTGAATTTTGCATACAAATGGATGGAAATAGAAAACACTATCCTGAGTGAGGTAAGCCAGACCCAAAAAGAGGAACATGGGATGTACTCACTCATATTTGGTTTCTAGCCATAAATAAAGGACATTGAGTTTATAATTTGCTATCCTAGAGAAGCTAAATAAGAAGGTGAATCCAAAGACAAACATATACGCATCCTCCTGAATATTAACCTTCATCAGGCGATGAAAGGAGACAGAGACAGAGACCCACATTGGAGCACCAGACATAAATCTCAAGGTCCAAATCAGGAGCAGAAGGAGAGAGAGCACGAGCAAGGAACTCAGGACCGCGAGGGGTGCACCCACACGCTGAGACAATGGAGATGTTCTATTGGGAACTCATCCCATCTTTATTGTAGAAACTATGTTTGGCCATTAATTCATTAGCATTATGCAACTCAAGTGGTGAAAAAGTCAATTCAAATTCTAATTCATTCAAGTCTTGTGCGCTGTACATGTGTGCTATAAAATGAATTTCATGTTTAGAAGCAATGCCTCAATGAATACTCCAAGTACTGTTAACCTGTTCTATAAATCTATGGATGAGAGATTTTACTAAAGAATGTTTGAGGAGGTAAATAATCATCCACAATTAAGTGCCTACTCCAGAGAATACAGATCATTCCCTGTCCATGATGAAACTCTTCACTATGATTATTGTGCCAGCAGAAGAGTTGTTGGTCTTCCAGAAAATGACATAATGTTAGATCGTACTATTGATTTCTGGTTTTGGCAGGTTAGTCACTCAGTCATAGTTGTTTGTCAGCCAAATTCTGTAATAGAAAACTCAATATTGCATCAACCAACTGCAATAATCACTAAATTTGTATGTTCAGTGGGACACAACAGGAATATCTGAGGAGACAGAATTACATCTGGAGAATAGATAATTCTTTCCACACAGTTTTGGCAATTTCCTGTTTTAAGCTGTCCTTTTTCTCCCTCTATCATACAAACCACGAAGTCTTCATACTTCATGCTCATTCAGAAAAAAAAATATTCTGTCCACATCCACATAATTCTTTCCTAAAATGTTTTATCACCAATTTTCTAATGATGTTCTTTCCCTGTCCTTGGTTGATCAACCAACCAAATAATTTACCACTTGTCATGAATCAATTTAGATAATTATATCTCACACTTTCTCTTTTGTGGTAAAATTAACAGCTTCATTCTCTTCTCAAATTCCTAACTTCATAAATGACTTTATTTAATTTTCTGTAAGGTATTTTCTAGAAGGAAGCTATAATTCTAAAATTTTCCATTTATATATTCTATAATTTAACAGTTCCTTAATTTTGCACATAGTGATTGATGAATGTCTTGAGATAATTTTTCAGTCTAGTGGGCAATAGAGCCACATCATGACTGAAAAGAAGTAGGAAGTGCAATAGACATTTGAGAAGAGAACTGAACATGAATAAGGGATACAAAATAGTGAATGAGATTGGAGCTTGACACAGAATGTTGTAAAGGTCTTTTTCAAAGGCTACAGAACATGGCCATTCATTTAAATGTGATAAAAAAGATTGTTTTTTCTTAGGGTATTTATGGGTATAGCATAAACTTAATAACCTTTTGAAAGTCACCCTGTTTTAGGTAAAAAGAACGGACCAATTTTAATTCAAAAATACCAGTGGAGACACAACAATAGTATCCATTTTTTAAATTATTGTGAAATAAAAGTGATTTTTATTCTTATACTGAAAACTTAAAACTTCAAAGCCTGAAATTATATAAACAGTATATTAATATATTAAAAGTCATGTGTGAGGGGAAAGTTTTTTCCTGGTTTTAAGTATTAACAACAATAGGAAATGGTTACAAGACTGTGTAGATGCCACTATAACATTATCAGTACAAGAAACAACCATGCCACCACCATTTCTCCATACCATTACAGGGCTCCTAACTGCAATTTCATGGATTCTCTATTTCTCCTTAGGTATCTCTGAGTCTCCTTTAACATTTATTCTGAAATAAAATATGATTCATTATCTCACGCACAAATCTCCCTGTGCATAGGACAGACCTGTCTTCTGTCTAGATATGCCATCACCATGTGTTTTCTCAAAGTGTGCTTGTGTAGTGTCATGTGTTTGAGTGTTTGATTTTCATCTGGTAGAGACTGTTACATGGGTTTTGGAGCCTTTAGGATACAAGACTTAACTCAAGGAAATAGGTCATCATGGAACTGACCTCGATGTCTACATCGCAGGCCACCTCTAGTATCTCTGTTTCACGGTACACTGAGATGTGAGTAAACAACACAGATTCAAGGCACTTTTTGCATCATAAATCTTCATAATAATGGAGTGTATTTCTTCAAACAGCAAGCCAAACTGAAGACTTCTCTTAAGAGTCTTCCATTTGGCACTCATTACATAGAAAGGAAAAGGAACTACCACACAAAGAAGAAATGGTAAATATTTAACAAATGACAAATAGGTGTGTGTGTGTGTAATATTATTTAATTATTTAAAGATATATTTGTTTATGATGCATTTGTTTAATCATGTAAAGCTGTGTTACATTTTATTTTGCCTTGCCTGTCTAAGGCACCTTATTGTTCTAATAAAAAGCCAAACAGCTAATTGTTAGGCAGTAGAGAGATATACATGGCTGGCAGGCAGAGATACTAAGTAGTAGGAAGAATCAAGGCTTGCGAGAGAGCGAGAAGAAAGCCAGAGAAAGAAAAAAAAATGCCAGTCAGGGAACTGCCAGACAGAGTAGGACATGCAGAATGAGAGAAAGGTAAAAAGCCACAAAGGAAAATGAAGGTAAAGAGAAACAGGATAAATTAAGTTCTAAGAGCTAGCGGGACAAGCATAAGATAAGGCCGAGCATTCATAACAAATATTAAGTTTCTGTGTCATGACTTGGGAGCTGGTTGGTGGCCCAGAGAAAGCCGACTACAAAGGTGCATAATCACTTTCTGTCTAGGAATTGTTTATGTTAACAAATAAGTGATGATGAATTAAATCAAGCAAATAAAAAATGTAATATTCATAGCCTGAGATGGAACAGCAGATTGTCTAGCTCTTGTGTTAATGTGAAGTGAGATAAAAGTCTTGTGGAGTGGCATTTTCCTTCAAGTATATCATAGGCTATTGCACTTGTCACCCATCAAACTCTATCACCTTCCGCCATCTTGTTCTGGGCTTCAGGTGGTCCATTTCAAATATTTTAACTGACTTCAGGATGATGTAGGATTATCGTTATTTAAATAATTGTCATCAACTCTTTTAAGCTTTATTTATTTATTTATTTGGGTGGAGGTAGGGGGTGGGCAGAAATGGAAAGGAATTAGCCTAAAATGCAGAGTGGATTCTAAAATGTTAATTTGTGACATTTCTACTTAGAAAATGTCTTAATAGTTATAACATACCACTTGAGGAATATATAAGCTTCTGTCTGACCTAGAAAGTATATTAGTCATAAAATGCCTGAAATAATCTGTTTCATATCTGGTAAGTCTCTAAATCATTCCTCTGTGTTAATTCAAGCACACGTTTGCACTCATGTGTGGTGTACTAATGACTTGAAAGGTCATTTTTTGTAGGAAGAGTTTGTTTTGTAGACAATTTTATGTGTGTTTTAAAAGCCAGGTTAGAGTGGAGTATCTCTGGGTTATGGCAAACATCAAAGTCTACAACAACTTGGTGCAAGTAGCAAGAGATGTGTGATTGTTCATGGGTATTACACATTGATTGAAAAATTATTATAGGTTTTACATGATGGAAGTAGATGAAAATAAAAGTCCCTGGGTAGATTTTAATAAACAATTTAGAAACATATAGAAGAATTCAGTCATATTTCCAACAAATTTGTCTTCAGCTAAATGTAGTTTGGCACTAGTTGGACAATTAGGCTAGAAGGTGTGCTTGGAAAATGAAACAAGCAAAGCAACGCACACCTCTGTTCTTTTCCTAGTCCTTGTCTTTGAAGGATATTATTGGGAAGTTTGTGATTTTTACAAATTATTATAGAAATGTAATCATTATAGTATTGTAACCATGTGACAAGGATAGCCACCAGATATTTGGAAGAAGTTTGGTTTTGTATTAACTAATTAACATAATTAATTAATCATGCAATGGCATTCTACCTGTGAGAAACTGTAGTGCTATAGCTCAAAGTATTGTCTCATATTTTAATGTTTTGACTGTGCAGAATTAACTTCAGGTTCTATTTACTTGCTATCAGGGTTTCAGAAATAGGCTTAGTGAGTTATTTTGTTTCTTTTTTTTTTTAAATTAGAACACCTGCGTCTAGAATCTTACGTGATTTTGCTATGCTAAATATATTTAAGCTCTGCAGGCTTCTGCACATGCACTGTAGTGAACATTCTATGGCAAATAGCAGTGAGACAGGTGTCTTGAGTCAACCCGTTCAGTTTTTCAAGCTGAAAACAAAACAAAATACAGTGCCTGTTTTGCATTTTAAATATCAGAGAAATACCACATACAAGGTTACTAAATCTAAGAAGCTATTTTAAGCATTGCTTGAGTCTTCTGTGAAAACCCTTCCCTAGTTTCTATTATATTTAGTTTCTATTATATTGGTGTACCCCTTGTGTGAGTATCTAAGAGTGGTTTATTATTTAATAACAGACTTCTGTTATTAAACTATGTATTCTACTCAAGCATATTTAAATGTTTTCACCTATTTGCTGATTCTTATATTAATAGTAAAACATTGATCCTTAAAGTAGTAAAAGTTTGAAAATTTCTGTATAACACAGAATTTTCTATTTACTGAAACTAGCTTAATTAACTCTCTCTCACTTGCTCTCTCTCTCTCTCTCTCTCTCTCTCTCTCTCTCTCTCTCTCTCACTTCTTTCCCTTTCTCTCATTACCTTTCTTTCATCAACATTTTTTAGTGTTCTTTATATTTTATTTTCATTTTCAGATAGCATTTGTTTACATATCCATAGATGCATTCTGTATATTTTTAATATTTATGCTTATAATTTTCTACAACAGGCAAAATTTGAATAAGACACTTTAGTTTTTAATATCATTCAAACATTATTGTAAATGACAAGAAAACTATTGTAATGAGAACTTGGCTATTCTCAGTTTAAATGGTGGACATGATTCCTAAGTGTCTTAATGTTGGTTTATAGCAGTACAACTCAGTGAAATCCTAGTTGGAAGAAACAGAAGTTACAAATACTTAACTCTGAGATATTGAAAGTCTGACATTTGTATCTCTGACACCTTTCAGTGGCTGTAACACTCAGCTATAAATATTTTTAAAAAATTATTCCCAAGTCATACTTCTATTCAAGTTAATTCAGTTAAGTGGCACAATATTTTTGAAACTTTAAACACTTAATGAAGTTATAAAAGTGCAAAATCAATGAAATTAGGAGGTAAAATTAAGAATTTTTTCTAAAAGTCAAGAAAAACAGAAAGTAAATTTGACTTCGAGGAAGAGACTATAAACAAGACTTTCTACTTTACTTTCCACCTTCTTGAAAACAAAAGGAAAAACATTAAGAAAGCAGGTGTTTGATTAGACAAGGAGGTGGGGAAAAACCTTGGAAGCATGAGACTATTGCTGATTTTAACCATACATGAAAGCTTCGATAAATTGGGAGTCCAGCCAAATGGAACAGAACAAGGCAACAGAAACGAACCATGCTGTGCTTCACTGAGGGTATTAGCAGCTTGATAATTGTGCTTGAAAATGCCTTCCTTTGTTTCTGTCTAATTGCCATTAAATCCATCATTTCACACAGAAGGTAGAGCCAGAACTCAAGGAACAATCTGAGCCATATCAGTTCAGTTTAGGGTTTGTTGGTCTGTTTAAAATCAAGCCAATTTTCCACCTTAAAAGTCTTTCATATAAAAGAAATGATTATAAATGACCTGAAAAAAATTATAGGATAGTTGCTACAAGATCAGTCAAGCCTAGTTTTCTACTACCTTTCTGTCACTAATAAGAATTAAAGGCATATTTCCCCATTTTAATGATGAAAGTTTATTTTGGTAATTTGTAACAATCCATAGCTAGGAAATGACCATTAAACTAAAGATTCTGAATCTTGGTGACATAGATTTTTTTTAACCAATCAATGTTACTGAGAAAATAAATCTCCCATACATTTAGGTTTTTAAAAATTACAGTGGAATTAAAGTCCAATAGCATTTCCTAAGTTGAAAGATGATATTTCTTCTTAAGGAAAGTACAACAAAAAGGATGTTTCTGTACTCATAAAGTCCATGATTACATGTAATATAAAAGCCATGTCCCTGGGCAAAGGAAGTGGAGTCAGAGAGCTACAGAAATACATAACATTATTATTTTTAATGCCAGGTCAGCTCTTGTTTCCTTGAAACGTGATGAATGTAGGTTTGAAAGCAACCTGAGTTATGATGGATGGTTCTACCTGGTACCAATTCAAGGTATGAAATCCCTTCCTTTTTATGAATAAAGTCAAGCAAGTACCTAAATTGAGATTTTTTTTATTGAGAATTATATCACCTGGCACAAAGAAAATTCAGCTCTAATGTGTCCTCTCACTATAGCAGTGGGAATCCTATATGTTGGCAATGGAAAATAAGAACTTGTCAGTTATGTACTTACCAAAAGAGGTAACTACTCTAACACTCTTCCAACAAGGAACAGCTACACGAGAAAAGATCACAATTGAGATATAGATTTATTTTCCCTACGTTCTTGAAAAATCTCATTATTTCCCTTTTCTTGTATATCACTAATATAAAGCATAATCCCAATATTGCAATCTATATTAAAAAGAAAAATAATTCAAATTGAATAATTCAAATTCAACCTAAGCTCCCATAATCTGTTTTTCTCATTGCACGGTCTATATTAAACGTTAGATTGTAAACAAAAGTAGGGAATAACCCAAAAGTAGCTCTTGGTAACTCAGATCAAAAAGAGAAGGTCCAGAGAGCTTAGGTAAAGTTCTCAAATTACCTGAAAAAAAGTACATTTTATAGCATGGGGGGGGGAGGCTAACCAGACCTCTATAGTTCATTAATGAAAGCTTCATGCTTTTTATTACATAATAAATGTATTTCAAAATGTTTTTGTATATACAAATTGAAGAGATTCATGGATAATATGAAACTCAATCATGAACCATATCTAAATTTATGTACTTTATGAAGACTCTAAACATTGTAATACAAATGGTTTGAATAAAAGAATAATAGAGTATTCTTAAAATATTGTCACTGAAAACGTACAAAATAAAGAATCCAAGGTGTTTTTTGTTTAGTTGGTTTTTTATAACAACTGTACATGTTGGTAGCCAAGTCTTATCTCTCAAAATCTTTAGGTCATGATTCTTCTTGGAAGACTCTGCTTCCAATAGTGGGTAACTTGGATCTGCCCAGCTTGCTTGCGAAGACTATTTAATATTAAATCTATCCATTATAAAGTTACCCATGGGATCTTCTGTGACTGTTTTATAGTATATCTTACTGTCTACCCAACCCACAGGCCGCTACCTACTAAACTTCTAGTCTTCTTGCTTTTATGATCCAATGAAAATACCCTTTAGTGTAAAACAAAAACATACCTTATTAGAAAAAGAATATTTGGGAACTATTAAAATATATGTAACAACTTTTAATATCTTTTAATATTTTGATCATAACTCACTCTAATTCAGTGTTTCTATCACCACATGATAAACATATAAATAAAATTACATAAATAAATATAATAAAAATTTTAAAATATAAAGCTCTAAAAATAAGATTCATTTTATTCTTTCATCAAGAAAGGTAAACTGGTTATCAGTAGTTCCAAACTCCAGTTCTGGAGCTAACCTCTAGTCTTCTAACCTCCAGCACAGTGTCTGATTCTGGGGATCTACCCTATATTCTAATTTAAAAAGTTTTCTGAGGAATCATTGAGTTTATGCTCGCTGCATGCTATTCATGTCTGGACATTCATATTTATTTTCCAAAGTTGCAGAAAAACACTGAAAGTTATATAGTAATTAAGAGTGGACATAAGTCTGAGCTAAACGTTTCACAGTACATTCCAGGTGTCTTACTCAAAAGCTGATAAACTTACACTATTTTTAGATTTAATATTTCAGGATCCAGACAATACAGAAAAACATAAAATATTAAATTTATTCTGAAATATTTTTATGTTATAAAACTATAGCTGCAAATGCTTAAGTCATCAATCAGTGATTTTATTTATTTTATTTGTCATCCAAACAAGTACAATGCACAAAGTGAATGGAGCCCAGTTACCAATCAACTCAACAGTCATAATCCAGAACTATATCAGACAAACAGTATTGCTTTTTCCTTCCCTCAATGTACCTTTCTAGTGACAAGATATATACTCAATTGTTACTACATGTCATTTCACAATAACTGATCAACAATAATAATTCTCACCCATTTTAGAGGCCGGTAATCTTAAATTTAACATATACAGAATTAAATTTATTTCAAGTTGTTCCATGGGGATATTAATAATAGATTAAAATTGAAATATACTTAGTGTATAAATAATTATCCTGATTTAATTCCACAGAAAAATAGTCATTTTGGACATGTAATTTTACTATGTGTGGGTTTGATTTGACCTTTTCACATATTTCTAAGTATATAAGCACACACATTTATATATTTCAATACCATTTATATATTGTTTTGATTCTTTTTTATTTTGTTTTTCAAGGCTGGGTTTTTCTGTGTAGCTCTGGGTGTCTGGGAACTTCCTCTGTAGTTCTGGAAATCTTCAAACTCAGAGATCTTCCTACCTGTCCTTTGCAGGTGATAGGATTACAATCATATATCATTACTGTCTGATTGTTACATTTATTTCATTTACACACACAAACACACACACACACACATACACACACACACACACACACATTAGATTTGAGGTGAAGCCCAGAATTTCTGCATTTACAACTAGCTTCTGGTAGCAATAATGCTGTTTGCCAGTATACATCTTTGAGTGCCAAGAGTCATAGTAAATTCTAGAAATACTCATCCTTTTAATGCTTTTTACAACAGTTAAATCAGTCATTACATGGAACCGTAGTCCATTGGTTTCAACAGAAGAATTCACAATACCTCTGCATTACTTCAAAAGTGAGACACAATCAGAGAGTGGCAAAGGCATCAACCAAATAATCAGTCTGTTGGTGCGGATTTCCCTCTGTATGGTGTGACTATGTTTTATTACCATTGGTTAATAAAGAAAGCTTCCTTGAGCATATGACAGCACAGAATATAGCAAAGCAGGAACTCTAAGCAGAAATGGAGGAGGAAAATGGCAGAGTCAGAAGACACTATATAGCCACTGTAGGTGACAGACACTGAACAGAATCTTACTGGAAGGCCACAGATAAATAGAAATGGGTTAATTTTAGATGTAAGAGTTAGATAATAAGAAGCCTTAGCTAATAGGCCAGCAGTTGTTTAATTAATACAGTTTCTTTATGAATATTTTGGGTCTGGACAGCTAGAAACTGAATGAGTGGCCTCTGTCTACAGTCTGTTCCAGTTTTGTTTCCACCATAACTACCTATACAGACTTTTATTTTTTCTTTCTTTTATTTTCTTCTTTTTTTAAAATCATTATACTAATGTCAGCTTTTCTTAACTAAACCTTTCTTTTTGAGCAGCAACATTTTCTTTTCCAAAGCTGGGCAAAGATCCAAATAAAGAGGGTTCACAGTGACCTTTCTTGCAATGTGGTAAGTTTCTTTTATTGTCAGAAAGTCGAAGCGTGACATACAGATGATGCCTATTTTATACAATTTGGCATTAGACTCATTTAGATGTAAGCTGTCCGACACCATTTTGAACTTGACCGGAGTTGGTTTGGACCCAATCATTTTAATTTTACAAGAGATCTTGGAAGACTCTTCTGTAAAAATATTGAGAGAGAGCAATGACATCATAAGTACACAGTGCCTCACTCAAAGTAATGACTTCAAATATAAGTAGAAAATTCTTCTTTTTCTATTTTTTCCTACTTCCTTCCATTATTGAATATTTTATGAGTTATTTACTACAGGGAGTCAAGATATAGATTTTTCTTTTAGAAGACATAAAAATTATCTAAGAGGATGAATCAAAAATTAGGTGTTCATATTATACAAATAAAAATTTTCAACAGTGATAGTCACTACAGGGATGTGTTTTCTTGTTATAATGTGGAGATGTTTGGAAAAGTTTAATTTTCCTGAGAAAATAATGGAGTGTTCTCTTAAGTAGCATTCAATTTAACAGTTAATGAGGGATGCATGAACAGATTCTTCCAGTAGAAGAGACAGGGGCATGAGAACAAGGCAAGCTGAAGCAGTGAGTTGAAAGAATATCGAGAAATGTTGAGATATAAAATATGAGGTAGTAAATGCAACAGCAAACAGCTCATACCAACACAGGAAGAATTAGTAGATGAGCCAAAAAGCAAGAAACTGTTCTTGACTCATGGGACATCAATAAAATGTCATCTTATTATGGTAGAAATTTTTCTTACTTTAATATTATTTTATTGGAATTACATGACTAACACTTAATAGATTTAGTGTTATAGACATTTAGTAATTGTCTAAAATATGTATCCTACCAACCGATTTGTTAATTCATCTGTGAAAAATGAAGAATATGATCCGAATAAGCAATTTCTTTTGCAAACTCTGATGAGCCAGCACATTTGCAATAGCAGACAGTTAAAATACATTACCTAATGCTTAACTACCATTAGCCAAACTTAATTAGAGACACAATACATATTGTTTAGCTGGGTATTTTGCAAGTCACTGAACATATTCATCATCTAATGACTTGTGTTCTATTCACAGATGTATTCAAGAGTGCAGAGAGGTGAAATTCTGCTCAAATTCATTAGCCTTGCCTGGGACTCACAGTCTGCCTTGAAAGAACATTAGTCAGGAAAATGGATGGGAAGCAAAATGGGTAATGACAAAAAGGGTGACTTCTCATCAACCTGATCTAAACTATTAGAAAGTGCTATAACTGACAGGCAGCCTCCCTCATAACCAAGAAAAGATTCTAGAACAGTAGACTCACACTAGAAAACTCCATATACAAGTCTTTTAGGACACTGTACTTATTGTGAATGAACATATGAACCAAACTTTGACACTTCTCTCTCTCTGTTACTTTTATTTCCACTGTTCCTTCTTCTCTTGCTTGCTCAGAGTCTTGTAGTATTACAACAAGCTTGCTTATACTGATATTATATTGAATTGTAGGGAAGGTTTTAGAAGATTCTCAAAGAAGGTAAGTAATAAATATAGATTTTAGGTTATTTTACTAATCCAGAGATAATTATCAAATGCCAAAGCCAGAAATTCTCAAATAACTTTTTTTGTATCAAGGGTACAAAATTTGAAAGATATCTACATGGAAAATTTGAGAGTTGAAAGCAGTATGATATTAGATAACAAGAATAATCATTAGTAATTTTAGCAATTCTCATGCATTTGTTAAGCAATACTGATTATTTTTCCTAATTTAATTAAACACTGGGTGAGTGTGGGCTATAGATGAAGTACTGAGTGGATATTTATTATTGACATAGCCATTGTGATGTGATTGTACCTCTGTCCCATAAGAATGGCAGAGCCTTGTAATAGAGTTTGAAGTCAGGGATGGTACTTGATTTTTGATAAAGGAGCTAAAAGTATTCAATGGAGGAAAGAAAGCATCTTCAACAAATGGTCCTGGCAGAACTGGTTGTCAACCTGTAGAAAAATGAAAATAGATCCATATCTATCGCCATGCACAGAACTCAAGTCCAAATGGATTGAAGACCTCAATATCAGGCTAAACATACTGAACCTGATAGAAGAGAAAGTGGGAAGTACTCTACAACATATGGGCACAGGAGATATCCTTAGCAGCACAGACATTAAGGACAACATTGAATAAATGGGACCTCCTGAAACTGAGAAGTTTCTGTAAAGCAAAGAACACTGTCACTAAGACAAAAAGGCAACCCATTGACTGGGAGAAGATCTTCACCAACCCTGCAACAGACAAAGGTCTGATCTCCAAAATATATAAAGAACTCAAGAAACTAGATTTTAAAATGCTAATTAACCCAATCAAAAAACGTGGCACTGAACTGAACAGAGAATTCTCAACAGAAGAAATTCAAATTGCCAAAAGACACTTAAGGTCATGCTCAACCTCCTTAGCGATCAGGGAAATGCAAATTAAAACTACTTTGAGATACCATCTTACACCGGTCAGAATGGCTAAAATCAAAAAAAAAAAAAAAAAAAACAGAAAAAAAACAATGATAGCCATTGCTGGAGAGGTGGTAGAGTAAGGGGCACACTCATCCATTGCTGGTGGGAATGCAAACTTGTGCAACCACTTTGGAAATCAGTGTGGCGATTTCTCAGGAAATTCGGGATCAACCTACCCCAAGATCCAGTAATACCACTCTTGGGAATATACCCAAGAGATGCCCTATCATATGACAAAAGCATTTGTTCAACTATGTTCATAGCAGTATTATTTGTAATAGCCAGAACCTGGAAAAAACCTAGATGCCCTTCAATGGAAGAATGGATGAAGAAAGTGTGGAATATATACATATTAGAGTACTACTCAGCAGTAAAAAAAAATGACTTCGTGAATTTTGCATGCAAATGGATGGAAATAGAAAACACTATCCTGAGTGAGGTATCCCAGACCCAAAAAGATGAACATGGGATGTACTCACTCATAATTGGTTTCTAGCCATACATAAAGGACATTGAGCATATAATTTGTGATCCTAGAGAAGCTAAATAAGAAGGTGAACCCAAAGAAAAACATATAGTCATCCGCCGGGATATGAACCTTCATCTGGGGATGGATCGAGATAGAGACAGAGACCCAAATTGGAGCACGGGACTGAGCTCAAGATCCAAATGAGGAGCAACAGGAGGGAGAACATGAGGAAGGAAATCTGGACCACGAGGGGTGCACCCACCCACTGTGACAGTGGAACTGATCTATTGGGAGCTCACCAAGGCTAGCTGGACTGGGACTGAATAAGCATGGGATGAAACCGGACTTTCTGAACATGGCGGACAATGTAGGCTGATGAGAAGCCAAGGATAATGGCACTAGGTTTCGATCCTAATACATGAACTGGCTTTGTGGGAGCCTAGCCTGTTTGGATGCTCACCTTCCTGGTCCTGGATAGAAGTGGGAGGACTTTGGACTTCCCACAGGGCAGGGAATCTGGACTGCTCTTCATTCTAGAGAGGGAGGGGGAATGGAGTAGGGAGGAGGGCGAGAGGGGGAGGAGAGTAGGGGGAGGGAGCGATGTGTGGGAGGAGGGGGAGGGAAATGGGAAACGGGGAGGAGGCGAAAATTTTTTTCAACAACTTAAATAATAATAATAATAATAATAATAATAATAATAATAATAATAAAAAGAATGGCAGAGCCTTCCACAAGGCAGGTCTAAAGAAATGGCAAAGCCTTCCTCTGGTCCAAGTACAGATACTACGGGTGATTTACCGCTAGTAAAATCCAGCATATGCAGAAAATATTAACAGTAATGTCCTCCTTCCTGGTGCCTGCAAATAGAAACTTCTCACCTACAAAGACCTCCCATGGATATTAGATAATGCATCTCTTCATTCAACTACAAATAATAAACCCAGTTCCTCTTTTAGCTCTTTAAAGTAAAACCATCATCTCACTCTCCATTGTATGTGTTTCTGGACTGCTAGTGTGTCTTTATCAGATCATATGGAACACCTGATCTAAACCTCCCCCTCTCTCTCTTCTCTTTATCTCTGTCTGTCTGTCTGTCTGTCTGTCTGACTCTCTCTCTCTCTCTCTCTCTCTCTCTCTGTGTGTGTGTGTGTGTGTGTGTGTGTGTGTGTGTGTGTGTGTGTGTGCGTGTGCGTGTGTGTGTTTGTATTTAGTGCCCCATTCAGGTCAGTTTCAAAACAGTTTAGGTCATGCTATCTGATAACCATAAAATAAACAATGTCTGGAACCATAAGGAAATCACTTTAATGCTATCTTTATCATAGTTCACTCAGAAAGTAATATTGATAGTAACACTGAAAATATTTTTTTTTGAAAAATTTGTTTTTTTTTCTTCTTTTTATCAACACCATAACTATGACCATTCTGGAAGCTATTATGAAATTCTTGGAAACATCTAATCTATCCCTATTTGTAACGTGTTTTTAAACAACTGATTTTTGTTTTTCATAATCATAAATTGTAGAATTTATATTAGCCCTGTACTTAATGTTTCAATAATGTTTTTTTATAAATAAAATAAAAACTTGATTATTGCATCACATCTGTCGCTCTCCAGGCCTCATTTCAAACTATCATATCCTTGATGACTGAGGTCAAATTACATTGGTTTATTATCCCGCTATTGAACACATCACACTCTCCATATACTCTTTGCTCTGACCAGTGTCTATGAGTGAAGTTATTTTAGGGACCCTCCTCCCTAAGATAGGCACTTCAATGCCTATGTCCATGTGTGTGGCACTGAATCCCTCAGCACATGTCCACCTATATTCATGCATGTGTGTGTGTGTGTGTGTGTGTGTGTGTCACTGCTTCCTTCTTCTGTGCACATCTGCTTATATTCATGTGTATGATACCAAAAGTTTCAGTAGACGGGCTGCTTCACATAAGAAGCAAAATGCTTTCATTATCAACTCACTATTGTGTCCTCAGGATGCAACACATAGCATATGTTCCAAATGCATTTTAAACAATTAAAACTTCTTTTGTAACTTTTGAAATATTAACTTAGTGAGCAATATCTGAGAAAATTATGCTGATGTATTCCTCTGATAACTTATATATAAAGGAGGTGTTGTATATAAAACACACACACGTATGTATATACATATGTGTATGTATATATATATATTTATCCAAATTCTGAGAAAATATAACTCATGAACAACTTATTTTTGCTTATAATAAGGAATCAAAAGTAATGCCATATTTTATATAATAAAAGAAAAATCCTTAAAAGTGAGTTTTTTGTAAAGATTTTGTAGCAGAAGAATAGGAAAATAGTATTAAGGAAAATAAAATTAATTCAATTGCTTCTTTTGCTTAGAAAACAATTTGATAGCATATCTGGTAATTAATTCTATTGTGTATTGCTTCTCATAGATATTCAGTCATCTAAATAAAGAATGTTAAAATTCATTGTTAATACCCAGATATTGTGGATTTTTCAGTATTAAAATACTTGCAGAGCTTTTTAAACTTTTTTATTTATTCTTTGTTTCTTTCACATCATGCATCTTCTTTCCATAATTAAATTTTGTTACTGCATACTTTCACACGTGTAAGCAATAGAAACTGAATACTCTTTTGTTTTAGTTTTTTTATCTGCTGCTTTTGTTTTTTCAGGACGGGGTTTCTTTGTGAAGTTCTCACCATCTTGAAACTCTCTTTGTTGACCAGACTGGCCTCAAAGTCCCAGAGAGACTCCTATTTTGGCCTTTTGAGGGCTTGGATTAAAGTCATGTGCTTCCACCATCCAGCAGTTACAAACAGTTGTGAGCTGCCACGTGGCTGCTGGGATTCTAGAAGAGAAGCCGGTGCTCTTAACCACTGAATCATCTCTCCATCCCCCATCACCACTCTTATTTCCCACCCTTTCCCGTCTTTCTATAAACACTGTTGACTGTTGTTCCTCCATACAAATAACCTCTCTCTCTCGCACACTCTTCTCTCATTCTTTCTTGCACTCTTTCTCTCACTCTGATTTTCATACCTATTAATTTTGTGCTGTCATCTCTGGGTTCCACCATTTGTGAAATCACGTGTTTGGAGCTTTCTTTTGGCACCTTATATTATCAACAGTGGGTACACAACAGGAAACCACCATTCCTCCTCTCCAGAATCTGTAAGTTTGCAATAGTTCAGACATAAAGGGCAGTCCCTTGTGAGACACCCCACTCCATAACTTGTAAGTTCTTTGTGAACACAGTATGGGTAACCATTATTGTTGTGAGTTAATGGACCTTCCTGATTCTCTGCATTCAGTGCCATTAAAAGTAAAGAGAGGAACTATGACTAAGGCTTAGAGAGGCTGTTGTCTATTAAGATAAGCATAGATATTTATAGGACCATTTCATAATGTGTGGATTTAGTTAAACCATAGTGATAATTCTCTTACTTGAGCCTACGATCTAAATTGTTAGCCGGCCTGATAGTAGTATTCGTGGGTTTCTCTCTGTACAGCGGGCTTCAAATCTAAAGAAACACAGTTCATAATCTCCACAACAGTCATGCCACTATTGCACAAGTCTGCCTATCTTAAGAGCAAATTGGTGTTTTCTTTAGTAGGATTTATGTATAAGCAAAAACAATAGTATCCTTTCTTACCTAGAATGCCTGCACATTTCTCTGATACTTTGAAAACTGTGTAGCAGGAAAAATTTCCCACTCAGTACTACTTAGAAGCTTTCTTACACTTAACAAATTATATTAAAATGATTGTAATGAGGAATAGAATCTTATTTAATAACAAATACTATAGCTAGCTTAATAATATATTTCCAATATTTAATATATGTATATAGGAGTGTATTTCAAAGATTTATCCAACTTCTGTCTTCCTCTACGGAAAAATTAGGATTTCCTTTAAGGCTGTATCTGGGAAAATTATCTGTTTTTTTTATTCTATGACACATGGACATTTCGTCTAATTCTATTCACTTTTAATGAAATGACTATTTTCTATTTCTGTCCCCTTTGTGGCCTCTGGCATTGAAATCCTAGAAACACATTGAAATGCAGGGCTTTCTCAATCAGCAATTTGACTTAGGGTAATTATTTTATCTCTATATACTCTTTCACACACATAAACACATAAATACTACTGCTGTTTTCAGAATTTCTAAGAAACTGAATTTGCCTCCTATGTTTATATGTATAGACAATGCTTGTCAGTAATATTAATTTAGAACTTCTATATTTATTTTTTAAAGAGTAGGATAAACTATCTTATAAATCACACATGCTAATTAAAATATAAAGCAACAGTATAACTCATAGAAAGGGTAGATCCCTGATCCAAATCCACTTGAAGGGATTCTAAGTCCAAGCTAGAATTAAAACGTCCTGCTGGACAGCATAACAACATATCTGGTGGGGTCTTGACTAGTTTATAATGATTCACCTGTTGGTTCATTCAACTCCCACAAACACATTGATATCCTTAGGGAATGAAAATGATTCCACTTATGGATATAGCAGCTCTTCTGGTGCTTTGGAGATGTTAAGACAAAAATACCAGCAGCCCAGAGGGTCATGTGCAACAGAATGCTTATTTTTCAGAGTTCTGAAGATCAAGATAAAGATCAAATGAAGGAGTAAACAGATTCTGTATTTGTTGAAAGCTCTCCATCTGGTCCCTAAAGGATAACTTCTCCTCCTGATCATTTATTGAGAGTCCTCTTTCCTCCCTTCTTTTATAAGGGGAGAAATTCTTCCCTAAAAGATTTTTTGGTTTATTTTACCTTTGATTTAAAATAGATTTTTTCTCATATAATATGTTCTGATTATGGTACTGCTTCCTTCTACTTTTCTTAGCTCCTCTCTTCTACCCCTCCCATCCAGATATACCCCTTTTCTGACGCTCATTGTAAAACAAATGGGCATGTTAGGGATCACAATGAAAAGTAATAATATTATAATATATAAAGATAAAAGCAAACGCTAACTCTCTAGAACTGAACAAAACCAACTAAAGGGAAAACATCCCAAGCACAAGAAAGAGAGACTCACTCGTTAGCCCTCGGGAATCCTATCAAAACCCTAAACTGGATGTGAGACAGGGACCCCTTAAGGATACCACTATTGACTGAATTTTGATTGGCCATATACTGCTACTGCCTTCATAATTTAACCACTCCCCTAATACCTCATTACTAATTGCTGTCACACTGTGTATGTCATCACACAGACAGAATCTGTGTGATGTAAACATTCAGACTGTAGCAACAGCTGTGTAAGTGACACAGCAAAGGTGGAAACCATCTACCAGAACCCAATTCACAACCAATGAGCATAGAAAAAATAAACTTTTATGAGTAAATCATCAGTAATAAGATAAAACAGGTATTGCTTATAAGATATAAAGATATGGTGAGGAAATGAGACTATTAAAAATTATTAACAATCTTAAGCTATGTTGTTCATGAAAATATAATTATGCTAACCAGAACAATAAAGGATCATAAGTTTAATTCAAATGTTGTGCTCTTAAATTAAGTATTAATTAATAAAAGGAGTCATTAGTGCATGTGGTTCCAGACATAGGAACACACATACATACCCCTGGCTGCATTAGGTAAGGTGTGATAGGGAAGTGATCTAAAGGAAAGGTAGGACTGACAGGGAGAAGTCAGAGGTATAGAAAGGATATCAGAATGCATTGTTTGCCTCTTTGATATTGTCCATTTCTTATGCTCCAATGTTGACGAGGTAGTTTTGGAACACTTAGATATTTACTTTTGTTCATTTTAAATACATTTCTTTCTTATTTCTGTGTTTATTCTGTTCATGCCCCTTCAGTTATGCATATAGCTTGTAAATAATACTATAAATTCTGGAGCTCAGTGTAAAGGGAAGATTAAATTATTGAGTGGTTGCTGTAAGTTCACCCTCACACTATGCAGTAATTCCTTAGAAGCTAGTCTTCATTAATTCCAACCAGAGTATTTGGCATCCAGTCCTGAAGATGCCTTTTACAAAGATGAAGGAGACACCTTACAGAGACCACAGTGTGGTCAGAGTTCAGGGGTGGACAGAACACAGCTCATTCTTTCAAATAATTCGGCCTATCACATAGACCGTGTCTGAAATGATTTATTGTTTTCTATTAAGTATTAATATTAAGTTCGGGAGGCATGTAGTATGCCACAGACTCTGTTCTAGGTTATTATTACCACTACTGTTTCACCACACTGCCTTCCAGTGGATAGGTATTAAAATGTGACAACAAGAGGTGTTCAATGGGAGACACAAAGATATCACACACCATTCAGGTTGCTGTTTGACGGTATGTGATTTAATGAGACTTTTGTAGATTCAGAGTTCTGTAACCATCACCGGAAATCAATGTTTGAACATTTCTGTCGCCCTAAGAGGAAATCCCATAACAAGTTCCACTGTGACCCCACAGTAGCTTCCTACTGCTTTAAAAATTCTTCACTGGGAGCGATTTCCCACAGATATAGCTGTAGTGTTTCTTCTTACATTAATGGCTTTACTGAATTTTATAGATAATACAAGGACATTATTATTATTATTTTATTTATTTATTTATTTATTTATTTATTTTTGGTTTTTGGAGACAGGGTTTCTCTGTGGCTTTGGAGCCTGTCCTGGAACTTGCTCTATAGACCAGGCTGATCTCAAACTCACAGAGATCCGCCTGCCTCTGCCTCCCGAGTGCTGGGATTAAAGGCGTGCGCCACCACCGCCTGGCTAGTATTTTATATACTTCTGTAACACTGAACAATCACAGAAGTATCTACTAAAACTTAAATATTTTACAGTTGATGTAATTCTTTTGATAACACTAAATACAGCATGAAAAGTTTAATACTTTTTCCTGTAAAATGACTCCCAATCATTTCTGAAACAATCATATGCATATCTAATGATGAAGATTAGTTTAATTAATTAAACTTTTAAATGTTATTTACCACGGAGTGTGATTTGTCAAAACAATTAGCAACTTACCTAATAATGTTTGTTTTTTTTTTTTAATGAAAGAAATGACATGAGCCTATAATCTGGGCACAGAATCAACTGGCTTCATATAGTGTTTCAAATCAACAGGAAAAAGAAACTGAGAAAATAAAATTTCACACGAATGGATACCAGTCTTATAAACTGTTTAAACTTATAAGTGTAAGTGTCTTTATTGTAGTGATAAACAGCCACTCACAGAGAACTTCACCCCACTCACCAACCCCCATTTCCGTGGAAGCAAAGTCATCTTCTGAGTAAAGCGTTCTGCCAGAGAAAGTTATTTCTTTTCTTTTATATGTGGGAGAAAGCTGATTCCAGGGTGAATTTTTTAAATTCACATTAAATACCTGTGCCTCCAAAAAAAGTGTCTTTATAATAGTAACTTTATAATGAAAAAAATACAGGGGTGGGCATTTCCAGAGGAAATTGGTGTATTTTATAAGTATGGCTATTTTATACTAATGAGCCCAGGAGAGGAGGGTCAGTACATCCAGTAGCAATGAGCCTTCACACTTACAAGTGTTGGTTAGGATTCCCAGAATGACAATTAGAGTCTTACAAAGCATGCAGTGCTCATGGGAGATGGATGACTGATAACACATCTTGTTAATGGCCTCACTCAATTATTACCTGGGTTGTTTTAGAGACCAGATAACCAATTTAAATTTTATTGGGGCTGCAAATCACTCTTAAAGAGACAAACAAATGCCTGCACAAATATCGCTGCAGTGTGGATTATTTTCCAGACATTTGCCCATAAGACATTATGATGGGATGATAAGCACTCACTCTCTGTGCATTAAAATGATGTTTCTCGATAGTAGGAGTCTCCAAATTACTTTGATTTAACAACTCATCTAGGATTAAACTTGAAGCTTGCACCATGCTTCTGAAACAGATGCTGACTCCAGGATGTAATTTCCTGTGAAAGCAGCCAAGTAATGTTGCCTCTAGTCCAAGGCTTAGCTATCACGGTGGATAATGGACTGCCAGGAAAGCAGAAACCTACTTGGAAATGGAGCTTATAGATTTTTCCTTAAATGGGAGCAATTGGCTGGTAATATAAGAGTGTATATCTTGCTCTAATGTCACATTTGTCCAGACGTTGCATTATCAATGAAAAGACTCAATGTTTACTATGTCTTCATAATTTTAAACACGTCTCATATATTATATGCATTGTTTTATGTGATAGCTATAATGTCTTTTACAAAATATACAAGTGGGAAGCACTGTTAGCATTTATTGATGTTCCAGTTTATCTTTAAGCATGAAAGAAGAATTAATTTTAACTAAAATTGTTTCTAGATTATTTTATTTGGAAATGTTATATGGAAGATCATGGTGTGATCTTTCAGTGGATAATTATGGAATGAAAACATATTTAAATAGTATTTGCTTAATCATACAAAAGTAAATCAACTTTTAAAACATAGATAATAGATATAGAAAAAGAGTCTCAGAAGACAAAATATGTATGCTAACCAAAACTATAAATTAAATTATACTCCATTAATGACATGAGAATGTGATTGAACTAGGCTAAAAGAGACTTGATAATGACTAGTTAGGCCATAGCCAAAGCGTAAGCAAAATGAAGAAAACAGAAGTTTAAAGAATTCCTAAGAGAAGTGCAGTTTGCAGCACCCACTTGAGAAATAATTTGAACTTGCTGAAAATGATTGAACATGGAAACAATGTAGGATCAGTGGTATTGCATGTTCCAGAGGGAGAGCTGCAGATTGCTCAGACAGAATAAATTACAGAAAAAGAAAAAAAAAAGGAGAAAAAGAAGTAGGAACATTGTAAGCATCTAGTAACAGGAAGAGTATGAACAACATGCCACAGACACAAAATATAATAAAACTACCATGGTATTTTCATAAATAATATAAGTAAATAAATATAATGAATGTTTTTATGATCTCATATGTGTAACTTCTCTGAGCATGGTTATAAAAAAATTAAATTCAAAATAGTTTTGTCTCCAGGGCAATCGTAAAGAACGTGTTAAAATTTACAGTGGTGCATTTTAATTTATACCTCCTGAATTTTATATGTGGTATTTTTATATTTATCTATCATTGCATGAATGAGTATAATGGCCTATCTACAAAAATATTATCAAGAAATATATAAATGTTGGTTCCTTGTATATATATATATGTGTATAATGTATATATACGTATATATATACATGTGTATATATATACATGTATATATACGTATATATATATGTACTTAAAAATTACAAATTCATTATTTTCAATGTCTGACTTCTGGGGTGGGATCTGATTCCATTGACATGTGCCACTATATGTAAATTATTGTCACTTATTTCTGTATAAGTGATTGAGCTTATTTAGAAAAAATATATTTGCAGTCTGGTTTCTTATCTTATATTTTGTATATATTTATGAAGTGGAATGTCTTATTAAATAAAATCTTGTACCTTAATATTGTATGCATTATTTATTTGAGTTGGTCATTTTAAGAAATAATTATGGATTGCTGTCAATTTTTTTATTGAAGAATTTATTCTTACAAATACTAGAAAAATAAATTTGGAAGCTCATATAATTATAGAAAGCTGTAGCCATCATTTTATGACCTTCTCTTCACCAGGAAAGTTACAATGATTTCTAATTTGCATTTTGGAATGGCTCTTGTGTTCTTCTTTTCGCTAGGCTACTGTCATTACAGATGTCAGTATGTAGTTTGCCAGCTTATTTAGTGATGTGTTAAAAATAAATCTAAGCTCTTACCAGGTGCCTTTTGTTGTCTTTGTCAAATTTTCACAAAATAATTAATCCTTCTTATAGTAAATAAATAAAATGTTGCATAAATTAAACAAAATTGTAAGGTTATCACACTTTATTAGGTTACTTATAAGCTATAGGCATATTCTAAAGTTTTATTAAATTATTACTGTGCAGATATTTTTTAATGGATTATTCTATTTAAATTTAAAATTTGCATTGCAATGTCACTGAAGGGATCAAAATATTTTCTATTTTGTGTGTACTTCTCTTTTACATGCTGTTTGTCTTCATCATTGTTCTATTGCTGTGAAAATACCATGAACAAGGCCAGCTCTCATTTAAAAAGGAAGTTAATGGGGGTTGCTTGCAGTTTCAGAGATTTAATCCATTATCTTCATGGCAGGAAGTGTGGCAGCACAGATGGTCCTGAAGCAGTAACAAAACATACATCTATCTCAGGCAGAGAGAGAGATGAGAGACAGAGATATGCAGAGGAGCCCGATCCTGGCATGGGATTTGTAAACCTCAAAGCCCACCCCCCATGCACAAACTACAAGAAGGCCATACCTCTTCATACTTCTAATCTATCTCAAAGAGTGCTACTCCATTCAAATACATTCAAGTATATTGGGGACATTTTTATTCAACTTAATTTAGTATTCAAAGACAACTTTGAAAAAGTTAATGTAGAGATATGATAGTATTGTGACTAGTAAGTGAATATTATGTGTTTAAGCATAAAAGCATAAATATTAAATATATTTATAAAGTATAGTTTTTAAAAACTGCTGTATCATTTAAGGTTATTGAATAATTCTGATAACTTCTCAGAAAAATGAAGAAAGGGGAGTTTGCAAAGCAATATTACATGATGGCCATAGATACAGCTTGTTTTTAATTGAAAAAAAAAAGAAAATTTAATTTAAGCAAGATTCTACCAAGATGGTTTCATTTTCTAATTTTATTTTTAAATAAATATGAGATATGAGAATCAATCTATTGCCAGGACTGTGCATGGGACACACAGATATTTTGTTTTTATGTGCCCTATTGCTGAAGGACATGGAAGGGAAATGTGCCTACTGTAATTATCTATCATAGCATGGCAAATGGGAGTGAAGCCTGGGGACACAGTCATTATAATCTTTGCTTTGCATCCATTGAACCTGATTTAGAGTTGGACCATTTCTTAGCCAGTCCACCAACAGGCAATGGTCAGCAGGAAGCTCAAACAG
Source organism: Microtus pennsylvanicus (assembly GCF_037038515.1). Lineage (NCBI taxonomy): Eukaryota > Metazoa > Chordata > Mammalia > Rodentia > Cricetidae > Microtus > Microtus pennsylvanicus. Next base: position 56,371,839 of record NC_134580.1, on the reverse strand, counting down.
TGAAGCGTCAGTTCGGTCCCCACTCCTATTGCTTGCATTTTGTTTCACTTGAGAAGTCCATGCTTCAGCCTGTGTTTTGTGCCTCTTTAATTAATATAACAAAATAGTGGATACTACGTGGTTTACAAGTAATAGGAAATAATTACTTTTCATTTTCAATGAAGGGAATTCTGTGATCCTGTTGCCGTCAGATTACATGTCAACAAAACTACTAGGTTTAAAAAATGAAGAGTGATAGTTATATTGCTAAGAAGAAGTAACTTGTAGTGTGGGGTTTCATTTTTAGTTCACCTATGATTTACATAACAAAATTAAATACTTATAATAGTTTATGAAGCTTACCAGATATTGGATTAAAATTCCTGTGATGAAATTCTTGTATGAGCAGAAATGAAGTCAGTATTAGTTAATAAATATTTTTTAGTTATAAACTGATTGCCATAGTAGCTCAAGATTCTTAGTAACTTTTATAACTTATATTAGCCCATAATTCTTGTCTGTGTTAGCCACATGACTCGGTACCGTTCAGCGAGTTATTAACATCTTGTTTGCTCTGTGTCTGGCTTCTCTATATCTGGTTGATGACTCCAGACAGAAACTTCCTTCTTCCCAGAATTTTCATTGTCCTGCCTTTACTTCCTGCCTGGATACTGGCCAATCAGCATTTTATTAAAAATAATACAATTAATGGGATGAAAGACCTATATCCCACAGCACCCGACTTTAATTAAAAAAACTCTGAATCTAATATCTCTTGTTTAGCATTTTTTCCTGACCATTATCCATAACAACTTGTAACCAATATTTTAAAGAAAGGAAAATATCCATAGTCCAATTAGTTTCCTAGGCTACATCCTGCTAATTGAGGGTGCTGATAATCTTATGGGACCTAAAGAAAATTTAGAATTATGATCTTGTCCTGACTGGAGTAGCCTATGAAGCTTGATCATCTTAGGCAGCAGTCTTTGAACTGTTCTGGATGTAGAACTCAGACATTTTGGCCATTCCTACTATCAGAGATTTCTCAGGGGCTCTTCCTTGGTCAAAACATAATTCTTAATGCAAAATGAATCTATAGTCCTTCATTTCCTGTGGATAAAAAAAGCAAAAGCTCTTCTCCAAAGTAACATATCTTTTGACTTAAATTTTAAAGTCAAAGCATTATATATATATATATATATATATATATATATATATATATATATGCTTGATTAATCCAGCAGAATTTATAATCAAATGTCTTCCAGTAATTTTACTTCTTCCTCATCATCAGACAATTTAAAGAAAACACAATATCATAGAGTATTCAGTCTCTTTGTGTATTTTTCACCTTTACATGGCTTTATTTTAAACTCTATTTCTTTTGTTTTTATTTTTAATTTAATAAGATAATATTTTAAAGAGTCTAGGTAGATTTGAATTTGTCTAATTAAGTATGGTTATTCTAAAGGAAAATGCATGCAATTTTAAAATTCATGGATTAAAAAGTAAGATAATACCACTATAGAATGAGTATGTTGACAATAACCTTAGAAAGTGACAGCTCACAGTATCTCCTTCTTCTCCTGACTGATGACTAGACAGTAACAATGTTCCGGAACTAGAAAGTTAAATGACAGTTTCATTTCTGTCATCATAATATTTTTTTAACCTTGGAAAATACAGAATTTCATTTTTCTTTGACGTTTCTAACTTTAGCCAGTGTTATTCTCTGTGTTCCTTGTCTTTCTCACTTAGGCTTCTACGAATCATTTCACGTTTTTGTCTTCCTTTGGAGTAGATGGACTATAAGATATAAATATTAATAGTGATAATGGCCTCGGGGTAAAATGTTAATTATGGATCTGCCAGCAAAATATGGTACCAGGGTCAAGTTCATGTCTAGGTTGTCATAGCAGTTATGCTCATTAGGACCTGCAAGAAAATCGGGGCCTTGTAAAACAAAAAAAGGTTAAGGATCCTAAGACTTGGTGGCCTGGATTGATTTGTTCTCCTGGTCAGAAAATCTAAGAGTTTTAAGGGCATTTTTCCTCATCTCACCCTAATTATCAGCAAGCAGAATCTTATTTACCTAACTTTACCTTGATATTCTTGCCCAATATGGCAGAACCCATTTAGAAGTATAAAAACCCAGCAATATGGTTAAAAGAATCATCATTTTGGAAATAATTTGGTAGATTATGATAGATAATAATAACACAAACAAAAATTTATTACATAACTATAAATTTAAAGGATGCATGTAGCTTTAAATCAGTCATGTACTGGAAATCATAAAGTTAAAATCATGAGAGCAGAGCTGATTTTGTTCTGTCCTCATATTTGTTTTTTTTTTTCACTCTGACAAAATGCCTAGATGAGACAACAAAAGGGAGAAGAGATTTACTCCCTCTCATTTCTAATGAGATTAAGTCCATCATGGTGCGTAGGAAGTTACATACTGGGAGCATGCTTTGAAGAATTAGACATCACAGCAGTTCAGAAGCTGGGGCAAGAGACGACACAAAGGTAGATACTGCTTTCAAAAGCCCACAGCTGTTAGTTTAGACATAGTCATCTCCTCAAAGTTCTACAGCTTCCCCAAACAGCACAAAACAGCAAGTGAAGTGCTCAAAACAAGCTGTGTAAAATATTTAATACCTAACTTACAACAGTAACTGTGCTAGCATGACCTTTAAATGTGCATAAAAGAGATGGTCTGTATGTATATATGTTTGTGTGTGTGTGTGTGTGTGTGTGTGTGTGTGTGTGTGTGTGTGTGTGTGATGCATAGTTATGTGGAGCCCTGGGTCTATAATTTGTTGAATACAAACCATTTGTACAATGTGAAAATCTGAGAGTATGAATGTGAATGATATGCATTTTAGTTGAAGAAGTCTGAGAGCTAGAGGTTTTGGGAGTAGTCAATCAATGCTTTAGCTCAAGCAGTTGGGATACAAGTTAACTCAACCTTCTTCTTTCATGACAATTTAGAGTTCAAGGGACTAGATGATTTCTGTCCCCACTGGAAGTACCATTCTTACTGGGAGAATCATAGGTTTGGCCTGTTCAATAGATAATCTCTTCTCCTTACACTGTCACAAACAAATCTGTAAAAAAAATTCTTAGCCAGATATTGAGGATTTCTTTGTCCCTACGGTTTGGTTGTTTATCTCTGTGTCTGCTCCCATCAGTTTCTGGATGAAGCCTCTCTGATTAAAATTAGGTTAGGCACCAATTTATAAATACAACAGGATATCATTAGAAATCATTTCCTTGAATTGTTTTTTGTGATTTTGCCCAGACATGTTTGGTTTTACTCTAGGTCTCTGGGCTTTTGAGTTTCGGGTTCCTGGCTGTCCAGGCAGTGTCAGGCCTGGGATCCCCTTTATGGTTTGGTGCGGCACACTGCACCCCCGTGTCTGCACTCTGTGTGCTGGCACCCAGTTTGGGAACTTCGGTCAAGGGCGCTGGAGGTTAAAATACACAGACACACACACAGAAAGAGAGACAGCGACACGGGTCATCCTTGAATTCCCCAAGAATGCCCCTTTATTGTGTTCAGGGGCAGATTATATAGAGATAGCCACGCCCCAGCCAAAACCACCAGAAACCACTCTCCTGCCTTCAGGAACTCCTGAAGATCTCGTGCTCAGAGCAGCTGTAGGCACTCAAATCAGGATCTGGGGTCTCACTGCTCCCAACAGTTTGGGCCTCAAGTTAGACTAGTCATTGGTTGGCCACTCCTACAAGTTCTATGCCACCATTTCTCCTGCGCATCTTGCAGGCAGGGAAAACAGTAGGATGGAGGTTTTGTGGAAGGGTTGATGCCACAATCTCCCCACTAAAATATTTGCCTGGTTACAGAAGACGGCCAGTTAAGGCTCCCCACCCCATCATTAGGAGTCTTTGCTATGCTCACAGAGATTCCAGGAAGTTCTCACTGAACTCCCTGTGCCCAAACATGTGCCCCCACCACCAGTTCCAGTTTCTCTTCTGATATCTAGCCCTCTATCTCTCACCACCCCCCTTTATCTGATCCCTTTTGTTTCCATCTCTATTCATCCTCACTCCACCTGCAAAATCTATTCAATTTCCTATTCCCAGGGAGATCCATGTTTCCCGCCTTGGGCCCTCCTTAATACTTAATGTCTCTGGACCTGTAAATGATTATCCATACCTTAGCAACTAATATATACTTATGAGGAGTACATACCATGCTTTTCTTTCTAACTCTAGGTTATCTAAATCAGGATGATTTTTCTAGTTCCGTTCATATAGTTTCAATTTTCAACGTTACTTTTTTTAAACATATGAGCAATACTCCATTGTGCAAATGTATCAAGTTATCTCTATCCATTCTTTATTAGATGAACATCTAGGTTGTTGTCAGGTTCTGAGTATTATGAATAAAACTGTTATGAACATAATGGAGCAAGCATCCCTTACTAAGATGGAGCATCTTTTGGGTTATATGCCTAGGAGCGTGATAGCTGGGTCTTGAAGTAGATCAATTCCCAATATTCTGAATAACCACTACATTGAGTTTTATAGGGACTGTACATATTTGCACTCCCACCAGCACTCCCCACATCCTCAATATCATGAATTTCCATTTATGATTATGATCTTAGCCAATCTGACAGGTGTAATGTAGAATCTCAGGATAGTTTGATTTTTCATTTCCCTTATAGTTGAGGATGTTGAATATTTCTTTGTTTCTCAGCCATTTGAGATTCCTCTGTTGAGAATTCTCTGTTTAAATCTGTACCCCATATTTAATTGGATTATTTGGTTTGTTGATGTCTAGTTTCTGGAGCTCATCATATTTTGCAGATATTTGTTATCTGTCAAATGTGGACTTAGTGGAAATATTTACCCACTTTGTAAGCTACTATTGTCTACTGTCGATAATGTCCTTTGACTTAAAGAAATTTTACAAATTTATGCGGTGCCACTTACTGTTTATACGAGTCCTCGCAATACTGCTTCTCTGTTTAGGAAGTTGTCTCCCAAGCCAGTATCTTCAAGGCTATTTCCCCATTTCTCTTCTATTAGATTTAGTTTATCTGGATTTATGTTGAGGTCTTTGATCCACTTGGATTTGAGTTTTGAACAGGTTACTGGATATGGATTGATTTGCATTCCTTAACAAACCAACATCCTGTTATGACAGCACCATTTGTTCAAGGTGCTTTTTCTACCTAGTGTGTCTTTCTATCTTCTTTATCAAAAATCAGGTGTCCATAGGTGTGTGGAATTAAGTCTTGTCTTCAATTTTATTCCAAACCTTTGTGTGTTTATGCAAATATCATGTGGATCTTATTACTATAACTCTGTAAAATAACCTGAAATCAGAGAAGGTGAAATCTTCAGAAGTTCTTTTCTTGTACAGGATTGTTATAGCTATGCTGGGTTATTGTTGTTTTCACATATGAAGTTGAATACTGCCCTTTCAATGTCTGTGAAGAATTGTGTTAGAATTTGGTGGTGAATACATTGAATCAGTAGATTGCTTTAGGTAAGATGGCCATATTTACTTTGTTTATCCTACCAATTCATGAACATGGGAGATCTTTCCATCTTCTGATACCTTATTTTCTCTTCAAAGGTTTTATATTGAACACTAATCTCATTAAATAAAAGGTTACATCCTAATATATTTATTAAGCTAATAGATATGTTAGATTTCTTTAATTTATTTTTTCAACTTTTGCATAGTGTTATTTTTCTTGGATAGGTCTGATATATATTTTGTTAGAATGTTTCCAAAGTATTTTCTGTAATTTTGGCTTCATTTCAGATATGTGTTAGAAAATATATATATAATAAAATTTTATAATTTTGAATTTTATTATTTATCAAAATATATTGAGAAAATTAATTATTTTTAATTCCAAATTTGCATCTTTGCTGACATTTATTAGTAATCACTTTAGATATATTATAACTTTTTCTTTAGATCATGTCTTTGATCAATAGAGACAACTATAATTGCTTTCAAGTTTATTAAGACTGTTTCAGTGCAGCGCATATTTTTGTAACAAGGTAATCATGAATATATATTTACATATCTCACTTAGTATCATAGACCTCTTGATTACCATTAATAAGAACCTGTTCACTGTTTATAATCTAACTGATTTAAAACAAACAGTTAATACACCTTCTTTTATTTTTCCTAGAATATATCATGCCTTATTTTTTAAAAAGTAAAAATAATTAAGATCCCCTTGTAAGATTATTTTTCCCTTCTTAAAACAGCATCTATTTTAATATTTACACTATTGTTATAACTTATAAGCTTGTGTGCTTGTGTGTGATAACAAAACATTAAGATTAAGAGAACCTGAGTAACTTCCAAGTTCACATGATTCTTTCCAGTGAATGAACTTGTCTATGATGTATTCTAGTGCATGTGCAGTTTCCTGTACAGCTCAATAAATTTCACTGAAATGATCATTCCCCTAAATGTCTTCCTGCTCCAAACATATCCCTTAATATAATCAAATGATTAACATCTGAAGATAAGAAGGATGTGCCACGTGACAGAAAATCTGAGTACAAAACTACCCAGTTCACAGGTTTTTCATTACAATTGCCTATCATATGATGATTAGAGGTCAAACTTGAGTCCTTTAAATTTAATTGATTTCTTTGTGCTAGTAAAGATGCAGGAAGTTCATTACTGTTAATTCCGTAGTACTAGTTACATTTACAATTATAATTTAAAAAATATTTCCATTATATCTATAGGGTCTTTTAAAATGTGGCAAAGGAAAGAATAAGTTTTAGAAAGTAAGTTAAAATTCAGACACATAAAAAATAAACAGAGAAAAATATTGCATCCTTCGTGTTTCCTAGTTTATCTTGCAGATTTATACAAACATAATCAAAATAATTTATCAACATAGTGATAACACATACACAGTTAAAGCCCAAAATAAAACAAAGTAAAATAAAACAAAAATGTTTTTGTAGGATCATAGGCCAGGATAAGACTGGAGTGAAGACAGTGAATGTAATAATCTACTTAGGTAGATTAATGGATATAGCATCTCTATTTTTCTGTGCTTTTTGAATGGGAGAGATCAATAGTAGAGCATCAAATATGTTGAGAAATCTGTCCAGCACATACTACTTCTACCAAATTGCCAGGGTTTGGTGTGTGAACTGGTCAAGTTCAAAAAAGTTAACAAAGATTGGAGTAAGATCAGACTACTTACCATGCAACACTTAAATGGGAAATATCCTACACAACAGAAAAGAAATTAAACATTTATGCAGATACTGTGACTACACATCACAGAAACAAGTCCAAACTTGTAGTCTGAACTTAACTAGGTTAGCACTGGTTAAGACATATACATTAATAGACTATATTAAAAGGCCAACTCAGCTTCCTCCTGCTTTAATAATTTAAGTTGTATTTGTACCTACCTGTGCACATTTATTATTATATTATCTACAGCTATGCATAGGGCAAAATGGTAGATTTTACTGTCATATAGGACCTATGTTATGGAAAGTTTAAAATATTGTTGTAAAAGTTTACATAAACGTCTTGCTAGTGGACATTGGGTGGTAAAATGCCAGACTAAAGGTAGCCTCTGTGAGATCTGGTAGAGTCGGAAATAAACTTTCTCCTAAAACAATTTAAAAATGAGCAGGAAAATGCTTTGCAAAGGACAACATTGAATTTCTATTACAATTGGCAAAGAAATGCCTTTGTAACTAAGGTCTTGCAAGAAACCCCAGCAGGAGGCCAGTCTTATCTACCAGGATAACAGTGAAGAGGTGCGGTGGGAGACATCCTTCTCTACAAACCTGGTAGCAGTCCTAGCATCTGCAAATACAGCTACAGACCAAAACATTGATATTCTTGTCAGTGTCAACAACACTAATCCAGTACCTAAAGGTAATCTCATTTTGTAAGATATCAGGAAAGATCTAACTTCCCTCCAGCCTTAGTAACCTAACCATCCTGTGCACACCCCTCTCAAGACAGCAGAAGCCATGTGTACACAACTCCAACAAGAAATACAGTGAGCAAGACATTATAATCACTGTGAAGCTGATTGTTTTTATTAGTAATACTTTTCACAACTTCACATGTACATTTGTAATTCAGAACATGCAAAGAAAAATAATGTAAGTAAAAACAAAGATCAAAAAATGCAATGTTAAAAGACAAATGACTGCAGTAAGAGAAAAAAACAGGAAAATTAAACAAAAAGGCAATTACAAAAAAAAAACCTTCAGAGAAAAATGTTTTAAGAATCATGACATATTCTACAAACAATTATATTTATAATCATGAACCTAAACCTTTCACTAAGTTAAGTATTTATCAGTTATAATGAAGTTATCTTAATGCAAGTTTTTATTGTTTAGCTAAGAATTACTATAATAGATTTGTGTTAATGGATTAAGGACGACTTTAATTATCATTAGAATAACAATCCAAATAATTATTTTATGCTAATGAAAGAATCTAAACAAGGAGAAATTAAGTATTCTGAGTGATGGATAACAAAAATGAAACAGTTTGTGAGAATATTCACTTTATCTTGTCTTATTCTAATTATAAAATTTCAGAAGTTAGAGGCTTGAGATAGAAACTATCATCAAAGGTTATTTATCAAAAATTAGATGTCCAATTTCCGCCTGCACATTTAAGTTAGAATGGGTATTATAAAATAGTAGATAGAAACCAAAAATGGAGTAGCATTGTGAACAGTATATTAGAAGCTTCTAATATATTTCTAATATATTATGATGTCATGGATTAAAATTAATTTGAAAATAAATGCTGCCATTGATCATTTATCTTTCTAGATTCTTTACAAATAGGTAGATAATCATGAATGAGCATATTATCAATTTACAGTGGTGAGAAAAACCTATCTCCATGCCTCAGTAATCATGTTAATTAGATATAATATTTAACAGTGATTAATACATGGCTAAGAAATTAGTTCAGTTAGAAATTACTTTCATTGCACATATGAGGACCTGAGGTCAATTTCCAAAATCATGTAAAAGAAATAGATGCAGACACACACACACACACATACACACACACACACACACACTTGCATTAGAACACACTTGCATCCATATAGGTGACATAAAACACACAAAAACACACTTGGACACATGCATGGGTACGCTGCATAACTGAGTCAAAGACCATAGAGAAATCCAGTTGGTTTCATTCTGTAGTAGGAAAGGGGCTGCTTATTGGTTCCTGGCCGATTACCTCAAAATAATCACACAGAAACCATATTAATTAAAACACTGTTTGGCCCATTACCTCTAGTTTCTTATAGGCTAACTCTTACATATTAATTTAACCCATCTCCATTAATCTGTGTATCACCACGTGGCTGTGGCTTACTGGCTAAAGATCCCAGCGTCTGTCTCTGGCAGACTACCTGGCTTCTCTCTGACTCCACCTTCTTTCTGCCTTGCTATTGGCCAAGGCTGTTTCTTTATTCATTAACTAATAAAAGGAGCACATAGAATGACCTCCCACACCACCGTTCTTGAGGATGCATTCTTACTAGATACCTTTTGTGGTGATGAAAGCGACCATGTATGCTATGATGGGATAAACATCATCATCATCCCTACCCATCTGTAATGTCCTGATACCAGCTATATATGGCACACTAGTGAAAAATGCTTTATAATATTGCAGTTTTATGGTATATAAGTATATTTATATAATATTTAATGAAACAACACAGGGATATGGATAGAAAGCTGTATGGTGATTAACAACATAGCAACATTTAGGTTAGATGCTGCTAGCTTTCTTCTCAAACATTAACAAATTTAGAAAATATTTGACTTTTCTGTAATGAATAAACTAAGCTCATATAATAAATTAGTTACAGAAAATGTTTATTCTACTTTGTAACTACTTTTATAACATATAATTACATTATACAGACCAATTAGAAACATCAACTTTGCCCAAATATTTTTAAAGTAAGTTAATTTTATGGATATTATTTTTAAAAATTAACTTAAGTAGAAAAACAATTGCATTGTGTACCCATTCCCATATATCCAGTACTATTTTATAAATTATTTGTGAGGATTTTTTTTAATTTTCACTAGTGCTTTGGATATTTTGGTATATGTTAAGAGTGTTTGCTTAATAACATGTTCATTATTCATTCTAATGCAAATTGCACATGAAGAATTATTTTTTCTGGGGAATCTGTGGATTTTCATTAGTAAATTTCTGGCATGTGTTTGTGTTGTTTTAAGTAACCTTCATAAACTTCAGACATTCAGCTGTAATGATCATATAGCTTTTCTTTTTTCATCACTTTGGAACACGGGATTTCAACCTTCTTTTCACCTCTCCTTTTGCTTTCTGTGAAGTGTAGAAGTCTGGACAGCCTGCTCATTGATGTCTCTGCACTATTCCCATCAAGTGAGACTATTTGGGAATGTTTAATAATGCATGACTGAATACATCAGCATTTTGAAGAGGGTCATATTTTAGTGATTTAACAAATTTACAAATGACCACATATGTTATTACAAAATCCTGCACTTGCAAATGATTACTCATTCCACAATTTACCAATAGAAATTAAGAAGAAAGTACAAGGAAGTGATTTCAGGGACTGTGCTTCAAACTGTAACTTGAGAAATTATAAGTACCTATACAATGTATAAAGAAAATCTACAGAAAGTTTTTAATTTATTCTTTCTAAACTATAAATCTATATGTAGCTGAATTTTCTTTATGTGCTATCATTGCCCTGAAGAACAAAGAGAAGGTTGAATGAGGAGACAGAGATGGCATGTTTGCTGTAACCTATTGACTCCAACATCAATGGTAGGTACAAAATGGTGAACAAAGCACCATTCTTCTCACTGACTAGTGGTTATTTTTTTTAATGAAACATCCTATTACTGATAGGCTTAAATGATCCTCCACTGCCTCTTTCAAATTATTTAATAAAAATTTTTGTTGTATCTTTGAAATTTAGATAAAGCTGTATGGAAACCACTTCCATCGTATGTCTGTTCATATGTGTATGTGTGTACATGTGTGTATGTACGTGTGTGTATGTGTTTGTATAAATGTGTGTACATGTGTGTGCATGTGGCCCATGAGTTTAATTCAGATTGATGCCATGAAAAAGTATAGAATGGTTATATATAGGATCATCTACTCTAAACAGTGATTATACCACTGAAGAGAGTTACTTAACATTCCCTGAGTAGCTACAACTTTCAAAGGTATTCCAGATACAGGTCAGGGGTAGAACACAGCCAGTACCTAACATATTCACCACAGAATACTGATGAATTCCATAGATAAACACAGATGGTAGTATTTATAATCTTTTTCTCTTTCTCTCCCTCTCCCTATGTGTATGTGTGTGTGTGTGTGTGTGTGTGTGTGTGACAGAGGGATGGAGAAAGGGAGGAAGAGAGAGAGAGAGAGATTTCATGCGTGTATGAAAACTCCTTTATCTTTGAGTAGTTTTTTAACCATTAATTTATTATGTGTATGGCTGAGGTATTGACATGGCCGTACACACATATAAAGACTTATCTCAGTGATTAATGAAAACCTGCCCTCACAAGTGGGTGTCCAAGACCCATAACCTCAGTGCTGGTGGAAACTATCTTCCATAAGTAGAATCAACCATCTCTCAGAGGAGCCTGGCACACTTATATTATTATATTACAGACTCAGTTTGACAAATCGTGTTACCTCATAACAGTGTCTGTCTCTTAACATCAGGTGAATAGGTGATGGATGGATTTGCGCTGAAAAGCACAGCACAACATCCACATGGTTATAGGACTAAGCAACTGGACAGTTGTAGTCTGAGTAAACTAACTAATCCAAATATGTTCTTCGACACAAATGAGACATTTACTTGAGTTCCTCAGCAACCTTAAAATACAGTGATCCTGGTCTAACAATTGATTGTAAGACTAGGTATAGAATTTCTGACTAAAAGTGGACCTGAAGGTTATTTCAGTTCTTTTCATACTTCAATATTCACTGGTGATGATTCTGGTGCCAATTAGATTTCCGACCTATGTGGGAAACTGTATTTGTCTTTCTGTCACGTTTTTTTTTTTGAAAGTATGTTTTCATGGATCTGAAACTTCTCATTGTATTTAATATGGGTGGATAATTTATCCACTTATTTCTTTAAAAAATTTATTATTTTGCTATGTTATAGAAAAGTAATTTGGAAAGTCATCTCTCCAACTTCTGCAAATTACTTTTTCCTCCCTTTGGCAACAGTCTCTTTTCCGTTACCACCATTACCTCCATTATCGTTCTCTGGAACTGCTAGTAATTGAATGTTTTATATCTTGAATGGACAGTTACATTTTTCATCTGAATCTTCTATATTCTCTTCAACAGCTTTATCCTCCCTTTGTTAATCTTGATAATTTATTTAATTTTACTTTCTAAGATTTTTCTTTTGCCTATCACTTTTACTATCTGAGTGTATTTTTGTATGGTGGTTAGTACTTTATTTTAGTACCTCTGTGTCAAACTTTCAAATTATTGTAAATCTTTGTGTGAGTGTGTGTATATGAGAGAGAGAAATTAGATATAATCTTGCTGCTGTTATAACTATTATCTTGACAGTATACCCTCAGAGAACTTTTAAAGACCTATTTTGTTTGTAAATAACATTTATTTATATTCAGTTTCATGTAATGATCACCTAGATTGCTCTAGCTAGTTTGCACTCTTGATAATGTCTTGAAAATCTATGGGACACTATAGGAACAAGCATATATAATATATTCAACACTTTGGGAATCTTCAGGCTGACTTCTAACATTCTTTCCCACTTTTGCCCCTGTGTGCTCTCTTTTAATTTTGGCATTAGTAAAACTACTTTCCCATGTATAGGTTTTGTTTCATTTAAAGAATTTTACATAAATGTAAACATAGAATACCTAATGCATTGAGATTAGTCTCCCAACAAGTTCTGTTATTTAAGATGTGCATAACACTAGCCAGTTCCTTTATGGCTTTGTGTCAGTTTGTTATACATGCTGTTTAAGAGTTTCTTTTGCTGTGAAGAGACACCATGATCACAGCAACTCTTACAAAGGAAAACATTTAATTGGGACCAGCTTATAGTTTTAGAGGTTTAGTCCTTTATCATCATTGTGGAACATGTACTTCACAGGCAAACATGATTCTGGAGAAGCATCTGAGAGTTCTACACCTTGATTGGAAAGCAACAGGAAGTGAATTAGTGAGACACTGTGTGTATCTTGAGCATAAGAGATCTCAAAGCCCACTTCCACAGTGACACTTCCTTCAACAAGGCAATACCTACTCCAAAAAAAGTCACATTTCCTAATAGAATAGTGTCACTCCCTATGGGGCCATTACCTCTCAAACAACCACAGATGCCATTAAAAACAAACAAACAAACAAAAATCACAGTCTAGCTAATTTAAATGATTTATATTTACTTTTTTAGATTTAGATGCTAAAATTTGAAGTTCATTTTTTTTTCTAATTTTGACATTTTTTTTTTAGGATTCTCTCATTTGCTTGCAAATACTTACTGTGTCTTCATTTGGTATTTCTTCTATGAGCATGTATACATCATCTCTTTGCTAGTTGAAAGGTCCTCTTCCATGGCTGAAGAAATGGCTTGGAAGAGAAGAACACTTACTTTCATGGAATTCATCTCTTTCTTGTGGCCTCCATGGTTACCCGCATATATGTGCTATACACAAACTAATACAGGTATACACGCACACACACACACACACACACACACACGCACATGCACATGCACACACACAGTTTCTCGTCTAAAATCATCAGACAGATTTCAGTATTTCCTCACATAAACAGCTTTAAGCCCAGCCTTTATTACTTTCCTTTTGCTGTGATAAATTATCATAATCAAGGTGACTAATAAAAGAAAGTGTTTAAGTTCTGTGTTATGGTTTCAGATGTTTCGAGTATATGATCACAGAATAAAGCCATGATGGTAGGAGTAACTGAGTACTTACATTAAGGCAGAGAAACATTGAGAATGATATTGTTTCCTGAAACTTCAAAGTCCACTCTCCAGTCACACAGCTCCTCTAACAAGACAGCACTTTTGAATCCTCCCCAAGCAACCACCAACTGAGAATCTAGTACTCAAATGCCACAGACAAATGGCATATCTCATTCAAATGATAGCATTCTACTCCCTGACCCCCATAGTCTTGTGGCCATATTAGAATTCAAAACGCATTTAATGTATTTTTTTTAAAAAAATAACACTTCACAGATCAATATTATTTAAAAGTCCAAGTTTTTTCAGAGATCAAAGTAAATACCATGGTCAAAACAAGATATATGGAACCTTTTAATTTGGAGCATATATCAGAGGGTTAGTGTTCATGATGGTAATGCAAAGAATGGCAGAAGTAACTGGCAGCTTATATATTTATCTTCAAATAGAAAAGAGATCAGTACTGGGAATGTTGCCGAGACTTTTGAAACCTCAAAGTCCACCGCTTGTGACGCACCCCTTCAAAAACTACCTATTGATTCCTTCCCAAGCAATCACCAACTGTGATCAAGTATTCAAATGCCCAAATCTTGTGAGGGATATTATCCACAAATCAACATATGTGAAAATTTAGTAGTTTCTCAAAAGTCAAGCTTTTCCTACAGGAAAAGTACTTAAGAAACAATACTTTGAGTAATAATGGGACAAGTGTGGCAAAAATCAAAACATTCTGAAGACTGGCTTTGATCTCTCAGTGAGTCTGATTATCAGACTACTGACACAATGGTAAGTTCCTAAGAAATCTCCTCCTGGAAGAAGGGAAAGGCCTGAGCCAGCTGGGGACCTTTTCTCATTGATTTCACACAGTTTCAACAATTTGTCAGACTGCCCTTAATAATAGGTCAAATAGTGTGCAAGAGTACACCTCGAGCTCGGCTGCTTAATTGTGTACCCTTGGCCTTATATTGCAACTCAGTCTAATTCGAGACCCTCAAGGAGGTCTTTAGGGTATTCTCTAGATCTGTTTGACTCTTTTCCTACTGTGGCCATAATAACTTCCTTTTTGTGCTTTCCTCTTTTAATTTAACTCTTTTAATTTTCTCATTGAGGACTGGCCAAAGAGATACAGACTAGGGGTTTTTTCTTTGCAAGTTAAAAAATTACAGAAGATGAGGGAAAAGTCTTAAGTGCAATGCATAGCACCTGAGAAATCTCAGAAAACACATGAAGCAGTTAAACAAATCAGAATTTGAAGAAAGTCATTTATTGGAGGGAAGAAATGCCTACAGAAAGCACATGTATAAAGAGACTCTCTATGTTGTTCTTTTGGTCCCTGCCCTAGCCACGCCCACTCCTTTTAACTCCTGACCTCCGCCCCACCATCACTCTCTTCCTGCTTTTCCTCTCACATGGGGCTTTGCCTCTCTCCTCCTCTCTCTCTCTCTCCTTCTCTCTCTCTCTCTCTCTCTCTCTCTCTTTCTCTCTCTCTCTCTCTCCCTCTCTCTCTCTCTTTCCCTTTATTTCTCTCCTTGCTAATAAATTCTTATATGGCTATTTCCTGTGTTTATATGTCTGACCCGCCGCCACCGCCGCCGACTGTAGACTGCTGGGACCTGCTGGAGTTTGCTGCCGGGCGGGGGGACCCCAAAGATATTTTTTAAGAATAAGATTGGTGCCGTGACTCAGATTGATTTGTCTGCCCCGGACTTTCACCTGGGGCTGGAGTTCCGGCTTTCGGCGCCATCCGAGACTCAGCTCCCTCGGGGCAGAATCAGGACCTGAGTATGACCACGTGTTCCATATGCCTGGATGCAGTTCCTCCAAACAACAAATCAACTAATCGTGAGTGTCCCCATCTCGGCCAGCTTAACCATCTCTTTTAACCCAAGGGATTGACCGTTGAGCTCCCGGCAACCCTTCACGGTTTTTAGGGATGGGGGGACCTCCAACCACGGGCTTTCAGGGCCTCGGTTGTTCCCTTTGATGGCATTCAATCCTGCTTGTCTCCTGTGCTAAGCCTGTGCCTCAGCCCACCCGTTCCTGGAGGCCCGGGGCCTCCAGTCTTTCTCTTTTTCTTTTTTCATTCCTTTTCTTCCTTCTTTTCGGTGTAACTGCTGCTACGGTGCAGCCTGACCTAGGCTGGATCCCTCTTGCCTGTGAGTCGATTCAGCTAGGTTATAGCCCCCCCCCCCCATGGAATCGGACGCCTTTTCATAGGGCCCGGAGGTTCGTGCCATCTGCATCTCACCTTAACAGGGAGCCGTTCTCGTTGTAGGCTTGAGGTGCCACGGGTGTTTGCACGGCCTTTACCATGGGAGCCAGGCTATCCAGACCTATCACTCCGGCCTCATGCTTTAATGCCTTACACTTACACAGCCGTTTTTCGGTGCCAGCCTTTTGCCCCTTCCCTGTGCGGCTTTTATTGTGGCATGGTGGGTGGGCTCTCTAACAGAGCAGACTACACGTGGCGGTCGCCATCTTGGCTGAAGACCAGATGGGTCAGGTGACTTTTTCCACCATCTTGGCTGAGGGCCAGACCACGTGACCACACTCTCCCGGTTTTACTCCCAGTTTTACCCTGCCTTCTCACCCGGTTTTCACTAAAATCCTCCTGTTAACTCTGTTGCATGTGTTTTGAGCAATGGCATGTCTCTGATAGGGCCCATCAGAGTTGTCCACTTGCCCAATTCCTGTACCCTTTTCTATACATAATAATACATATATTTCAAACTGGAGTGTCTAATTTGCTTTTTATTAAAAGCAAGATGTGGGAATGTTGTTCTTTTGGTCCCTGTCCTAGCCACGCCCACTCCTTTTAACTCCTGACCTCAGCCCCACCATCGCTCTCTTCCTGCTTTTCCTCTTACATGGGGCTTTGCCTCTCTCCTCCCCTCGCTGGAGTTTGCTGCCGGGTGGGGGGACCCCAAAAATATTTTTTAAGAATAACACTCTATAAAAGAGGGGTACTAAGAAAGTTAAAAAAATCCAGTGTCCTTTTACAATTTTTGTTTTAGCTCTCTGATGAGTTCTTTCTCTCTTAATATAGGGTTCATTGGTTTGAAGAAATATCAGATAGTTGGTCGGCCTATGACTTACATAACACACAACACTCTTACATTTAGCTTTTTGAGAAATCCATCAGCAGGGGATCTACTGCTTGGAGACAAAAGACAAGGTCATTTCTGTAAGCAGCCAGGATTTTCTCAGATCAAAAGAGTGAAGAAGAATCTGACCATCTTGGAAATTTGTCACCTTTATCATATAGCCATGGCCCCTCTATCTTTCTGCATATCTTTCTTTTTTCTACAAAGAAGTCTTTTAAACTCCTAGTGACTGTGGATGTGATATGACTATTTGTCAAGGTTCCTGCATCTTGACATCCTTGCAATGATAGACTGTAACCTAAAATTGTAGACCAAATAAACTCTTTCTCCATTAATTTGTGATTATCGGGGTACATTAATCACAACCTCAATAAACGAAATGGAGACAACAAGCTTCATTTCTTTTCTTGTTTGAGGAGAAGGCAGGTTGAAGCTGGCTCTAGGCAATGAAACCTGTATATTTCTGTTCCACATATCTGATTTTGTAGTAAAGGTGCTTTCCTTGTAGAATGGTCCACATAGAGATTGAAACTGAAATCAACTGTCAAATGATATCTAAAGTCTCTATTTGCAACTCAGTATTGAACATTATTTAGTGCAGGTCTGCTACATGATCAAATGTATCATGATACCATGAAGCATTATATGTCTGCTATAAATACAAGGACTAAAATATTAATCTGTAAAGATCTAAATATAGATATTTTAAAAACATGGGAAGGATGAAAATTGGGGAAAATGGAGCAGTTCCTTTAAGTATAGCATTATGAGTAGAAGTGGGGAAATCATGATTATTGGTGTTTAATCACCTAAAACAGGAAAAAGTACAATTTTAAGAAACACTAAGCTGTTATTCACATGCAAGTTAATATGGATCTTAAGTTTAAAACCAAAAAGTAAACATATATATAAAAGCATTTAATATTATATCTAATAACATCTTTTAAATTATATTTAGGGCACTGGTGGTAATCAAGGTTTTACAATATTCACAAGAACACCTAATGCTTAATGCTCAAACTGCTAAAGCCAGCACTATTGAATTGTAATACAATTAAATGGAAATTTGTCAATTACCCAGCTTGACTAATTACACTTATGAAACTTACATTAACTGCCTACTTCCTAACACTTCACTTCACTTACTGAGAAAACCCAAATGTGACACATTCTATTTTAAAAGGCAAAGAAAAGTCACACTACGTCAAATAGCTTCTTAAAGAAATAGTCCAAGCATGTATTGACACACAGATAATGGAGCAGAAAATTAAGATAATTATTTAAGTAAATCAAGTGAAAAAATAATACTAACCCATGCCCCAATTAGTTGAAATTTGGACAATTAAAACAGTGCCTATAAAGACAGAACAAATGGTTCAAAAGTCTTAGCCAATTCCAAAACAACTTTGTGTGACCATTTGTTGTTATTTAGAAGGAAAAGCACAGTAGGAGTTTGCAAACCTTATATGTTAAATATCTTCCTTCTTTCCTATTTGCTTTCATTGAATTGAGAACATATTTACTGCACAAAAATTCTATACTTTCAGTTTTAAATCTTCTGAACCTAGAATGTCCACCACTGAATGAAAGACAGCTAAAGTTTGTGAAATGTCTTTTTTTTTATATGAGTTTGGACTATGGAAATACATGAAATATGATGCACAGAGTTCTATCTCGCTATGAATTAGTGAAATACTCATTAATTTTAGAGCCAATCCTGTCACAATAAACCATACTTAGAAAAAACTGACATGCTGCATTCTGAAAGGTATAAAAGCTGCTAGCAAAATGATGATCAGATTACAATTTTTCCAGAGAGACTGCATATTATAGGAATAAATCAGACTTTGTATCCATCTTACCATTTGCTTGAAACTGAAAAGGGGTCTGGTATGATGAGAATTTGTGCCTATCAAAAGCAGAAAAAATATATTGAGAGGTAAGAGACAAGTCTGAGAAGCTTTGCATATGTTGTAAGAGCCAGGGGAACCACTGATTGCATTTAAGTAAGGAAGCAACTCACTGTACCCTTAAACTTGGAACTACAGAAATCTCAGTGGTTCGTTATGGGCACAAATGTAAGATCCTATCATCTGGATCATGTGTTGCCCCTCCTGGCACTCACCCTTTTTAAAAAGTGCATCTCACCCCACCAATGACTATCTATAATTAATAACTCCATAACTGTAGGTAGGGGCTTCATGAGTCCTTTCTTCTTCCTTACTGGAATTTTCGCTAATTTGGTAGTATGTAGATTTTCAATTTACTTATGCTACTAGTGAGAGGAGAAAAATAATCCTGAATATTCTGCTAAATGGGCATAGAAATAAATTGTTTGCTAAATTTTTGGGGCTTTTACCCACAAATTAGGCCATCTTGCAGTTCTCATCAGAGAAACTTCTTTTTGTAGTAGAGGGTAATTAATATAGAGACCCACGGAAAATTAAGATGCAGAAAATAAAAGATGTGGAGTGACATCTCTAAATGGGACATATTTATCATATACCTTTACTCCAAGACTCAAAAATTATTGCAGAAGAGGAGGCAAAATTATTGTAAGAGCCCAAGGTAGTACATATATACAGTGAAGTCATATTTGTTGAACATGATGAGACTAGTCTACGTATAAACTCAAGCTGCTACGATTACATGCTCAAGACCAACATGAGACCAAATTAGTCAGATTCTGAAATTTGTAATTTATTAAATAAAAATTTTGAAAATTCACAGTATAATACATCGGACCCCAGATCACAGAATTTTGATGAGACATAAAAGAAGTGCTATTTTCATTCCTGGTATTTTTCAAGTTATGGAACAACCGTAATCTTAAACTCATGGTTGCTATCCAAATGAATGATCATAACTGAAGACCTGGGTAATATTTCTGAGTTAAATAAACTGTCTATTTCCTGATGTGAGATTCCCTTCTCTTTATGCATTGCTTTTATTGGCTAATGAATAAAAACGCTGCTTTGGCCCATGATAGGACAGAGTAGAGCAAGGCGGGAATACTAAACTGAACACTGGGGAAAGAATGTGGAGACAGTGAGATGCCAGGGAGCCTCAGCAGGAGACAGATGTACCAGAACCTTAACAGTAAACAAGAGCCTCGTGGTAAACTATAAAATAATGGAAATGGGTTAATTTAAGACATTAAGAGTTAGCCAGTAAGAAGCTAGAGATAATAGGCCAAGCAGTGATTTAATTAATAGTGTTTCTGTGTGGTTATTTCGAGTTTGGGTGACCAGGAATGAACAAGCAGCCTCTGCCTACAATTTCCATTCATCACTACATCTATTCTGTTGACCTGGAGAAATATGCCAGTATGCTTAGTAACTGTCTTCTGTACCTAGTTACCAACATGTTCCTTCCTCCCTGGTAGAAGATTTGCAGTCTTTCTAATTTAAATGTCCTTGATATGACATTTTTAAAGTTATTACAAATGTATACTCCTTCTGGATGTTTTTAAACACATTTTTATTGTAATAGTGTCTTAAGTAATGTGTGGGTCTTATATTGATTTATTAAGTTTATAAAACATAAATTAATAACTTAAAATGTCTAGAACTTGACATTAGATGTCTTTCTTATCTAAGTCATGAAACACCTGACAGAAGCACTGAACAGAGGGATTTGTTTTCTCACAGTTTATAAGTGTACAGTCTATCACTGTGGTAAACTGCACGCAGAGTTCATAGCTATGCAATGGCACTCTTTGTGTTGTAGCAGAAAACAGAAATCTTGGATCAAAATAATGCTAAGCTAAAAAACCTTTAAGGCCTTCACTCAGTGATAGTCTTCCCAATTCCATGCCTTCTCCCCCAAAAGATGTAGAACCTCCCACAACAGCATCAAGAGATGAGGACTTAATACTTAAACATGGGTATACACAGGACATTTTACATTCAAACTACCAGAAAAAATAAAATCTATCTAGTTTATAAGTGCAATAATTTTGAAAAGATTAGCATGATAAAATAGCACTGTTGTAATAACCACTTGTATTTATACAAGGGAAATGGAATTGACCCTTAATCTTTGTTTTTGTAATGTGTTTTTTTTCCTTGGGGTGGAGAATAAAATTATAAGTAAGTATTATAAAATATATAAACTGTAAGATCTTTGTTCTCATAACTTTAAGGATACTTGGCCTTGAACCAACTCATTAGGATTTTGAACTCCTTTAATTTTTTTGACTGTAATGACAGTGTGGGACAATAAGGAGCAATATGCCATAATAATAATATCCTTAAATAGACTAAAAAGATGCAAACTATAAATATTTATAAAAGTATTTCTAATTTTTATAAGTGCTTATAATTTTAGGATTAAAAACCACCTACAGGACCTATGATGTTTGCTATTAGGACTGAAAACCTGAGATTTAAATCCGTGATATCTACATATTAGAAGGAGAAACCGATTCCCAAGAGTTGTACTCAAACCACTGCACACCATTGACTTATTACCAACATCCACACAGGAGCATGTACATGCATACATATAGATAGATTGATGGTTGTACAAAAGCAAACGTCATCTACTGTTTGAATGGATTGTAGAACTTCCCGGGTGCTTACTGTGTAATACATTTTTGTTGGTCTTTATTATAGTTTCTTGTATATTTTGAGATTATAACAGAATTATAGAGGAGATGTCGGAACGGTTGTAAGAGCCAGGGCTACAGGGAGTTTGCTCTGAGAGTGTGTTTGCTAGGAATATCAGAAGCTGCATCTATCAAGTCTCACCAACATGACTGTGTAAACATGAACCAGACAAGGATGACACTGATAGACATGTGTAAAAGTCCCCTAAGCCCCACCCCTACATCATGATTGACAAGCCACTAAAGAATACTGAGCGTGGGCCGTGCAGTCTTCCCCAGGGAAGCAGTCACCAGTGTTTGTTGTCCTTTAAAAACATCTTCATGCATATAGCATTTCATTCACTCAATGGAATTTGATGATAGCTTAAGGAAATGATATATTTCCTTTTTGAAAGTCATTTTCCTGTGTGAAAATTTCAGTGCTGTCCTAGAATGCCAGCATGCTCAAGTTTGAAGATAAAGATGAATTATTTCTGTAATTTATGAAAGTGTATCATTGTTGTAATTTATACTTGTCAAAAATTGCTGGTTTCTCTGGAAAGAAAAAAAACTGACAGACATGAATACAATTTGTGTCTACAAGTGCTTAATTGTGTTCGACTGCTCCGTGTCTAATCTTATCCTGAATTGTCATCTAAATATAATAAGCTGGTGATATCCAGCCACAATTTATTAAATATTAAAATGCAAAAACCCCTTAATGTTAAATTCTTAGTAAGCACACATATTCTTTTTTGAAAATAGTAGGAGGGATAGAGCAAAGTATAATATATTGTCGGTTATTACATATACTTGTATATACGTGTACAGGTGTGTGCTGTGGATGAAAGTAACTGTGGAGGACAGAGGATAACCTCATTGTCATTCCCCAGGTACAAAGGTACAATCTAACTATTTGTGAGACAGGGTCTTCCACTAGCCTGGGACTGTCAAGTAGTTTAGCCTGGAATTGCTAAAGTGGTTGGCTAGAGAGCTCCAGGGATTCTCCTGTTTCTGTCTCCCCAGTTCAGGGTTTACGAGCACCTCTAAAGTTATACTCTGCTTTTCTGTTCTCTTAAGTTCTGAGAATTGAACCTACGTCCCTGTGGTAAGTGCTTTATACCACAGAAATCTCCCTTGATCTATGTTCACCTCTTATGTTAATGACAGTTGTTACTAACAACTTATCACAAATTTGAAGAGTTGTCACAATGAAAATGTTACTTATTTTTTTTAAAAAAAATAATGTTAAGAACAATAACTGAAAATGTTCAACAGAACAAGATTTTTGTTGCATTGCAGCTTCTATCAGAACACATTGCAAAGCTGTAAACATTTTAAAAGATATACATGTGTTAAATACCACAATCTCTTAATCGTGGACAGCAAAGGTTTCTATAGGATGGGTGTGTTTTTAGAAGTATAAAGAGTCCTTCAGAGTATGCACTTATCTTTGAATCATATCCTGTCCAATAATGGGCCTACTAAGAATTACTTAGCAGCCTTCCTGGGGTTCTTGTTAGCTAACTTCATTTCCTGGAAATGCCTTTATTCTGACAACTCCTCACCATGAAATTGAAACATTTTTGCATGTGACACCCAGTCCCAAAATTTTTGGAAATGAAGTTAATTCTGCTTATTAATATACAACCAATAGAGAAAATTTGCATTTATAGAGAAGAGAAGAGCGAGCAATGACCCATGTCCAAGCCTTCTGAAGTCTTAGATTTTGTAGTAGGTCCAATTACACTAAAAGCCTGACAGCTATATTGTTCTGGCAAATATTAATCATAGCTACCATCTGAATTATCTTCCCTCCATTCAAAACCAATTACAGTTCTCTTATCTGCTGGAAAACATACACAGATTACATGATAAATAAGAGGGAAACATTTCAGGTTTAAATTTCTTGTATCAGTTTGTAGTTGATAAGGAAGCATCCTTCTGAAGTTTGATTAAAGGTAGTGTGGATGATATGGTTTTACACAGCACTAGTGAAATCCATTCCTGCCACAATCCAGGACTCTGGAAACCAGGCTAATTATCTTCCGAGAACCTCACTATAGCATACTATGAAATGGTAAAAAAAAAAAAATACTACATCTTTTCATATATTTGTGATGGGGAAAGAACAGCCAAAATGAGGAAGGCTATAGCCATGTTTCTAAATATAACCCTGACAAGCACACAGCAGCAAACAAGGCCAAAGCCAAGGTCTGACAAATTCAGCCAAGGAAAAGTAACAAGGCCCTTTTTTGATACAGACAGTTCATTACTCATTGCCAGAGAATCCAGAGGAAACAGCTCACTTCCCTGTTTATCCAAGGCACCAAAGAAGGTGATGCTAAAACAAAGGGTCTGTATGACAACGCAATGAAAGCTTTGGGGTGCCTCGTTCCTCAGAAACCAGTTGCACAAGACAATTGAGCATATTTATAGACTGCATTTATAATCCTAAAATGTGCAGGCCAGAAGGCTGCTTAACTCATCAGACTCTGGAGAATTGTGTCAAACCAAAGCATGCTAGTCTCCACAGGACACACTGAGGTGAACGGAATGAGCTCATAGAGGATTCTCACTGCTTTTAGTGACACTGGCAGTTCACAAGGTTTCCCATCCAGACTAAATCCAGATGACCTTCTAATCTTGACCAAAGTGACCTCTATGACTAGCTATGGCACAATGGATTTGCTAAAATAACCATGCAAGATAAGTACTCAATTGGTACATTTTCCTGATGGATGATTTTGTGACCTTTCATTGTTTTTGCACATGTAAACACACATGCATACCTACTTATACACACACACAAACAGAAATGCAATGAGAAAATTATTGTAGGAGGCTCCTTGTTAGTTCCTGGCTGCTCAGCCCTGAAATAATAACACAGAAACTGTAGTAATTACATCACTGCTTGATCTATTAGCTGTAACTTCTTATCAGCTAGCTCTTGCTTATTAATGCCCTTCCTGTTTACTCAGGTAATATTATATCCTTCTGCACTCTTTGATGGAGTTGAAGATTAGATAGTTATAGTTTTCTTTAGTTATGATGAAAGATAAAGTAGATATAAATATTGTAACTATAATTCTCGCTTGGTAACTGCTTTGGTATATGCAATTTTATCACATTAAAGATAAAGCATTTCTTGTTTATTTAAACAGAAAGAGGAGGTGATGAGGGATTCCCCTCTGTATGCTGTGAATACCATTGGTTAAGAGAGAAACTCCTTTGAGCCTATAGCAAAGCAAGGCAGAATAGAAGTAGGCAGGAAAAACTACATTGGGAGAAAGAAGGTGGAGTCAGAGAGAAGCAATGTAGCCCCACAGGAGACAGATGCTGGAACTTTACCCGGTAAGTCACAGCCACATGGTGATACACAGATTGATAGAAATGGGTTAAATTAATAAGTAAACGTCAGCCAATAAAAAGTTAAAGCTAATAGGCCATGCAGTGATTTAATTAATAGAGTTTCTGTGTGATTATTTCAGGGCTGAGCAGCCAGGGAATTTGGTTTAAAAGGTCCTTTTGTTTATGAGTTGCTTTCATTGGTTGAATAAAGAAATTGACTTGGCCTTTTGATAGTGCAGAACTTAGGTAGGTACTGGCTTTGTGGCATCCTAGTCTATTTGGATGCACACCTTCCTAGGCCTGGACAGAGGGGGGAGGGCCTTGGACTTCCCATAGGGCAGGGTTCCCTATCCTCTCTTAAGGAAGGATGAGGAGGGAGGAGGGAGAATGGGGGAGAGAGAAGGAATGGGAGGAGGGGAGGAAGTGTAAATTTTTGAATGGAAAAACAAAAAAATAGAACATTAATATAAACTCGCATTTATGAATCAGAGAAAGATAATAAATAATGAAACAATTTGATAACATTAAGGTGTTATGTCAATGTATAAGAGAGTTTAGGTAAAGAAAAAAGTGTTTACTAATCATAGAGAGCACAAGAGTCATTATATATTATAAGCACAGATATTAAAAATATTAAGTTTTAACATTTAGATGCAAACCCCTAAACAAATTTAGGAGTAGAAGCACAGTTGAATATTTCCACAGTTTTCTATTTTATATAAAACACAATCTTACTAAAACAGTAATTTTTTGAAATTTAGTAATTACAGCCTTTTTCAATTCAGGAAAACAATATAGCTATTTCAAACAAAAATATAACTCTATGTTAAAACTATGTAATTTTAAATTGTTAAAATTAAATGGACTTTTCTAGGATTATTAATATTGTCAGTCCAACATTGTAGGATCTAGAATTTGTCTCTGGTTTATCTGTGATGGATTGTCTACATTAGATTAATTGTATCTGTAAATCCTACTTAACAGTGAGCAGGACCGTTCCATCAGCTTGGTCTTTGACTGAAAAAAGAGAATTACACTGGGTACTAGAACTCTTTACTCTCTGTTTCTTGAGTACAGGCAGATTGTAACCCGCTGTTTTCTTATTCCACAATTTCCCTGTCCTGAAGATTAAGTTTTTGGAACTAAAAGTCAAAAGTAACTTTTCATTTCTTAATATACATTTCATTGAAATGTTATTGCAGCAGATAAATAACTCTTAGTAATAGCCAATACAGTTTCAAAGGCTTAATACATACACAGTTTTATTATGAAATTGGAGTCAATTCCTTATTAAACCTTTGCAGTTAACATTGAAGCATTTGGTTATGTCACTACAGGAATCAACTTAGTCCTACACTTCTCAAGTCCAATCTGTCTTGAAAAGAGACATACTTGTCTTGTGTGTGTTTGTATTAAAACCTTTTCATAACAAATAGCTACAAAGCTAACATAAAACTAAGAAATATATCTGTACCCAATTGGATTTGAGAAACCCATATTCCAAAAAGATAGATTTAAGAGAAGAGAGTTCTATGATTTGGAAGCTATCAAGTGGTTTAGAATAGCAATAAACAAGACAGTAAAAATGTGTGCTGATGAGACTTTATATACTATTGCCTCTACAAGAGTAATCAAACATGTATGTATATCTATTTCTTAAAACATGACTCCCAGAGACACTTGGAAGATAAAGAGCAGTATAAAGGCAACTGATATACACTCATGGAAACATGTAAATAAATAAGTACGTAAAAGAAACACTCCAGCAAAAGAGCAGCCTCAGCCCCAAAAACCTCAAGTGTTTTTCACAAAAGTCTATCAAAATAATCAGTATTGTTTCTTACGTCATCACACAACAGTAAAACAGTAGGTGGGTATGTGAATCACAGAGAGTTGTTTATATAGTGAATTTCACCAAAGAAGTTGAATGTGGAATCATTGTTCTGTTGTCTTTTGGAAGCCAAGCTCCATAACAGGTAGAACTCTTAGAGTTCAGGAACTGAATATGGTCTAATTACTAATTTCCTATGCTGTTATATATTCATATGCGTTTGTCTCGAGTTATGGTTTTTGAAAAGTAATCCATTCCTAGAACTCAGTGAAATATAACTGAAATGCTTCTCACTGGAGCATGTGAAACAAACACAAAGATATTTCACAAATGTCGTTTACCTGAATGTTCTGAAACCATCCATGTGTGCCATTTAGACCAATAGCTTCAAACTATAAATCGTTTATTTACTACAGTCCAGTTGTTTAGATATTTATCAAAATTATATTGTATTACTATATACACACTCACACACATATGAAGAATTAGCAAAAGCTCATAACCCGTATCAACAAATAACACAGTTTTATCATAAGTTGAAAAAAGCAATATTCAAAGATTATATAGAATACAATTAAAGCTAAACATTTTAATGAAGTGAAAATTAAAATAACTACTAGAAATCAAACTGGTGGCAAAACATTGTGGAATTCTGCCTACTATTGGATTTAGTGGTATTTTAGGATCAACAATGCTTTCTGTTTATTGATTTTGATGTTTATATGTTGATGTGAAAATTTGTTGGAAAATATAATGAAGGAATCTATGTATATATTCCTCTTAGTCAAATCTATTACTCTCAAGACAGACTCACTAGGATAGTCTATTTAATTCTTTTTTCTCCATACATAGTTCTCTACAATCCCTTGAATGTTATATTATTAATCACAAAGTATATTATGTCATATCATAGCCTCTATTTTAACCTATTATTAAAATGTAAAGAAACTTACATTTACTCTAGATATGATGCAGACAGAGTTAAAAAGGATTCTGCTCAAAGTTACATTGATAAAAGATAAAACTCTTTTCTGGAATTACAGGAGCATGGATCAGTGTAAACTGTAGACTCGATAAAGTTCAATACCAAGCATGGGTTGACTTACAAAAGCTTTCCCACTGAAGACTTCCAAATTTCACTTCATCTTCTACTTCCTATACTCTGTAGGACTTCATAAATCCACATGTCACAGATTATTTTTCTAAGATTTTTTTTTCTAATTCCACAAATTATTTGGATACCATATAATAGTCTTTCCATCACTTTGACAGAATACCCAAGATCATCTAATTATTTGGAAAAAAAATATTTTACCGTCAGACTTCAGAATTTCCATTCCATGGACATCAGGCCATAATTTTGGCTTAATGCAGGCAGCACATTGTGTAATGATATGCATGATGGAACAGAACTGTTTTTCCAAAGCAACCAGAAAGCAGAGCTCCAGTATTTTCTGTTGGAGCATGCCCAGGTGACCTTGTCAATCTCAAAACATAGTGATAAATGCGATTTAGAAAACGCATACAAAGTGTACCAATTTCAGAGGTTTAGTGTGTTGTCATTTAGTCCGAAGTAGTTCAGTAGCACACCAGAGAGGCATAGAAATGTGGCACAAGAGAACTGTTCATTGCATGACTTACCATAAAGCAGAAGGACAACCCTGATGCTATGCTGATTTTTCTTTTTCCCTTACATTTCCTATTGGACATCCTCCAATAAGGATGCTGTGCTCCATTTTCAATGAATGTTTCATTTCAGTGAATCTGTCATAATAGACATGCTTAAAAGGATAGAGCACACTGCCCCAAGCTCTCCCTAGTCTTTTCCTTCTCCCTTCTTTCTCCCCCTCACTCCTCCCATCCCTACTCCAACCTCTACTTCCACCCCCATGCTCCCAACTTTTGCCTGGTGATCTTGTTTGCTTCCAATTTCCAGGAGGATCAATATATGTTTTTCTTTGGGTTCACCTTGTTATTTGGCTTCTCTAGGCTTGTGAACTATAGGCTCAATGTCCACTAATGAGTGAGTGAGTACATACCATATTCATCTTTTTGGGTCTGGGTTATCTCACTCAGGATAGGGTTTTCTATTTCCATCCATTTGCAAGCAAAATTCAAGATGTCATTGTTTTTTACCATTGAGTAGTACTCTAATGTGTATATATTCCACGCTTTCTTTATCCATTCTTCCATTGAGGGACATCTAAGTTGTTTCCAGGTTCTGGCTATGACAAATAATGCTGCTATGAACATAGTTGAACAAATGCTTTTTGTAGTATGGTTGGGCATCTCTTGGGTATATTCCCAAGAGAGGTATTGCTGGATCCTGAGGTAGGTTGATTCCCAATTTCCTGAGAAAACACCACACTGGTTTCCAAAGTGGTTGCACAAGTTTGCATTCCCACCAGCAATGGATGAGTGTTCTGGTTTTGACTGTGGGGCAGGTCTAAGTTTGAAGAATCAGTTGCCTCCCATTAGATTTTATATATCAGGCATGGAATAAGAGCTTTTACATATTTTATTTTCTGGCATCAACATTCTATGGCCATTCATATGAGTGTCTTCAGGAATAATAATTTTTTAAAGTTTCTGTTCTCTTATTGGATGAAAGTGAATCAGTATATCAGCAGCTATAATCACATTACATTTGTGTATATATGTAATCCTGGGTCTGTGTCTGTTTGTGATTCAATACCTGCTCTTACTAAAATTACTTTCCTGAATTATGTATCTATCAAAATAAATCATGTTGACAACTTAAGTCATCAATAAAATCTTATTACACACTAAGTTTTGTTTTACATCACCATCTGGCCCATGCCAGCTATTATTTACTCATCCTTCAGAGTCTCCTGAAACACCCAGTTCCTTTTAATAATAGGATATTTTGTTGTTGTGACAAAGCAGATAAGAAAAAAAACATAAAAGTGGGATGATTTATGTGGACTAACAGTTTTAGAAGTTTCATTCTATGGTCTATTGGTTTCTCAGCTATAGGACTGAGATAAGATAAAAATGATGGCAGACATGAAAAGGCTGAATTCTCAGCTTATAGAAGCCTGATAGGGAATCTCTGTCTCACACACACATACACACAAACACACACACACACACACACACACACACACACACACACACACACTCTCACACATTCTCTCTCTCTCTTTCTCTCTGTCTCTCTCTCTGTCTCTGTCTCTCTCTCTCTCTCTCTCTCTCTCTCTCTCTCTCTCACACACACACACACACACACACACACACACACACACGGAGAGAAAGAGAGAGGAGGGTGAGGATCAGGGAAAAGATCTTCCATTCGGAAGGATACCAACTTCTTTTCTTAGTAGAGATCATCTCTGACTTTACACCTCCAAATAATGAATGTCTCGATGCTTTAAAGGATTTTTGCATTCAATAAGGCAGAACTCTCATGGCTGCATCACACTTCACTGGTTAGATAGACCCACCATCTGGACACCAAAACATCAACACATGAGTCTTTGGAAGGACACATCACTTCCAAAAAATGTTATCCACGACTGTCTGAACATGGACTAATTCAACATTGTTTAATAAAGTAGATCACTGAGGTCAAGTAGTTTATTTGGCAATCATTATTAGAAAATATATTAATTGGAAAGGAAAGTCCTAGAAGTAAAGAAAGTAAAGCTTTTGAAAAATGTATCATGTGCATAAGTGAGTCTTCATGCCCCCATGATGGCCAATTATGATCAATATACCTAAAATAATTCTTCAAGGAATGCAAATTGTCTGGAAATATGGAAAATCCCTAATGTATCAGTTTCCAGAGAAAAACTTAAGTTAAAAATATTCAGATTTTTGTCTGTGAGGTAAACAAATTCTGAGTAAAAATGTAAAATAGAATTAAAGAGTCTGCTCAGGCCTGAACGCTCAGTTGTCTAATAAAGAGAGGAACAAGCAAACACAATGCCATGCACTCAAAGCAGAGAATAATAATAAATAAGATTGTCAGTTCAAGGAGTATTGTTTCAAATTGTGTACTAAGAACTTCTTT
The DNA here is from genome assembly GCF_037038515.1 of Microtus pennsylvanicus. Taxonomy (NCBI): domain Eukaryota; kingdom Metazoa; phylum Chordata; class Mammalia; order Rodentia; family Cricetidae; genus Microtus; species Microtus pennsylvanicus. Next base: position 56,340,917 of record NC_134580.1, on the reverse strand, counting down.
ATATATGTTTCTATATTATATAGTTAAGTCCTAGAAATCACACACTATATTTTTTGATGTATATGCACTATAGTCTAAGGTGTTGCCAAGTTTAATAAATTATTACTGAATAAAATATAATGAAAGAAAATCATCATATTATTTTGTTTCTTACCTTTCCTCTATTATTAAAAATGGCATAACAGATAACACATATTTTATATGTCCACGTATGTGTGTGTGTGTGTGTGTGTGTGTGTGTGTGTGGTCATGATAAGCATAAAACCTGGATTCCGTAAAAGAGGACATTTAATTTTAGTTTTCTTTTAAAATAGCAGGGATGGAAGATTTAGAGAAAATTTGTAGATTTTGTCTTGACCTTTTTGAAACTATAGATTGTGTGCTCCAATTTTCTGTGCTGTCTGGGCAGGTTGTGAGTCATCAGGCAGAGACTGAACTGTCTGGCTACAGGTTCAATAGACATCTTAGTTCAATTACTTAAACTGGTAGTGACCATGATGTGCACTAAGTGGCAGAAAATTACTAGCTGAGAGAGAATCTATGACCCCAGAGATATGCTCCTGAAGCTTTCATTTATGAGTAAGAATAACTTTAGGCCAGAGGGAAAAGAATAGCAAAGGAAGACAATTTACAAAAATAAATTACCCTAATTTCCCTTAGGTGCTCAACTTTCTGATAACTTTCAACCAATCAGGACCAAATGGAGTATGAATGTTAAAAGGTACAAAAACAAATCTAGTCATAAAGTGCTTCTGTCTCATGTATAAGACGACTATGAAAAGAAAGCTAGAGTTAGAGAGTAGTTAGCAGCTTAGGGAATTTTCTTTAAGAGTATTGTATGTAAGAGGAGTTGCTCTTTGATCACTTCTAAAATCAATTCTGCTTTTCTTTCCTATCTTTAATATCCATTCAATACCATCTCAAATTCCATTTCCTTCTAACACTAGATACTATTACATTAAGAAAATGCAGGGGAAGGAAGAAGACAAATACATTAAACTGTTTCAGGCAATGAAGATTAAATCTTTAATGCGACACTAAATAGCACCAAAGTTCTGCAATTATACTGCATGAGTGAAATAAGTTAAACAAATATAAGTAAAGCTACTGTAGAAATATGATAAAAATTTATCCATACCTCAAAGAGTAAGAAATACCAAGAAGCAAAGGAAAAACAAAGGAAGGCTAATTTAATGCATAAGTTGATTTACTTCTTTTGTTTTGTTTTTGCTTGTGACAGGTTTCTCTCTACACAGCTGTGGCTGTTCTGGAACTTATGATGTACATAGACCAGGCTGGAGAACTCACAGTGATCTGCTTCCTCTGCCTCCTGAATGCTGAGATTAAAGGCTTGTGCCCCCACTCATAGCTGTAAATTGACTTTACTTTTATGTTCAACATTATTTTAATTTGGCCCAGTGCTTTCTTTTTTACATGTGTATAGGCATGTTGTCTGAATGTATGTTGTGTACCACATAAATGCCAGGTAACCACAGAGGCCAGAAGAGGGTGGCAGATCACTTGAAACTGAAGTTCCAGATGACTGTGAGCTGCCTTGTAGAGAGTAGGAATTGAACCAGGTCCTCTAGAAAAAAGTCATTGTAACTGTTATGGCATTACCCAAGTTCACGATTTAGAGTCTTTGGTTTGTTTGTTTTTCAATAGTAGCAAAAATAAGAAAATACTCTGAAGGCACATAATGAACACCAGCAAGATATGGAAACTTAAAATTGTAGCACAGAGCCTTAGCATTAAAATACCGTAGAAATAACATACAAAACAGAAAAAAACAGACACATAGATCAAAGGAAAGAATAAATTGAAGACCAATATATCTGTTCTGTCCAAATTACCATTGCCATGTGATTCTTGACAAGGTTACCAAAAATTTATACCACTTTGAGGTATGTACCTCAAAGGATCTAAATCAGCTAGCTCTAAAGATATCTACCTAATCATATAACTAAGATACAATTTGCAATAACCAAGTTATGGAATCAGCAGCTTAGATGCTTATTGTAGAAAGACACAGTAAAGTTTTATTTATCCATGGAAAAGAATGAAGCTTTGACATTTAGCAGACAATGCATGAAATAAGAGAGCGTAATATTCAAAGAATTAAACAAGGCTCATAATGACAAGTGAAGCATGTTCGCTCTTACATATGCGATTAAAAGAACATTAAAAAAAGACATGGACGATAAGGGTGAAAATTACAAATGTGGGAGATCAAAGGTATAATAAATGGTAATAGAGAGTATATATATATATATATACACTATATATATGTATGCATTTTATACACATATGAAAACATCATAAAGAAAATCCTTAATTGTTACTAACAAAAATAAAGAAGGATCAAATGGGTTATGGTTTTCAGGAGTTGCATGTGAGCTGGATAATAGAAGAGTTCAAATTAGTTTTATAATTAGTCTCTAGTAATTTAAGCGTATCAATGGCAATATTGTATAAATAGGAACATTGTCACTGATATACAGAGGAGGAATGGATGTTATTATTAAAGAAGTGTAATTAATGGTCAACCATACTAAGTGTGTTAGGATCTGTATTTTTCAAAGAAGACCTTGGTTATATTTTGAGTAACCTTATGTAAAATACTTTGGATTTATATTTCTTGATTACTTATTTTCCACATGTCAGCATTTGAGCATACACATAGTGAATGAGATGTATTGAAGATGGGACTTAAGTCTAAACAGAAATTGATTTATATTCCACATATGCCATAGCAATATAATGGAAAGTAGTTATATCCAATGCTTAGACTCATTTTATGTATAAATCCCATCTTATAGTGACAATATTGTTCCAGTTTTTGTATCATGCTGACTCTCAGAAACTTTCAGATTTCACATTTTCAGATTTTGAATGCCAGAATTGCATTAGCATCGCAAAAGATCAGATTACTTTTAGCTTGTTAAACTGGGTTGTGCTGCATTGGCAAGTTGACTCAGCAGGTTAAACAGGTTTCTGTGTGAGCGTGAGTGAGTGAATAGGGCAATGACCATGGATGCTCAGAGAAATCCAGACTAGACAAACTGATGAGACTTGGGTTCAGTGTGTGAACCTGCTTCAATATATAAGACACATATCTGTGGAGAAAGACACCCAACATCATCCTTCTGTCCAAATGCAAACACACATGCATGTATGCATGCAGGGACATAAGCACATGCAAACATATACACACACAGAAAGAGAGAGAGAGAGAGAGACAGAGACAGAGAGAGAGAGACAGAGAGACAGACAGACAGAGAGAGAGAGAGAGAGAGAGCACATCACCTATGCAGGGCAAGAGCACATCACCATATGCAGGGCAAGAGGGTGGGTATTTTCCAGTGTAAATGGATATAACAAAGTGTTAAGTAGACCCAAATTTGATTTTATGAATGAAATAAAAAGTGCACGCGTGCGCGCGCACACACACACACACACACACACACCCTTGTTTCCTTCAAATCATTATTTCCTTCTCAAAGTTAGGTGCACTTGGGATTTGTGTGGTCCTTTTATTTATTGTGGTTTCTTTCTTTTTTTTTAAGCTTTCATTGATAGAGAACCTGTAACCCTTTTAAATTAGTTTCTTATATAGTAACTTGCTGTATTTTAGCCTTACTAAAAGGAAGAATATTTTATTTCCATGCTTACATAATGACATGAATATATACACAGTTAGTCAATAATTATTTGATTAGTAAAGTAATACTGACCCTTGTCTACAGGAAATAGAGTTTAAGGATGTGACTTGTAATGTTTCCATAACACCCACAAATAATATTGCTTCATTCTCCCTTCACATTGTATGCATTTTGTCTTTAGAAATCTCTCAAAACATTTGCCTCAAGCAATTTAGAGGAATTATTTAAATAACGGTAAGTAGTGAGATTAATTTTGTTTAAATAATGAAAATTTTGCTGTCATAATATAAGAAAAAAAACATGTTTTCAATGACACATATGATGTCGAATGATGGTGTTTCCACTAGGGCTGGCTTTAGTTGTACCTGCACATAAATGAATCAGTTAGTCTCCAACAACTGATTTAACCTTGTCTAGCAGGCATGAGAATTAGAGTATACTACCGCCTCAAAGCTATACAATCAGATTAAAGGAGGGGTCTGGGTGGGCACAGGTCGCAGAGTGACAGCAAGTAGAACAGAGATCAGCAGCTTCTTTAGCGAATACTTAGTTGTCATTATGCTCCATACTTGAAAATTTTCAGGTAAATGGTAATGATTTTAAGAATATTTCTTAATATGTTATATTAAAACAATTTTATAAAATGTGAAAAAAATGAAATGTGCTATTCACAGCATTTCCTTCTTGAACAGAAGTTAAACATAATTTAACTTTTTTCCATGCTACAAAGTCATTTTCGTTAATTAAAGAACAAAAATATTTGCAAGTCTTCCTGAGGCTTTTAGCCTTCACTTCAGCATCTTGGGGTGTCTGACCTTCCCAGCTTGCCACTTTCTGGTTGCCTGTTTTTAAAGCGGATAAGTTACTTTGTGTGGAGATCCGAGTGCATTAAAAATGGTGAGATCCAAAGAAGGGGTGTTATTTGAATGAAATATCAAACTCCATTTTTAGATTTTTTTCTTAAAAAAAGAAACTATAATATCTAGTATGAAGCATAAAATTTAATAGTATTTAATTTAAATAATAATTTCTATAATCTAGCATTGATATGAAAGAGGGCTCTAGCTGTGAGTTCCATGCTCTACTTTAAAACTGGAAGAAAAGAGCAAGTTGTCCTTTGTTTTTTTTTTTTTTTCCATAAGAAGTAAGCACTATTTCTTCTTATTTTCTGGGCACAGGGATTTAAAATGATGGATTTTAAAGATGTAGTTTCTAAAACAAAGATACAGTTAAATATTTGAAGAATAAGTAAAGAGCGAATTAATCCATTATTTTGGCCAAGATATATTATAATTTTAGTTATTTCTTAACTGAACTTCCTTAAAAACTAAAAGTAAAAAAGCTAAATATTACTGTCATTTGGGATTGATTTTGCATATGATTGTTGTGGTTGTTTGAATAAGAGTTACTCCTTTAGGCTCGTATTTGAATGCTTAGTCATAATGAAATGGCACTATTCAAGAATGTGTGTGATTGTAGTGTGTGCGGTGGCCTTGTTGAAGGACATGGGCTTTGAAGATTCAAAAGTCCTTACCACATCCAGCTTTCTCTCTTCCTCTGACTTACAGATCAGAAGGTAGCCCTTAGCTGCTCCCTGCCTTGTTGTTAATGGACTAAGTCACTGAAACTATAAACAAACCTCCAATTAAATCCATTTCTTCTGAAGAGTTGCCTCGAACATAGTATCTATTCACAGCAGTATAGCAGAGACTAAGACAATTAATTGTGTTGAACCCTTATTCAGCACAAAATTTACTTCGTCTCTTTTTATTTTTGAAGAGTTTCATTCATGAGTGATATATTTACATTACAACCTCCACACGTGATCTTCCCTCTAACATTTCCTGTGTTGCCCTCATTCCCTATAAACTCATGACTATTTCCTTTTTAGTTATTCATACATACAATTTAATATACATTGTATATATACAATCAATGAGAATGATGGAAGAGTGGGGAAAGAGTAGAGTTGTAGTTGAACTATCTTTGGAGCACCAGTTCCCAAATAATGACACGGAGAACTTATTATTAATTATAAAACCTTGGCCTTAGCTTAGTCTTGTTCCCAACTAGCTTTCATAACTCAAATTAACCCATCATGTTAATCTACATTCTGTCGCATGGCTGTTACCTTTCCTCAATCCAGTGTACATCCACCTTGTTCCGAGGCTTGCTAGGGAATCCCCTGCTTATCAGACTCTTCCCCAAAGTTCCTCTTTCTCCCCGGGGAGACCTTCCTTCCCTCCCCTGCCTAGCTATTATAATTCAGTTCAGTTATTGAACCAAACAGAAGGTACATTAAACAGGTGAATTAAAACATAGATATCTTCACAGAGCATGATCAATCCTGCAAGAGAGGAGGAAAAAAAATTCTGAATATATTAATTCAGGCTAGCTCCAATCTGATTCTACAGAAGCATTTAGATATTGAGTGTGCAATATTTCCCTCCACATGTCTGACTCTGAATGGTAGAAGTGCAGGCATCATAGTCTGCTTCTATGAAAGGCCCAACTCAAGCAAGCTGTTCTCCTACATATGTTTATGTCAAGAAAATTCAAAAACATATCTAGTCTTGTTGGAAAAGGTGACTCAACATTATTATAAAAGCTTACAACAAGCACAGGAAAAAATAAAATTAAATAAGGCAGAATAAGAATCCCAATTTTAAGTAGAATTATCTGAAAAAAAACTCGAACAAGGAGGAAAATTGCCATGTTCTATCAAGCAAATATTTATAATATTATTGCTAAATAACTATTCAAATAATTAGCAACTATTTAAATGTCCTAAATGGGCTTCACTTTAAAAGTTATGTGAAATATTTATAGTCCTTTAACTCCAATTATTTTCTTCAAAAATCTATTCCTCAAAATCTGAGAGAAAATTTAATCTTTTATAAAATGAATAGATTTCTTTGTTGATATTATTGTAACTGTTACTTCTAGCATTGCTGAAATAGGTTTGTTTTCACTGCTATTCGTTATTTTATATTTCAGTCACATTCATATATAGTTAGAATTCACACCTGAAGTGCATGATGACAGGGTGGGTAGACAGGGATTTAGAGTTTGGGAGTTTTCCTAGATGCTGCCACAGTGTGCCTTACTTAAGGGTCTATGGTAAAACACCATGAGTAAAAATAAGTTGGGGAGGAAAGGGATTATTTCATCTTACAAGTTGTAGTCTGTTTTTCATAGAAGTCAGGAAGGGAACTAAAGACAGGAACCCAGAGGAGAAACTAAAGCAGATGCCAAGGAAGGGTGATGCGTATTAGTTTAGCTTCCATTGACTTGCTCAACCTGCTGTTTTAGACAACTCAGGGCCACCTTGTCCAGGGTGGGTATCAACCATTTTGTGTTGGGTACCACCCACATTTATCATTAATCAAGAAAATTATATACTTAATACCTGCCAATCTTAGTAGACCTGCTTTGTTTTCGTTTTTTTTTTGTTTTTTATTTTTTGTTAATGTCCTCTCTTCCCATATGTGCCTGACTTATATCAATTCAGCAAACAAACAAGAAAATCTAATGACCACGTAGAAGACTGTAGAGTGGAATCAAGTTATCAATCCAAATTTTATTCATGCTACAATGAACAATTCAGCCGTAGGAGACAGAAATACTTAAGCTGCTGAGAAGGTCTTTCTTTAATACATTAACTTAGAAAAGCTACTTAATCTTTTGTGTCATAGTAGTCTCAGCATAACCATAAAAATCACGGATTCAATAAGATTCTCATGATGTTATTAAGAGAATTAAATAAATTTCAATAAAGAACTTAGTGTTATGCTTTCTGTCAACTATGTGCCACGTATATACTTGATTTTAATGTCTGAATTATCCTGTGTGGATCTTGTGTGAGTCTCAATCAATTAAAACGATATCTAAATCCAATTTTCATTTAATACAAGGCTCTTTTAAGTTTTCCTGAGCTCTAACATGTATGCTTTTATTTTTAAAAGTGGATTGTTTGCCAACCTAAATCCCTACTTTCTTTACCCAAGGTCCATTCTGAAAGGTTCTAAGAGTTGTTTTCATGATTTCTCTGAAAACAAGCCTTAATGATTCAACATGATAATCTTAGAAGAACAGTTTCTCCAAAAATATGCCCACTTATGTACATGTAACTCCAATACGAACATATTTCCATGCATGTTACATGTGCTTAGTCAACCATATAAAAAAGCTGAAGTTCCATTGGTGAAAATCCTAATTTAAACACAGACACTGAATAGCATCATATGCTTTTTCATTAATGGTTTTCAAGTGTGCCCAGGTGCTGGGACGACTGCTCTGCTGAGGGTGGATGACATGTTTTTAATTCTTGCTCATATGGGCAAGACCCACAGTGCATCTCAAAACTTCTCCAGCATCTAGGTTACAGTTGTTGGCAATAAAGATATCAAGTTTGATTACTGTTTGGGATTATTTACTAATGTCAGTTTTATGGCATTTTTTAAAAATTTAATTTGACAAATATTAGTACTTTTTATATATTAATTGCAAAAACTTTGTATTTTTATCCAAAAAAGTGCAACTAAAGTTTCATTATTATAATGATGCTTGATGTTTTACTAGGTATCCAATTGCTGAAACACTAAAATTGAATGTGGCAACAAACATAAAACAGTTATTTATGCATTATTCTTAGAGAAGTATATGCATCTCTTCAACCAGCTCCTCCACAAAAACTCACCTGCACAAATTAGTATGAAGTGTTTTCCATTTCAATACAATATATCCCTTTCCGGTCATGTGGACATGTTCCCATATACTGGGGAAAATTTACAATTTTCATTGGTAATAGTGATTATGCAAATATCGAACAGAAACAATATATTAGAACATTATGACTTTATGAATTTTCTTATCAGCTCCTATTTTAAAATATTAAGTTTAAAAGAAAAAAGCGTTAGAGTACAGCTGCTAGGAATTTAGATTCTTTATTATAGAGTATTCTAGAATGTATATAAAAACCTGAGAGCCACAGAGGCTTGAGTTGCAACCACATGATTGAGAGGGCATAAACACAGTCATCTTTGGAATGCATACCCATATTTGACTGTCTAAAACATTGGGTAAATTTTTTCAACACTGCACAGTTTCCTAATGAAGTAAAAGTATAAAATGCTGTTACATAGCAGAATAAATGATGACATTTTTCACTCTATGTCTGCATGATTAGTCTTACATAGACAGAGCTTAATTTCAAGCTTCTTTTCAGAAGTAAAAAGATATATACATCTCCAATATACTTACCATATATATTTCTTAAAGTTTTATCCACCATCAGCATCAAAGTCTATTGGCTGTGCTCAATTTGTCCTTGATTTCTTCAATAACCAACAGTTACCAAGCTTCCTGAGGCAAGCTAGATGGAATTTGAATGTTCATTATTCATTAATTAGTTAAGTTTCAGTTAAACTGCACTGATTTATCCTAATGACAAATATCCTAACGCACTTTTTAAAAAAAAATCAATTTGCCATCTCTTAGTACTTACTTCTAAAAAGGAAACGTCTTTTAAAGAATTCAGAAAGACAGATTTAGAAACACCAATGAAGGCTAGAGCCATAAACACAATCCATAACTCCATTTTTCTGTTAATTTCTAAATGAACATGGCAGTTAAAAACTAATGGCTGAGAAATTTTGAGAAAAATCATAGTAGAGAAGAAAACATTGACACATATTTCTACAATGAATTCAGGATTTTATTGTTTTGATCGCTAATTGTAAGTTACATATAACTTAAGTGTCAGTAAATAAAGAACGAGTTATGCTTAATGTCTGAAACTAAATACAGGTATGAATAGCTGAAGGTTTTTGTTTTTGCCTAGATGGTGGTATTCAAACTAGGGCTTGACGCTGGCTCGAAAAACTCTTAGACATAACTGTGTTCCTCTTGAGCGACTTTCCACTGCAGTACCTTAGTGAGCAGACCTATTAATTCATCTATTTTGTTCTGAACAGGCTATTTTTTTTGTTTCTCATTTGCTGTTGTTTCTGTTTTTTCTTATATCTTTTGAGAGAGTCTGACTTGTATCCCAGCTCAGTACTGGGTTTTCCCTCCTCCTACCTGAGTTCTTTACCTCAGCCTCCTTAGTGCTGAGATTATGGATGTGTGAAAAGATAGCTAATTTATCAAGATATTTAACAGCACCGAACAAAATATCTTGTGTTAAGCCTCTATGTTTGAATATATAGCCTTCATAAAAAAATCAATTGGGCTGAGTAGCTGGAGAGTCATTATAAATCTGTTACAATAAAGCATGAGGAAAAGAAATGACAAGATATCTTGTGTTGGGTTCATCTATAAGTTACTGATATCCGCTTCTTCATTCTAGGGGGAGAAGAAAGTCGTATGGCCCTCCTATTTTGAAATTAGACACAGTCATTTGACCTGCGGTGAGTAACTCTATTTGATGGGGTCTTTGGTGTTTCACTGGCAGGTAGCTGGAGTTCAGAGTTGGTGCTCAACTGTGCAGTGTGTTTTCCTCCTATGTAAAGGCAGTAGGGGCACCCACTACTGCAGGAGCATCCACTGCTGCAGAAGCACCCACTGCCGCTGGAGCACCCACCACTGCAGGAGCACCCACTGCTGCAGGAGCACCCACTGCCACTGGAGCACCCACCACTGCAGGAGCACCCACTGCTGCAGGAGCACCCACTGCTGCAGAAGCACCCACTGCCGCTGGAGCACCCACCACTGCAGGAGCACCCACTGCTGCAGGAGCACCCACTGCCACTGGAGCACCCACCACTGCAGGAGCACCCACTGCCACTGGAGCACCCACCACTGCAGGAGCACCCACTGCCGCTGGAGCACCCACCACTGCAGGAGCACCCACTGCTGCAGAAGCACTCAACTTACCAGGGAAAGTTGTTTATTGTTCATTGGATATATTTGAAGAAAACAAGCCTTGTTTGGGTTTAGTCATTAAGATTTTGTAGCCTGTTTCTGACCCACAATCATTTATCCTATTGCATACAAAAAATTGCTGCAGGTTGAATTTATACCCTTTCATATTATATATGACATATATGCATAAATTCATGGACATAGATAAATATATATTTAATACTTTGTTTCTGATCTGTGATCACAAATAATTTAATGTAGGTCTTTAAAATTAAATATTTTACTTTTTAGTACTATTCTGCATTTATTATATGATGTTTGCAATTAAAATCAGTTATTGACTTCTAGTGGTTTGAATAAGAATACCCCCCCCCGCCATTGGCTCATAGATTTGAATGCTTGATCACCAGAGACTGGCACCATTTGAAAAGATTTGAGGTATGGCCTTGTTGCAGGAAGTGTGTCACTGAGGGTGGGTTACAAGATTTCAAAAGCACATGTCAAGCACTGTGTCTCACTCTTCCTGCTGACCTGCAGATCAGGAGAGAGGACTAATAGTTACTTCTCCAGGACCACATCTGTCTAATTGCTACCATGTCCCCTACCATGATGACAATGGACTAAACCTCTTAAAATGTAAACAAGCTCCAATGAAAAGTTTTCTTAAAAAAAGAGTTGCCATAGCTATAGTGTCTCTTCACAGAAATAGAACAGTATGTAAAAACTGGAGTGATCTCAAATACTCTTTCTCTCAATTTTATAGGGGAAGGGTTTTCACGTAAATACCCATGTGGATAATGATGGTTTGTATATTGCCTTCTTTCCTGCTGATATTTTGTCATCCTAAAGGCTGCACTCAGAATTTCCTTGCCACAGTTGTTCTCCTCAGTACTTCCATTTTGTAATTCACTTCAAAAGCACCTTTCTATAACTTAAATTCAATTGCTATAAATATCTAAATCTGTTTGGTAGCAATGATACATTTAGACTCGTTCATATACATGTTAAACAGAGTTTCTTTTGGACTCATTTTACTTTCTAATTTTTCAACTCCTCCATGTGGAATTGAGCATTTTTCAATCCTTGCTAGAAAGTAGTTAATTTAACTCCTACAATAATGTTATTTTTCTCTCTTCTAGACATCACCATTCATATTCATATTGATCCAATATTATTGCTCTTTGTTTATCAACGTGTTTGTGTGTGTGTGCATGTGTGCATGTGCATGTGTGTATGTATATGCAAGTTCATGTATGTGGAGACCAGAGGCAATGTCAGAGGTCTTGTATCCTTGTCAACATAACATAGTTAGACAGTATCTCTCAAAGAACTTAGACATTCCCACTTTGTCTAGACAGACTGGCCAGCAAACCCTAGAGATGCTCTTGTCCCTTCCTTTCCAGAGTTGAAATTATAGATACACATTGTCACAGTCGTCTTTTTAATGTTGATACTACTATCCATATTTAGGTCTTCATGTATGTATATATGTATGGTAAGCTATCTATGACTGAGATTCTTTCCACATAAATGTGTATCAGGTCACTTCCTAGAACTTACCTAGATTTGTGTCCTTGAACCATGTTATTATTACAATTTTAGTTATTTCCTGAATCTCTTCTCTATACACTCAAATGTTCCAACTGATTACTCGACATAATTGTTGACTATTTAATAGTCATTATAGTTAATAAGCACTCCAGTGACAATCTGATATTCCTTCAGGTCTACTTGACCCTTGCTCTCACCAAAGTATTCCTAATTCACAATCAAGGATAATTGCATTTATTCTTTCCAGGAGAAACAATAACCACTATGATCAGATTTTAATGCCTTATCTCCTCTCACTTGTCACATTGAGGTTGACAGTAAATAATTATTTTCAACATTGTTCTTATTGCTACCACCAAATGACCATAGTCCTCATATTTAGAGTTGTTTAAAATCTTTAGAGATTAATAAATTTAAGTTTAACTAATTGTCCCTATTGATCACTTTACTTTATATTTGTTAGAACCCACAAGCTGTAGCCGGATCACAGGTTAAATGATGTTAAAACCATTAAATCCCTATGTAAAATTGAATTAATTGAATAATAAATTCATTTCATCAAGCACAATTATTCTGAACTGGCCTAATTTATCGAATAAAATCTTTAAAAGTAAATCTAAAGCTCAAAAAATGAAAAAAACAGAGAAGGATGTTCTTATATACTTTGAATAAGTCCTTAAAAGTAGGAAGTTAAGGGGTACTTTGAACAGCATACACTAATGATGCACATGAAGAAAACTGTTACTACAGCCTTAATTTAACTGATACTCACCTAATATTGTAAGAGAAACTTAAAACTTGTGTTTTAAATAGAAACATAGTTGGGCTGCCACCATGACTAAAGACTAACAGAATTCTGAGGAAAAGACTCGTGTAAGAATGCCAGCATTTCTTGCCTGTGGAAATAGGAAAATATGTACAGTTTTACTTGTTTTTTCTAAAAATACCAAATGAGAGCAATTGGTCATAAAGTAATAGACTTCGTATAACTGGTCTCAATAATCTCTAAAAATAATTGTACAACTGTTGGCAGTTTTCTGATTTTCAAAATTTTATTTTCTGAGACGTTTTAATCAATTAAGATCTCTGTGGTTGCTATGCATTTTGTGTATTCCTTTGCTTATTATTTCCTCTCTTCTAGAGAAGTACTAAAAAAGATGTTTGTTAAGGTGTATTTGTTGTTCAGTGATACGTCTTCTAACACTTGCATGATGACCTGTTCCATGCTATAGCTTGACAGAGTTTTTAGAATAAGCATCTGCTAACTTGTCTGTAATATTAGGCAATTAAGCACTGTAAGAAAATCCATGAGCCAACGAGAACTGATTTTCTTTTAGTCACTTTCCTGTGGAGCTTGAATAAGTAGGAAGACTTTAACAAGGAAAATATTATTTATTGAATCATATATAACTATTTTATATATGTGAGAGCTTAAGGTGAAAAGCAGTAAAATTCATGTATATTCTACCTCTAGGAAAGATAATAGCTCATAGCTTATTTTAAATAAATATGAAGTTTGATAGATATTTTACTCCTTGTACATGGAATATATATGATTGTGATAAACATATGAAAACATTTAATTAAGGTGGTTGCTTCCATTTCCGAGGTTCAGTCCATTATCATCATGGTAGGGAGCATGGCCACATGCTAGTAGACATGGTGTTGACTACATCTTGATCAGGAGGCAACAAGAAGTGGACTGGCACACTAAGCATGGCTTGAGCATATATGAGACCCCCAAAGCCCACCCATACAGTGACACTTTGCTTACAACAAGGTCATATCTATTACAAGAAGGCCACACCTTCCAATAGTGCCATAACCTATAAGATTATGGGATCAATTTACATTCTAATTACCACAGCAGGGATAGTGGCAGGACACACTGAGGGTCAGGGGCAGACTGAATCTACCATGAAAAGTAGATACAGCATTCAGGACCAGACAAATGTGATGTTTTGATTTCTTTGTAGATAGCAATCATTTGAGGGTAATTATATATTCAGATCAGATCATTTTATTTCAATTCCTTTATGATAGATATACTTAAAATATTGCTTCTAAGTATGTTGAGATTATAAAATGCTTTGTGATTAATAATATTCATTATTGGATATGGCAGTAAAATATACATATTTAGACACATCTATGTGTTTCTACATTTATTGTAGTGCTGTCATCAACAACTGTGATATGGAATTGACAAAACATCCTTAAAATTGACAAGTAATTAAATAAAATGTGAAATACTATTTGACCAAGTGGCCTCTTCACTCATTTCTTTCTACCAGGAAAGTTGCTACTAACATTACTAGAATTCTGAAGACAATGTACTATCCATGTGTTAGGCAGAATGATTTTTGACAGATGACACAAATTCTGACAGGCAAGAATTAAGAACAAGGCAGGGACAATGCCAAATGCAATCCTAGAGAAAAGGAAACAGAATAGACTAATAGACTAGAATATTTTCTCAGGGTTGACTGTATTGTGATTTGGGACTATATATATATATATATATATATATATACATAAATGTATACACATGCACACACACACTGTGTGTGTATTGATATATCAGTAGTGTTTGGCTTTAAGCTAGGTCTCTGATTATGTCATCTCTGGTTCTTGTTTAACCAGGATTTTATTTGTCAGATATGACTTCCTTCTCAGTAAGTAGGCCTTAAATCAAATCATATATTGTTGTGTATTCCCCCAAGTTTGTGCCACGGTTGCCCTATTATACTTATCAGCTAGGACAGGTTATAGGTCAAAGGTTTTGTGATTGGATGGGTGTTTATTTTTCTCTTCTTGTAGACTGCAGAGTACCTTCCTACAAGAAAGACACTAGTAGTCACGGAAGAAGGCTACTTGTAGGCACTAGTTCAGTTTCTCCAAATGCAATAATTTGTGTAGGTGTTGTCCTCAGAAATAGCACCTCACTGTAAACAGGAAGCATCCCTTTGTATTAATAATATTCTGTATTGTTGCGGATTTCCATGGGACCTGTTTGAACAACAACTCAATTGAATGCAATCCAGTCATAATACAGGGAGCCTCAGTTTGGGAACAAGAGTTGGCTTGTAGTGAGTCCATAGTCCCATTATTAGAATATCTCATTGAGACCACCTTCACATATTTTAAATGTTTCTACTGCAGAAAGTTTCCATATCATCCCTCAAATGCCCCTTAATTCTAGCTTCCTATCATTGCATTCCTTCCATCAACCTTGCATATATTTCCCCTTGACATCTGATCCTTCTATTTGGTCCCCAATCAACCCTGTCCACTCAGTCCACTCATGAAATCTGTTCTATTTCCCTTCCCCATGGAGATACATTTGTCCCCCTGTCAGTTTCTCTAAACCTAACCTCCCTGAGACTATGGATTGCAGGTGGATTATCATTTTCTAAATGGCCAATATCCACAATAAGTTAATACATAGTATATTTACATACTCAGTTTGGGTTACCTAACTCAGGATGACTTTTTCTAGTTCATTTTTTGCCTAAAATTTTCAGAATATCATATTTTAAGAACTCAGAAATACTCCATTCTCTAAATGTACTATATTTCTATCAATTCTTATGTTGATGGCCATCTCAGCTGTTTCCAGTTTCTGACTATTATGAAGAGAGCAGTAAGGAACATTGTTAAACAAATGTCCTTGTGGTATGGTAGAATTATCTTCGTGTATATGCTCTAGAATGATACATCTGGATCTTAAGGTTAATTAATCCCCAACTCTCTGAGGAACCACCATATTGATTTTCATATTGGCTCTTCAAATGTGTGCTCCTACCAGCTATAGAGGAGTATTCCCCTTATTCTATCTCCTACCAGCTATGGAGGAGTGTAGTAATAAGGGCGGTGGGGCTGCGTCCCCAGCACCCTGGCTGCCTGGCTAGCTTATGCCTGAAATAACAACACACAAACTGTATTCATTTAATCACTGCTTGGACCATTTCTATCTAGCCTCTTCTAGGCTAATTCTCACATATTAATTTAGCCCATTTCTAATCATCTGTGTAGCACCCCTAGGTGTGCTTACCAGGAAGATTCTATCCTATGTCCATCCTGGGTCGGAGTTTCATCGCTTGCGTCTGCCTGGGAGCTGGGAACATGGCGTCTCTCTGAGGCGTCTGCTCCCGAGAGTAGAGCTGTGGAGTCTGAGCTCACTTCATCTTCCTCCCAGCGTTCTGTTCTGTTTACTCCTCCCACCTATCTTCTAACCAATGAGGGCCAAACAGTTTCTTTTTATTTAACCAATGACCTTCCTCCATCATTTCCCCTTTTTCGGTTTAAACAAAAAAAACAGGCTTTAACTTTAACATAGCAAAATTACATATAACAAAACAGTTATCAAGTAAAAGTTACAATAATCTTTATCATAAATAAGGAAAACTATAACTATAACTAACTATTCTTAACTCCATCAAAGACTCCAGAAAGATACAATACTATATAAGCAAACAAGAAAAAAGCAACTTTTAAAACTCTAGAAATGACAGAGACATCTCGCTGCCTGTACAGTCACCCAAAGTTCCTCTGTACCGTTGGGGCATCCATCTTCGGCCTACAGGCCCATGGTATCCAGCAGACATTTCCATAAAGCAGGAAAATTCAAAGTCAGTTCAGTCACTATCTGGTGTGTCCTGCAGAATGTCTCGCAGACTCTTTCATGAATCAGGAACCCTGAAAGATCATCTCACCTTAGGCAAGTTCAGTAGTCCTCTCTCTGTGGGTTCTCTGTGTCCAGTTTATGCAACAGTCCAGGCAAGACCACTTTCTTGCCCAAATGGCTATCAAACTCCATAAGGAGCCTCTTCGATGCCCATCTTCCTCATGAAGTAGATTGGTGCTGCCAGGAGCAGAGTGTCTCATTGTCATGAAAAGTCCTAAGTTATTAAAACATTTAAAATGCCATATTCTATAATCTTTGAAAAATATGAAGAATGCCTATCTAAAATATATCTACGCACATCTAGAAAATATTAACTAACATGACTACAAACTTGACTATTATTTATGATTATCCATCAACAACCTATATTTCCTAATTATACATTACATTTTAATAATGAACTACACAATCACAATACCTTAATCAATATCAGAAATACATATACATATAACAAAATTAACCGTAAATCTCTATCAATAAAGCAAAATCTATACTAATGCAAATTATTCATACCTATATCATATCCCCCTTTAAATGTAAAAGAACATTTATAAACATTTTTTTGGGGATATGGGCGCAGTTATTTCTCTCCAAACTGCTTCCTGCTGACTGGGGGCGTCGTTAATTAGGTCTTTCATGGTATAACCTGTGTGCTAGTTTCATCTCAGTTGGCAGTTGAGTGAAGCAATTTTCTGAAGGTGTTCACCCCAACCCTTCAGGAGGGCGTGGTCCATCATACCAAATCGGAATAGAAGAAATGAACAGGGTCTCATCCTCTGTGAAAACAAAATAAGATACTCCTTTCCAAAGCATCATGTCCTTAGATCCAAATTTCAAAGTCAAGGCATCAAAATATCTATGTTGGATTAGTTCAGCGGCATTTATAAATAAATGTCTTTTAGCAGCTGTTGCTCTTTCCTCAGCATTCAAATAATTCAAAGAGAGCATAATAGCATATAGTATCAAAATTCTCTGTTTATTTTCCATCTTTGTACAGCTTTGTTTTAACCTCTATTTCGTTTCTTTTTACTTCTATTTTATATTCTCTGTATATCTTTGACCTGGAATAACTCTGTGGACCAGGCTGTCCTTGAACTCTCAGAGATCCTCCTGTCTCTGCCTCCCAGGCATTGGGATTAAAGGTGTACATTACTACACCTTGAACTCTCAGAGATTTGTTTGTCTCTGCCTTCTAGGCACTGGGATTAAAGGCATGTGCTACCACACCTTGAAGTCACAGAGGTCAATCTCCCTCTGCCTTTCAAGTGTTGGGATTAAAGGTGTGTACTACCACACACAACAACTCTCTTCCTTTTTTTTGTTTTTTACTTTAAGAATTTTAACTTTTAGTCTGCATATATTTTTAACACGCTGTAAATGATTTAAAAATTTTCTTTGTCTTTGACATTCTCTTTACTGTATCTCTCTCTGTTTTTCTGACCACATGAGTCTTTAATTTACCAAGCAATCCTGTATTTCTCTCTCCCTCAGAGTCCCATGTCATATTCTCTTCTTCTAAGAATCTTCACTTTTATCAATCAAGGTGTCTCCTTTATGAATTTGAAAGTCAGCTTAATAGGGCAGGGTGATTGTCCTCTTGCTGCTTTATCCTAGGACATAAAAAACTCCCATAAAGCATCGGTTAAATGTGTAAGCTGACAAACAGCTCTGTGAATAAATTAATAATCTGTATGCTCTGACTCCTTAAATATTTTCATCTTGTACATGTGCTAAAGATTTTTAAAATTTTAGTACTGTGATTTCAAATTAATAATAATGGAAAGTGCAAATGATTCAAATGATTAGTTTTCTATAATTGCTCTTTATTTTTGTGTTTTTAAATTACTCCTTGGAAAATGAAAAGTTTTCTAACTCTGGGAGGAGCATGACAATGGGTGTAAAACAACAGGTTGTAAGTAATGAATCAGGAAAGAAATGCAGATATTGAATTATATTTACCCGTGTTCATTTCATATTCCTTGTACAAGTGAAGGTCCCCAAAGCATCTTCTTCCCTTTCAAGATGTCAGTCTACCAATATATCAGACCTAAAAGTTTGAATCCACAGGAAAGAAATCTCTTTCCAAAGATTACATGGATAGCACTCTCTCATTTTAACAAATGTCCAATCCATAAATTTAGACACTTTCCCGATACCTTGCAATCTAGTGTGGAAAGATAAGAAAAAAATTTTCTCAGCTATTTGACCTTGACAGTGGCCTCTGTTGCTGTGATTTGAGAACAAAGCACATTTTAAAAAATGAATTTGGAATAATTTTTGTTTCATGGGTTTTGACAGACAAACCATGACTGCTTATCATTCCTTTTTTTTTTATTAACAGTGATCCAATGATTACATTCTTTTTTCTTTCTTTTGAACTGGTTGAAAGTAGATGATCAGCACTCCCTTCCTCAAAGGCTATCTCCTCCCATTCTTTGTTCAAAGTATTTTTACCATTATTACAAGTCATTCTAAATCAACAACTATTGATGGTTCTGACTTCTGAGCTATGTTTTCTTAAGTTTAATATTTTATTACTTTGAATTACCTTACTTGATCTGTTTGCTAGGAATTCCACCTTAGCAATCTGATAGATACTTTAGCCTTCCCTCCACAAAATAAGAAGACATGGGCTTTGCAGAATTTTCTATAGAAATTATTCTTGATGCCCATTTTTAACATACTAATCATCTTTCTATTTCCCTATGACTCAAAAGATTGAGCCATAGCTCAAGTGCATTCTCATCAAGATTCTTCAATATTTCACCCATGCTATATACTTTAAAGAGAAATGAATCACTGTTTTAGTTCTTTTAAGTATAAAAGAAACATTTTTATACTTAACAGGTTACCAGTAAATAGCAAAATTCCTGTTTGATAAATGGGAATTAAAAATTCCCTTGTTTTATAGACTGGTAAAAAGTGTCTTCTTCATTGTTAGTTTGGTGACTGAGGTTGATTCCCCTCTTTCAATCTCTGCTTCGTGAAGTATTTCCCAGTGAAGATTAGCAAACTTTCACTCCAGAATCAATGAGGAAAAGCTATGTTTGAGACACAGTGGTACAGTTAATTGTTACATTTAACCCCATCTTGCTTCCATATCCATATGTCAGTTAGGTTTTCACTTAATATCAGGAATACCTAATTATGGTACTCTGCCATTTGAAGTCCCAAAGCAAAAAATCCATACACAAAATGTACAGTGGTTTGTTTTCCAAGAAATTTGACTTAAGGATCAGGGTATTTATACGTACCAATGGGTGCAAACATTACACACTTTGTTTTTAATTCTAGTTTCAGCACATGCCAAAAGAGAAATAGAAGGGAATTTTTCCTTGATTAAGTATATTCCCCCAAATCTCTATGAAACATAATGACTATATCTTAAAATGAAAGTTTATATTTAAGGATTTTAAATTTTTGTGTCTCATACAACATTACACTGAATTTCATAGAATATTGAGTAGTTTGTGGAAAGCTTCATGATGAAGAATGTTTATTTTTTTCAAGAGGGGATAGGCACCCTTCTTAGGGAAAGGGATATCTGCAAAGAGAGAATAATCTACTTAGGCTTTATATGGGGAGGGGGATGGCAGTGCACCTGAGAAAATGAAAAGTATCTTGAATTGGGTCAAACAGAGTTTATTCAGGGCTTATGCCCATGTTATGTGTGGAGCAATTGTATTGCTCTTAAAAATTAAAGATAACAACTGAAGAATAGACTGTGTCCTGCTCTGTCACTCCACATTGTATAAAATCATGTCTTGGCATCTGTGCTTTGTGCCAAGAGGCTCAGTGTTATACAGCAGTGCATTGATCCACTGA